>NC_092142.1:35003242-35668906 GCF_043159975.1 Macaca nemestrina | reverse complement strand
AGATGAAATCTGGAAAGAAGCTTTCTGAGAAACTGCTCTGTGATGTGTGACTTCCACTCACCGTGTTACATCTGTATTTCGTGGATCTCTTTGCTAGCCTTATTTCTGTGGAATCTGAGAACAGATATTT
Source organism: Macaca nemestrina (assembly GCF_043159975.1). Classification (NCBI taxonomy): domain Eukaryota; kingdom Metazoa; phylum Chordata; class Mammalia; order Primates; family Cercopithecidae; genus Macaca; species Macaca nemestrina. The sequence continues at coordinate 35,668,776 of NC_092142.1, read as the reverse complement.
CGGATCCCTTTGAAGACTATAGGGCCAAAGGAAATATCCTCCGATAACAAAGAGAAAGAAGCTTTCTGAGAAACTTCTTTGTGTTCTGTGAAATCATCTCACAGAGTTACAGCTTTCCCCTCAAGAAAACTTTCGCTAAGATAGTTCTTGTGTAATTGGCAAAGTGACCTTTGGAAGCCCAAAGAGGGCTATGGTGAAAAAGGAAATATCCTCAGATGAAATCTGGAAAGAAGCTTTCTGAGAAACTGCTTAGTGTTCTGTTAATTCATCTCACAGTGTTACATGTGTATTTCGTGGATCTCTTTGCTAGACTTATTTCTGTGGAATCTGAGAACAGATATTTCGGATCCCTTTGGAGACTAGAGGGCCAAACGAAATATCCTCCGATAACAAAGAGAAAGAAGCTTTCTGAGAAACTTCTTTGTGTTCTGTGAAATCATCTCACAGAGTTACAGCTTTCCCCTCAAGACGCCTTTCACTAGGACAGTTCTTGTGGATTTGGCAAAGTGATATTTGGAAACCCATAGAGGGCTATGGTGAAAAAGGAAATATCCTCAGATGAAATCTGGAAAGAAGCTTTCTGAGAAACTGCTTAGTGTTCTGTTAATTCATCTCACAGAGTTACATCTGTATTTCGTGGATCTCTTTGCTAGCCTTATTTCTGTGGAATCTGAGAACAGATATTTCGGATCCCTTTGGAGACTATAGGACCAAAGGAAATATCCTCCGATAACAAAGAGAAAGAAGCTTTCTGAGAAACTTCTTTGTGTTCTGTGAAATCATCTCACAGAGTTACAGCTTTCCACTCAAGAAGCCTTTCTCAAAGACAGTTCTTGTGGAATTGGCAAAGTGATATTTGGAAGCCCATAGAGGGCTATGGTGAAAAAGGAAATATCCTCAGATGAAATCTGGAAAGAAGCTTTCTGAGAAACTGCTTAGTGTCCTGTTAATTCATCTCACAGAGTTACATCTGTATTTCGTGGATCTCTTTGCTAGCCTTATTTCTGTGGAATCTGAGAACAGATATTTCGGATCCTTTTGGAGACTATAGGGCCAAAGGAAATATCCTCCGATAACAAAGAGAAAGAAGCTTTCTGAGAAACTTCTTTGGGTTCTGTGAAATCATCTCACAGAGTTACAGCTTTCCCCTCCAGAAGCCTTTCGCTAAGACAGTTCTTGTGGAATTGGCAAAGTGATATTTGGAAGCCCATAGAGGTCTATGGTGAAAAAGGAAATATCCTCAGATGAAATCTGGAAAGAAGCTTTCTGAGAAACTGCTCTGTGATGTGTGACTTCCACTCACAGAGTTACATCTGTATTTCGTGGATCTCTTTGCTAGTCTTCTTTCTGTGGAATCTGAGAACAGATATTTCGGATCCCTTTGAAGACTATAGGGCCAAAGGAAATATCCTCCGATAACAAAGAGAAAGAAGCTTTCTGAGAAACTTCTTTGTGTTCTGTGAAATCATCTCACAGAGTTACAGATTTCCCCTCAAGAAGCCTTTCGCTAAGACAGTTCTTGTGGAATTGGCAAAGAGATATTGGAAGCCCATAGAGGGCTATGGTGAAAAAGGAAATATCCTCAGATGAAATCTGGAAAGAAGCTTTCTGAGAAACTGCTTAGTGTTCTGTTAATTCGTCTCACAGAGTTACATCTGTATTTCGTGGTTCCCTTTGCTAGCCTTATTTCTGTGGAATCTGAGAACAGGTATTTCGGATCCCTTTGAAGACCATAGGGCCAAAGGAAATATCCTCCGATAACAAAGAGAAATAAGCTTTCTGAGAAACTTCTTTCTGTTCTGTGAAATCATCTCACAGAGTTACAGCTTTCCCCTCAAGAAGCCTTTCGCTAAGACAGTTCTTGTGGAATTGGCAAAGTGATATTGGAAGCCCATAGAGGGCTATGGTGAAAAAGGAAATATCCTCAGATGAAATCTGGAAAGAAGCTTTCTGAGAAACTGCTTAGTGTTCTGTTAATTCATCTCACAGAGTAATATCTGTATTTCGTGGATCTCTTTGCTAGCCTTATTTCTGTGGAATCTGAGAACAGATATTTCAGATCCCTTTGAAGACTATAGGGCCAAAGGAAATATCCTCCGATAACAAAGAGAAAGAAGCTTTCTGAGAAACTTCTTTGTGTTTTGTGAAATCATCTCACAGAGTTACAGCTTTCCCCTCAAGAAGACTTTCGATAAGACAGTTCTTGTGGAATTGGCAAAGTGATATTTGGAAGCCCATAGAGGGCTATAGTGAAAAAGGAAATATCCTCAGATGAAATCTGGAATGAAGCCTTCTGAGAAACTGCTCTGTGATGTGTGACTTCCACTCACAGAGTTACATCTCTATGTCGTTGATCTCTTTGCGAGCCTTATTTCTGTGGAATCTGAGAAGAGATATTTCGGATCCCTTTGAAGACCATAGGGCCAAAGGAAATATCCTCCGATAACAAAGAGAAAGAAGCTTTCTGAGAAACTTCTTTGTGTTCTGTGAAATCATCTCACAGAGTTACAGCTTTCCCTCAAGAAGCCTTTCGCTAAGACAGTTCTTGTGGAACTGGCAAAGTGATATTTGGAAGCCCTTAGAGGGCTATGGTGAAAAAGGAAATATCCTCAGATGAAATCTGGAAAGAAGCTTTCTGAGAAACTGCTTAGTGTTCTGTTAATTCATCTCACAGAGTTACATCTGTATTTCGTGGTTCCCTTTGCTAGCCTTATTTCTGTGGAATCTGAGAACAGCTATTTCGGATCCCTTTGAAGACCATAGGGCCAAAGGAAATATCCTCCGATAACAAAGAGAAAGAAGCTTTCTGAGAAACTTCTTTGTGTTCTGTGAAATCATCTCACAGAGTTACAGCTTTACCCTCAAGAAGCCGTTCGCTAAGACAGTTCTTGTGGAATTGGCAAAGTGATATTTGGAAGACCATAGAGGGCTTAGGTGAACAAGGAAATATCCTCAGATGAAATCTGGAAAGAGGTTTTCTGAGAAACTACTCTGTGATGTGTGATTTCCACTCACAGAGTTACATCTGTATTTCGTGGATGTCATTGCTAGCCTTATTTCTGTGGAATCTTAGAAGAGATATTTCGGATCCCTTTGAAGACTATAGGGCCAAAGGAAATATCCTCCGATAACAAAGAGAAAGAAGCTTTCTGAGAAACTTCTTTGTGTTCTGTGAAATCATCTCACAGAGTTACAGCTTTTCCCTCAAGAAGCCTTTCGCTAAGACAGTTCTTGTGGAACTGGCAAAGTGATATTTGGAAGCCCATAGAGGGCTATGGTGAAAAAGGAAATATCCTCAGATGAAATCTGGAAAGAAACTTTCTGAGAAACTGGTCCGTGAAGTGTTACTTCCACTCACAGAGTTACATCTGTATTTCGTGGATCTCTTTGCTAGCCTTATTTCTGTGGAATCTGAGAACAGATATTTCGGATCCCTTTGAAGACTATAGGGCCAAAGGAAATATCCTCTGATAACAAAGAGAAAGAAGCTTTCTGAGAAACTTCTTTGTGTTCTGTGAAATCATCTCACAGAGTTACACCTTTCCCCTCAAGAAGCCTTTCGCTAAGACAGTTCTTGTGGAATTGGCAAAGTGATATTTGGAAGCCCATAGAGGGCTATGGTGAAAAAGGAAATATCCTCAGATGTAATCTGTAAAGAAGCTTTCTGAGAAACTGTTCAGTGTTCTGTTAATTCATCTCACAGAGTTACATCTGTATTTCGTGGAACCCTTTGCTAGCCTTATTTCTGTGGAATCTGAGAACAGATATTTCAGATCCCTTTGAAGACCATGGGGCTAAAGGAAATATCCTCCGATAACAAAGAGAAAGAAGGTTTCTGAGAAACTTCTTTGTGTTCTGTGAAATCATCTCACTGAGTTACAGCTTTCCCCTCAAGAAGCCTTTCGCTAAGACAGTTCTTGTCGAATTGGCAAAGTGATATTTGGAATCCCATAGAGGGCTATGGTGAAAAAGGAAATATCCTGAGATGAAATCTGGAAAGAAGCTTTCTGAGAAACTGCTTAGTGTTCTGTTAATTCATCTCACAGAGTTACATCTGTATTTCGTGGATCTCTTTGCTAGCCTTATTTCTGTGGAATCTGAGAACAGATATTTCGGATCCCTTTGAAGACTATAGGGCCAAAGGAAATATCCTCCGATAACAAAGAGAAAGAAGCTTTCTGAGAAACTTCTTTGTGTTGTGTGAAATCATCTCACAGAGTTACAGCTTTCCCCTCAAGAAGCCTTTCGATAAGACAGTCCTTGTGGAATTTGCAAACTGATATTGGAAGCCCATAGAGGGCTATAGTGAAAAAGGAAATATCCTCAGATGAAATCTGGAATGAAGCCTTCTGAGAAACTGCTCTGAGATGTGTGACTTCCACTCACAGAGTTACTTCTGTATGTCGTGGATCTCTTTGCGAGCCTTATTTCTGTGGAATCTGAGAACAGCTATTTCGGATCCCTTTGAAGACTATAGGACCAAAGGAAATATCCTCCGATAACAAAGAGAAAGAAGCTTTCTCAGAAACTTCTTTGTATTCTGTGAAATCATCTCACAGAGTTACAGCTTTCCCTCAAGAAGCCTTTCGCTAAGACAGTTCTTGTGGAACTGGCAAAGTGATATTTGGAAGCCCATAGAGGGCTATGGTGAAAAAGGAAATATCCTCACATGAAATCTGGAAAGAAGCTTTCTGAGAAACTGCTCTGTGTAGTGTGACTTCCACTCACAGAGTTACATCTCTATTTCGTGGATCTCTTTGCTAGCCTTATTTCTGTGGAATCTGAGAACAGATATTTCGGATCCCTTTGAAGACTATAGGGCCAAAGGAAATATCCTCCGATAACAAAGAGAAAGAAGCTTTCTGAGAAACTTCCTTGTGTTCTGTGAAATCATCTCACAGAGTTACAGCTTTCCCCTCAAGAAGCCTTTCGCTAAGACAGTTCTTGTGGAATAGGCAAAGTGATATTTGGAAGCCCGTAGAGGGCTATGATGAAAAAGGAAATATCCTCAGAAGAAATCTCAAAAGAAGCTTTCTGAGAAACTGCTTAGTGTTCTGTTAATTCATCTCACAGAGTTACATCTGTATTTCCTGGTTCCCTTTGCTAGCCTTATTTCTGTGGAATCTGAGAACAGCTATTTCGGATCCCTTTGAAGACCATAGGGCCAAAGGAAATATCCTCCGATAACAAAGAGAAAGAAACTTTCTGAGAAACTTCGTTGTGTTCTGTGAAATCATCTCACAGAGTTACAGCTCTACCCTCAAGAAGCCGTTCGCTAAGACAGTTCTTGTGGAATTGGCAAAGTGATATTTGGAAGCCCATAGAGGGCTTTGGTGAAAAAGGAAGTATCCTCAGATGAAATCTGGAAAGAAACTTTCTGAGAAACTGCTTAGTGTTCTGTTAATTCATCTCACAGTGTTACATGTGTTTTTCCTGGATCTCTTTACTCGCCTTATTTCTGTGGAATCTGAGAAGAGATATTTCGGATCCCTTTGAAGACTATAGGGCCAAAGGATATATCCTCCGATAACAAAGAGAAAGAAGCTTTCTGAGAAACTTCTTTGTGTTCTGTGAAATCATCTCACAGAGTTACAGCTTTCCCCTCAAGAAGCCTTTCGCTAAGACAGTTCTTGTGGAATTGGCAAAGTGATATTTGGAAGCCCATAGAGGGCTATGGTGAATAAAGAAATATCCTCAGATGAAATCTGGAAAGAAGCTTTCTGAGAAACTGCTCTGTGATGTGTGACTTCCACTCACCGTGTTATATCTGTATTTCGTGGATCTCTTTGCTAGCCTTATTTCTGTGGAATCTGAGAACAGATATTTCGGATCCCTTTGAAGACTATAGGGCCAAAGGAAATATCCTCCGATAACAAAGAGAAAGAAGCTTTCTGAGAAACTTCTTTGTGTTCTGTGAAATCATCTCACAGAGTTACAGCTTTCCCCTCAAGAAAACTTTCGCTAAGATAGTTCTTGTGTAATTGGCAAAGTGACCTTTGGAAGCCCAAAGAGGGCTATGGTGAAAAAGGAAATATCCTCAGATGAAATCTGGAAAGAAGCTTTCTGAGAAACTGCTTAGTGTTCTGTTAATTCATCTCACAGTGTTACATGTGTATTTCGTGGATCTCTTTGCTAGACTTATTTCTGTGGAATCTGAGAACAGATATTTCGGATCCCTTTGGAGACTAGAGGGCCAAACGAAATATCCTCCGATAACAAAGAGAAAGAAGCTTTCTGAGAAACTTCTTTGTGTTCTGTGAAATCATCTCACAGAGTTACAGCTTTCCCCTCAAGACGCCTTTCACTAGGACAGTTCTTGTGGATTTGGCAAAGTGATATTTGGAAACCCATAGAGGGCTATGGTGAAAAAGGAAATATCCTCAGATGAAATCTGGAAAGAAGCTTTCTGAGAAACTGCTTAGTGTTCTGTTAATTCATCTCACAGAGTTACATCTGTATTTCGTGGATCTCTTTGCTAGCCTTATTTCTGTGGAATCTGAGAACAGATATTTCGGATCCCTTTGGAGACTATAGGACCAAAGGAAATATCCTCCGATAACAAAGAGAAAGAAGCTTTCTGAGAAACTTCTTTGTGTTCTGTGAAATCATCTCACAGAGTTACAGCTTTCCACTCAAGAAGCCTTTCTCAAAGACAGTTCTTGTGGAATTGGCAAAGTGATATTTGGAAGCCCATAGAGGGCTATGGTGAAAAAGGAAATATCCTCAGATGAAATCTGGAAAGAAGCTTTCTGAGAAACTGCTTAGTGTCCTGTTAATTCATCTCACAGAGTTACATCTGTATTTCGTGGATCTCTTTGCTAGCCTTATTTCTGTGGAATCTGAGAACAGATATTTCGGATCCTTTTGGAGACTATAGGGCCAAAGGAAATATCCTCCGATAACAAAGAGAAAGAAGCTTTCTGAGAAACTTCTTTGGGTTCTGTGAAATCATCTCACAGAGTTACAGCTTTCCCCTCCAGAAGCCTTTCGCTAAGACAGTTCTTGTGGAATTGGCAAAGTGATATTTGGAAGCCCATAGAGGTCTATGGTGAAAAAGGAAATATCCTCAGATGAAATCTGGAAAGAAGCTTTCTGAGAAACTGCTCTGTGATGTGTGACTTCCACTCACAGAGTTACATCTGTATTTCGTGGATCTCTTTGCTAGTCTTCTTTCTGTGGAATCTGAGAACAGATATTTCGGATCCCTTTGAAGACTATAGGGCCAAAGGAAATATCCTCCGATAACAAAGAGAAAGAAGCTTTCTGAGAAACTTCTTTGTGTTCTGTGAAATCATCTCACAGAGTTACAGATTTCCCCTCAAGAAGCCTTTCGCTAAGACAGTTCTTGTGGAATTGGCAAAGAGATATTGGAAGCCCATAGAGGGCTATGGTGAAAAAGGAAATATCCTCAGATGAAATCTGGAAAGAAGCTTTCTGAGAAACTGCTTAGTGTTCTGTTAATTCGTCTCACAGAGTTACATCTGTATTTCGTGGTTCCCTTTGCTAGCCTTATTTCTGTGGAATCTGAGAACAGGTATTTCGGATCCCTTTGAAGACCATAGGGCCAAAGGAAATATCCTCCGATAACAAAGAGAAATAAGCTTTCTGAGAAACTTCTTTCTGTTCTGTGAAATCATCTCACAGAGTTACAGCTTTCCCCTCAAGAAGCCTTTCGCTAAGACAGTTCTTGTGGAATTGGCAAAGTGATATTGGAAGCCCATAGAGGGCTATGGTGAAAAAGGAAATATCCTCAGATGAAATCTGGAAAGAAGCTTTCTGAGAAACTGCTTAGTGTTCTGTTAATTCATCTCACAGAGTAATATCTGTATTTCGTGGATCTCTTTGCTAGCCTTATTTCTGTGGAATCTGAGAACAGATATTTCAGATCCCTTTGAAGACTATAGGGCCAAAGGAAATATCCTCCGATAACAAAGAGAAAGAAGCTTTCTGAGAAACTTCTTTGTGTTTTGTGAAATCATCTCACAGAGTTACAGCTTTCCCCTCAAGAAGACTTTCGATAAGACAGTTCTTGTGGAATTGGCAAAGTGATATTTGGAAGCCCATAGAGGGCTATAGTGAAAAAGGAAATATCCTCAGATGAAATCTGGAATGAAGCCTTCTGAGAAACTGCTCTGTGATGTGTGACTTCCACTCACAGAGTTACATCTCTATGTCGTTGATCTCTTTGCGAGCCTTATTTCTGTGGAATCTGAGAAGAGATATTTCGGATCCCTTTGAAGACCATAGGGCCAAAGGAAATATCCTCCGATAACAAAGAGAAAGAAGCTTTCTGAGAAACTTCTTTGTGTTCTGTGAAATCATCTCACAGAGTTACAGCTTTCCCTCAAGAAGCCTTTCGCTAAGACAGTTCTTGTGGAACTGGCAAAGTGATATTTGGAAGCCCTTAGAGGGCTATGGTGAAAAAGGAAATATCCTCAGATGAAATCTGGAAAGAAGCTTTCTGAGAAACTGCTCTGTGTAGTGTGACTTCCACTCACAGATTTACATCTGTATTTCGTGTATCTCTTTGCTAGCCTTATTTCTGTGGAATCTGAGAACAGATATTTCGGATCCCTTTGAAGACTATAGGGCCAAAGGAAATATCCTCCGATAACAAAGAGAAAGAAGCTTTCTGAGAAACTTCTTTGTGTTCTGTGAAATCATCTCACAGAGTTACAGCTTTGCCCTCAAGAAGCCTTTCGCTAAGACAGTTGTTGTGGAATTGGCAAAGTGATATTTGGAAGCCCATAGAGGGCTATGGAGAAAAAGGAAATATCCATATATGTAATCTGGAAAGAAGCTTTCTGAGAAACTGCTTAGTGTTCTGTTAATTCATCTCACAGAGTTACATCTGTATTTCGTGGATCCCTTTGCTAGCCTTATTTCTGTGGAATCTGAGAACAGATATTTCAGATCCCTTTGAAGACCATGGGGCCAAAGGAAATATCCTACGATAACAAAGAGAAAGAAGCTTTCTGAGAAACTTCTTTGTGTTCTGTGAAATCATCTCACAGAGTTACAGCTTTCCCCTCAAGAAGCCTTTCGCTAAGACAGTTCTTGTGGAATTGGCAAAGTGATATTTGGAAGCCCATAGAGGGCTATGGTGAAAAAGGAAAAATCCTCAGATGAAATCTGGAAAGAAGCTTTCTGAGAAACTGCTCTGTGATGTGTGACTTCCACTCACAGAGTTACATCTGTATTTCGTGGATCTCTTTGCTGGCCTTATTTTTGTGGAATCTGAGAAGAGATATTTCGGATTCCTTTGAGGACTATAGGGCCAAAGGAAATATCCTCCAATAACAAAGAGAAAGAAGCTTTCTGAGAAACTTCTTTGTGTTCTGTGAAATCATCTCACAGAGTTACAGCTTTCCCCTCACGAAGCCTTTCGCTAAGATAGTTCTTGTGGAATTGGCAAAGTGATATTTGGAAGCCCATAGAGGGCTACGGTGAAAAAGGAAATATTCTCAGATGAAATCTGGAAAGAAGCTTTCTGAGAAACTGCTTAGTGTTCTGTTAATTCATCTCACAGAGTTACATCTGTATTTCGTGGATCTCTTTGCTAGCCTTATTTCTGTGGAATCTGAGAACAGATATTTCTGATCCCTTTGAAGACCATAGGGCCAAAGGAAATATCCTCCGATAACAAAGAGAAAGAAGCTTTCTGAGAAACTTCTTTGTGTTCTGTGAAATCATCTCACAGAGTTACAGCTTTCCGCTCAAGAAGCCTTTCGATAAGACAGTTCTTGTGGAATTTGCAAAGTGAGATTGGAAGCCCATAGAGGGCTATGGTGAAAAAGGAAATATCCTCAGATGAAATCTGGAAAGAAACTTTCTGAGAAACTGCTTAGTGTTCTGTTAATTCATCTCACAGAGTTACATCTCTATTTCGTGGATCTCTTTGCTAGACTTATTTCTGTGGAATCTGAGAACAGATATTTCTGATCCCTTTGGAGACTATAGGGCCAAAGGAAATATCCTCCGATAACAAAGAGAAAGAAGCTTTCTGAGAAACTTCTTTGTGTTCTGTGAAATCATCTCACAGAGTTACAGATTTCCCCTCAAGAAGCCTTTCGCTAAGACAGTACTTGTGGAATTGGCAAAGTGATATTTTGAAGCCCATAGAGGGCTATGGTGACAAAGGAAATATCCTCAGATGAAATCTGGAAAGAAGCTTTCTGAGAAACTGCTTAATGTTCTGTTAATTCATCTCACAGAGTTACATCTGTATTTCGTGGATCTCTTTGCTAGCCTTATTTCTGTGGAATCTGAGAACAGATATTTCGGATCCGTTTGGAGACTATAGGGCCAAAGGAAATATCCTCCGATAACAAAGAGATAGAAGCTTTCTGAGAAACTTCTTTGTGTTCTGTGAAATCATCTCACAGAGTTACAGCTTTCCACTAAAGAAGCCTTTCTCAAAGACAGTTCTTGTGGAATTGGCAAAGTGATATTTGGAAGCCCATAGAGGGCTATGGTGAAAAAGGAAATATCCTCAGATGAAATCTGGAAAGAAGCTTTCTGAGAAACTGCTTAGGGTTCTGTTAATTCATCTCACAGAGTTACATCTGTATTTCGTGGATCTCTTTGCTAGCCTTCTTTCTGTGGAATCTGAGAACAGATATTTCGGATCCCTTTGAAGACTATAGGGCCAAAGGAAATATCCTCCGATAACAAAGAGAAAGAAGCTTTCTGAGAAACTTCTTTGTGTTCTGTGAAATCATCTCACAGAGTTACAGATTTCCCCTCAAGAAGCCTTTCGCTAAGACAGTTCTTGTGGAATTGGCAAAGAGATATTGGAAGCCCATAGAGGGCTATGGTGAAAAAGGAAATATCCTCAGATGAAATCTGGAAAGAAGCTTTCTGAGAAACTGCTTAGTGTTCTGTTAATTCGTCTCACAGAGTTACATCTGTATTTCGTGGTTCCCTTTGCTAGCCTTATTTCTGTGGAATCTGAGAACAGGTATTTCGGATCCCTTTGAAGACCATAGGGCCAAAGGAAATATCCTCCGATAACAAAGAGAAATAAGCTTTCTGAGAAACTTCTTTCTGTTCTGTGAAATCATCTCACAGAGTTACAGCTTTCCCCTCAAGAAGCCTTTCGCTAAGACAGTTCTTGTGGAATTGGCAAAGTGATATTGGAATCCCATAGAGGGCTATGGTGAAAAAGGAAATATCCTCAGATGAAATCTGGAAAGAAGCTTTCTGAGAAACTGCTTAGTGTTCTGTTAATTCGTCTCACAGAGTTACATCTGTATTTCGTGGTTCCCTTTGCTAGCCTTATTTCTGTGGAATCTGAGAACAGGTATTTCGGATCCCTTTGAAGACCATAGGGCCAAAGGAAATATCCTCCGATAACAAAGAAAAATAAGCTTTCTGAGAAACTTCTTTCTGTTCTGTGAAATCAACTCACAGAGTTACAGCTTTCCCCTCAAGAAGCCTTTCGCTAAGACAGTTCTTGTGGAATTGGCAAAGTGATATTGGAAGCCCATAGAGGGCTATGGTGAAAAAGGAAATATCCTCAGATGAATTCTGGAAAGAAGCTTTCTGAGAAACTGCTTAGTGTTCTGTTAATTCGTCTCACAGAGTTACATCTGTATTTCGTGGTTCCCTTTGCTAGCCTTACTTCTGTGGAATCTGAGAACAGGTATTTCGGATCCCTTTGAAGACCATAGGGCCAAAGGAAATATCCTCCGATAACAAAGAGAAATAAGCTTTCTGAGAAACTTCTTTCTGTTCTGTGAAATCATCTCACAGAGTTACAGCTTTCCCCTCAAGAAGCCTTTCGCTAAGACAGTTCTAGTGGAATTGGCAAAGTGATATTTGGAAGCCCATAAAGGGCTATGGTGAAAAAGGAAATATCCTCAGATGAAATCTCGAAAGAAGCTTTCTGAGAAACTGCTTAGTGTTCTGTTAATTAATCTCACAGAGTTACATCTGTATTTCGTGGATCTCTTTGCTAGCCTTATTTCTGTGGAATCTGAGAACAGATATTTCGGATCCCTTTGAAGACTATAGGGCCAAAGGAAATATCCTCCGATAACAAAGAGAAAGAAGCTTTCTGAGAAAATTCTTTGTGTTCTGTGAAATCATCTCACAGAGTTACAGCTTTCCCCTCCAGAAGCCTTTCGCTAAGACAGTTCTTGTGGAATTGGCAAAGTGATATTGGAAGCCCATAGAGGGCTATGGTGAAAAAGGAAATATCCTCAGATGAAATCTGGAAAGAAGCTTTCTGAGAAACTGCTTAGTGTTCTGTTAATTCATCTCACAGGGTTACATCTGTATTTCGTGGATCTCTTTGCTACCCTTATTTTTGTGAAATCTGAGAACAGATATTTCGGATCCCTTTGAAGACTATAGGGCCAAAGGAAATATCCTCCTATAACAAAGAGAAAGAAGCTTTCTGAGAAACTTCTTTGTGTTCTGTGAAATCATCTCACAGTGTTACAGCTTTCCCCTCAAAAAGCCTTTCGCTAAGACAGTTCCTGTGGAACTGGCAACGTAATATTTGGAAGCCCCTAGAGGGCTATGGTGAAAAAGGAAATATCCTCAAATGAAATCTGGAAAGAAGCTTTCTGAGAAACTGCTTAGTGTTCTGTTAATTCATCTCACATAGTTACATCTGTATTTCGTGGATCTCTTTGCTAGCCTTATTTCTGTGGAATCTGAGAACAGATATATCTGATCCCTTTGGAGACTATAGGGCCAAAGGAAATATCCTCCGATAACAAAGAGAAAGAAGCTTTCTGAGAAACTTCTTTGTGTTCTGTGAAATCATCTCACAGAGTTACAGATTTCCCCTCAAGAAGCCTTTCGCTAAGACAGTACTTGTGGAATTGGCAAAGTGATATTTGGAAGCCCATAGAGGGCTATGGTGAAAAAGGAAATATCCTCAGATGAAATCTGGAAAGAAGCTTTCTGAGAAACTGCTTAGTGTTCTGTTAATTCATCTCACAGAGTTACATCTGTATTTCGTGGATCTCTTTGCTAGCCTTATTTCTGTGGAATCTGAGAACTGATATTTCCGTTCCCTTTGGAGACTCTAGGGCCAAAGGAAATATCCTCCGATAACAAAGAGAAAGAAGCTTTCTGAGAAATTTCTTTGTCTTCTGTGAAATCATCTCAGAGAGTTACAGCTTTCCCCTCAAGAAGCCTTTCGCAAAGACAGTTCTTGTGGAATTGGCAAAGTGATATTTGGAAGCCCATAGAGGGCTATGGTGAAAAAGGAAATATCCTCAGATGAAATCTGGAAAGAAGCTTTCTGAGAAACTGCTTAGTGTTCTGTTAATTCATCTCACAGAGTTACATCTGTATTTCGTGGATCTCTTTGCTAGCCTTATTTCTGTGGAATCTGAGAACAGATATTTCGGATCCCTTTCAAGACTATAGGGCCAAAGGAAATATCCTCCGATAACAAAGAGAAAGAAGCTTTCTGAGAAACGTCTTTGTGTTTTGTGAAATCATCTCACAGAGTTACAGCTTTCCCCTCAAAAAGCCTTTCGATAAGAAAGTTCTTGTGGAATTTGAAAAGTGATATTGGAAGCCCATAGTGGGCTATGGTGAAAAAGGAAATATCCTCAGATGAAATCTGGAATGAAGCCTTCTGAGAAACTGCTCTGTGATGTGTGACTTCCACTCACAGAGTTACATCTGTATGTCGTGGATCTCTTTGCTAGCCTTATTTCTGTGGAATCTGAGAACAGATATTTCGGATCCCTTTGAAGACTATAGGGCCAAAGGAAATATCCTCCGATAACAAAGAGAAAGAAGCTTTCTGAGAAACTTCTTTGTGTTCTGTGAAATCATCTCACAGAGTTTCAGCTTTCCCCTCAAGAAGTCTTTCGCTAAGACAGTTCTTGTGGAACTGTCAAAGTGATATTTGGAAGCCCATAGAGGGCTATGGTGAAAAAGGAAATATCCTCAGATGAAATCTGGAAAGAAGCTTTCTGAGAAACTGGTCTGTGAAGTGTGACTTCCACTCACAGAGTTACATCTGTATGTCGTGGATCTCTTTGCTAGCCTTATTTCTGTGGAATATGAGAACAGATATTTCGGATCCCTTTGGAGACTATAGGGCCAAAGGAAATATCCTCCGATAACAAAGAGAAAGAAGCTTTCTGAGAAACTTCTTTGTGTTCTGTGAAATCATCTCTCAGAGTTACAGCTTTCCCCTCAGGAAGCCTTTCGCTAAGACAGTTCTTGTGGAATTGGCAAAGTGATATTTGGAAGCCCATAGAGGGCTATGGTGAAAAAGGAAATATCCTGAGATGAAATCTGGAAAGAAGTTTCTGAAAAACTGCTTAGTGTTCTGTTAATTCATCTCACAGAGTTACATCTGTATTTCGTGGATCTCTTTGCTAGCCTTATATCTGTGGAATCTGAGAACAGATATTTCGGATCCCTTTGGAGACTATAGGGCCAAAGGAAATATCCTCCGATAACAAAGAGAAAGAAGCTTTCTGAGAAACTTCTTTGTGTTCTCTGAAATCATCTCACAGAGTTACAGCTTTCCCCTCAAGAAGCTTTTCGCTAAGACAGTTCTTGTGGAATTGGCAAAGTGATATTTGGAAGCCCCTAGAGGGCTATGGTGAAAAAGGAAATATCCTCAGATGAAATCTGGAAAGAAGCTTTCTGAGAAACTGCTTAGTGTTCTGTTAATTCATCTCACAGGGTTACATCTGCATTTCGTGGATCTCTTTGCTACCCTTATTTTTGTGTAATCTGAGAACAGATATTTCTGATCCCTTTGGAGACTACAGGGCCAAAGGAAATATCCTAAGATAACAAAGAGAAAGAAGCTTTCTGAGAAACTTCTTTGTGTTCTGTGAAATCATCTCACAGAGTTACAGCTTTCCCCTCAAGAAGCCTTTCGCTAAGACAGTTCTTGTGGAATTGACAAAGTGATATTTGGAAGCCCATAGAGGGCTGTGGTGTAAAAGGAAATATCCTCAGATGAAATCTGGAAAGAAGCTTTCTGAGAAACTGCTTAGTGTTCTGTTAATTCATCTCACAGGGTTACATCTGTATTTCGTGGATCTCTTTGCTAGCCTTATTTCTGTGGAATCTGAGAACAGATATTTCGGATCCCTTTGGAGACTATAGGGCCAAAGTAAATATCCTCCGATAACAAAGAGAAAGAAGCTTTCTGAGAAATTTCTTTGTCTTCTGTGAAATCATCTCACAGAGTTACAGCTTTCCCCTCAAGAAGCCTTTCGCAAAGACAGTTCTTGTGGAATTGGAAAAGTGATATTTGGAAGCCCATAGAGGGCTATGGTGAAAAAGGAAATATCCTCAGATGAAATCTGGAAAGAAGCTTTCTGAGAAACTGCTTAGTGTTCTGTTAATTCATCTCACAGGGTTACATCTGTATTTCGTGGATCTCTTTGCTACCCTTATTTTTGTGAAATCTGAGAACAGATATTTCGGATCCCTTTGAAGACTATAGGGCCAAAGGAAATATCCTCCTATAACAAAGAGAAAGAAGCTTTCTGAGAAACTTCTTTGTGTTCTGTGAAATCATCTCACAGAGTTACAGCTTTCCCCTCAAAAAGCCTTTCGCTAAGACAGTTCCTGTGCAACTGGCAACGTAATATTTGGAAGCCCCTAGAGGGCTATGGTGAAAAAGGAAATATCCTCAAATGAAATCTGGAAAGAAGCTTTCTGAGAAACTGCTTAGTGTTCTGTTAATTCATCTCACATAGTTACATCTGTATTTCGTGGATCTCTTTGCTAGCCTTATTTCTGTGGAATCTGAGAACAGATATTTCTGATCCCTTTGGAGACTATAGGGCCAAAGGAAATATCCTCCGATAACAAAGAGAAAGAAGCTTTCTGAGAAACTTCTTTGTGTTCTGTGAAATCATGTCACAGAGTTACAGATTTCCCCTCAAGAAGCCTTTCGCTAAGACAGTACTTGTGGAATTGGCAAAGTGATATTTGGAAGCCCATAGAGGGCTATGGTGAAAAAGGAAATATCCTCAGATGAAATCTGGAAAGAAGCTTTCTGAGAAACTGCTTAGTGTTCTGTTAATTCATCTCACAGAGTTACATCTGTATTTCGTGGATCTCTTTGCTAGCCTTATTTCTGTGGAATCTGAGAACTGATATTTCCGTTCCCTTTGGAGACTCTAGGGCCAAAGGAAATATCCTCCGATAACAAAGAGAAAGAGGCTTTCTGAGAAATTTCTTTGTCTTCTGTGAAATCATCTCAGAGAGTTACAGCTTTCCCCTCAAGAAGCCTTTCGCAAAGACAGTTCTTGTGGAATTGGCAAAGTGATATTTGGAAGCCCATAGAGGGCTATGGTGAAAAAGGAAATATCCTCAGATGAAATCTGGAAAGAAGCTTTCTGAGAAACTGCTTAGTGTTCTGTTAATTCATCTCACAGAGTTACATCTGTATTTCGTGGATCTCTTTGCTAGCCTTATTTCTGTGGAATCTGAGAACAGATATTTCGGATCCCTTTCAAGACTATATGGCCAAAGGAAATATCCTCCGATAACAAAGAGAAAGAAGCTTTCTGAGAAACGTCTTTGTGTTTTGTGAAATCATCTCACAGAGTTACAGCTTTCCCCTCAAAAAGCCTTTCGATAAGACAGTTCTTGTGGAATTTGAAAAGTGATATTGGAAGCCCATAGAGGGCTATGGTGAAAAAGGAAATATCCTCAGATGAAATCTGGAATGAAGCCTTCTGAGAAACTGCTCTGTGATGTGTGACTTCCACTCACAGAGTTACATCTGTATGTCGTGGATCTCTTTGCTAGCCTTATTTCTGTGGAATCTGAGAACAGATATTTCGGATCCCTTTGAAGACTATAGGGCCAAAGGAAATATCCTCCGATAACAAAGAGAAAGAAGCTTTCTGAGAAACTTCTTTGTGTTCTGTGAAATCATCTCACAGAGTTACAGCTTTACCCTCAAGAAGTCTTTCGCTAAGACAGTTCTTGTGGAACTGTCAAAGTGATATTTGGAAGCCCATAGAGGGCTATGGTGAAAAAGGAAATATCCTCAGATGAAATCTGGAAAGAAGCTTTCTGAGAAACTGGTCTGTGAAGTGTGACTTCCACTCACAGAGTTACATCTGTATGTCGTGGATCTCTTTGCTAGCCTTATTTCTGTGGAATCTGAGAACAGATATTTCGGATCCCTTTGGAGACTATAGGGCCAAAGGAAATATCCTCCGATAACAAAGAGAAAGAAGCTTTCTGAGAAACTTCTTTGTGTTCTGTGAAATCATCTCACAGAGTTACAGCTTTCCCCTCAAGAAGCCTTTCGCTAAGACAGTTCTTGTGGAATTGGCAAAGTGATATTTGGAAGCCCATAGAGGGCTATGGTGAAAAAGGAAATATCCTCAGATGAAATCTGGAAAGAAGCTTTCTGAGAAACTGCTTAGTGTTCTGTTAATTCATCTCACAGGGTTACATCTGTATTTCGTGGATCTCTTTGCTACCCTTATTTTTGAGAAATCTGGGAACAGATAATTCTGATCCCTTTGGAGACTACAGGGCCAAAGGAAATATCCTTCGATAACAAAGAGAAAGAAGCTTTCTGAGAAACTTCTTTGTGTTCTGTGAAATCATCTCACAGAGTTACAGCTTTCCCCTCAAGAAGCCTTTCTCAAAGACAGTTCTTGTGGAATTGGCAAAGTGATATTTGGAAGCCCATAGAGGGCTATGGTGAAAAAGGAAATATCCTCAGATGAAATCTGGAAAGAAGCTTTCTGAGAAACTGCTTAGTGTTCTGTTAATTCATCTCACAGAGATACATCTGTATTTCGTGGATCTCTTTGCTACCCTTATTTCTGTGGAATCTGAGAACAGATATTTCTGATCCCTTTGGAGACTATAGGGCCAAAGGAAATATCCTCCGATAACAAAGAGAAAGAAGCTTTCTGAGAAAATTCTTTGTGTTCTGTGAAATCATCTCACAGAGTTACAGCTTTCCCCTCAAGAAGCCTTTCGCTAAGACAGTTCTTGTGGAATTGGCAAAGTGATATTTGGAAGCCCATAGAGGGCTATGGTGAAAAAGGAAATATCCTCAGATGAAATCTGTAAAGAAGCTTTCTGATAAACTGCTTATTGTTCTGTTAATTCATCTCACAGAGTTAAATCTGTATTTCGTGGATCTCTTTCCTAGCCCTATTTCTGTGGAATCTGAGAACAGATATTTCGGATCCCTTTGGAGACTATAGGGCCAAAGGAAATATCCTCCGATATCAAAGAGAAAGAAGCTTTCTGAGAAACTTCTTTGTGTTCTGTGAAATCATCTCACAGAGTTACAGCTTTCCCCTCAAGAAGCGTTTCGCTAAGACAGTTCTTGTGGAATTGGCAAGGTGATATTTGGAAGCCCATAGAGGGCTATGGTGAAAAAGGAAATATCCTCAGATGAAATCTGGAAAGAAGCTTTCTGAGAAACTGCTTAGTGTTCTGTTAATTCATCTCACAGAGTTACATCTGTATTTCGTGGATCTCTTTGCTAGCCTTATTTCTGTGGAATCTGAGAACAGATATTTCGGATCCCTTTGGAGACTATAGGGCCAAAGGAAATATCCTCCGATAACAAAGAGAAAGAAGCTTTCTGAGAAATTTCTTTGTGTTCTGTGAAATCATCTCACAGAATTTCAGCTTTCCCCTCAAGAAGCCTTTCGCTAAGACAGTTCTTGTGGAATTGGCAAAGTGATATTTGGAAGCCCATAGAGGGCTATGTTGAAAAAGGAAATATCCTGAGATGAAATCTGGAAAGAAGCTTTCTGAGAAACTGCTTAGTGTTCTGTTAATTCATCTCACAGAGTTACATCTGTCTTTCGTCGATCTCTTTGGTAGCCTTATTTCTGTGGAATCTGAGAACAGATATTTCTGATCCCTTTGGAGACTATAGGGCCAAAGGAAATATCCTCCGATAACAAAGAGAAAGAAGCTTTCTGAGAAACTTCTTTGTGTTCTGTGAAATCATCTCACAGAGTTACAGATTTCCCCTCAAGAAGCCTTTCGCTAAGACAATTCTTGTGGAATTGACAAAGTGATATTTGGAAGCCCATAGAGGGCTGTGGTGTAAAAGGAAATATCCTCAGATGAAATCTGGAAAAAGCTTTCTGAGAAACTGCTTAGTGTTCTGTTAATTCATCTCACAGGGTTACATCTGTATTTCGTGGATCTCTTTGCTAGCCTTATTTCTGTGGAATCTGATAACAGATATTTCGGATCCCATTGGAGACTATAGGGCCAAAGGAAATATCATCCGATAACAAAGAGAAAGAAGCTTTCTGAGAATCTTCTTTGTGTTCTGTGAAATCATCTCACAGAGTTACAGCTTTCCCCTCAAGAAGCCTTTCTCAAAGACAGTTCTTGTGGAATTGGCAAAGTGATATTTGGAAGCCCATAGAGGGCTATGGTGAAAAAGGAAATATCCTCAGATGAAATCTGGAAAGAAGCTTTCTGAGAAACTGCTTAGTGTTCTGTTAATTCATCTCACAGGGTTACATCGGAATTTCGTGGATCTCTTTGCTACCATTATTTTTGTGGAATCTGAGAACAGATATTTCTGTTCCCTTTGGAGACTACAGGGCCAAAGAAAATATCCTCCGATAACAAAGAGAAAGAAGCTTTCTGAGAAACTTCTTTGTGTTCTGTGAAATCATCTCACAGAGTTACAGCTTTCCCCTCAAGAAGCCTTTCGCTAAGACAGTTCTTGTGGAATTGACAAAGTGATATTTGGAAGCCCATAGAGGGCTGTGGTGTAAAAGGAAATATCCTCAGATGAAATCTGGAAAGAAGCTTTCGGAGAAACTGATTAGTGTTCTGTTAATTCCTCTCACAGGGTTACATCTGTATTTCGTGGATGTCTTTGCTAGCCTTATTTCTGTGGAATCTGAGAACAGATATTTCGTATCCCTTTGAAGACTATAGGGCCAAAGGAAATATCCTCCTATAACAAAGATAAAGAAGCTTTCTGAGAAACTTCTTTGTGTTCTGTGAAATCATCTCACAGAGTTACAGCTTTCCCCTCAAGAAGCCTTTCGCTAAGACAGTTCCTGTGGAACTGGCAACGTAATATTTGGAAGCCCATAGAGGGCTATGGTGAAAAAGGAAATATCCTCAGATGAAATCTGGAAAGAAGCTTTCTGAGAAACTGCTTAGTGTTCTGTTAATTCATCTCACAGAGTTACATCTGTATTTCGTCGATCTCTTTGCTAGCCTTATTTCTGTGGAATCTGAGAACAGATATTTCGGTTCCCTTTGGAGACTATAGGGCCAAAGGAAATATCCTCCTATAACAAAGAGAAAGAAGCTTTCTGAGAAACTTCTTTGTGTTCTGTGAAATCATCTCACAGAGTTACAGCTTTCCCCTCATGAAGCCTTTCGCTAAGACAGTTCTTGTGGAATTGGCAAAGTGATATTTGGAAGCCCATAGAGGGCTATGGTGAAAAAGGAAATATCCTCAGATGAAATCTGGAAAGAAGCTTTCTGAGAAACTGCTCTGTGATGTGTGACTTCCACTCACAGAGTTACATCTGTATTTCGTGGATCTCTTTGCTAGCCTTATTTCTGTGGAATCTGAGAAGAGATATTTCGGATCCTTTTGAAGACTATAGGGCCAAAGGAAATATCCTCCAATAACAAAGAGAAAGAAGCTTTCTGAGAAACTTCTTTGTGTTCTGTGAAATCATCTCACAGAGTTACAGCTTTCCCCTCACGAAGCCTTTCGCTAAGCTAGTTCTTGTGGAATTGGCAAAGTGATATTTGGAAGCACATAGAGGGATATGGTGAAAAAGGAAATATTCTCAGATGATATCTGGAAAGAAGCTTTCTGAGAAACTGCTTAGTGTTCTGTTAATTCATCTCACAGAGTTACATCTGTATTTCCTGGATCTCTTTACTAGCCTTATTTCTGTGGAATCTGAGAAGAGATATTTCGGATCCCTTTGAAGACCATAGGGCCAAAGGAAATATCCTCCGATAACAAAGAGAAAGAAGCTTTCTGAGAAACTTCTTTGTGTTCTGTGAAATCATCTCACAGAGTTACAGCTTTCCCCTCAAGAAGCCTTTCGCTAAGACAGTTCTTGTGGAATTGGCAAAGTGATATTTGGAAGCCCATAGAGGGCTATGGTGAAAAAGGAAATATCCTGAGATGAAATCTGGAAAGAAGCTTTCTGAGAAACTGCTTAGTGTTCTGTTAATTCATCTCACAGAGTTACATCTGTCTTTCGTCGATCTCTTTGGTAGCCTTATTTCTGTGGAATCTGAGAACAGATATTTCGGATCCCTTTGGAGACTATAGGGCCAAAGGAAATATCCTCCGATACCAAAGAGAAAGAAGCTTTCTGAGAAACTTCTTTGTGTTCTGTGAAATCATCTCACAGAGTTACAGATTTCCCCTCAAGAAGCCTTTCGCTAAGACAGTACTTGTGGAATTGGCAAAGTGATATTTGGAAGCCCATAGAGGGCTATGGTGAAAAAGGAAATATCCTCAGATGAAATCTGGAATGAAGCCTTCTGAGAAACTGCTCTGTGATGTGTGACTTCCACTCACAGAGTTACATCTGTATGTCGTGGATCTCTTTGCTAGCCTTATTTCTGTGGAATCTGAGAACAGATATTTCGGATCCCTTTGAAGACTATAGGGCCAAAGGAAATATCCTCCGATAACAAAGAGAAAGAAGCTTTCTGAGAAACTTCTTTGTGTTCTGTGAAATCATCTCACAGAGTTACAGCTTTCCCCTCAAGAAGTCTTTCGCTAAGACAGTTCTTGTGGAACTGTCAAAGTGATATTTGGAAGCCCATAGAGGGCTATGGTGAAAAAGGAAATATCCTCAGATGAAATCTGGAAAGAAGCTTTCTGAGAAACTGGTCTGTGAAGTGTGACTTCCACTCACAGAGTTACATCTGTATGTCGTGGATCTCTTTGCTAGCCTTATTTCTGTGGAATCTGAGAACAGATATTTCGGATCCCTTTGGAGACTATAGGGCCAAAGGAAATATCCTCCGATAACAAAGAGAAAGAAGCTTTCTGAGAAACTTCTTTGTGTTCTGTGAAATCATCTCTCAGAGTTACAGCTTTCCCCTCAGGAAGCCTTTCGCTAAGACAGTTCTTGTGGAATTGGCAAAGTGATATTTGGAAGCCCATAGAGGGCTATGGTGAAAAAGGAAATATCCTGAGATGAAATCTGGAAAGAAGTTTCTGAAAAACTGCTTAGTGTTCTGTTAATTCATCTCACAGAGTTACATCTGTATTTCGTGGATCTCTTTGCTAGCCTTATTTCTGTGGAATCTGAGAACAGATATTTCGGATCCCTTTGGAGACTATAGGGCCAAAGGAAATATCCTCCGATAACAAAGAGAAAGAAGCTTTCTGAGAAACTTCTTTGTGTTCTGTGAAATCATCTCACAGAGTTACAGCTTTCCCCTCAAGAAGCTTTTCGCTAAGACAGTTCTTGTGGAATTGGCAAAGTGATATTTGGAAGCCCCTAGAGGGCTATGGTGAAAAAGGAAATATCCTCAGATGAAATCTGGAAAGAAGCTTTCTGAGAAACTGCTTAGTGTTCTGTTAATTCATCTCACAGGGTTACATCTGTATTTCGTGGATCTCTTTGCTACCCTTATTTTTGTGAAATCTGAGAACAGATATTTCTGATCCCTTTGGAGACTACAGGGCCAAAGGAAATATCCTAAGATAACAAAGAGAAAGAAGCTTTCTGAGAAACTTCTTTGTGTTCTGTGAAATCATCTCACAGAGTTACAGCTTTCCCCTCAAGAAGCCTTTCGCTAAGACAGTTCTTGTGGAATTGACAAAGTGATATTTGGAAGCCCATAGAGGGCTGTGGTGTAAAAGGAAATATCCTCAGATGAAATCTGGAAAGAAGCTTTCTGAGAAACTGCTTAGTGTTCTGTTAATTCATCTCACAGGGTTACATCTGTATTTCGTGGATCTCTTTGCTAGCCTTATTTCTGTGGAATCTGAGAACAGATATTTCGGATCCCTTTGGAGACTCTAGGGCCAAAGTAAATATCCTCCGATAACAAAGAGAAAGAAGCTTTCTGAGAAATTTCTTTGTCTTCTGTGAAATCATCTCACAGAGTTACAGCTTTCCCCTCAAGAAGCCTTTCGCAAAGACAGTTCTTGTGGAATTGGAAAAGTGATATTTGGAAGCCCATAGAGGGCTATGGTGAAAAAGGAAATATCCTCAGATGAAATCTGGAAAGAAGCTTTCTGAGAAACTGCTTAGTGTTCTGTTAATTCATCTCACAGGGTTACATCTGTATTTCGTGGATCTCTTTGCTACCCTTATTTTTGTGAAATCTGAGAACAGATATTTCGGATCCCTTTGAAGACTATAGGGCCAAGGGAAATATCCTCCTATAACAAAGAGAAAGAAGCTTTCTGAGAAACTTCTTTGTGTTCTGTGAAATCATCTCACAGAGTTACAGCTTTCCCCTCAAAAAGCCTTTCGCTAAGACAGTTCCTGTGGAACTGGCAACGTAATATTTGGAAGCCCCTAGAGGGCTATGGTGAAAAAGGAAATATCCTCAAATGAAATCTGGAAAGAAGCTTTCTGAGAAACTGCTTAGTGTTCTGTTAATTCATCTCACCTAGTTACATCTGTATTTCGTGGATCTCTTTGCTAGCCTTATTTCTGTGGAATCTGAGAACAGATATTTCTGATCCCTTTGGAGACTATAGGGCCAAAGGAAATATCCTCCGATAACAAAGAGAAAGAAGCTTTCTGAGAAACTTCTTTGTGTTCTGTGAAATCATCTCACAGAGTTACAGATTTCCCCTCAAGAAGCCTTTCGCTAAGACAGTAGTTGTGGAATTGGCAAAGTGATATTTGGAAGCCCATAGAGGGCTATGGTGAAAAAGGAAATATCCTCAGATGAAATCTGGAAAGAAGCTTTCTGAGAAACTGCTTAGTGTTCTGTTAATTCATCTCACAGAGTTACATCTGTATTTCGTGGATCTCTTTGCTAGCCTTATTTCTGTGGAATCTGAGAACTGATATTTCCGTTCCCTTTGGAGACTCTAGGGCCAAAGGAAATATCCTCCGATAACAAAGAGAAAGAGGCTTTCTGAGAAATTTCTTTGTCTTCTGTGAAATCATCTCAGAGAGTTACAGCTTTCCCCTCAAGAAGCCTTTCGCAAAGACAGTTCTTGTGGAATTGGCAAAGTGATATTTGGAAGCCCATAGAGGGCTATGGTGAAAAAGGAAATATCCTCAGATGAAATCTGGAAAGAAGCTTTCTGAGAAACTGCTTAGTGTTCTGTTAATTCATCTCACAGAGTTACATCTGTATTTCGTGGATCTCTTTGCTAGCCTTATTTCTGTGGAATCTGAGAACAGATATTTCGGATCCCTTTCAAGACTATAGGGCCAAAGGAAATATCCTCCGATAACAAAGAGAAAGAAGCTTTCTGAGAAACGTCTTTGTGTTTTGTGAAATCATCTCACAGAGTTACAGCTTTCCCCTCAAAAAGCCTTTCGATAAGACAGTTCTTGTGGAATTTGAAAAGTGATATTGGAAGCCCATAGAGGGCTATGGTGAAAAAGGAAATATCCTCAGATGAAATCTGGAATGAAGCCTTCTGAGAAACTGCTCTGTGATGTGTGACTTCCACTCACAGAGTTACATCTGTATGTCGTGGATCTCTTTGCTAGCCTTATTTCTGTGGAATCTGAGAACAGATATTTCGGATCCCTTTGAAGACTATAGGGCCAAAGGAAATATCCTCCGATAACAAAGAGAAAGAAGCTTTCTGAGAAACTTCTTTGTGTTCTGTGAAATCATCTCACAGAGTTACAGCTTTACCCTCAAGAAGTCTTTCGCTAAGACAGTTCTTGTGGAACTGTCAAAGTGATATTTGGAAGCCCATAGAGGGCTATGGTGAAAAAGGAAATATCCTCAGATGAAATCTGGAAAGAAGCTTTCTGAGAAACTGGTCTGTGAAGTGTGACTTCCACTCACAGAGTTACATCTGTATGTCGTGGATCTCTTTGCTAGCCTTATTTCTGTGGAATCTGAGAACAGATATTTCGGATCCCTTTGGAGACTATAGGGCCAAAGGAAATATCCTCCGATAACAAAGAGAAAGAAGCTTTCTGAGAAACTTCTTTGTGTTCTGTGAAATCATGTCACAGAGTTACAGCTTTCCCCTCAAGAAGCCTTTCGCTAAGACAGTTCTTGTGGAATTGGCAAAGTGATATTTGGAAGCCCATAGAGGGCTATGGTGAAAAAGGAAATATCCTCAGATGAAATCTGGAAAGAAGCTTTCTGAGAAACTGCTTAGTGTTCTGTTAATTCATCTCACAGGGTTACATCTGTATTTCGTGGATCTCTTTGCTACCCTTATTTTTGAGAAATCTGAGAACAGATAATTCTGATCCCTTTGGAGACTACAGGGCCAAAGGAAATATCCTTCGATAACAAAGAGAAAGAAGCTTTCTGAGAAACTTCTTTGTGTTCTGTGAAATCATCTCACAGAGTTACAGATTTCCCCTCAAGAAGCCTTTCGCTAAGACAATTCTTGTGGAATTGACAAAGTGATATTTGGAAGCCCATAGAGGGCTGTGGTGTAAAAGGAAATATCCTCAGATGAAATCTGGAAAGAAGCTTTCTGAGAAACTGCTTAGTGTTCTGTTAATTCATCTCACAGGGTTACATCTGTATTTCGTGGATCTCTTTGCTAGCCTTATTTCTGTGGAATCTGATAACAGATATTTCGGATCCCTTTGAAGACTATAGGGCCAAAGGAAATATCCTCCTATAACAAAGAGAAAGAAGCTTTCTGAGAAACTTCTTTGTGTTCTGTGAAATCATCTCACAGAGTTACAGCTTTCCCCTCAAGAAGCCTTTCTCAAAGACAGTTCTTGTGGAATTGGCAAAGTGATATTTGGAAGCCCATAGAGGGCTATGGTGAAAAAGGAAATATCCTCAGATGAAATCTGGAAAGAAGCTTTCTGAGAAACTGCTTAGTGTTCTGTTAATTCATCTCACAGAGTTACATCTGTATTTCGTGGATCTCTTTGCTACCCTTATTTCTGTGGAATCTGAGAACAGATATTTCTGATCCCTTTGGAGACTATAGGGCCAAAGGAAATATCCTCCGATAACAAAGAGAAAGAAGCTTTCTGAGAAAATTCTTTGTGTTCTGTGAAATCATCTCACAGAGTTACAGCTTTCCCCTCAAGAAGCCTTTCGCTAAGACAGTTCTTGTGGAATTGGCAAAGTGATATTTGGAAGCCCATAGAGGGCTATGGTGAAAAAGGAAATATCCTCAGATGAAATCTGTAAAGAAGCTTTCTGATAAACTGCTTATTGTTCTGTTAATTCATCTCACAGAGTTAAATCTGTATTTCGTGGATCTCTTTCCTAGCCCTATTTCTGTGGAATCTGAGAACAGATATTTCGGATCCCTTTGGAGACTATAGGGCCAAAGGAAATATCCTCCGATATCAAAGAGAAAGAAGCTTTCTGAGAAACTTCTTTGTGTTCTGTGAAATCATCTCACAGAGTTACAGCTTTCCCCTCAAGAAGCCTTTCGCTAAGACAGTTCTTGTGGAATTGGCAAGGTGATATTTGGAAGCCCATAGAGGGCTATGGTGAAAAAGGAAATATCCTCAGATGAAATCTGGAAAGAAGCTTTCTGAGAAACTGCTTAGTGTTCTGTTAATTCATCTCACAGAGTTACATCTGTATTTCGTGGATCTCTTTGCTAGCCTTATTTCTGTGGAATCTGAGAACAGATATTTCGGATCCCTTTGGAGACTATAGGGCCAAAGGAAATATCCTCCGATAACAAAGAGAAAGAAGCTTTCTGAGAAATTTCTTTGTGTTCTGTGAAATCATCTCACAGAATTTCAGCTTTCCCCTCAAGAAGCCTTTCGCTAAGACAGTTCTTGTGGAATTGGCAAAGTGATATTTGGAAGCCCATAGAGGGCTATGTTGAAAAAGGAAATATCCTGAGATGAAATCTGGAAAGAAGCTTTCTGAGAAACTGCTTAGTGTTCTGTTAATTCATCTCACAGAGTTACATCTGTCTTTCGTCGATCTCTTTGGTAGCCTTATTTCTGTGGAATCTGAGAACAGATATTTCTGATCCCTTTGGAGACTATAGGGCCAAAGGAAATATCCTCCGATAACAAAGAGAAAGAAGCTTTCTGAGAAACTTCTTTGTGTTCTGTGAAATCATCTCACAGAGTTACAGATTTCCCCTCAAGAAGCCTTTCGCTAAGACAGTACTTTTGGAGTTGTCAAAGTGATATTTGGAAGCCCATAGAGGGCTATGGTGAAAAAGGAAATATCCTCAGATGAAGTCTGGAAAGAAGCTTTCTGAGAAACTGCTTAGTGTTCTGTTAATTCATCTCACAGAGTTACATCTGTATTTCGTGGATCTCTTTGCTAGCCTTATTTCTGTGGAATCTGAGAACAGATATTTCGGATCCCATTGGAGACTATAGGGCCAAAGGAAATATCCTCCGATAACAAAGAGAAAGAAGCTTTCTGAGAATCTTCTTTGTGTTCTGTGAAATCATCTCACAGAGTTACAGCTTTCCCCTCAAGAAGCCTTTCTCAAAGACAGTTCTTGTGGAATTGGCAAAGTGATATTTGGAAGCCCATAGAGGGCTATGGTGAAAAAGGAAATATCCTCAGATGAAATCTGGAAAGAAGCTTTCTGAGAAACTGCTTAGTGTTCTGTTAATTCATCTCACAGGGTTACATCGGAATTTCGTGGATCTCTTTGCTACCATTATTTTTGTGGAATCTGAGAACAGATATTTCTGTTCCCTTTGGAGACTACAGGGCCAAAGAAAATATCCTCCGATAACAAAGAGAAAGAAGCTTTCTGAGAAACTTCTTTGTGTTCTGTGAAATCATCTCACAGAGTTACAGCTTTCCCCTCAAGAAGCCTTTCGCTAAGACAGTTCTTGTGGAATTGACAAAGTGATATTTGGAAGCCCATAGAGGGCTGTGGTGTAAAAGGAAATATCCTCAGATGAAATCTGGAAAGAAGCTTTCGGAGAAACTGATTAGTGTTCTGTTAATTCATCTCACAGGGTTACATCTGTATTTCGTGGATGTCTTTGCTAGCCTTATTTCTGTGGAATCTGAGAACAGATATTTCATATCCCTTTGAAGACTATAGGGCCAAAGGAAATATCCTCCTATAACAAAGATAAAGAAGCTTGCTGAGAAACTTCTTTGTGTTCTGTGAAATCATCTCACAGAGTTACAGCTTTCCCCTCAAGAAGCCTTTCGCTAAGACAGTTCCTGTGGAACTGGCAACGTAATATTTGGAAGCCCATAGAGGGCTATGGTGAAAAAGGAAATATCCTCAGATGAAATCTGGAAAGAAGCTTTCTGAGAAACTGCTTAGTGTTCTGTTAATTCATCTCACAGAGTTACATCTGTATTTCGTCGATCTCTTTGCTAGCCTTATTTCTGTGGAATCTGAGAACAGATATTTCGGTTCCCTTTGGAGACTATAGGGCCAAAGGAAATATCCTCCGATAACAAAGAGAAAGAAGCTTTCTGAGAAACTTCTTTGTGTTCTGTGAAATCATCTCACAGAGTTACAGCTTTCCCCTCATGAAGCCTTTCGCTAAGACAGTTCTTGTGGAATTGGCAAAGTGATATTTGGAAGCCCATAGAGGGCTATGGTGAAAAAGGAAATATCTTCAGATGAAATCTGGAAAGAAGCTTTCTGAGAAACTGCTCTGTGATGTGTGACTTCCTCTCACAGAGTTACATCTGTATTTCGTGGATCTCTTTGCTAGCCTTATTTCTGTGGAATCTGAGAAGAGATATTTCGGATCCTTTTGAAGACTATAGGGCCAAAGGAAATATCCTCCAATAACAAAGAGAAAGAAGCTTTCTGAGAAACTTCTTTGTGTTCTGTGAAATCATCTCACAGAGTTACAGCTTTCCCCTCACGAAGCCTTTCGCTAAGCTAGTTCTTGTGGAATTGGCAAAGTGATATTTGGAAGCACATAGAGGGATATGGTGAAAAAGGAAATATTCTCAGATGATATCTGGAAAGAAGCTTTCTGAGAAACTGCTTAGTGTTCTGTTAATTCATCTCACAGAGTTACATCTGTATTTCCTGGATCTCTTTACTAGCCTTATTTCTGTGGAATCTGAGAAGAGATATTTCGGATCCCTTTGAAGACCATAGGGCCAAAGGAAATATCCTCCGATAACAAAGAGAAAGAAGCTTTCTGAGAAACTTCTTTGTGTTCTGTGAAATCATCTCACAGAGTTACAGCTTTCCCCTCAAGAAGCCTTTCGCTAAGACAGTTCTTGTGGAATTGGCAAAGTGATATTTGGAAGCCCATAGAGGGCTATGGTGAAAAAGGAAATATCCTTAGATGAAATCTGGAAAGAAGCTTTCTGAGAAACTGCTTAGTGTTCTGTTAATTCATCTCACAGTGTTACATCTGTCTTTCGTCGATCTCTTTGGTAGCCTTATTTCTGTGGAATCTGAGAACAGATATTTCGGATCCCTTTGGAGACTATAGGGCCAAAGGAAATATCCTCCGATACCAAAGAGAAAGAAGCTTTCTGAGAAACTTCTTTGTGTTCTGTGAAATCATCTCACAGAGTTACAGATTTCCCCTCAAGAAGCCTTTCGCTAAGACAGTACTTGTGGAATTGGCAAAGTGATATTTGGAAGCCCATAGAGGGCTATGGTGAAAAAGGAAATATCCTCAGATGAAATCTGGAAAGAAGCTTTCTGAGAAACTGCTTAGTGTTCTGTTAATTCATCTCACAGAGTTACATCTGTATTTCGTGGATCTCTTTGCTAGCCTTATTTCTGTGGAATCTGAGAACAGATATTTCGGATCCCTTTGGAGACTATAGGGCCAAAGGAAATATCCTCCGATAACAAAGAGAAAGAAGCTTTCTGATAAATTCTTTGTGTTTTGTGAAATCATCTCACAGAGTTACAGCTTTCCCCTCAAGAATCCTTTCGCTAAGACAGTTCTTGTGGAAATGGCAAAGTGATATTTGGAAGCCCATAGAGGGCTATGGTGAAAAAGGAAATATCCTCAGATGAAATCTGGAAAGAAGCTTTCTGAGAAACTGCTTAGTGTTCTGTTAATTCATCTCACAGGGTTACATCGGAATTTCGTGGATCTCTTTGCTACCCTTATTTCTGTGGAATCTGAGAACAGATATTTCTGTTCCCTTTGGAGACTACAGGGCCAAAGGAAATATCCTCCGATAACAAAGAGAAAGAAGCTTTCTGAGAAACTTCTTTGTGTTCTGTGAAATCATCTCACAGAGTTACAGCTTTCCCCTCAAGAAGGCTTTAACTAAGAAAGTTCTTGTGGAATTGGCAAAGTGATATTTGGAAGCCATAGAGGGCTATGGTGAAAAAGGAAATATCCTCAGATGAAATCTGGAAAGAAGCTTTCTGAGAAACTGCTTAGTGTTCTGTTAATTCATCTCACAGAGTTACATCTGTATTTCGTGGATCTCTTTGCTAGCCTTATTTCTGTGGAATAAGAGAACAGATATTTCGGATCCCTTTGGAGACTATAGGGCCAAAGGAAATATCCTCCGATAACAAAGAGAAAGAAGCTTTCTGAGAAACTTCTTTGTGTTCTGTGAAATCATCTCACAGAGTTACAGCTTTCCCCTCAAGAAGCCTTTCGCTAAGACAGTTCTTGTGGAATTGGCAAAGTGATATTTGGAAGCCCATAGAGGGCTATGGTGAAAAAGGAAATATCCTCAGATGAAATCTGGAAAGAAGCTTTCTGAGAAACTGCTTAGTGTTCTGTTAATTCATCTCACAGAGTTACATCTGTATTTCGTGGATCTCTTTGCTAGCCTTATTTCTGTGGAATCTGAGAACAGATATTTCGGATCCCTTTGGAGACTATAGGGCCAAAGGAAATATCCTCCGATAACAAAGAGAAAGAAGCTTTCTGATAAATTCTTTGTGTTTTGTGAAATCATCTCACAGAGTTACAGCTTTCCCCTCAAGAATCCTTTCGCTAAGACAGTTCTTGTGGAATTGGCAAAGTGATATTTGGAAGCCCATAGAGGGCTATGGTGAAAAAGGAAATATCCTCAGATGAAATCTGGAAAGAAGCTTTCTGAGAAACTGCTTAGTGTTCTGTTAATTCATCTCACAGGGTTACATCGGAATTTCGTGGATCTCTTTGCTACCCTTATTTCTGTGGAATCTGAGAACAGATATTTCTGTTCCCTTTGGAGACTACAGGGCCAAAGGAAATATCCTCCGATAACAAAGAGAAAGAAGCTTTCTGAGAAACTTCTTTGTGTTCTGTGAAATCATCTCACAGAGTTACAGCTTTCCCCTCAAGAAGGCTTTAACTAAGACAGTTCTTGTGGAATTGGCAAAGTGATATTTGGAAGCCATAGAGGGCTATGGTGAAAAAGGAAATATCCTCAGATGAAATCTGGAAAGAAGCTTTCTGAGAAACTGCTTAGTGTTCTGTTAATTCATCTCACAGAGTTACATCTGTATTTCGTGGATCTCTTTGCTAGCCTTATTTCTGTGGAATAAGAGAACAGATATTTCGGATCCCTTTGGAGACTATAGGGCCAAAGGAAATATCCTCCGATAACAAAGAGAAAGAAGCTTTCTGAGAAACTTCTTTGTGTTCTGTGAAATCATCTCACAGAGTTACAGCTTTCCCCTCAAGAAGCCTTTCGCTAAGACAGTTCTTGTGGAATTGGCAAAGTGATATTTGGAAGCCCATAGAGGGCTATGGTGAAAAAGGAAATATCCTCAGATGAAATCTGGAAAGAAGCTTTCTGAGAACCTGCTTAGTGTTCTGTTAATTCATCTCACAGGGTTACATCGGAATTTCGTGGATCTCTTTGCTACCCTTATTTTTGTGGAATCTGAGAACAGATATTTCTGTTCCCTTTGGAGACTACAGGGCCAAAGGAAATATCCTCCGATAACAAAGAGAAAGAAGCTTTCTGAGAAACTTCTTTGTGTTCTGTGAAATCATCTCACAGAGTTACAGCTTTCCCCTCAAGAAGCCTTTTCAAAGACAGTTCTTGTGGAATTGGCAAAGTGATATTTGGAAGCCCATAGAGGGCTATGGTGAAAGAGGAAATATCCTCAGATGAAATCTGGAAAGAAGCTTTCTGAGAAACTGCTTAGTGTTCTTTTAATTCATCTCACAGAGTTACATCTGTATTTCGTGGATCTCTTTGCTAGCCTTATTTCTGTGGAATCTGAGAACAGATATTTCGGATCCCTTTGGAGACTATAGGGCCAAAGGAAATATCCTCCGATAACAAAGAGAAAGAAGCTTTCTGAGAAATTCTTTGTGTTTTGTGAAATCATCTCACAGAGTTACAGCTTTCCCCTCAAGAAGCCTTTCGCTAAGACAGTTCTTGTGGAATTGGCAAAGTGATATTTGGAAGCCCATAGAGGGCTATGGTGAAAAAGGAAATATCCTCAGATGAAATCTGGAAAGAAGCTTTCTGAGAAACTGCTTAGTATTCTGTTAATTCATCTCACAGGGTTACATCGGAATTTCGTGGATCTCTTTGCTACCCTTATTTCTGTGGAATCTGAGAACAGATATTTCTGTTCCCTTTGGAGACTACAGGGCCAAAGGAAATATCCTCCGATAACAAAGAGAAAGAAGCTTTCTGAGAAATTCTTTGTGTTTTGTGAAATCATCTCACAGAGTTACAGCTTTCCCCTCAAGAAGCCTTTCGCTAAGACAGTTCTTGTGTAATTGGCAAAGTGATATTTGGAAGCCCGTAGAGGGCTATGGTGAAAAAGGAAATATCCTCAGATGAAATCTGGAAAGAAGCTTTCTGAGAAACTGCTTAGTGTTCTGTTAATTCATCTCAGAGGGTTACATCGGAATTTCGTGGATCTCTTTGCTACCCTTATTTTCGTTGAATCTGAGAACAGATATTTCTGTTCCCTTTGGAGACTACAGGGCCAAAGGAAATATCCTCCGATAACAAAGAGAAAGAAGCTTTCTGAGAAACTTCTTTGTGTTCTGTGAAATCATCTCACAGAGTTACAGCTTTCCCCTCAAGAAGCCTTTCGCTAAGACAGTTCTTGTGGAATTGGCAAAGTGATATTTGGAAGCCCATAGAGGGCTATGGTGAAAAAGGAAATATCCTCAGATGAAATCTGGAAAGAAGCTTTCTGAGAAACTGCTTAGTGTTCTGTTATTTCATCTCACAGGGTTACATCTGTATTTCGTGGATATTTTTGCTACCCTTATTTTTGTGGAATCTGAGAACAGATATTTCTGTTCCCTTTGGAAACTACAGGGCAAAAGGAAATATCCTCAGATAACAAAGAGAAAGAAGCTTTCTGAGAAACTTCTTTGTGTTCTGTGAAATCATCTCACAGAGTTACAGCTTTCCCCTCAAAAAGCCTTTCGATAAGACAGTTCTTGTGGAATTGACAAAGTGATATTTGGAAGCCCATAGAGGGCTGTGGTGTAAAAGGAAATATCCTCAGATGAAATCTGGAAAGAAGCTTTCTGAGAAACTGCTTAGTGTTCTGTTAATTCATCTCACAGGGTTACATCTGTATTTCGTGGATGTCTTTGCTAGCCTTATTTCTGTGGAATCTGAGAACAGATATTTCGTATCCCTTTGCAGACTATAGGGTCAAAGGAAATATGCTCCTATAACAAAGATAAAGAAGCTTTCTGAGAAGCTTCTTTGTGTTCTGTGAAATCATCTCACAGAGTTACAGCTTTCCACTCAAGAAGCCTTTCGCTTAGACAGTTCCTGTGGAACTGGCAACGTAATATTTGGAAGCCCATAGAGGGCTATGGTGAAAAAGGAAATATCCTCAGATGAAATCTGGAAAGAAGCTTTCTGAGAAACTGCTTAGTGTTCTGTTAATTCATCTCACAGAGTTACATCTGTATTTCGTCGATCTCTTTGCTAGCCTTATTTCTGTGGAATCTGAGAACAGATATTTCGGATCCCTTTGAAGACTATAGGGCCAAAGGAAATATCCTCCGATAACAAAGAGAAAGAAGCTTTCTGAGAAACTTCTTTGTGTTCTGTGAAATCATCTCACAGAGTTACAGCTTTCCCCTCAAGAAGCCTTTCGCTAAGACAGTTCTTGTGGAACTGTCAAAGTGATATTTGGAAGCCCATAGAGGGCTATGGTGAAAAAGGAAATATCCTCAGATGAAATCTGGAAAGAAGCTTTCTGAGAAACTGGTCTGTGAAGTGTGACTTCCACTCACAGAGTTACATCTGTATTTCGTGGATCTCTTTGCTAGCCTTATTTCTGTGGAATCTGAGAACAGATATTTCGGATCCCTTTGAGGACTACAGGGCCAAAGGAAATATCCTCCGATAACAAAGAGAAAGAAGCTTTCTGAGAAACTTCTTTGTGTTCTGTGAAATCATCTCACAGAGTTACACCTTTCCCCTCAAGAAGCCTTTCGCTAAGACAGTTCTTGTGGAATTGGCAAAGTGATATTTGGAAGCCCATAGAGGGCTATGGTGAAAAAGGAAATATCCTCAGATGTAATCTGTAAAGAAGCTTTCTGAGAAACTGCTTAGTGTTCTGTTAATTCATCTCACAGAGTTACATCTGTCTTTCGTCGATCTCTTTGCTAGCCTTATTTCTGTGGAATCTGAGAACAGATATTACGGATCCATTTGGAGACTATAGGGCCAAAGGAAATATCTTCCGATAACAACGAGAAAGATGCTTTCTGAGAAATTCCTTTGTGTTCTGTGAAATCATCTCACAGAGTTACCGCTTTCTCCTCAAGACGCCTTTCTCAAAGACAGTTCTTGTGGAATTGGCAAAGTGATATTTGGAAGCCCATAGAGGGCTATGGTGAAAAAGGAAATATCCTCAGATGAAATCTGGAAAGAAGCTTTCTGAGAAACTGCTTAGTGTTCTGTTAATTCATCTCACAGAGTTACATCTGTATTTCGTGGATCTCTTTGCTAGACTTATTTCTGTGGAATCTGAGAACAGATATTTCTGATCCCTTTGGAGACTATAGGGCCAAAGGAAATATCCTCCGATACCAAAGAGAAAGAAGCTTTCTGAGAAACTTCTTTGTGTTCTGTGAAATCATCTCACAGAGTTACAGATTTCCCCTCAAGAAGCCTTTCGCTAAGACAGTACTTGTGGAATTGGCAAAGTGATATTTGGAAGCCCATAGAGGGCTATGGTGAAAAAGGAAATATCCTCAGATGAAATCTGGAAAGAAGCTTTCTGAGAAACTGCTTAGTGTTCTGTTAATTCATCTCACAGAGTTACATCTGTATTTCGTGGATCTCTTTGCTAGCCTTATTTCTGTGGAATCTGAGAACAGATATTTCGGATCCCTTTGGAGACTATAGGGCCAAAGGAAATATCCTCCGATAACAAAGAGAAAGAAGGTTTCTGAGAAACTTCTTTGTGTTCTGTGAAATCATCTCACTGAGTTACAGCTTTCCCCTCAAGAAGCCTTTCGCTAAGACAGTTCTTGTCGAATTGGCAAAGTGATATTTGGAAGCCCATAGAGGGCTATGGTGAAAAAGGAAATATCCTCAGATGAAATCTGGAAAGAAGCTTTCCGAGAAACTGCTCTGTGATGTGTGACTTCCACTCACAGAGTTACATCTGTATTTCGTGGATCTCTTTGCTAGCCTTATTTCTGTGGAATCTGAGAAGAGATATTTCGGATACCTTTGAAGACTAGAGGGCCAAAGGAAATATCCTCCGATAACAAAGAGAAAGAAGCTTTCTGAGAAACTTCTTTGTGTTCTGTGAAATCATCTCACAGAGTTACAGCTTTCCCCTCAAGAAGCCTTTCGCTAAGACAGTTCTTGTGGAATTGGCAAGGTGATATTTGGAAGCCCATAGAGGGCTATGGTGAAAAAGGAAATATCCTGAGATGAAATCTGGAAAGAAGCTTTCTGAGAAACTGCTTAGTGTTCTGTTAATTCATCTCACAGAGTTACATCTGTATTTCGTGGATCTCTTTGCTAGCCTTATTTCTGTGAAATCTGAGAACAGATATTTCGGATCCCTTTGAAGACTATAGGGCCAAAGGAAATATCCTCCGATAACAAAGAGAAAGAAGCTTTCTGAGAAACTTCTTTGTGTTGTGTGAAATCATCTCACAGAGTTACAGCTTTCCCCTCAAGAAGCCTTTCGATAAGACAGTTCTTGTGGAATTTGCAAACTGATATTGGAAGCCCATAGAGGGCTATAGTGAAAAAGGAAATATCCTCAGATGAAATCTGGAATGAAGCCTTCTGAGAAACTGCTCTGAGATGTGTGACTTCCAGTCACAGAGTTACTTCTGTATGTCGTGGATCTCTTTGCGAGCCTTATTTCTGTGGAATCTGAGAACAGATATTTCGGATCCCTTTGAAGACTATAGGACCAAAGGAAATATCCTCCGATAACAAAGAGAAAGAAGCTTTCTCAGAAACTTCTTTGTATTCTGTGAAATCATCTCACAGAGTTACAGCTTTCCCTCAAGAAGCCTTTCGCTAAGACAGTTCTTGTGGAACTGGCAAAGTGATATTTGGAAGCCCATAGAGGGCTATGGTGAAAAAGGAAATATCCTCACATGAAATCTGGAAAGAAGCTTTCTGAGAAACTGCTCTGTGTAGTGTGACTTCCACTCACAGAGTTACATCTCTATTTCGTGGATCTCTTTGCTAGCCTTATTTCTGTGGAATCTGAGAACAGATATTTCGGATCCCTTTGAAGACTATAGGGCCAAAGGAAATATCCTCCGATAACAAAGAGAAAGAAGCTTTCTGAGAAACTTCCTTGTGTTCTGTGAAATCATCTCACAGAGTTACAGCTTTCCCCTCAAGAAGCCTTTCGCTAAGACAGTTCTTGTGGAATTGGCAAAGTGATATTTGGAAGCCCATAGAGGGCTATGGTGAAAAAGGAAATATCCTCATATGTAATCTGGAAAGAAGCTTTCTGAGAAACCGCTTAGTGTTCTGTTAATTCATCTCACAGAGTTACATCTGTATTTCGTGGATCCCTTTGCTAGACTTATTTCTGTGGAATCTGAGAACAGATATTTCAGATCCCTTTGAAGACCATGGGGTCAAAGGAAATATCCTCCGATAACAAAGAGAAAGAAGCTTTCTGAGAAACTTCTTTGTGTTCTGTGAAATCATCTCACAGAGTTACAGCTTTCCCCTTAAGAAGCCTTTCGCTAAGACAGTTCTTGTGGAATTGGCAAAGTGATATTTGGAAGCCCATATAGGGCTATGGTGAAAAAGGAAATATCCTCAGATGAAATCTGGAAAGAAGCTTTCTGAGAAACTGCTCTGTGATGTGTGACTTCCACTCACAGAGTTACATCTGTATTTCGTGGATCTCTTTGCTAGCCTTATTTCTGTGGAATCTGAGAAGAGATATTTCGGATCCCTTTGAAGACTATAGGGCCAAAGGAAATATCCTCCCATAACAAAGAGAAGAAGCTTTCTGAGAAACTTCTTTGTGTTCTGTGAAATCATCTCACAGAGTTACAGCTTTCTCCTCAAGAAGCATTTCGCTAAGACAGTTCTTGTGTAATTTGCAAAGTGATATTTGGAAGCCCATAGAGGGCTATGGTGAAAAAGGAAATATCCTCAGATGAAATCTGGAAAGAAGCTTTCTGAGAAACTGCTTAGTGTTCTGTTAATTCATCTCACAGAGTTACATCTGTATTTCGTGGTTCCCTTTGCTAGCCTTATTTCTGTGGAATCTGAGAACAGCTATTTCGGATCCCTTTGAAGACCATAGGGCCAAAGGAAATATCCTCTGATAACAAAGAGAAAGAAACTTTCTGAGAAACTTCTTTGTGTTCTGTGAAATCATCTCACAGAGTTACAGCTTTACCCTCAAGAAGCCGTTCGCTAAGACAGTTCTTGTGGAATTGGCAAAGTGATATTTGGAAGCCCATAGAGGGCTTAGGTGAAAAAGGAAATATCCTCAGATGAAATCTGGAAAGAAGTGTTCTGAGAAACTACTCTGTGATGTTTGATTTCCACTCACAGAGTTACATCTGTATTTCGTGGATCTCTTTGCTAGCCTTATTTCTGTGGAATCTGCGAAGAGATATTTCGGATACCTTTGAAGACTAGAGGGCCAAAGGAAATATCCTCCGATAACAAAGAGAAAGAAGCTTTCTGAGAAACTTCTTTGTGTTCTGTGAAATCATCTCACAGAGTTACAGCTTTCCCCTCAAGAAGCCTTTCGCTAAGACAGTTCTTGTGGAATTGGCAAAGTGATATTTGGAAGCCCATAGAGGGCTATGGTGAAAAAGGAAATATCCTCAGATGAAATCTGGAAAGAAACTTTCTGAGAAACTGCTCTCTGATGTGTGACTTCCACTCACAGAGTTACATCTGTATTTCGTGGATCTCTTTGCTAGCCTTATTTCTGTGGAATCTGAGAACAGATATTTCGGATCCCTTAGAAGACTATAGGGCCAAAGGAAATATCCTCAGATAACAAAGAGAAAGAAGCTTTCTGAGAAACTTCTTTGTGTTCTGTGAAATCATCTCACAGAGTTACAGCTTTCCCCTCAAGAAGCCTTTCGCTAAGACAGTTCTTGTGGAATTGGCAAAGTGATATTTGGAAGCCCGTAGAGGGCTATGGTGAAAAAGGATATATCCTCAGAAGAAATCTCAAAAGAAGCTTTCTGAGAAACTGCTTAGTGTTCTGTTAATTCATCTCACAGAGTTACATCTGTATTTCGTGGTTCCCTTTGCTAGCCTTATTTCTGTGGAATCTGAGAACAGCTATTTCGGATCCCTTTGAAGACCATAGGGCCAAAGGAAATATCCTCCGATAACAAAGAGAAAGAAACTTTCTGAGAAACTTCTTTGTGTTCTGTGAAATCATCTCACAGAGTTACAGCTTTACCCTCAAGAAGCCGTTCCCTAAGACAGTTCTTGTGGAATTGGCAAAGTGATATTTGGAAGCCCATAGAGGGCTTAGGTGAAAAAGGAAGTATCCTCAGATGAAATCTGGAAAGAAACTTTCTGAGGAACTGCTTAGTGTTCTGTTAATTCATCTCACAGACTTACATGTGTTTTTCGTGGATCTCTTTGCTAGCCTTATTTCTGTGGAATCTGAGAAGAGATATTTCGGATCCCTTTGAAGACTATAGGGCCAAAGGATATATCCTCCGATAACAAAGAGAAAGAAGCTTTGTGAGAAACTTCTTTGTGTTCTGTGAAATCATCTCACAGAGTTACAGCTTTCCCCTCAAGAAGCCTTTCACTAAGACAGTTCTTGTGGAATTGGCAAAGTGATATTTGGAAGCCCATAGAGGGCTATGGTGAATAAAGAAATATCCTCAGATGAAATCTGGAAAGAAGCTTTCTGAGAAACTGCTCTGTGATGTGTGACTTCCACTCACCGTGTTACATCTGTATTTCGTGGATCTCTTTGCTAGCCTTATTTCTGTGGAATCTGAGAAGAGATATTTCGGATCCCTTTGAGGACTAGAGGGCCAAAGGAAATATCCTCCGATAACAAAGAGAAAGAAGCTTTCTGAGAAACTTCTTTGTGTTCTGTGAAATCATCTCACAGAGTTACAGCTTTTCCCTCAAGAAGCCTTTCGCTAAGACAGTTCTTGTGGAACTGGCAAAGTGATATTTGGAAGCCCATAGAGGGCTATGGTGAAAAAGGAAATATCCTCAGATGAAATCTGGAAAGAAACTTTCTGAGAAACTGGTCTGTGAAGTGTTACTTCCACTCACAGAGTTACATCTGTATTTCGTGGATCTTTTTGCTAGCCTTATTTCTGTGGAATCTGAGAACAGATATTTCGGATCCCTTTGAAGACTATAGGGCCAAAGGAAATATCCTCTGATAACAAAGAGAAAGAAGCTTTCTGAGAAACTTCTTTGTGTTCTGTGAAATCATCTCACAGAGTTACACCTTTCCCCTCAAGAAGCCTTTCGCTAAGACAGTTCTTGTGGAATTGGCAAAGTGATATTTGGAAGCCCATAGAGGGCTATGGTGAAAAAGGAAATATCCTCAGATGTAATCTGTAAAGAAGCTTTCTGAGAAACTGTTTAGTGTTCTGTTAATTCATCTCACAGAGTTACATCTGTATTTCGTGGAACCCTTTGCTAGCCTTATTTCTGTGGAATCTGAGAACAGATATTTCAGATCCCTTTGAAGACCATGGGGCTAAAGGAAATATCCTCCGATAACAAAGAGAAAGAAGGTTTCTGAGAAACTTCTTTGTGTTCTGTGAAATCATCTCACTGAGTTACAGCTTTCCCCTCAAGAAGCCTTTCGCTAAGACAGTTCTTGTCGAATTGGCAAAGTGATATTTGGAAGCCCATAGAGGGCTATGGTGAAAAAGGAAATATCCTCAGATGAAATCTGGAAAGAAGCTTTCCGAGAAACTGCTCTGTGATGTGTGACTTCCACTCACAGAGTTACATCTGTATTTCGTGGATCTCTTTGCTAGCCTTATTTCTGTGGAATCTGAGAAGAGATATTTCGGATACCTTTGAAGACTAGAGGGCCAAAGGAAATATCCTCCGATAACAAAGAGAAAGAAGCTTTCTGAGAAACTTCTTTGTGTTCTGTGAAATCATCTCACAGAGTTACAGCTTTCCCCTCAAGAAGCCTTTCGCTAAGACAGTTCTTGTGGAATTGGCAAGGTGATATTTGGAAGCCCATAGAGGGCTATGGTGAAAAAGGAAATATCCTGAGATGAAATCTGGAAAGAAGCTTTCTGAGAAACTGCTTAGTGTTCTGTTAATTCATCTCACAGAGTTACATCTGTATTTCGTGGATCTCTTTGCTAGCCTTATTTCTGTGAAATCTGAGAACAGATATTTCGGATCCCTTTGAAGACTATAGGGCCAAAGGAAATATCCTCCGATAACAAAGAGAAAGAAGCTTTCTGAGAAACTTCTTTGTGTTGTGTGAAATCATCTCACAGAGTTACAGCTTTCCCCTCAAGAAGCCTTTCGATAAGACAGTTCTTGTGGAATTTTCAAACTGATATTGGAAGCCCATAGAGGGCTATAGTGAAAAAGGAAATATCCTCAGATGAAATCTGGAATGAAGCCTTCTGAGAAACTGCTCTGAGATGTGTGACTTCCAGTCACAGAGTTACTTCTGTATGTCGTGGATCTCTTTGCGAGCCTTATTTCTGTGGAATCTGAGAACAGATATTTCGGATCCCTTTGAAGACTATAGGACCAAAGGAAATATCCTCCGATAACAAAGAGAAAGAAGCTTTCTCAGAAACTTCTTTGTATTCTGTGAAATCATCTCACAGAGTTACAGCTTTCCCTCAAGAAGCCTTTCGCTAAGACAGTTCTTGTGGAACTGGCAAAGTGATATTTGGAAGCCCATAGAGGGCTATGGTGAAAAAGGAAATATCCTCACATGAAATCTGGAAAGAAGCTTTCTGAGAAACTGCTCTGTGTAGTGTGACTTCCACTCACAGAGTTACATCTCTATTTCGTGGATCTCTTTGCTAGCCTTATTTCTGTGGAATCTGAGAACAGATATTTCGGATCCCTTTGAAGACTATAGGGCCAAAGGAAATATCCTCCGATAACAAAGAGAAAGAAGCTTTCTGAGAAACTTCCTTGTGTTCTGTGAAATCATCTCACAGAGTTACAGCTTTCCCCTCAAGAAGCCTTTCGCTAAGACAGTTCTTGTGGAATTGGCAAAGTGATATTTGGAAGCCCATAGAGGGCTATGGTGAAAAAGGAAATATCCTCATATGTAATCTGGAAAGAAGCTTTCTGAGAAACTGCTTAGTGTTCTGTTAATTCATCTCACAGAGTTACATCTGTATTTCGTGGATCCCTTTGCTAGACTTATTTCTGTGGAATCTGAGAACAGATATTTCAGATCCCTTTGAAGACCATGGGGTCAAAGGAAATATCCTCCGATAACAAAGAGAAAGAAGCTTTCTGAGAAACTTCTTTGTGTTCTGTGAAATCATCTCACAGAGTTACAGCTTTCCCCTTAAGAAGCCTTTCGCTAAGACAGTTCTTGTGGAATTGGCAAAGTGATATTTGGAAGCCCATATAGGGCTATGGTGAAAAAGGAAATATCCTCAGATGAAATCTGGAAAGAAGCTTTCTGAGAAACTGCTCTGTGATGTGTGACTTCCACTCACAGAGTTACATCTGTATTTCGTGGATCTCTTTGCTAGCCTTATTTCTGTGGAATCTGAGAAGAGATATTTCGGATCCCTTTGAAGACTATAGGGCCAAAGGAAATATCCTCCCATAACAAAGAGAAGAAGCTTTCTGAGAAACTTCTTTGTGTTCTGTGAAATCATCTCACAGAGTTACAGCTTTCTCCTCAAGAAGCATTTCGCTAAGACAGTTCTTGTGTAATTTGCAAAGTGATATTTGGAAGCCCATAGAGGGCTATGGTGAAAAAGGAAATATCCTCAGATGAAATCTGGAAAGAAGCTTTCTGAGGAACTGCTTAGTGTTCTGTTAATTCATCTCACAGAGTTACATCTGTATTTCGTGGTTCCCTTTGCTAGCCTTATTTCTGTGGAGTCTGAGAACAGCTATTTCGGATCCCTTTGAAGACCATAGGGCCAAAGGAAATATCCTCTGATAACAAAGAGAAAGAAACTTTCTGAGAAACTTCTTTGTGTTCTGTGAAATCATCTCACAGAGTTACAGCTTTCCCCTCAAGAAGCCTTTCGCTAAGACAGTTCTTGTGGAATTGGCAAAGTGATATTTGGAAGCCCATAGAGGGCTATGGTGAAAAAGGAAATATCCTCAGATGAAATCTGGAAAGATGCTTTCTGAGAAACTGCTCTCTGATGTGTGACTTCCACTCACAGAGTTACATCTGTATTTCGTGGATCTCTTTGCTAGCCTTATTTCTGTGGAATCTGAGAACAGATATTTCGGATCCCTTAGAAGACTATAGGGCCAAAGGAAATATCCTCAGATAACAAAGAGAAAGAAGCTTTCTGAGAAACTTCTTTGTGTTCTGTGAAATCATCTCACAGAGTTACAGCTTTCCCCTCAAGAAGCCTTTCGCTAAGACAGTTCTTGTGGAATTGGCAAAGTGATATTTGGAAGCCCGTAGAGGGCTATGGTGAAAAAGGAAATATCCTCAGAAGAAATCTCAAAAGAAGCTTTCTGAGAAACTGCTTAGTGTTCTGTTAATTCATCTCACAGAGTTACATCTGTATTTCGTGGTTCCCTTTGCTAGCCTTATTTCTGTGGAATCTGAGAACAGCTATTTCGGATCCCTTTGAAGACCATAGGGCCAAAGGAAATATCCTCCGATAACAAAGAGAAAGAAACTTTCTGAGAAACTTCTTTGTGTTCTGTGAAATCATCTCACAGAGTTACAGCTTTACCCTCAAGAAGCCGTTCGCTAAGACAGTTCTTGTGGAATTGGCAAAGTGATATTTGGAAGCCCATAGAGGGCTTAGGTGAAAAAGGAAGTATCCTCAGATGAAATCTGGAAAGAAACATTCTGAGGAACTGCTTAGTGTTCTGTTAATTCATCTCACAGAGTTACATGTGTTTTTCGTGGATCTCTTTGCTAGCCTTATTTCTGTGGAATCTGAGAAGAGATATTTTGGATCCCTTTGAAGACTATAGGGCCAAAGGAAATATCTTCCGATAACAAAGAGAAAGAAGCTTTGTGAGAAACTTCTTTGTGTTCTGTGAAATCATCTCACAGAGTTACAGCTTTCCCCTCAAGAAGCCTTTCGCTAAGACAGTTCTTGTGGAATTGGCAAAGTGATATTTGGAAGCCCATAGAGGGCTATGGTGAATAAAGAAATATCCTCAGATGAAATCTGGAAAGAAGCTTTCTGAGAAACTGCTCTGTGATGTGTGACTTCCACTCACCGTGTTACATCTGTATTTCGTGGATCTCTTTGCTAGCCTTATTTCTGTGGAATCTGAGAACAGATATTTCGGATCCCTTTGAAGACTATAGGGCCAAAGGAAATATCCTCCGATAACAAAGAGAAAGAAGCTTTCTGAGAAACTTCTTTGTGTTCTGTGAAATCATCTCACAGAGTTACAGCTTTCCCCTCAAGAAGCCTTTCGCTAAGACAGTTGTTGTGGAATTGGCAAAGTGATATTTGGAAGCCCATAGAGGGCTATGGAGAAAAAGGAAATATCCATATATGTAATCTGGAAAGAAGCTTTCTGAGAAACTGCTTAGTGTTCTGTTAATTCATCTCACAGAGTTAAATCTGTATTTCGTGGATCCCTTTGCTAGCCTTATTTCTGTGGAATCTGAGAACAGATATTTCAGATCCCTTTGAAGACCATGGGGCCAAAGGAAATATCCTACGATAACAAAGAGAAAGAAGCTTTCTGAGAAACTTCTTTGTGTTCTGTGAAATCATCTCACAGAGTTACAGCTTTCCCCTCAAGAAGCCTTTCGCTAAGACAGTTCTTGTGGAATTGGCAAAGTGATATTTGGAAGCCCATAGAGGGCTATGGTGAAAAAGGAAAAATCCTCAGATGAAATCTGGAAAGAAGCTTTCTGAGAAACTGCTCTGTGATGTGTGACTTCCACTCACAGAGTTACATCTGTATTTCGTGGATCTCTTTGCTGGCCTTATTTTTGTGGAATCTGAGAAGAGATATTTCGGATTCCTTTGAGGACTATAGGGCCAAAGGAAATATCCTCCAATAACAAAGAGAAAGAAGCTTTCTGAGAAACTTCTTTGTGTTCTGTGAAATCATCTCACAGAGTTACAGCTTTCCCCTCACGAAGCCTTTCGCTAAGATAGTTCTTGTGGAATTGGCAAAGTGATATTTGGAAGCCCATAGAGGGCTACG
Source organism: Macaca nemestrina (assembly GCF_043159975.1). Lineage (NCBI taxonomy): Eukaryota > Metazoa > Chordata > Mammalia > Primates > Cercopithecidae > Macaca > Macaca nemestrina. Next base: position 35,624,025 of record NC_092142.1, on the reverse strand, counting down.
GTGAAAAAGGAAATATTCTCAGATGAAATCTGGAAAGAAGCTTTCTGAGAAACTGCTTAGTGTTCTGTTAATTCATCTCACAGAGTTACATCTGTATTTCCTGGATCTCTTTGCTAGCCTTATTTCTGTGGAATCTGAGAAGAGATATTTCGGATCCCTTTGAAGACCATAGGGCCAAAGGAAATATCCTCCGATAACAAAGAGAAAGAAGCTTTCTGAGAAACTTCTTTGTGTTCTGTGAAATCATCTCACAGAGTTACAGCTTTCCCCTCAAGAAGCCTTTCGATAAGACAGTTCTTGTGGAATTTGCAAAGTGAGATTGGAAGCCCATAGAGGGCTATGGTGAAAAAGGAAATATCCTCAGATGAAATCTGGAAAGAAACTTTCTGAGAAACTGCTTAGTGTTCTGTTAATTCATCTCACAGAGTTACATCTCTATTTCGTGGATCTCTTTGCTAGACTTATTTCTGTGGAATCTGAGAACAGATATTTCTGATCCCTTTGGAGACTATAGGGCCAAAGGAAATATCCTCCGATAACAAAGAGAAAGAAACTTTCTGAGAAACTTCTTTGTGTTCTGTGAAATCATCTCACAGAGTTACAGATTTCCCCTCAAGAAGCCTTTCGCTAAGACAGTACTTGTGGAATTGGCAAAGTGATATTTGGAAGCCCATAGAGGGCTATGGTGAAAAAGGAAATATCCTCAGATGAAATCTGGAAAGAAGCTTTCTGAGAAACTGCTCTGTGATATGTGACTTCCACTCACAGAGTTACATCTGTATTTCGTGGATCTCTTTGCTAGTCTTCTTTCTGTGGAATCTGAGAACAGATATTTCGGATCCCTTTGAAGACTATAGGGCCAAAGGAAATATCCTCCGATAACAAAGAGAAAGAAGCTTTCTGAGAAACTTCTTTGTGTTCTGTGAAATCATCTCACAGAGTTACAGATTTCCCCTCAAGAAGCCTTTCGCTAAGACAGTTCTTGTGGAATTGGCAAAGAGATATTGGAAGCCCATAGAGGGCTATGGTGAAAAAGGAAATATCCTCAGATGAAATCTGGAAAGAAGCTTTCTGAGAAACTGCTTAGTGTTCTGTTAATTCGTCTCACAGAGTTACATCTGTATTTCGTGGTTCCCTTTGCTAGCCTTATTTCTGTGGAATCTGAGAACAGGTATTTCGGATCCATTTGAAGACCATAGGGCCAAAGGAAATATCCTCCGATAACAAAGAGAAATAAGCTTTCTGAGAAACTTCTTTCTGTTCTGTGAAATCATCTCACAGAGTTACAGCTTTCCCCTCAAGAAGCCTTTCGCTAAGACAGTTCTTGTGGAATTGGCAAAGTGATATTGGAAGCCCATAGAGGGCTATGGTGAAAAAGGAAATATCCTCAGATGAAATCTGGAAAGAAGCTTTCTGAGAAACTGCTTAGTGTTCTGTTAATTCGTCTCACAGAGTTACATCTGTATTTTGTGGTTCCCTTTGCTAGCCTTATTTCTGTGGAATCTGAGAACAGGTATTTCGGATCCCTTTGAAGACCATAGGGCCAAAGGGAATATCCTCCGATAACAAAGAAAAATAAGCTTTCTGAGAAACTTCTTTCTGTTCTGTGAAATCAACTCACAGAGTTACAGCTTTCCCCTCAAGAAGCCTTTCGATAAGACAGTTCTTGTGGAATTTGCAAAGTGATATTGGAAGCCCATAGAGGGCTATAGTGAAAAAGGAAATATCCTCAGATGAAATCTGGAATGAAGCCTTCTGAGAAACTGCTCTGTGATGTGTGACTTCCACTCACAGAGTTACATCTGTATGTCGTGGATCTCTTTGCGAGCCTTATTTCTGTGGAATCTGAGAAGAGATATTTCGGATCCCTTTGAAGACCTTAGGGCCAAAGGAAATATCCTCCGATAACAAAGAGAAAGAAGCTTTCTGAGAAACTTCTTTGTGTTCTGTGAAATCATCTCACAGAGTTACAGCTTTCCCTCAAGAAGCCTTTCGCTAAGACAGTTCTTGTGGAACTGGCAAAGTGATATTTGGAAGCCCTTAGAGGGCTATGGTGAAAAAGGAAATATCCTCAGATGAAATCTGGAAAGAAGCTTTCTGAGAAACTGCTCTGTGTAGTGTGACTTCCACTCACAGATTTACATCTGTACTTCGTGTATCTCTTTGCTAGCCTTATTTCTGTGGAATCTGAGAACAGATATTTCGGATCCCTTTGAAGACTATAGGGCCAAAGGAAATATCCTCCGATAACAAAGAGAAAGAAGCTTTCTGAGAAACTTCTTTGTGTTCTGTGAAATCATCTCACAGAGTTACAGCTTTCCCCTCAAGAAGCCTTTCGCTAAGACAGTTGTTGTGGAATTGGCAAAGTGATATTTGGAAGCCCATAGAGGGCTATGGAGAAAAAGGAAATATCCATATATGTAATCTGGAAAGAAGCTTTCTGAGAAACTGCTTAGTGTTCTGTTAATTCATCTCACAGAGTAACATCTGTATTTCGTGGATCCCTTTGCTAGCCTTATTTCTGTGGAATCTGAGAACAGATATTTCAGATCCCTTTGAAGACCATGGGGCCAAAGGAAATATCCTCCGATAACAAAGAGAAAGAAGCTTTCTGAGAAACTTCTTTGTGTTCTGTGAAATCATCTCACAGAGTTACAGCTTTCCCCTCAAGAATCCTTTCGCTAAGACAGTTCTTGTGGAATTGGCAAAGTGATATTTGGAAGCCCATAGAGGGCTATGGTGAAAAAGGAAAAATCCTCAGATGAAATCTGGAAAGAAGCTTTCTGAGAAACTGCTCTGTGATGTGTGACTTCCACTCACAGAGTTACATCTGTATTTCGTGGATCTCTTTGCTGGCCTTATTTTTGTGGAATCTGAGAAGAGATATTTCGGATTCCTTTGAGGACTATAGGGCCAAAGGAAATATCCTCCAATAACAAAGAGAAAGAAGCTTTCTGAGAAACTTCTTTGTGTTCTGTGAAATCATCTCACAGAGTTACAGCTTTCCCCTCACGAAGCCTTTCGCTAAGATAGTTCTTGTGGAATTGGCAAAGTGATATTTGGAAGCCCATAGAGGGCTACGGTGAAAAAGGAAATATTCTCAGATGAAATCTGGAAAGAAGCTTTCTGAGAAACTGCTTAGTGTTCTGTTAATTCATCTCACAGAGTTACATCTGTATTTCCTGGATCTCTTTGCTAGCCTTATTTCTGTGGAATCTGAGAACAGATATTTCGGATCCCTTTGAAGACCATAGGGCCAAAGGAAATATCCTCCGATAACAAAGAGAAAGAAGCTTTCTGAGAAACTTCTTTGTGTTCTGTGAAATCATCTCACAGAGTTACAGCTTTCCCCTCAAGAAGCCTTTCGGTAAGACAGTTCTTGTGGAATTTGCAAAGTGAGATTGGAAGCCCATAGAGGGCTATGGTGAAAAAGGAAATATCCTCAGATGAAATCTGGAAAGAAACTTTCTGAGAAACTGCTTAGTGTTCTGTTAATTCATCTCACAGAGTTACATCTCTATTTCGTGGATCTCTTTGCTAGACTTATTTCTGTGGAATCTGAGAACAGATATTTCTGATCCCTTTGGAGACTATAGGGCCAAAGGAAATATCCTCCGATAACAAAGAGAAAGAAGCTTTCTGAGAAACTTCTTTGTGTTCTGTGAAATCATCTCACAGAGTTACAGATTTCCCCTCAAGAAGCCTTTCGCTAAGACAGTACTTGTGGAATTGGCAAAGTGATATTTGGAAGCCCATAGAGGGCTATGGTGAAAAAGGAAATATCCTCAGATGAAATCTGGAAAGAAGCTTTCTGAGAAACTGCTCTGTGATGTGTGACTTCCACTCACAGAGTTACATCTGTATTTCGTGGATCTCTTTGCTAGCCTTATTTTTGTGGAATCTGAGAACAGATATTTCTGATCCCTTTGGAGACTACAGGGCCAAAGGAAATATCCTCCGATAACAAAGAGAAAGAAGCTTTCTGAGAAACTTCTTTGTCTTCTGTGAAATCATCTCAGAGAGTTACAGCTTTCCCCTCAAGAAGCCTTTCGCAAAGACAGTTCTTGTGGAATTCGCAAAGTGATATTTGGAAGCCCATAGAGGGCTATGGTGAAAAAGGAAATATCCTTAAATGAAATCTGGAAAGAAGCTTTCTGAGAAACTGCTCTGTGATGTGTGACTTCCACTCACAGAGTTACATCTGTATTTCATGGATCTCTTTGTTAGCCTTATTTCTGTGGAATCTGAGAACAGATATTTCGGATCCCTTTGAAGACTATGGGGCCAAAGGAAATATCCTCCAATAACAAAGAGAAAGAAGCTTTCTGAGAAACTTCTTTGTGTTCTGTGAAATCATCTCACAGAGTTACAGCTTTCCCCTCAAGAAGCCTTTCGACAAGACGGTTCTTGTGGAATTTGCAAAGTGATATTGGAAGCCCATAGAGGGCTATGGTGAAAAAGGAAATATCCTCAGATGAAATCTGGAAAGAAGCTTTCTGAGAAACTGCTTAGTGTTCTGTTAATTCGTGTCACAGAGTTACATCTGTATTTCATGGTTCCCTTTGCGAGCCTTATTTCTGTGGAATCTGAGAACAGATATTTCGGATCCCTTTGAAGACCATAGGGCCAAAGGAAATATCCTCCGATAACAAAGAGAAAGAAGCTTTCTGAGAAACTTCTTTGTGTTCTGTGAAATCATCTCACAGAGTTACAGCTTTCCCCTCCAGAAGCCTTTCGCTAAGACAGTTCTTGTGGAATTGGCAAAGTGATATTTGGAAGCCCATAGAGGGCTATAGTGAAAAAGGAAATATCCTCAGATGAAATCTGGAAAGAAGCTTTCTGAGAAACTGCTTAGTGTTCTGTTAATTCATCTCACAGAGTTACAACTGTATTTCGTGGATCTCTTTGCTAGCCTTATTTCCGTGGAATCTGAGAACAGATATATCGGATCCCTTTCAAGACTATAGGGCCAAAGGAAATATCCTCCGATAACAAAGAGAAAGAAGCTTTCTGAGAAACGTCTTTGTGTTTTGTGAAATCATCTCACAGAGTTACAGCTTTCCCCTCAAGAAGCCTTTCGATAAGACAGTTCTTGTGGAATTTGCAAAGTGATATTGGAAGTCCATAGAGGGCTATGGTGAAAAAGGAAATATCCTCAGATGAAATCTGGAATGAAGCCTTCTGAGAAATTGCTCTGTGATGTGTGACTTCCACTCACAGAGTTACATCTGTATGTCGTGGATCTCTTTGCTAGCCTTATTTCTGTGGAATCTGAGAACAGATATTTCGGATCCCTTTGAAGACTATAGGGCCAAAGGAAATATCCTCCGATAATAAAGAGAAAGAAGCTTTCTGAGAAACTTCTTTGTGTTCTGTGAAATCATCTCACAGAGTTACAGCTTTCCCCTCAAGAAGTCTTTCGCTAAGACAGTTCTTGTGGAACTGTCAAAGTGATATTTGGAAGCCCATAGAGGGCTATGGTGAAAAAGGAAATATCCTCAGATGAAATCTGGATAGAAGCTTTCTGAGAAACTGGTCTGTGAAGTGTGACTTCCACTCACAGAGTTACATCGGTATGTCGTGGATCTCTTTGCTAGCCTTATTTCTGTGGAATCTGAGAACAGATATTTCGGATCCCTTTGAAGACTATAGGGCCAAAGGAAATATCCTCCGATAACAAAGAGAAAGAAGCTTTCTGAGAAACTTCTTTGTGTTCTGTGAAATCATCTCACAGAGTTACACCTTTCCCCTCAAGAAGCCTTTCGCTAAGACAGTTCTTGTGGAATTGGCAAAGTGATATTTGGAAGCCCATAAAGGGCTATGGTGAAAAACGAAATATCCTGAGATGAAATCTGGAAAGAAGTTTCTGAAAAACTGCATAGTGTTCTGTTAATTCATCTCACAGTGTTACATCTGTATTTCGTGGATCTCTTTGCTAGCCTTATTTCTGTGGAATCTGAGAACAGATATTTCGGATCCCTTTGGAGACTATAGGGCCAAAGGAAATATCCTCCGATAACAAAGAGAAAGAAGCTTTCTGAGAAACTTCTTTGTGTTCTGTGAAATCATCTCACAGAGTTACAGATTTCCCCTCAAGAAGCTTTTCGCTAAGACAGTTCTTGTGGAATTGGCAAAGTGATATTTGGAATCCCCTAGAGAACTATGGTGAAAAAGGAAATATCCTCAGATGAAATCTGGAAAGAAGCTTTCTGAGAAACTGCTTAGTGTTCTGTTAATTCATCTCACAGGGTTACATCTGTATTTCGTGGATCTCTTTGCTACCCTTATTTTTGTGAAATCTGAGAACAGATATTTCTGATCCCTTTGGAGACTACAGCGCCAAAGGAAATATCCTAAGATAACAAAGAGAAAGAAGCTTTCTGAGAAACTTCTTTGTGTTCTGTGAAATCATCTCACAGAGTTACAGCTTTCCCCTCAAGAAGCCTTTCGCTAAGACAGTTCTTGTGGAATTGACAAAGTGATATTTGGAAGCCCATAGAGGGCTGTGGTGTAAAAGGAAATATCCTCAGATGAAATCTGGAAAGAAGCTTTCTGAGAAACTACTTAGTGTTCTGTTAATTCATCTCACAGGGTTACATCTGTATTTCGTGGATCTCTTTGCTAGCCTTATTTCTGTGGAATCTGAGAACAGATATTTCGGATCCCTTTGGAGACTATAGGGCCAAAGTAAATATCCTCCGATAACAAAGAGAAAGAAGCTTTCTGAGAAATTTCTTTGTCTTCTGTGAAATCATCTCACAGAGTTACAGCTTTCCCCTCAAGAAGCCTTTCGCAAAGACAGTTCTTGTGGAATTGGCAAAGTGATATTTGGAAGCCCATAGAGGGCTATGGTGAAAAAGGAAATATCCTCAGATGAAATCTGGAAAGAAGCTTTCTGAGAAACTGCTTAGTGTTCTGTTAATTCATCTCACAGGGTTACATCTGTATTTCGTGGATCTCTTTGCTACCCTTATTTTTGTGAAATCTGAGAACAGATATTTCGGATCCCTTTGAAGACTATAGGGCCAAAGGAAATATCCTCCTATAACAAAGAGAAAGAAGCTTTCTGAGAAACTTCTTTGTGTTCTGTGAAATCATCTCACAGAGTTACAGCTTTCCCCTCAAAAAGCCTTTCGCTAAGACAGTTCCTGTGGAACTGGCAACGTAATATTTGGAAGCCCCTAGAGGGCTATGGTGAAAAAGGAAATATCCTCAAATGAAATCTGGAAAGAAGCTTTCTGAGAAACTGCTTAGTGTTCTGTTAATTCATCTCACATAGTTACATCTGTATTTCGTGGATCTCTTTGCTAGCCTTATTTCTGTGGAATCTGAGAACAGATATTTCTGATCCCTTTGGAGACTATAGGGCCAAAGGAAATATCCTCCGATAACAAAGAGAAAGAAGCTTTCTGAGAAACTTCTTTGTGTTCTGTGAAATCATCTCACAGAGTTACAGATTTCCCCTCAGGAAGCCTTTCGCTAAGACAGTACTTGTGGAATTGGCAAAGTGATATTTGGAAGCCCATAGAGGGCTATGGTGAAAAAGGAAATATCCTCAGATGAAATCTGGAAAGAAGCTTTCTCAGAAACTGGTCTGTGAAGTGTGACTTCCACTCACAGAGTTACATCTGTATTTCGTGGATCTCTTTGCTACCCTTATTTCTGTGGAATCTGAGAACAGATATTTCTGATCCTTTTGGAGACTATAGGGCCAAAGGTAATATCCTCCGATAACAAAGAGAAAGAAGCTTTCTGAGAAAATTCTTTGTGTTCTGTGAAATCATCTCACAGAGTTACAGCTTTCCCCTCAAGAAGCCTTTCGCTAAGACAGTTCTTGTGGAATTGGCAAAGTGATATTTGGAAGCCCATAGAGGGCTATGGTGAAAAAGGAAATATCCTCAGATGAAATCTGTAAAGAAGCTTTCTGAGAAACTGCTTATTGTTCTGTTAATTCATCTCACAGAGTTAAATCTGTATTTCGTGGATCTCTTTCCTAGCCCTATTTCTGTGGCATCTGAGAACAGATATTTCGGATCCCTTTGGAGACTATAGGGCCAAAGGAAATATCCTCCGATATCAAAGAGAAAGAAGCTTCCTGAGAAACTTCTTTGTGTTCTGTGAAATCATCTCACAGAGTTACAGCTTTCCCCTCAAGAAGCCTTTCTCAAAGACAGTTCTTGTGGAATTGGCAAGGTGATATTTGGAAGCCCCTAGAGGGCTATGGTGAAAAAGGAAATATCCTCAGATGAAATCTGGAAAGAAGCTTTTTGAGAAACTGCTTAGTGTTCTGTTAATTCATCTCACAGAGTTACATCTGTATTTCGTGGATCTCTTTGCTAGCCTTATTTCTGTGGAATCTGAGAGCACATATTTCGGATCCTTTTGGAGACTATAGGGCCAAAGGAAATATCCTCCGATAACAAAGAGAAAGAAGCTTTCTGAGAAAATTCTTTGTGTTCTGTGAAATCATCTCACAGAGTTACAGCTTTCCCCTCAAGAATCCTTTCGCTAAGACAGTTCTTGTGGAATTGGCAAAGTGATATTTGGAAGCCCATAGAGGGCTATGGTGAAAAAGGAAATATCCTCAGATGATATCTGGAAAGAAGCTTTCTGAGAAACTGCTTAGTGTTCTGTTAATTCATCTCACATAGTTACATCGGTATTTCGTGGATCTCTTTGCTAGCCTTATTTCTGTGGAATCTGAGAACAGATATTTCGGATCCCTTTGGAGACTATAGGGCCAAAGGAAATATCCTCCGATAACAAAGAGAAAGAAGCTTTCTGAGAAACTTCTTTGTGTTCTGTGAAATCATCTCACAGAGTTACAGCTTTCCCCTCAAGAGGCCTTTCGCTAAGACAGTTCTTGTGGAATTGGCAAAGTGATATTTGCAAGCCCTTAGAGGGCTATGGTGAAAAAGGAAATATCCTCAGATGAAATCTGGAAAGAAGCTTTCTGAGAAACTGCTTAGTGTTCTGTTAATTCATCTCACAGGGTTACATCTGTATTTCGTGGATCTCTTTGCTACCCTTATTTTTGTGAAATCTGAGAACAGATATTTCGGATCCCATTGAAGACTATAGGGCCAAAGGAAATATCCTCCTATAACAAAGAGAAAGAAGCTTTCTGAGAAACTTCTTTGTGTTCTGTGAAATCATCTCACAGAGTTACAGCTTTCCCCTCAAAAAGCCTTTCGCTAAGACAGTTCCTGTGGAACTGGCAACGTAATATTTGGAAGCCCCTAGAGGGCTATGGTGAAAAAGGAAATATCCTCAAATGAAATCTGGACAGAAGCTTTCTGAGAAACTGCTTAGTGTTCTGTTAATTCATCTCACATAGTTACATCTGTATTTCGTGGATCTCTTTGCTAGCCTTATTTCTGTGGAATCTGAGAACAGATATTTCTGATCCCTTTGGAGACTATAGGGCCAAAGGAAATATCCTCCGATAACAAAGAGAAAGAAGGTTTCTGAGAAACTTCTTTGTGTTCTGTGAAATCATCTCACAGAGTTACAGATTTCCCCTCAAGAAGCCTTTCGCTAAGACAGTACTTGTGGAATTGGCAAAGTGATATTTGGAAGCCCATAGAGGGCTATGGTGAAAAAGGAAATATCCTCAGATGAAATCTGGAAAGAAGCTTTCTGAGAAACTGCTTAGTGTTCTGTTAATTCATCTCACAGAGTTACATCTGTATTTCGTGGATCTCTTTGCTAGCCTTATTTCTGTGGAATCTGAGAACTGATATTTCCGTTCCTTTGGAGACTCTAGGGCCAAAGGAAATATCCTCCGATAACAAAGAGAAAGAAGCTTTCTGAGAAATTTCTTTGTGTTCTGTGAAATCATCTCAGAGAGTTACAGCTTTCCCCTCAAGAAGCCTTTCGCAAAGACAGTTCTTGTGGAATTGGCAAAGTGATATTTGGAAGCCCATAGAGGGCTATGGTGAAAAAGGAAATATCCTCAGATGAAATCTGGAAAGAAGCTTTCTGAGAAACTGCTCTGTGGTGTGTGACTTCCACTCACAGAGTTACATCTGTATTTCATGGATCTCTTTGTTAGCCTTATTTCTGTGGAATCTGAGAAGAGATATTTCGGATCCCTTTGAAGACTATGGGGCCAAAGGAAATATCCTCCAATAACAAAGAGAAAGAAGCTTTCTGAGAAACTTCTTTGTGTTCTGTGAAATCATCTCACAGAGTTACAGCTTTCCCCTCAAGAAGCCTTTCGCTAAGACAGTTCTTGTGGAATTTGCAAAGTGATATTGGAAGCCCATAGAGGGCTATGGTGAAAAAGGAAATATCCTCAGATGAAATCTGGAAAGAAGCTTTCTGAGAAACTGCTTAGTGTTCTGTTAATTCGTCTCACAGAGTTACATCTGTATTTCGTGGTTCCCTTTGCGAGCCTTATTTCTGTGGAATCTGAGAACAGATATTTCGGATCCCTTTGAAGACCATAGGGCCAAAGGAAATATCCTCCGATAACAAAGAGAAAGAAGCTTTCTGAGAAACTTCTTTGTGTTCTGTGAAATCATCTCACAGAGTTACAGCTTTCCCCTCCAGAAGCCTTTCGCTAAGACAGTTCTTGTGGAATTGGCAAAGTGATATTTGGAAGCCCATAGAGGGCTATGGTGAAAAAGGAAATATCCTCAGATGAAATCTGGAAAGAAGCTTTCTGAGAAACTGCTTAGTGTTCTGTTAATTCATCTCACAGAGTTACATCTGTATTTCGTGGATCTCTTTGCTAGCCTTATTTCTGTGGAATCTGAGAACAGATATTTCGGATCCCTTTCAAGACTATAGGGACAAAGGAAATATCCTCCGATAACAAAGAGAAAGAAGCTTTCTGAGAAACGTCTTTGTGTTTTGTGAAATCATCTCACAGAGTTACAGCTTTCCCCTCAAGAAGCCTTTCGATAAGACAGTTCTTGTGGAATTTGAAAAGTGATATTGGAAGCCCATAGAGGGCTATGGTGAAAAAGGAAATATCCTCAGATGAAATCTGGAATGAAGCCTTCTGAGAAACTGCTCTGTGATGTGTGACTTCCACTCACAGAGTTACATCTGTACATCGTGGATCTCTTTGCTAGCCTTATTTCTGTGGAATCTGAGAACAGATATTTCGGATCCCTTTGAAGACTATAGGGCCAAAGGAAATATCCTCCGATATCAAAGAGAAAGAAGATTTCTGAGAAACTGCTTAGTGTTCTGTTAATTCATCTCACAGAGTTACATCTGTATGTCATGGATCTCTTTAATAGCCTTATTTCTGTGGAATCTGAGAACAGATATTTCGGATCCCTTTGAAGACCATGGGGCCAAAGGAAATATCCTCCGATAACAAAGAGAAAGAAGCTTTCTGAGAAACTTCTTTGTGTTCTGTGAAATCATCTCACTGAGTTACAGCTTTCCCCTCAAGAAGCCTTTAGCTAAGCCTGTTCTTGTGGAATTGGCAAAGTGATATTTGGAAGCCCATAGAGGGCTATGGTGAAAAAGGAAATATCCTCAGATGAAATCTGGAAAGAAGCTTTCCGAGAAACTGCTCTGTGATGTGTGACTTCCACTCACAGAGTTACATCTGTATTTCGTGGATCTCTTTGCTAGCCTTATTTCGGTGGAATCTGAGAACAGATATTTCGGATCCCTTTGAAGACCATAGGGCCAAAGGAAATATCCTCCGATAACAAAGAGAAAGAAGCTTTCTGAGAAACTTCTTTGTGTTCTGTGAAATCATCTCACAGAGTTACAGCTTTCCCCTCAAGAAGCCTTTCGCTAAGACAGTTCTTGTGGAATTGGCAAAGTGATATTTGGAAGCCCATAGAGGGCTATGGTGAAAAAGGAAATATCCTCAGATGAAATCTGGAAAGAAGCTTTCTGAGAAACTGCTCTGTGAAGTGTGACTTCCACTCACAGAGTTACATCTGTATTTCTTGGATCTCTTTGCTAGCCTTATTTCTGTGGAATCTGAGAACAGATATTTCAGATCCCTTTGAAGACCATGGGGCCAAAGGAAATATCCTACGATAACAAAGAGAAAGAAGGTTTCTGAGAAACTTCTTTGTGTTCTGTGAAATCATCTCACAGAGTTACAGCTTACCCCTCAAGAAGCCTTTCGCTAAGACAGTTCTTGTGTAATTGACAAAGTGATATTTGGAAGCCCATAGAGGGCTGTGGTGTAAAAGGAAATATCCTCAGATGAAATCTGGAAAGAAGCTTTCTGAGAAACTTCTTAGTGTTCTGTTAATTCATCTCACAGGGTTACATCTGTATTTCGTGGATCTCTTTGCTAGCCTTATTTCTGTGGAATCTGATAACAGATATTTCGGATCCCTTTGAAGACTATAGGGCCAAAGGAAATATCCTCCTATAACAAAGAGAAAGAAGCTTTCTGAGAAACTTCTTTGTGTTCTGTGAAATCATCTCACAGAGTTACAGCTTTCCCCTCAAGAAGCCTTTCGCTAAGACAGTTCCTGTGGAACAGGCAACGTAATATTTGGAAGCCCCTAGAGGGCTATGGTGAAAAAGGAAATATCCTCAAATGAAATCTGGAAAGAAGCTTTCTGAGAAACTGCTTAGTGTTCTGTTAATTCATCTCACAGGGTTACATCTGTATTTCGTGGATCTCTTTGCTAGCCTTATTTCTGTGGAATCTGAGAAGAGATATTTCGGATCCCTTTGGAGACTATAGGGCAAAAGGAAATATCCTCCGATAACAAAGAGAAAGAAGCTTTCTGAGAAACTTCTTTGTGTTCTGTGAAATCATCTCACAGAGTTACAGATTTCCCCTCAAAAGCCTTTCGCTAAGTCAGTACTTGTGGAATTGGCAAAGTGATATTTGGAAGCCCATAGAGGACTATGGTGAAAAAGGAAATATCCTCAGATGAAATCTGGAAAGAAGCTTTCTGAGAAACTGCTTAGTGTTCTGTTAATTCATCTCACAGAGTTACATCTGTATTTCGTGGATCTCTTTGCTAGCCTTATTTCTGTGGAATCTGAGAACTGATATTTCCGTTCCCTTTGGAGACTCTAGGGCCAAAGGAAATATCCTCCGATAACAAAGAGAAAGAAGCTTTCTGAGAAATTTCTTTGTGTTCTGTGAAATCATCTCAGAGAGTTACAGCTTTCCCCTCAAGCAGCCTTTCGCAATGACAGTTCTTGTGGAATTGGCAAAGTGATATTTGGAAGTCCATAGAGGGCTATGGTGAAAAAGGAAATATCCTCAGATGAAATCTGGAAAGAAGCTTTCTGAGAAACTGCTCTGTGATGTGTGACTTCCACTCACAGAGTTACATCTGTATTTCGTGGATCTCTTTGCTAGCCTTATTTCTGTGGAATCTGAGAAGAGATATTTCGGATCCCTTTGAAGACTATAGGGCCAAAGGAAATATCCTCCAATAACAAAGAGAAAGAAGCTTTCTGAGAAACTTCTTTGTGTTCTGTGAAATCATCTCACAGAGTTACAGCTTTCCCCTCACGAAGCCTTTCGCTAAGATAGTTCTTGTGGAATTGGCAAAGTGATATTTGGAAGCCCTTAGAGGGCTATGGTGAAAAAGGAAATATTCTCAGATGAAATCTGGAAAGAAGCTTTCTGAGAAACTGCTTAGTGTTCTGTTAATTCGTCTCAGAGAGTTACATCTGTCTTTCGTGGATCTCTTTGCTAGCCTTATTTCTGTGGAATCTGAGAACAGATATTTCGGATCCCTTTGAAGACTATAGGGCCAAAGGAAATATCCTCCGATAACAAAGAGAAAGAAGCTTTCTGAGAAACGTCTTTGTGTTTTGTGAAATCATCTCACAGAGTTACAGCTTTCCCCTCAAGAAGCCTTTCGATAAGACAGTTCTTGTGGAATTTGCAAAGTGATATTGGAAGCCCATAGAGGGCTATGGTGAAAAAGGAAATATCCTCAGATGAAATCTGGAATGAAGCCTTCTGAGAAACTGCTCTGTGATGTGTGACTTCCACTCACAGAGTTACATCTGTATGTCATGGATCTCTTTGCTAGCCTTATTTCTGTGGAATCTGAGAACAGATATTTCGGATCCCTTTGAAGACTATAGGGACAAAGGAAATATCCTCCGATAACAAAGAGAAAGAAGCTTTCTGAGAAACTTCTTTGTGTTCTGTGACATCATCTCACAGAGTTACAGCTTACCCCTCAAGAAGCCGTTCGGTAAGACAGTTCTTGTGGAATTGACAAAGTGATATTTGGAAGCCCATAGAGGGCTATGGTGAAAAAGGAAATATCCTCAGATGAAATCTGGAAAGAAGCTTTCTGAGAAACTGCTCTGTGATGTGTGACTTCCACTCACAGAGTTACATCTGTATTTCGTGGATCTCTTTGATAGCCTTATTTCTGTGGAATCTGAGAAGAGATATTTCGGATCCCTTTGAAGACTATAGGGCCAAAGGAAATATCCTCCAATAACAAAGAGAAAGAAGCTTTCTGAGAAACTTCTTTGTGTTCTGTGAAATCATCTCACAGAGTTACAGCTTTCCCCTCACGAAGCCTTTCGCTAAGATAGTTCTTGTGGAATTGGCAAAGTGATATTTGGAAGCCCATAGAGGGCTATGGTGAAAAAGGAAATATTCTCAGATGAAATCTGGAAAGAAGCTTTCTGAGAAACTGCTTAGTGTTCTGTTAATTCATCTCAGAGAGTTACATCTGTATTTCGTGGATCTCTTTGCTAGCCTTATTTCTGTGCAATCTGAGAACAGATATTTCGGATCCCTTTGAAGACTATAGGGCCAAAGGAAATATCCTCCGATAACAAAGAGAAGGAAGCTTTCTGAGAAACGTCTTTGTGTTTTGTGAAATCATCTCACAGAGTTACAGCTTTCCCCTCAAGAAGCCTTTCGATAAGACAGTTCTTGTGGAATTTGCAAAGTGATATTGGAAGCCCATAGAGTGCTATGGTGAAAAAGGAAATATCCTCAGATGAAATCTGGAATGAAGCCTTCTGAGAAACTGCTCTGTGATGTGTGACTTCCACTCACAGAGTTACATCTGTATGTCATGGATCTCTTTGCTAGCCTTATTTCTGTGGAATCTGAGAACAGATATTTCGGATCCCTTTGAAGACTATAGGGCCAAAGGAAATATCCTCCGATAACAAAGAGAAAGAAGCTTTCTGAGAAACTTCTTTGTGTTCTGTGAAATCATCTCACAGAGTTACAGCTTTCCCCTCAAGAAGCCTTTCGCTAGGACAGTTCTTGTGGAATTGGCAAAGTGATATTTGGAAGCCCATAGAGGGCTATGGTGAAAAAGGAAATATCCTCAGATGTAATCTGTAAAGAAGCTTTCTGAGAAACTGCTTAGTGTTCTGTTAATTCATCTCACAGAGTTACATCTGTATTTCGTGGATCCCTTTGCTAGCCTTATTTCTGTGGAATCTGAGAACAGATATTTGAGATCCCTTTGAAGACCATGGGGCCAAAGGAAATATCCTCCGATAACAAAGAGAAAGAAGGTTTCTGAGAAACTACTTTGTGTTCTGTGAAATCAACTCACTGAGTTACAGCTTTCCCATCAAGAAGCCTTTAGCTAAGCCAGTTCTTGTGGAATTGGCAAAGTGATATTTGGAAGCCCATAGAGGGCTACGGGTGAAAAAGGAAATATCCTCAGATGAAATCTGGAAAGAAGCTTTCGGAGAAACTGCTCTGTGATGTGTGACTTCCACTCACAGAGTTACATCTGTATTTCGTGGATCTCTTTGCTAGCCTTATTTCTGTGGAATCTGAGAAGAGATATTTCAGATCCCTTTGAAGACCATGGGGCCAAAGGAAATATCCTACGATAACAAAGAGAAAGAAGGTTTCTGAGAAACTTCTTTGTGTTCTGTGAAATCATCTCACAGAGTTACAGCTTTCCCCTCAAGAAGCCTTTCGCTAAGACAGTTCTTGTGGAATTGACAAAGTGATATTTGGAAGCCCATAGAGGGCTGTGGTGTAAAAGGAAATATCCTCAGATGAAATCTGGAAAGAAGCTTTCTGAGAAACTGCTTAGTGTTCTGTTAATTCATCTCACAGGGTTACATCTGTATTTCGTGGATCTCTTTGCTAGCCTTATTTCTGTGGAATCTGATAACAGATATTTCGGATCCCTTTGAAGACTATAGGGCCAAAGGAAATATCCTCCTATAACAAAGAGAAAGAAGCTTTCTGAGAAACTTCTTTGTGTTCTGTGAAATCATCTCACAGAGTTACAGCTTTCCCCTCAAAAAGCCTTTCGCTAAGACAGTTCCTGTGGAACTGGCAACGTAATATTGGGAAGCCCCTAGAGGGCTATGGTGAAAAAGGAAATATCCTCAAATGAAATCTGGAAAGAAGCTTTCTGAGAAACTGCTTAGTGTTCTGTTAATTCATCTCACAGAGTTACATCTGTATTTCGTGGATCTCTTTGCTAGCCTTATTTCTGTGGAATCTGAGAACAGATATTTCGGATCCCTTTGGAGACTATAGGGCCAAAGTAAATATCCTCCGATAAAAAAAAGAAAGAAGCTTTCTGAGAAATTTCTTTGTCTTCTGTGAAATCATCTCACAGAGTTACAGCTTTCCCCTCAAGAAGCCTTTCGAAAAGACAGTTCTTGTGGAATTGGCAAAGTGATATTTGGAAGCCCATAGAGGGCTATGGTGAAAAAGGAAATATCCTCAGATGAAATCTGGAAAGAAGCTTTCTGAGAAACTGCTTAGTGTTCTGTTAATTCATCTCACAGGGTTACATCTGTATTTCGTGGATCTCTTTGCTACCCTTATTTTTGTGAAATCTGAGAACAGATATTTCGGATCCCTTTGAAGACTATAGGGCCAAAGGAAATATCCTCCTATAACAAAGAGAAAGAAGCTTTCTGAGAAACTTCTTTGTGTTCTGTGAAATCATCTCACAGAGTTACAGCTTTCCCCTCAAAAAGCCTTTCGCAAAGACAGTTCCTGTGGAACTGGCAACGTAATATTTGGAAGCCCCTAGAGGGCTATGGTGAAAAAGGAAATATCCTCAAATGAAATCTGGAAAGAAGCTTTCTGAGAAACTGCTTAGTGTTCTGTTAATTCATCTCACATAGTTACATCTGTATTTCATGGATCTCTTTGCTAGCCTTATTTCTGTGGAATCTGAGAACAGATATTTCTGATCCCTTTGGAGACTATAGGGCCAAAGGAAATATCCTCCGATAACAAAGAGAAAGAAGCTTTCTGAGAAACTTCTTTGTGTTCTGTGAAATCATCTCACAGAGTTACAGATTTCCCCTCAAGAAGCCTTTCGCTAAGACAGTACTTGTGGAATTGGCAAAGTGATATTTGGAAGCCCATAGAGGGCTATGGTGAAAAAGGAAATATCCTCAGATGAAATCTGGAAAGAAGCTTTCTGAGAAACTGCTTAGTGTTCTGTTAATTCATCTCACAGAGTTACATCTGTATTTCGTGGATCTCTTTGCTAGCCTTATTTCTGTGGAATCTGAGAAATGATATTTCCGTTCCCTTTGGAGACTCTATGGCCAAAGGAAATATCCTCCGATAACAAAGAGAAAGAAGCTTTCTGAGAAATTTCTTTGTCTTCTGTGAAATCATCTCAGAGAGTTACAGCTTTCCCCTCAAGAAGCCTTTCGCAAAGACAGTTCTTGTGGAAATCGCAAAGTGATATTTGGAAGCCCATAGAGGGCTATGGTGAAAAAGGAAATATCCTCAGATAAAATCTGGAAAGAAGCTTTCTGAGAAACTGCTCTGTGATGTGTGACTTCCACTCACAGAGTTACATCTGTATTTCATGGATCTCTTTGTTAGCCTTATTTCTGTGGAATCTGAGAAGAGATATTTCGGATCCCTTTGAAGACTATGGGGCCAAAGGAAATATCCTCCAATAACAAAGAGAAAGAAACTTTCTGAGAAACTTCTTTGTGTTCTGTGAAATCATCTCACAGAGTTACAGCTTTCCCCTCAAGAAGCCTTTCGATAAGACGGTTCTTGTGGAATTTGCAAAGTGATATTTGGAAGCCCATAGAGGGCTATGGTGAAAAAGGAAATATCCTCAGATGAAATCTGGAAAGAAGCTTTCTGAGAAACTGCTTAGTGTTCTGTTAATTCGTGTCACAGAGTTACATCTGTATTTCATGGTTCCCTTTGCGAGCCTTATTTCTGTGGAATCTGAGAACAGATATTTCGGATCCCTTTGAAGACCATAGGGCCAAAGGAAATATCCTCCGATAACAAAGAGAAAGAAGCTTTCTGAGAAACTTCTTTGTGTTCTGTGAAATCATCTCACAGAGTTACAGCTTTCCACTCCAGAAGCCTTTCGCTAAGACAGTTCTTGTGGAATTGGCAAAGTGATATTTGGAAGCCCATAGAGGGCTATGGTGAAAAAGGAAATATCCTCAGATGAAATCTGGAAAGAAGCTTTCTGAGAAACTGCTTAGTGTTCTGTTAATTCATCTCACAGAGTTACATCTGTATTTCGTGGATCTCTTTGCTAGCCTTATTTCCGTGGAATCTGAGAACAGATATTTCGGATCCCTTTCAAGACTATAGGGCCAAAGGAAATATCCTCCGATAACAAAGAGAAAGAAGCTTTCTGGGAAACGTCTTTGTGTTTTGTGAAATCATCTCACAGAGTTACAGCTTTCCCCTCAAGAAGCCTTTCGATAAGACAGTTCTTGTGGAATTTGCAAAGTGATATTGGAAGTCCATAGAGGGCTATGGTGAAAAAGGAAATATCCTCAAATGAAATCTGGAATGAAGCCTTCTGAGAAACTGCTCTGTGATGTGTGACTTCCACTCACAGAGTTACATCTGTATGTCGTGGATCTCTTTGCTAGCCTTATTTCTGTGGAATCTGAGAACAGATATTTCGGATCCCTTTGAAGACTATAGGGCCAAAGGAAATATCCTCCGATAACAAAGAGAAAGAAGCTTTCTGAGAAACTTCTTTGTGTTCTGTGAAATCATCTCACAGAGTTACAGCTTTCCCCTCAAGAAGTCTTTCGCTAAGACAGTTCTTGTGGAACTGTCAAAGTGATATTTGGAAGCCCATAGAGGGCTATGGTGAAAAAGGAAATATCCTCAGATGAAATCTGGAAAGAAGCTTTCTGAGAAACTGGTCTGTGAAGTGTGACTTCCACTCACAGAGTTACATCTGTATGTCGTGGATCTCTTTGCTAGCCTTATTTCTGTGGAATCTGAGAACAGATATTTCGGATCCCTTTTAAGACTATAGGGCCAAAGGAAATATCCTCCGATAACAAAGAGAAAGAAGCTTTCTGAGAAACTTCTTTGTGTTCTGTGAAATCATCTCACAGAGTTACAGCTTTCCCCTCAAGAAGCCTTTCGCTAAGACAGTTCTTGTGGAATTGGCAAAGTGATATTTGGAAGCCCATAGAGGGCTATGGTGAAAAAGGAAATATCCTGAGATGAAATCTGGAAAGAAGTTTCTGAAAAACTGCTTAGTGTTCTGTTAATTCATCTCACAGAGTTACATCTGTATTTCGTGGATCTCTTTGCTAGCCTTATTTCTGTGGAATCTGAGAACAGATATTTCGGATCGCTTTGGAGACTATAGGGCCAAAGGAAATATCCTCCGATAACAAAGAGAAAGAAGCTTTCTGAGAAACTTCTTTGTGTTCTGTGAACTCATCTCACAGAGTTACAGCTTTCCCCTCAAGAAGCTTTTCGCTAAGACAGTTCTTGTGGAATTGGCAAAGTGATATTTGGAAGCCCCTAGAGGGCTATGGTGAAAAAGGAAATATCCTCAGATGAAATCTGGAAAGAAGCTTTCTGAGTAACTGCTTAGTGTTCTGTTAATTCATCTCGCAGGGTTACATCTGTATTTCGTGGATCTCTTTGCTACCCTTATTTTTGTGAAATCTGAGAACAGATATTTCTGATCCCTTTGGAGACTACAGGGCCAAAGGAAATATCCTAAGATAACAAAGAGAAAGAAGCTTTCTGAGAAACTTCTTTGTGTTCTGTGAAATCATCTCACAGAGTTACAGCTTTCCCCTCAAGAAGCCTTTCGCTAAGACAGTTCTGTTGGAATTGACAAAGTGATATTTGGAAGCCCATAGAGGGCTGTGGTGTAAAAGGAAATATCCTCAGATGAAATCTGGAAAGAAGCTTTCTGAGAAACTGCTTAGTGTTCTGTTAATTCATCTCACAGGGTTACATCTGTATTTCGTGGATCTCTTTGCTAGCCTTATTTCTGTGGAATCTGATAACAGATATTTCGGATCCCTTTGAAGACTATAGGGCCAGAGGAAATATCCTCCTATAACAAAGAGAAAGAAGCTTTCTGAGAAACTTCTTTGTGTTCTGTGAAATCATCTCACAGAGTTACAGCTTTCCCCTCAAAAAGCCTTTCGCTAAGACAGTTCCTGTGGAACTGGCAACGTAATATTTGGAAGCCCCTAGAGGGCTATGGTGAAAAAGGAAATATCCTCAGATGAAATCTGGAAAGAAGCTTTCTGAGAAACTGCTTAGTGTTCTGTTAATTCATCTCACATAGTTACATCTGTATTTCGTGGATCTCTTTGCTAGCCTTATTTCTGTGGAATCTGAGAACAGATATTTCTGATCCCTTTGGAGACTATAGGGCCAAAGGAAATATCCTCCGATAACAAAGAGAAAGAAGCTTTCTGAGAAACTTCTTTGTGTTCTGTGAAATCATCTCACAGAGTTACAGATTTCCCCTCAAGAAGCCTTTCGCTAAGACAGTACTTGTGGAATTGGCAAAGTGATATTTGGAAGCCCATAGAGGGCTATGGTGAAAAAGGAAATATCCTCAGATGAAATCTGGAAAGAAGCTTTCTGAGAAACTGCTTAGTGTTGTGTTAATTCATCTCACAGAGTTACATCTGTATTTCGTGGATCTCTTTGCTAGCCTTATTTCTGTGGAATCTGAGAACTGATATTTCCGTTCCCTTTGGAGACTCTGGGGCCAAAGGAAATATCCTCCGATAACAAAGAGAAAGAAGCTTTCTGAGAAATTTCTTTGTCTTCTGTGAAATCATCTCAGAGAGTTACAGCTTTCCCCTCAAGAAGCCTTTCGCAAAGACAGTTCTTGTGGAAATCGCAAAGTGATATTTGGAAGCCCATAGAGGGCTATGGTGAAAAAGGAAATATCCTCAGATAAAATCTGGAAAGAAGCTTTCTGAGAAACTGCTCTGTGATGTGTGACTTCCACTCACAGAGTTACATCTGTATTTCATGGATCTCTTTGTTAGCCTTATTTCTGTGGAATCTGAGAAGAGATATTTCGGATCCCTTTGAAGACTATGGGGCCAAAGGAAATATCCTCCAATAACAAAGAGAAAGAAGCTTTCTGAGAAACTTCTTTGTGTTCTGTGAAATCATCTCACAGAGTTACAGCTTTCCCCTCAAGAAGCCTTTCGATAAGACGGTTCTTGTGGAATTTGCAAAGTGATATTGGAAGGCAATAGAGGGCTCTGGTGAAAAAGGAAATATCCTCAGATGAAATCTGGAAAGAAGCTTTCTGAGAAACTGCTTAGTGTTCTGTTAATTCGTGTCACAGAGTTACATCTGTATTTCATGGTTCCCTTTGCGAGCCTTTCTGTGGAATCTGAGAACAGATATTTCGGATCCCTTTGAAGACCATAGGGCCAAAGGAAATATCCTCCGATAACAAAGAGAAAGAAGCTTTCTGAGAAACTTCTTTGTGTTCTGTGAAATCATCTCACAGAGTTACAGCTTTCCCCTCCAGAAGCCTTTCGCTAAGACAGTTCTTGTGGAATTGGCAAAGTGATATTTGGAAGCCCATAGAGGGCTATGGTGAAAAAGGAAGTATCCTCAGATGAAATCTGGAAAGAAGCTTTCTGAGAAACTGCTTAGTGTTCTGTTAATTCATCTCACAGAGTTACATCTGTATTTCGTGGATCTCTTTGCTAGCCTTATTTCCGTGGAATCTGAGAACAGATATTTCGGATCCCTTTCAAGACTATAGGGCCAAAGGAAATATCCTCCGATAACAAAGAGAAAGAAGCTTTCTGAGAAACGTCTTTGTGTTTTGTGAAATCATCTCACAGAGTTACAGCTTTCCCCTCAAGAAGCCTTTCGATAAGACAGTTCTTGTGGAATTTGCAAAGTGATATTGGAAGTCCATAGAGGGCTATGGTGAAAAAGGAAATATCCTCAAATGAAATCTGGAATGAAGCCTTCTGAGATACTGCTCTGTGATGTGTGACTTCCACTCACAGAGTTACATCTGTATGTCGTGGATCTCTTTGCTAGCCTTATTTCTGTGGAATCTGAGAACAGATATTTCGGATCCCTTTGAAGACTATAGGGCCAAAGGAAATATCCTCCGATAACAAAGAGAAAGAAGCTTTCTGAGAAACTTCTTTGTGTTCTGTGAAATCATCTCACAGAGTTACAGCTTTCCCCTCAAGAAGTCTTTCGCTAAGACAGTTCTTGTGGAACTGTCAAAGTGATATTTGGAAGCCCATAGAGGGCTATGGTGAAAAAGGAAATATCCTCAGATGAAATCTGGAAAGAAGCTTTCTGAGAAACTGGTCTGTGAAGTGTGACTTCCACTCACAGAGTTACATCTGTATGTCGTGGATCTCTTTGCTAGCCTTATTTCTGTGGAATCTGAGAACAGATATTTCGGATCCCTTTTAAGACTATAGGGACAAAGGAAATATCCTCCGATAACAAAGAGAAAGAAGCTTTCTGAGAAACTTCTTTGTGTTCTGTGAAATCATCTCACAGAGTTACAGCTTTCCCCTCAAGAAGCTTTTCGCTAAGACAGTTCTTGTGGAATTGGCAAAGTGATATTTGGAAGCCCCTAGAGGTCCATGGTGAAAAAGGAAATATCCTCAGATGAAATCTGGAAAGAAGCTTTCTGAGAAACTGCTTAGTGTTCTGTTAATTCATCTCACAGGGTTACATCTGTATTTCGTGGATCTCTTTGCTACCCTTATTTTTGTGAAATCTGAGAACAGATATTTCTGATCCCTTTGGAGACTACAGGGCCAAAGGAAATATCCTAAGATAACAAAGAGAAAGAAGCTTTCTGAGAAACTTCTTTGTGTTCTGTGAAATCATCTCACAGAGTTACAGCTTTCCCCTCAAGAAGCCTTTCGCTAAGACAGTTCTTGTGGAATTGACAAAGTGATATTTGGAAGCCCATAGAGGGCTGTGGTGTAAAAGGAAATATCCTCAGATGAAATCTGGAAAGAAGCTTTCTGAGAAACTGCTTAGTGTTCTGTTAATTCATCTCACAGGGTTACATCTGTATTTCGTGGATCTCTTTGCTAGCCTTATTTCTGTGGAATCTGATAACAGATATTTCGGATCCCTTTGAAGACTATAGGGCCAAAGGAAATATCCTCCTATAACAAAGAGAAAGAAGCTTTCTGAGAAACTTCTTTGTGTTCTGTGAAATCATCTCACAGAGTTACAGCTTTCCCCTCAAAAAGCCTTTCGCTAAGACAGTTCCTGTGGAACTGGCAACGTAATATTTGGAAGCCCCTAGAGGGCTATGGTGAAAAAGGAAATATCCTCAGATGAAATCTGGAAAGAAGCTTTCTGAGAAACTGCTTAGTGTTCTGTTAATTCATCTCACAGGGTTACATCTGTATTTCGTGGATCTCTTTGCTAGCCTTATTTCTGTGGAATCTGATAACAGATATTTCGGATCCCTTTGAAGACTATAGGGCCAGAGGAAATATCCTCCTATAACAAAGGGAAAGAAGCTTTCTGAGAAACTTCTTTGTGTTCTGTGAAATCATCTCACAGAGTTACAGCTTTCCCCTCAAAAAGCCTTTCGCTAAGACAGTTCCTGTGGAACTGGCAACGTAATATTTGGAAGCCCCTAGAGGGCTATGGTGAAAAAGGAAATATCCTCAGATGAAATCTGGAAAGAAGCTTTCTGAGAAACTGCTTAGTGTTCTGTTAATTCATCTCACATAGTTACATCTGTATTTCGTGGATCTCTTTGCTAGCCTTATTTCTGTGGAATCTGAGAACAGATATTTCTGATCCCTTTGGAGACTATAGGGCCAAAGGAAATATCCTCCGATAACAAAGAGAAAGAAGCTTTCTGAGAAACTTCTTTGTGTTCTGTGAAATCATCTCACAGAGTTACAGATTTCCCCTCAAGAAGCCTTTCGCTAAGACAGTACTTGTGGAATTGGCAAAGTGATATTTGGAAGCCCATAGAGGGCTATGGTGAAAAAGGAAATATCCTCAGATGAAATCTGGAAAGAAGCTTTCTGAGAAACTGCTTAGTGTTGTGTTAATTCATCTCACAGAGTTACATCTGTATTTCGTGGATCTCTTTGCTAGCCTTATTTCTGTGGAATCTGAGAACTGATATTTCCGTTCCCTTTGGAGACTCTGGGGCCAAAGGAAATATCCTCCGATAACAAAGAGAAAGAAGCTTTCTGAGAAATTTCTTTGTCTTCTGTGAAATCATCTCAGAGAGTTACAGCTTTCCCCTCAAGAAGCCTTTCGCAAAGACAGTTCTTGTGGAAATCGCAAAGTGATATTTGGAAGCCCATAGAGGGCTATGGTGAAAAAGGAAATATCCTCAGATAAAATCTGGAAAGAAGCTTTCTGAGAAACTGCTCTGTGATGTGTGACTTCCACTCACAGAGTTACATCTGTATTTCATGGATCTCTTTGTTAGCCTTATTTCTGTGGAATCTGAGAAGAGATATTTCGGATCCCTTTGAAGACTATGGGGCCAAAGGAAATATCCTCCAATAACAAAGAGAAAGAAGCTTTCTGAGAAACTTCTTTGTGTTCTGTGAAATCATCTCACAGAGTTACAGCTTTCCCCTCAAGAAGCCTTTCGATAAGACGGTTCTTGTGGAATTTGCAAAGTGATATTGGAAGGCAATAGAGGGCTCTGGTGAAAAAGGAAATATCCTCAGATGAAATCTGGAAAGAAGCTTTCTGAGAAACTGCTTAGTGTTCTGTTAATTCGTGTCACAGAGTTACATCTGTATTTCATGGTTCCCTTTGCGAGCCTTTCTGTGGAATCTGAGAACAGATATTTCGGATCCCTTTGAAGACCATAGGGCCAAAGGAAATATCCTCCGATAACAAAGAGAAAGAAGCTTTCTGAGAAACTTCTTTGTGTTCTGTGAAATCATCTCACAGAGTTACAGCTTTCCCCTCCAGAAGCCTTTCGCTAAGACAGTTCTTGTGGAATTGGCAAAGTGATATTTGGAAGCCCATAGAGGGCTATGGTGAAAAAGGAAATATCCTCAGATGAAATCTGGAAAGAAGCTTTCTGAGAAACTGCTTAGTGTTCTGTTAATTCATCTCACAGAGTTACATCTGTATTTCGTGGATCTCTTTGCTAGCCTTATTTCCGTGGAATCTGAGAACAGATATTTCGGATCCCTTTCAAGACTATAGGGCCAAAGGAAATATCCTCCGATAACAAAGAGAAAGAAGCTTTCTGAGAAACGTCTTTGTGTTTTGTGAAATCATCTCACAGAGTTACAGCTTTCCCCTCAAGAAGCCTTTCGATAAGACAGTTCTTGTGGAATTTGCAAAGTGATATTGGAAGTCCATAGAGGGCTATGGTGAAAAAGGAAATATCCTCAAATGAAATCTGGAATGAAGCCTTCTGAGATACTGCTCTGTGATGTGTGACTTCCACTCACAGAGTTACATCTGTATGTCGTGGATCTCTTTGCTAGCCTTATTTCTGTGGAATCTGAGAACAGATATTTCGGATCCCTTTGAAGACTATAGGGCCAAAGGAAATATCCTCCGATAACAAAGAGAAAGAAGCTTTCTGAGAAACTTCTTTGTGTTCTGTGAAATCATCTCACAGAGTTACAGCTTTCCCCTCAAGAAGTCTTTCGCTAAGACAGTTCTTGTGGAACTGTCAAAGTGATATTTGGAAGCCCATAGAGGGCTATGGTGAAAAAGGAAATATCCTCAGATGAAATCTGGAAAGAAGCTTTCTGAGAAACTGGTCTGTGAAGTGTGACTTCCACTCACAGAGTTACATCTGTATGTCGTGGATCTCTTTGCTAGCCTTATTTCTGTGGAATCTGAGAACAGATATTTCGGATCCCTTTTAAGACTATAGGGCCAAAGGAAATATCCTCCGATAACAAAGAGAAAGAAGCTTTCTGAGAAACTTCTTTGTGTTCTGTGAAATCATCTCACAGAGTTACAGCTTTCCCCTCAAGAAGCTTTTCGCTAAGACAGTTCTTGTGGAATTGGCAAAGTGATATTTGGAAGCCCCTAGAGGTCCATGGTGAAAAAGGAAATATCCTCAGATGAAATCTGGAAAGAAGCTTTCTGAGAAACTGCTTAGTGTTCTGTTAATTCATCTCACAGGGTTACATCTGTATTTCGTGGATCTCTTTGCTACCCTTATTTTTGTGAAATCTGAGAACAGATATTTCTGATCCCTTTGGAGACTACAGGGCCAAAGGAAATATCCTAAGATAACAAAGAGAAAGAAGCTTTCTGAGAAACTTCTTTGTGTTCTGTGAAATCATCTCACAGAGTTACAGCTTTCCCCTCAAGAAGCCTTTCGCTAAGACAGTTCTTGTGGAATTGACAAAGTGATATTTGGAAGCCCATAGAGGGCTGTGGTGTAAAAGGAAATATCCTCAGATGAAATCTGGAAAGAAGCTTTCTGAGAAACTGCTTAGTGTTCTGTTAATTCATCTCACAGGGTTACATCTGTATTTCGTGGATCTCTTTGCTAGCCTTATTTCTGTGGAATCTGATAACAGATATTTCGGATCCCTTTGAAGACTATAGGGCCAAAGGAAATATCCTCCTATAACAAAGAGAAAGAAGCTTTCTGAGAAACTTCTTTGTGTTCTGTGAAATCATCTCACAGAGTTACAGCTTTCCCCTCAAAAAGCCTTTCGCTAAGACAGTTCCTGTGGAACTGGCAACGTAATATTTGGAAGCCCCTAGAGGGCTATGGTGAAAAAGGAAATATCCTCAGATGAAATCTGGAAAGAAGCTTTCTGAGAAACTGCTTAGTGTTCTGTTAATTCATCTCACAGAGTTACATCTGTATTTCGTGGATCTCTTTGCTAGCCTTATTTCTGTGGAATCTGAGAACAGATATTTCGGATCCCTTTGGAGACTATAGGGCCAAAGTAAATATCCTCCGATAACAAAGAGAAAGAAGCTTTCTGAGAAATTTCTTTGTCTTCTGTGAAATCATCTCACAGAGTTACAGCTTTCCCCTCAAGAAGCCTTTCGCAAAGACAGTTCTTGTGGAATTGGCAAAGTGATATTTGGAAGCCCATAGAGGGCTATGGTGAAAAAGGAAATATCCTCAAATGAAATCTGGAAAGAAGCTTTCTGAGAAACTGCTTAGTGTTCTGTTAATTCATCTCACAGGGTTACATCTGTATTTCGTGGATCTCTTTGCTACCCTTATTTTTGTGAAATCTGAGAACAGATATTTCGGATCCCTTTGAAGACTATAGGGCCAAAGGAAATATCCTCCTATAACAAAGAGAAAGAAGCTTTCTGAGAAACTTCTTTGTGTTCTGTGAAATCATCTCACAGAGTTACAGCTTTCCCCTCAAAAAGCCTTTCGCTAAGACCGTTCCTGTGGAACTGGCAACGTAATATTTGGAAGCCCCTAGAGGGCTATGGTGAAAAAGGAAATATCCTCAAATGAAATCTGGAAAGAAGCTTTCTGAGAAACTGCTTAGTGTTCTGTTAATTCATCTCACATAGTTACATCTGTATTTCGTGGATCTCTTTGCTAGCCTTATTTCTGTGGAATCTGAGAACAGATATTTCTGATCCCTTTGGAGACTATAGGGCCAAAGGAAATATCCTCCGATAACAAAGAGAAAGAAGCTTTCTGAGAAACTTCTTTGTGTTCTGTGAAATCATCTCACAGAGTTACAGATTTCCCCTCAAGAAGCCTTTCGCTAAGACAGTACTTGTGGAATTGGCAAAGTGATATTTGGAAGCCCATAGAGGGCTATGGTGAAAAA
This sequence comes from Macaca nemestrina, assembly GCF_043159975.1. Lineage (NCBI taxonomy): Eukaryota > Metazoa > Chordata > Mammalia > Primates > Cercopithecidae > Macaca > Macaca nemestrina. The sequence goes on along the minus strand of NC_092142.1, from coordinate 35,596,089 downwards.
GGAAATATCCTCAGATGAAATCTGGAAAGAAGCTTTCTGAGAAACTGCTTAGTGTTCTGTTAATTCATCTCACAGAGTTACATCTGTATTTCGTGGATCTCTTTGCTAGCCTTATTTCTGTGGAATCTGAGAACTGATATTTCCGTTCCCTTTGGAGACTCTAGGGCCAAAGGAAATATCCTCCGATAACAAAGAGAAAGAAGCTTTCTGAGAAATTTCTTTGTCTTCTGTGAAATCATCTCACAGAGTTACAGCTTTCCCCTCAAGAAGCCTTTCGCAAAGACAGTTCTTGTGGAATTGGCAAAGTGATATTTGGAAGCCCATAGAGGGCTATGGTGAAAAAGGAAATATCCTCAGATGAAATCTGGAAAGAAGCTTTCTGAGAAACTGCTCTGTGATGTGTGACTTCCACTCACAGAGTTACATCTGTATTTCATGGATCTCTTTGTTAGCCTTATTTCTGTGGAATCTGAGAAGAGATATTTCGGATCCCTTTGAAGACTATGGGGCCAAAGGAAATATCCTCCAATAACAAAGAGAAAGAAGCTTTCTGAGAAACTTCTTTGTGTTCTGTGAAATCATCTCACAGAGTTACAGCTTTCCCCTCAAGAAGCCTTTCGATAAGACAGTTCTTGTGGAATTTGCAAAGTGATATTGGAAGCCCATAGAGGGCTATGGTGAAAAAGGAAATATCCTCAAATGAAATCTGGAAAGAAGCTTTCTGAGAAACTGCTTAGTGTTCTGTTAATTCGTCTCACAGAGTTACATCTGTATTTCGTGGTTCCCTTTGCGAGCCTTATTTCTGTGGAATCTGAGAACAGATATTTCGGATCCCTTTGAAGACCATAGGGCCAAAGGAAATATCCTCCGATAACAAAGAGAAAGAAGCTTTCTGAGAAACTTCTTTGTGTTCTGTGAAATCATCTCACAGAGTTACAGCTTTCCCCTCACGAAGCCTTTCGCTAAGACAGTTCTTGTGGAATTGGCAAAGTGATATTTGGAAGCCCATAGAGGGCTATGGTGAAAAAGGAAATATCCTCAGATGAAATCTGGAAAGAAGCATTCTGAGAAACTGCTTAGTGTTCTGTTAATTCATCTCACAGAGTTACATCTGTATTTCGTGGATCTCTTTGCTAGCCTTATTTCCGTGGAATCTGAGAACAGATATTTCGGATCCCTTTCAAGACTATAGGGCCAAAGGAAATATCCTCCGATAACAAAGAGAAAGAAGCTTTCTGAGAAACGTCTTTGTGTTTTCTGAAATCATCTCACAGAGTTACAGCTTTCCCCTCAAGAAGCCTTTCGATAAGACAGTTCTTGTGGAATTTGCAAAGTGATATTGGAAGTCCATAGAGGTCTATGGTGAAAAAGGAAATATCCTCAGATGAAATCTGGAATGAAGCCTTCTGAGAAACTGCTCTGTGATGTGTGACTTCCACTCACAGAGTTACATCTGTATGTCGTGGATCTCTTTGCTAGCCTTATTTCTGTGGAATCTGAGAACAGATATTTCGGATCCCTTTGAAGACTATAGGGCCAAAGGAAATATCCTCCGATAACAAAGAGAAAGAAGCTTTCTGAGAAACTTCTTTGTGTTCTGTGAAATCATCTCACAGAGTTACAGCTTTCCCCTCAAGAAGTCTTTCGCTAAGACAGTTCTTGTGGAACTGTCAAAGTGATATTTGGAAGCCCATAGAGGGCTATGGTGAAAAAGGAAATATCCTCAGATGAAATCTGGAAAGAAGCTTTCTGAGAAACTGGTCTGTGAAGTGTGACTTCCACTCACAGAGTTACATCTGTATGTCGTGGATCTCTTTGCTAGCCTTATTTCTGTGGAATCTGAGAACAGATATTTCGGATCCCTTTTAAGACTATAGGGCCAAAGGAAATATCCTCCGATAACAAAGAGAAAGAAGCTTTCTGAGAAACTTCTTTGTGTTCTGTGAAATCATCTCACAGAGTTACAGCTTTCCCCTCAAGAAGCCTTTCGCTAAGACAGTTCTTGTGGAATTGGCAAAGTGATATTTGGAAGCCCATAGAGGGCTATGGTGAAAAAGGAAATATCCTGAGATGAAATCTGGAAAGAAGTTTCTGAAAAACTGCTTAGTGTTCTGTTAATTCATCTCACAGAGTTACATCTGTATTTCGTGGATCTCTTTGCTAGCCTTATTTCTGTGGAATCTGAGAACAGATATTTCGGATCCCTTTGGAGATTATAGGGCCAAAGGAAATATCCTCCGATAACAAAGAGAAAGAAGCTTTCTGAGAAACTTCTTTGTGTTCTGTGAAATCATCTCACAGAGTTACAGCTTTCCCTTCAAGAAGCTTTTCGCTAAGACAGTTCTTGTGGAATTGGCAAAGTGATGTTTGGAAGCCCCTAGAGGGCTATGGTGAAAAAGGAAATATCCTCAGATGAAATCTGGAAAGAAGCTTTCTGAGAAACTGCTTAGTGTTCTGTTAATTCATCTCACAGGGTTACATCTGTATTTCGTGGATCTCTTTGCTACCCTTATTTTTGTGAAATCTGAGAACAGATATTTCTGATCCCTTTGGAGACTACAGGGCCAAAGGAAATATCCTCCGATAACAAAGAGAAAGAAGCTTTCTGAGAAACTTCTTTGTGTTCTGTGAAATCATCTCACAGAGTTACAGCTTTCCCCTCAAGAAGCCTTTCGCTAAGACAGTTCTTGTGGAATTGACAAAGTGATACTTGGAAGCCCATAGAGGGCTGTGGTGTAAAAGGAAATATCCTCAGATGAAATCTGGAAAGAAGCTTTCTGAGAAACTGCTTAGTGTTCTGTTCATTCATCTCACAGGGTTACATCTGTATTTCGTGGATCTCTTTGCTAGCCTTATTTCTGTGGAATCTGATAACAGATATTTCGGATCTCTTTGAAGACTATAGGGCCAAAGGAAATATCCTCCTATAACAAAGAGAAAGAAGCTTTCTGAGAAACTTCTTTGTGTTCTGTGAAATCATCTCACAGAGTTACAGCTTTCCCCTCAAAAAGCCTTTCGCTAAGACAGTTCCTGTGGAACTGGCAACGTAATATTTGGAAGCCCCTAGAGGGCTATGGTGAAAAAGGAAATATCCTCAGATGAAATCTGGAAAGAAGCTTTCTGAGAAACTGCTTAGTGTTCTGTTAATTCATCTCACAGAGTTACATCTGTATTTCGTGGATCTCTTTGCTAGCCTTATTTCTGTGGAATCTGAGAACAGATATTTCGGATCCCTTTGGAGACTATAGGGCCAAAGTAAATATCCTCCGATAACAAAGAGAAAGAAGCTTTCTGAGAAATTTCTTTGTCTTCTGTGAAATCATCTCACAGAGTTACAGCTTTCCCCTCAAGAAGCCTTTCGCAGAGACAGTTCTTGTGGAATTGGCAAAGTGATATTTGGAAGCCCATAGAGGGCTATGGTGAAAAAGGAAATATCCTCAGATGAAATCTTGAAAGAAGCTTTCTGAGAAACTGCTTAGTGTTCTGTTAATTCATCTCACAGGGTTACATCTGTATTTCGTGGATCTCTTTGCTACCCTTATTTTTGTGAAATCTGAGAACAGATATTTCGGATCCCTTTGAAGACTATAGGGCCAAAGGAAATATCCTCCTATAACAAAGAGAAAGAAGCTTTCTGAAAAACTTCTTTGTGTTCTGTGAAATCATCTCACAGAGTTACAGCTTTCCCCTCAAAAAGCCTTTCGCTAAGACAGTTCCTGTGGAACTGGCAACTTAATATTTGGAAGCCCCTAGAGGGCTATGGTGAAAAAGGAAATATCCTCAAATGAAATCTGGAAAGAAGCTTTCTGAGAAACTGCTTAGTGTTCTGTTAATTCATCTCACATAGTTACATCTGTATTTCGTGGATCTCTTTGCTAGCCTTATTTCTGTGGTATCTGAGAACAGATATTTCTGATCCCTTTGGAGACTATAGGGACAAAGGAAATATCCTCCGATAACAAAGAGAAAGAAGCTTTCTGAGAAACTTCTTTGTGTTCTGTGAAATCATCTCACAGAGTTACAGATTTCCCCTCAAGAAGCCTTTCGCTAAGACAGTACTTGTGGAATTGGCCAAGTGATATTTGGAAGCCCATAGAGGGCTATGGTGAAAAAGGAAATATCCTCAGATGAAATCTGGAAAGAAGCTTTCTGAGAAACTGCTTAGTGTTCTGTTAATTCATCTCACAGAGTTACATCTGTATTTCGTGGATCTCTTTGCTAGCCTTATTTCTGTGGAATCTGAGAACTGATATTTCCTTTCCCTTTGGAGACTCTAGGGCCAAAGGAAATATCCTCCGATAACAAAGAGAAAGAAGCTTTCTGAGAAATTTCTTTGTCTTCTGTGAAATCATCTCAGAGAGTTACAGCTTTCCCCTCAAGAAGCCTTTCGCAAAGACAGTTCTTGTGGAATTGGCAAAGTGATATTTGGAAGCCCATAGAGGGCTATGTTGAAAAAGGAAATATCCTCAGATGAAATCTGGAAAGAAGCTTTCTGAGAAACTGCTCTGTGATGTGTTACTTCCACTCACAGAGTTACATCTGTATTTCATGGATCTCTTTGTTAGCCTTATTTCTGTTGAATCTGAAAAGAGATATTTCGGATCCCTTTGAAGACTATGGGGCCAAAGGAAATATCCTCCAATAACAAAGAGAAAGAAGCTTTCTGAGAAACTACTTTGTGTTCTGTGAAATCATCTCACAGAGTTACAGCTTTCCCCTCAAGAAGCCTTTCGATAAGACAGTTCTTGTGGAATTTGCAAAGTGATATTGGAAGCCCATAGAGGGCTATGGTGAAAAAGGAAATATCCTCAGATGAAATCTGGAAAGAAGCTTTCTGAGAAACTGCTTAGTGTTCTGTTAATTCGTCTCACAGAGTTACATCTGTATTTCGTGGTTCCCTTTGCGAGCCTTATTTCTGTGGAATCTGAGAACAGATATTTCGGATCCCTTTGAAGACCATAGGGCCAAAGGAAATATCCTCCGATAACAAAGAGAAAGAAGCTTTCTGAGAAACTTCTTTGTGTTCTGTGAAATCATCTCACAGAGTTACAGCTTTCCCCTCACGAAGCCTTTCTCTAAGACAGTTCTTGTGGTATTGGCAAAGTGATATTTGGAAGCCCATAGAGGGCTATGGTGAAAAAGGAAATATCCTCAGATGAAATCTGGAAAGAAGCTTTCTGAGAAACTGCTTAGTGTTCTGTTAATTCATCTCACAGAGTTACATCTGTATTTCGTGGATCTCTTTGCTAGCCTTATTTCTGTGGAATCTGAGAACAGATATTTCGGATCCCTTTCAAGACTATAGGGCCAAAGGAAATATCCTCCGATAACAAAGAGAAAGAAGCTTTCTGAGAAGCGTCTTTGGGTTTTGTGAAATCATCTCACAGAGTTACAGCTTTCCCCTCAAGAAGCCTTTCGATAAGACAGTTCTTGTGGAATTTGCTAAGTGATATTGGAAGCCCATAGAGGGCTATGGTGAAAAAGGAAATATCCTCAGATGAAATCTGGAATGAAGCCTTCTGAGAAACTGCTCTGTGATGTGTGACTTCCACTCACAGAGTTACATCTGTATGTCGTGGATCTCTTTGCTAGCCTTATTTCTGTGGAATCTGAGAACAGATATTTCGGATCCCTTTGAAGACTATAGGGCCAAAGGAAATATCCTCCGATAACAAAGAGAAAGAAGCTTTCTGAGAAACTTCTTTGTGTTCTGTGAAATCATCTCACAGAGTTACAGCTTTCCCCTCAAGAAGTCTTTCGCTAAGACAGTTCTTGTGGAACTGTCAAAGTGATATTTGGAAGCCCATAGAGGGCTATGGTGAAAAAGGAAATATCCTCAGATGAAATCTGGAAAGAAGCTTTCTGAGAAACTGGTCTGTGAAGTGTGACTTCCACTCACAGAGTTACATCTGTATGTCGTGGATCTCTTTGCTAGCCTTATTTCTGTGGAATCTGAGAACAGATATTTCGGATCCCTTTTAAGACTATAGGGCCAAAGGAAATATCCTCCGATAACAAAGAGAAAGAAGCTTTCTGAGAAACTTCTTTGTGTTCTGTGAAATCATCTCACAGAGTTACAGCTTTCCCCTCAAGAAGCCTTTCGCTAAGACAGTTCTTGTGGAATTGGCAAAGTGATATTTGGAAGCCCATAGAGGGCTATGGTGAAAAAGGAAATATCCTCAGATGAAATCTGGAAAGAAGCTTTCTGAGAAACTGCTTAGTGTTCTGTTAATTCATCTCACAGGGTTACATCTGTATTTCGTGGATCTCTTTGCTACCCTTATTTTTGAGAAATCTGAGAACAGATAATTCTGATCCCTTTGGAGACTACAGGGCCAAAGGAAATATCCTTCGATATCAAAGAGAAAGAAGCTTTCTGAGAAACTTCTTTGTGTTCTGTGAAATCATCTCACAGAGTTACAGCTTTCCCCTCAAGAAGCCTTTCTCAAAGACAGTTCTTGTGGAATTGGCAAAGTGATATTTGGAAGCCCCCAGAGGGCTATGGTGAAAAAGGAAATATCCTCAGATGAAATCTGGAAAGAAGCTTTCTGAGAAACTGCTTAGTGTTCTGTTAATTCATCTCACAGAGTTACATCTGTATTTCGTGGATCTCTTTGCTACCCTTATTTCTGTGGAATCTGATAACAGATATTTCTGATCCTTTTGGAGACTATAGGGCCAAAGGAAATATCCTCCGATAACAAAGAGAAAGAAGCTTTCTGAGAAAATTCTTTGTGTTCTGTGAAATCATCTCACAGAGTTACAGCTTTCCCCTCAAGAAGCCTTTCGCTAAGACAGTTCTTGTGGAATTGGCAAAGTGATATTTGGAAGCCCATAGAGGGCTATGGTGAAAAAGGAAATATCCTCAGATGAAATCTGGAAAGAAGCTTTCTCAGAAACTGCTTATTATTCTGTTAATTCATCTCACAGAGTTAAATCTGTATTTCGTGGATCTCTTTCCTAGCCCTATTTCTGTGGAATCTGAGAACAGATATTTCGGATCCCTTTGGAGACTATAGGGCCAAAGGAAATATCCTCCGATATCAAAGAGAAAGAAGCTTTCTGAGAAACTTCTTTGTGTTCTGTGAAATCATCTCACAGAGTTACAGCTTTCCCCTCAAGAAGCCTTTCTCAAAGACAGTTCTTGTGGAATTGGCAAGGTGATATTTGGAAGCCCATAGAGGGCTATGGTGAAAAAGGAAATATCCTCAGATGAAATCTGGAAAGAAGCTTTCTGAGAAACTGCTTAGTGTTCTGTTAATTCATCTCACAGAGTTACATCTGTATTTCGTGGATCTCTTTGCTAGCCTTATTTCTGTGGAATCTGAGAACAGATATTTCGGATCCCTTTGGAGACTATAGGGCCAAAGGAAATATCCTCCGATAACAAAGAGAAAGAAGCTTTCTGAGAAACTTCTTTGTGTTCTGTGAAATCATCTCACAGAGTTACAGCTTTCCCCTCAAGAAGCCTTTCGCTAAGACAGTTCCTGTGGAACAGGCAACGTAATATTTGGAAGCCCCTAGAGGGCTATGGTGAAAAAGGAAATATCCTCAAATGAAATCTGGAAAGAAGCTTTCTGAGAAACTGCTTAGTGTTCTGTTAATTCATCTCACAGGGTTACATCTGTATTTCGTGGATCTCTTTGCTAGCCTTATTTCTGTGGAATCTGAGAAGAGATATTTCCGATCCCTTTGGAGACTATAGGGCAAAAGGAAATATCCTCTGATAACAAAGAGAAAGAAGCTTTCTGAGAAACTTCTTTGTGTTCTGTGAAATCATCTCACAGAGTTACAGATTTCCCCTCAAGAAGCCTTTCGCTAAGTCAGTACTTGTGGAATTGGCAAAGTGATATTTGGAAGCCCATAGAGGGCTATGGTGAAAAAGGAAATATCCTCAGATGAAATCTGGAAAGAAGCTTTCTGAGAAACTGCTTAGTGTTCTGTTAATTCATCTCACAGAGTTACATCTGTATTTCGTGGATCTCTTTGCTAGCCTTATTTCTGTGGAATCTGAGAACTGATATTTCCGTTCCCTTTGGAGACTCTAGGGCCAAAGGAAATATCCTCCGATAACAAAGAGAAAGAAGCTTTCTGAGAAATTTCTTTGTGTTCTGTGAAATCATCTCAGAGAGTTACAGCTTTCCCCTCAAGCAGCCTTTCGCAATGACAGTTCTTGTGGAATTGGCAAAGTGATATTTGGAAGCCCATAGAGGGCTATGGTGAAAAAGGAAATATCCTCAGATGAAATCTGGAAAGAAGCTTTCTGAGAAACTGCTCTGTGATGTGTGACTTCCACTCACAGAGTTACATCTGTATTTCGTGGATCTCTTTGCTAGCCTTATTTCTGTGGAATCTGAGAAGAGATATTTCGGATCCCTTTGAAGACTATAGGGCCAAAGGAAATATCCTCCAATAACAAAGAGAAAGAAGCTTTCTGAGAAACTTCTTTGTGTTCTGTGAAATCATCTCACAGAGTTACAGCTTTCCCCCCACGAAGCCTTTCGCTAAGATAGTTCTTGTGGAATTGGCAAAGTGATATTTGGAAGCCCATAGAGGGCTATGGTGAAAAAGGAAATATCCTCAGATGAAATCTGGAAAGAAGCTTTCTGAGAAACTGCTTAGTGTTCTGTTAATTCATCTCACAGAGTTACATCTGTATTTCGTGGATCTCTTTGCTAGCCTTATTTCTGTGGAATCTGAGAACAGATATTTCGGATCCCTTTCAAGACTATAGGGCCAAAGGAAATATCCTCCGATAACAAAGAGAAAGAAGCTTTCTGAGAAGCGTCTTTGTGTTTTGTGAAATCATCTCACAGAGTTACAGCTTTCCCCTCAAGAAGCCTTTCGATAAGACAGTTCTTGTGGAATTTGCAAAGTGATATTGGAAGCCCATAGAGGGCTATGGTGAAAAAGGAAATATCCTCAGATGAAATCTGGAATGAAGCCTTCTGAGAAACTGCTCTGTGATGTGTGACTTCCACTCACAGAGTTACATCTGTATGTCGTGGATCTCGTTGCTAGCCTTATTTCTGTGGAATCTGAGAACAGATATTTCGGATCCCTTTGAAGACTATAGGGCCAAAGGAAATATCCTCCGATAACAAAGAGAAAGAAGCTTTCTGAGAAACTTCTTTGTGTTCTGTGAAATCATCTCACAGAGTTACAGCTTTCCCCTCAAGAAGCCTTTCGCTAAGACAGTTCCTGTGGAACAGGCAACGTAATATTTGGAAGCCCCTAGAGGGCTATGGTGAAAAAGGAAATATCCTCAAATGAAATCTGGAAAGAAGCTTTCTGAGAAACTGCTTAGTGTTCTGTTAATTCATCTCACAGGGTTACATCTGTATTTCGTGGATCTCTTTGCTAGCCTTATTTCTGTGGAATCTGAGAAGAGATATTTCCGATCCCTTTGGAGACTATAGGGCAAAAGGAAATATCCTCCGATAACAAAGAGAAAGAAGCTTTCTGAGAAACTTCTTTGTGTTCTGTGAAATCATCTCACAGAGTTACAGATTTCCCCTCAAGAAGCCTTTCGCTAAGTCAGTACTTGTGGAATTGGCAAAGTGATATTTGGAAGCCCATAGAGGGCTATGGTGAAAAAGGAAATATCCTCAGATGAAATCTGGAAAGAAGCTTTCTGAGAAACTGCTTAGTGTTCTGTTAATTCATCTCACAGAGTTACATCTGTATTTCGTGGATCTCTTTGCTAGCCTTATTTCTGTGGAATCTGAGAAGAGATATTTCCGTTCCCTTTGGAGACTCTAGGGCCAAAGGAAATATCCTCCGATAACAAAGAGAAAGAAGCTTTCTGAGAAATTTCTTTGTGTTCTGTGAAATCATCTCAGAGAGTTACAGCTTTCCCCTCAAGCAGCCTTTCGCAATGACAGTTCTTGTGGAATTGGCAAAGTGATATTTGGAAGCCCATAGAGGGCTATGGTGAAAAAGGAAATATCCTCAGATGAAATCTGGAAAGAAGCTTTCTGAGAAACTGCTCTGTGATGTGTGACTTCCACTCACAGAGTTACATCTGTATTTCGTGGATCTCTTTGCTAGCCTTATTTCTGTGGAATCTGAGAAGAGATATTTCGGATCCCTTTGAAGACTAGAGGGCTAAAGGAAATATCCTCCAATAACAAAGAGATAGAAGCTTTCTGAGAAACTTCTTTGTGTTCTGTGAAATCATCTCACAGAGTTACAGCTTTCCCCCCACGAAGCCTTTCGCTAAGATAGTTCTTGTGGAATTGGCAAAGTGATATTTGGAAGCCCATACAGGGCTATGGTGAAAAAGGAAATATCCTCAGATGAAATCTGGAAAGAAGCTTTCTGAGAAACTGCTTAGTGTTCTGTTAATTCATTTCACAGAGTTACATCTGTATTTCGTGGATCTCTTTGCTAGCCTTATTTCTGTGGAATCTGAGAACAGATATTTCGGATCCCTTTCAAGACTATAGGGCCAAAGGAAATATCCTCCGATAACAAAGAGAAAGAAGCTTTCTGAGAAGCGTCTTTGTGTTTTGTGAAATCATCTCACAGAGTTACAGCTTTCCCCTCAAGAAGCCTTTCGATAAGACAGTTCTTGTGGAATTTGCAAAGTGATATTGGAAGCCCATAGAGGGCTATGGTGAAAAAGGAAATATCCTCAGATGAAATCTGGAATGAAGCCTTCTGAGAAACTGCTCTGTGATGTGTGACTTCCACTCACAGAGTTACATCTGTATGTCGTGGATCTCTTTGCTAGCCTTATTTCTGTGAAATCTGAGAACAGATATTTCGGATCCCTTTGAAGACTATAGGGCCAAAGGAAATATCCTCCGATAACAAAGAGAACGAAGCTTTCTGAGAAACTTCTTTGTGTTCTGTGAAATCATCTCACAGAGTTACAGCTTTCCCCTCAAGAAGTCTTTCGCTAAGACAGTTCTTGTGGAACTGTCAAAGTGATATTTGGAAGCCCATAGAGGGCTATGGTGAAAAAGGAAATATCCTCAGATGAAATCTGGAAAGAAGCTTTCTGAGAAACTGGTCTGTGAAGTGTGACTTCCACTCACAGAGTTACATCTGTATGTCGTGGATCTCTTTGCTAGCCTTATTTCTGTGGAATCTGAGAACAGGTATTTCGGATCCCTTTGGAGACTATAGGGCCAAAGGAAATATCCTCCGATAACAAAGAGAAAGAAGCTTTCTGAGAAACTTCTTTGTGTTCTGTGAAATCATCTCACAGAGTTACAGCTTTCCCCTCAAGAAGCCTTTCTCAAAGACAGTTCTTGTGGAATTGGCAAAGTGATATTTGGAAGCCCATAGAGGGCTATGGTGAAAAAGGAAATATCCTCAGATGAAATCTGGAAAGAAGCTTTCTGAGAAACTGCTTAGTGTTCTGTTAATTCATCTCACAGAGTTACATCTGTATTTCGTGGATCTCTTTGCTACCCTTATTTCTGTGGAATCTGAGAACAGATATTTCTGATCCTTTTGGAGACTATAGGGCCAAAGGAAATATCCTCCGATAACAAAGAGAAAGAAGCTTTCTGAGAAAATTCTTTGTGTTCTGTGAAATCATCTCACAGAGTTACAGCTTTCCCCTCAAGAAGCCTTTCGCTAAGACAGTTCTTGTGGAATTGGCAAAGTGATATTTGGAAGCCCATAGAGGGCTATGGTGAAAAAGGAAATATCCTCAGATGAAATCTGTAAAGAAGCTTTCTGAGAAACTGCTTATTGTTCTGTTAATTCATCTCACAGAGTTAAATCTGTATTTCGTGGATCTCTTTCCTAGCCCTATTTCTGTGGAATCTGAGAACAGATATTTCGGATCCCTTTGGAGACTATAGGGCCAAAGGAAATATCCTCCGATATCAAAGAGAAAGAAGCTTTCTGAGAAACTTCTTTGTGTTCTGTGAAATCATCTCACAGAGTTACAGCTTTCCCCTCAAGAAGCCTTTCTCAAAGACAGTTCTTGTGGAATTGGCAAGGTGATATTTGGAAGACCATAGAGGGCTATGTTGAAAAAGGAAATATCCTCAGATGAAATCTGGAAAGAAGCTTTCTGAGAAACTGCTTAGTGTTCTGTTAATTCATCTCACAGAGTTACATCTGTATTTCGTGGATCTCTTTGCTAGCCTTATTTCTGTGGAATCTGAGAACAGATATTTCGGATCCCTTTGGAGACTATAGGGCCAAAGGAAATATCCTCCGATAACAAAGAGAAAGAAGCTTTCTGAGAAACTTCTTTGTGTTCTGTGAAATCATCTCACAGAGTTACAGCTTTCCCCTCAAGAAGCCTTTCGCTATGACAGTTCCTGTGGAACAGGCAACGTAATATTTGGAAGCCCCTAGAGGGCTATGGTGAAAAAGGAAATATCCTCAAATGAAATCTGGAAAGAAGCTTTCTGAGAAACTGCTTAGTGTTCTGTTAATTCATCTCACAGGGTTACATCTGTATTTCGTGGATCTCTTTGCTAGCCTTATTTCTGTGGAATCTGAGAAGAGATATTTCCGATCCCTTTGGAGACTATAGGGCAAAAGGAAATATCCTCCGATAACAAAGAGAAAGAAGCTTTCTGAGAAACTTCTTTGTGTTCTGTGAAATCATCTCACAGAGTTACAGATTTCCCCTCAAGAAGCCTTTCGCTAAGTCAGTACTTGTGGAATTGGCAAAGTGATATTTGGAAGCCCATAGAGGGCTATGGTGAAAAAGGAAATATCCTCAGATGAAATCTGGACAGAAGCTTTCTGAGAAACTGCTTAGTGTTCTGTTAATTCATCTCACAGAGTTACATCTGTATTTCGTGGATCTCTTTGCTAGCCTTATTTCTGTGGAATCTGAGAACTGATATTTCCGTTCCCTTTGGAGACTCTAGGGCCAAAGGAAATATCCTCCGATAACAAAGAGAAAGAAGCTTTCTGAGAAATTTCTTTGTGTTCTGTGAAATCATCTCAGAGAGTTACAGCTTTCCCCTCAAGCAGCCTTTCGCAATGACAGTTCTTGTGGAATTGGCAAAGTGATATTTGGAAGCCCATAGAGGGCTATGGTGAAAAAGGAAATATCCTCAGATGAAATCTGGAAAGAAGCTTTCTGAGAAACTGCTCTGTGATGTGTGACTTCCACTCACAGAGTTACATCTGTATTTCGTGGATCTCTTTGCTAGCCTTATTTCTGTGGAATCTGAGAAGAGATATTTCGGATCCCTTTGAAGACTATAGGGCCAAAGGAAATATCCTCCAATAACAAAGAGAAAGAAGCTTTCTGAGAAACTTCTTTGTGTTCTGTGAAATCATCTCACAGAGTTACAGCTTTCCCCCCACGAAGCCTTTCGCTAAGATAGTTCTTGTGGAATTGGCAAAGTGATATTTGGAAGCCCTTAGAGGGCTATGGTGAAAAAGGAAATATTCTCAGATGAAATCTGGAAAGATGCTTTCTGAGAAACTGCTTAGTGTTCTGTTAATTCATCTCACAGAGTTACATCTGTATTTCGTGGATCCCTTTGCTAGCCTTATTTCTGTGGAATCTGAGAACAGATATTTCGGATCCCTTTGAAGACTATAGGGCCAAAGGAAATATCCTCCTATAACAAAGAGAAAGAAGCTTTCTGAGAAACTTCTTTGTGTTCTGTGAAATCATCTCACAGAGTTACAGATTTCCCCTCAAGAAGCCTTTCGCTAAGACAGTTCTTGTGGAATTGGCAAAGTGATATTTGGAAGCCCATAGAGGGCTATGGTGAAAAAGGAAATATCCTCAGATGAAATCTGGAAAGAAGCTTTCTGAGAAACTGCTCTGTGAAGTGTGACTTCCACTCACAGAGTTACATCTGTATTTCGTGGATCTCTTTGCTAGCCTTATTTCTGTGGAATCTGAGAACAGATATTTCGGATCCCTTTGGAGACTATAGGGCCAAAGGAAATAACCTCCGATAACAAAGAGAAAGAAGCTTTCTGAGAAACTTCTTTGGGTTCTGTGAAATCATCTCACAGAGTTACAGCTTTCCCCTCAATAAGCCTTTCGCTAAGACAGTTCTTGTGGAATTGGCAAAGTGATATTTGGAAGCCCATAGAGGGCTATGGTGAAAAAGGAAATATCCTCAGATGAAATCTGGAAAGAAGCTTTCCGAGAAACTGCTCTGTGATGTGTGACTTCCACTCACAGAGTTACATCTGTATTTCGTGGATCTCGTTGCTAGCCTTATTTCTGTGGAATCTGAGAAGAGATATTTTGGATCCCTTTGAAGACCATAGGGCCAAAGGAAATATCCTCCGATAACAAAGAGAAAGAAGCTTTCTGAGAAACTTCTTTGTGTTCTGTGATATCATCTCACAGAGTTACAGCTTTCCCCTCAAGAAGCCTTTCGCTAAGACAGTTCTTGTGGAATTGGCAAAGTGATATTTGGAAGCCCATAGAGGGCTATGGTGAAAAAGGAAATATCCTCAGATGAAATCTGGAAAGAAGCTTTCTGAGAAACTGCTCTGTGAAGTGTGACTTCCACTCACAGAGTTACATCTGTATTTCGTGGATCTCTTTGCTAGCCTTATTTCTGTGGAATCTGAGAACAGATATTTCGGATCCCTTTGAAGACTATAGGGCCAAAGGAAATAACCTCCGATAACAAAGAGAAAGAAGCTTTCTGAGAAACTTCTTTGTGTTCTGTGAAATCATCTCACAGAGTTACAGCTTTCCCCTCAATAAGACTTTCGCTAAGACAGTTCTTGTGGAATTGGCAAAGTGATATTTGGAAGCCCATAGAGGGCTATGGTGAAAAAGGAAATATCCTCAGATGTAATCTGGAAAGAAGCTTTCTGAGAAACTGCTTAGTGTTCTGTTAATTCATCTCACAGAGTTACATCTGTATTTCGTGGATCCCTTTGCTAGCCTTATTTCTGTGGAATCTGAGAACAGATATTTCAGATCCCTTTGAAGACCATGGGGCCAAAGGAAATATCCTACGATAACAAAGAGAAAGAAGGTTTCTGAGAAACTTCTTTGTGTTCTGTGAAATCACCTCACAGAGTTACAGCTTTCCCCTCAAGAAGCCTTTCGCTAAGACAATTCTTGTGGAATTGGCAAAGTGATATTTGGAAGCCCTTAGAGGGCTATGGTGAAAAAGGAAATATCCTCAGATGAAATCTGGAAAGAAGCTTTCTGAGAAACTGCTCTGTGATGTGTGACTTCCACTCACAGAGTTACATCTGTATTTCGTGGATCTCTTTGCTAGCCTTATTTCTGTGGAATCTGAGAAGAGATATTTCGGATCCCTTTGAAGACTATAGGGCCAAAGGAAATATCCTCCGATAACAAAGAGAAAGAAGCTTTCTGAGAAACTTCTTTGTGTTCTGTGAAATCATCTCACAGAGTTACAGCTTTCCCCTCAAGAAGCCTTTCGCTAAGACAGTTATTGTGGAATTGGCAAAGTGATATTTGGAAGCCCATAGAGGGCTATGGTGAAAAAGGAAATATCCGCAGATGAAATCTGGAAAGAAGCTTTCTGAGAAACTGCTTAGTGTTCTGTTAATTCATCTCACAGAGTTACATCTGTATTTCGTGGATCTCTTTGCTAGACTTATTTCTTCGGAATCTGAGAACAGATATTTCTGATCCCTTTGGAGACTATAGGGCCAAAGGAAATATCCTCCGATAACAAAGAGAAAGAAGCTTTCTGAGAAACTTCTTTGTGTTCTGTGAAATCATCTCACAGAGTTACAGATTTCCCCTCAAGAAGCCTTTCGCTAAGACAGTACTTGTGGAAATGGCAAAGTGATATTTGGAAGCCCATAGAGGGCTATGGTGAAAAAGGAAATATCCTCAGATGAAATCTGGAAAGAAGCTTTCTGAGAAACTGCTTAGTGTTCTGTTAATTCATCTCACATGGTTACATCTGTATTTCGTGGATCTCTTTGCTACCCTTATTTTTGTGAAATCTGAGAACAGATATTTCTGATCCCTTTGGAGACTACAGGGCCAAAGGAAATATCCTTCGATAACAAAGAGAAAGAAGCTTTCTGAGAAACTTCTTTGTATTCTGTGAAATCATCTCACAGAGTTACAGCTTTCCCCTCAAGAAGCCTTTCGCTAAGATAATTCTTGTGGAATTGACAAAGTGATATTTGGAAGCCCATAGAGGTCTGTGGTGTAAAAGGAAATATCCTCAGATGAAATCTGGAAAGAAGCTTTCTGAGAAACTGCTTAGTGTTCGGTTAATTCATCTCACAGGGTTACATCTGTATTTCGTGGATCTCTTTGCTAGCCTTATTTCTGTGGAATCTGATAACAGATATTTCGGATCCCTTTGAAGACTATAAGGCCAAAGGAAATATCCTCCTATAACAAAGAGAAAGAAGCTTTCTGAGATACTTCTTTGGGTTCTGTGAAATCATCTCACAGAGTTACAGCTTTCCCCTCAATAAGCCTTTCGCTAAGACAGTTCTTGTGGAATTGGCAAAGTGATATTTGGAAGCCCATAGAGGGCTATGGTGAAAAAGGAAATATCCTCAGATGTAATCTGGAAAGAAGCTTTCTGAGAAACTGGTTAGTGTTCTGTTAATTCATCTCACAGAGTTACATCTGTATTTCGTGGATCCCTTTGCTAGCCTTATTTCTGTGGAATCTGAGAACAGATATTTCGGATCCCTTTGAAGACCATGGGGCCAAAGGAAATATCCTACGATAACAAAGAGAAAGAAGGTTTCTGAGAAACTTCTTTGTGTTCTGTGAAATCATCTCACAGAGTTACAGCTTTCCCCTCAAGAAGCCTTTCGCTAAGACAGTTCTTGTGGAATTGGCAAAGTGATATTTGGAAGCCCATAGAGGGCTATGGTGAAAAAGGAAATATCCTCAGATGAAATCTGGAAAGAAGCTTTCTGAGAAACTGCTCTGTGATGTGTGACTTCCACTCACAGAGTTACATCTGTATTTCGTGGATCTCTTTGCTAGCCTTATTTCTGTGGAATCTGAGAAGAGATATTTCGGATCCCTTTGAAGACTATAGGGCCAAAGGAAATATCCTACAATAACAAAGAGAAAGAAGCTTTCTGAGAAACTTCTTTGTGTTCTGTGAAATCATCTCACAGAGTTACAGCTTTCCCCTCACGAAGCCTTTCGCTAAGATAGTTCTTGTGGAATTGGCAAAGTGATATTTGGAAGCCCATAGAGGGCTATGGTGAAAAAGGAAATATTCTCAGATGAAATCTGGAAAGAAGCTTTCTGAGAAACTGCTTAGTGTTCTGTTAATTCATCTCACAGAGTTACATCTGTATTTCGTGGATCTCTTTGCTAGCCTTATTTCTGTGGAATCTGAGAACAGATATTTCGGATCCCTTTGAAGACTATAGGGCCAAAGGAAATATCCTCCGATAACAAAGAGAAAGAAACTTTCTGAGTAACGTCTTTGTGTTTTGTGAAATCATCTCACAGAGTTACAGCTTTCCCCTCAAGAAGCCTTTCGATAAGACAGTTCTTGTGGAATTTGCAAAGTGATATTGGAAGCCCATAGAGGGCTATGGTGAAAAAGGAAATATCCTCAGATGAAATCTGGAATGAAGCCTTCTGAGAAACTGCTCTGTGATGTGTGACTTCCACTCACAGAGTTACATCTGTATGTCATGGACCTCTTTGCTTGCCTTATTTCTGTGGAATCTGATAACAGATATTTCGGATCCCTTTGAAGACTATAGGGACAAAGGAAATATCCTCCGATAACAAAGAGAAAGAAGCTTTCTGAGAAACTTCTTTGTGTTCTGTGAAATCATCTCACAGAGTTACAGCTTTCCGCTCAAGAAGCCTTTCGCTAAGACAGTACTTGTGGAACTGGCAAAGTGATATTTGGAAGCCCATAGAGGGCAATGGTGAAAAAGGAAATATCCTCAGATGAAATCTGGAAAGAAGCTTTCTGAGAAACTAGTCTGTGAAGCGTGACTTCCACTCACAGAGTTACATCTGTATTTCGTGGATCTCTTTGCTAGCCTTATTTCTGTGGAATCTGAGAACAGATATTTCGGATCCCTTTGAAGACTATAGGGACAAAGGAAATATCCTCCGATAACAAAGAGAAAGAAGCTTTCTGAGAAACTTCTTTGTGTTCTGTGAAATCATCTCACAGAGTTACACCTTTCCCCTCAAGAAGACTTTCGCTAAGACAGTTCTTGTAGAATTGGCAAAGTGATATTTGGAAGCCCATAGAGGGTTATGGTGAAAAAGGAAATATCCTCAGATGTAATCTGTAAAGAAGCTTTCTGAGAAACTGCTTAGTGTTCTGTTAATTCATCTCACAGAGTTACATCTGTATTTCGTGGATCCCTTTGCTAGCCTTATTTCTGTGGAATCTGAGAACAGATATTTCAGATCCCTTTGAAGACCATGGGGCCAAAGGAAATATCCTCCGATAACAAAGAGAAAGAAGGTTTCTGAGAAACTTCTTTGTGTTCTGTGAAATCATCTCACTGAGTTACAGCTTTCCCCTCAAGAAGCCTTTCGCTAAGACAGTTCTTGTGGAATTGGCAAAGTGATATTTGGAAGCCCATAGAGGGCTAAGGTAAAAAGGAAATATCCTCAGATGAAATCTGGAAAGAAGCTTTCCGAGAAACTGCTCTGTGATGTGTGACTTCCACTCACAGAGTTACATCTGTATTTCGTGGATCTCTTTGCTAGCCTTATTTCTGTGGAATCTGAGAAGAGATATTTCGGATCCCTTTGAAGACTATAGGGCCAAAGGAAATATCCTCCATTAACAAAGAGAAAGAAGCTTTCTGAGAAACTTCTTTGTGTTCTGTGAAATCATCTCACAGAGTTACAGCTTTCCCCTCACGAAGCCTTTCGCTAAGATAGTTCTTGTGGAATTGGCAAAGTGATATTTGGAAGCCCATAGAGGGCTATGGTGAAAAAGGAAATATTCTCAGATGAAATCTGGAAAGAAGCTTTCTGAGAAACTGCTTAGTGTTCTGTTAATTCATCTCACAGAGTTACATCTGTATTTCGTGGATCTCTTTGCTAGCCTTATTTCTGTGGAATCTGAGAACAGATATTTCGGATCCCTTTGAAGACTATAGGGCCAAAGGAAATATCCTCCGATAACAAAGAGAAAGAAACTTTCTGAGAAACGTCTTTGTGTTTTGTGAAATCATCGCACAGAGTTACAGCTTTCCCCTCAAGAAGCCTTTCGATAAGACAGTTCTTGTGGAATTTGCAAAGTGATATTGGAAGCCCATAGAGGGCTATGGTGAAAAAGGAAATATCCTCAGATGAAATCTGGAATGAAGCCTTCTGAGAAACTGCTCTGTGATGTGTGACTTCCACTCACAGAGTTACATCTGTATGTCATGGATCTCTTTGCTAGCCTTATTTCTGTGGAATCTGATAACAGATATTTCGGATCCCTTTGAAGACTATAGGGACAAAGGAAATATCCTCCGATAACAAAGAGAAAGAAGCTTTCTGAGAAACTTCTTTGTGTTCTGTGAAATCATCTCACAGAGTTACAGCTTTCCGCTCAAGAAGCCTTTCGCTAAGACAGTACTTGTGGAACTGGCAAAGTGATATTTGGAAGCTCATAGAGGGCTATGGTGAAAAAGGAAATATCCTCAGATGAAATCTGGAAAGAAGCTTTCTGAGAAACTAGTCTGTGAAGCGTGACTTCCACTCACAGAGTTACATCTGTATTTCGTGGATCTCTTTGCTAGCCTTATTTCTGTGGAATCTGAGAAGAGATATTTCGGATCCCTTTGAAGACCATAGGGCCAAAGGTATTATCCTCCGATAACAAAGAGAAAGAAGCTTTCTGAGAAACTTCTTTATGTTCTGTTAAATCATCTCACAGAGTTACAGCTTTCCCCTCAAGAAGCCTTTCGCTAAGACAGTTCTTGTGGAATTGGCAAAGTGATATTTGGAAGCCCATAGAGGGCTATGGTGAAAAAGGAAATATCCTCAGATGAAATCTGGAAAGAAGCTTTCTGAGAAACTGCTCTGTGAAGTGTGACTTCCACTCACAGAGTTACATCTGTATTTCGTGGATCTCTTTGCTAGCCTTATTTCTGTGGAATCTGAGAACAGATATTTCGGATCCCTTTGGAGACTATAGGGCCAAAGGAAATAACCTCCGATAACAAAGAGAAAGAAGCTTTCTGAGATACTTCTTTGGGTTCTGTGAAATCATCTCACAGAGTTACAGCTTTCCCCTCAATAAGCCTTTCGCTAAGACAGTTCTTGTGGAATTGGCAAAGTGATATTTGGAAGCCCATAGAGGGCTATGGTGAAAAAGGAAATATCCTCAGATGTAATCTGGAAAGAAGCTTTCTGAGAAACTGGTTAGTGTTCTGTTAATTCATCTCACAGAGTTACATCTGTATTTCGTGGATCCCTTTGCTAGCCTTATTTCTGTGGAATCTGAGAACAGATATTTCGGATCCCTTTGAAGACCATGGGGCCAAAGGAAATATCCTACGATAACAAAGAGAAAGAAGGTTTCTGAGAAACTTCTTTGTGTTCTGTGAAATCATCTCACAGAGTTACAGCTTTCCCCTCAAGAAGCCTTTCGCTAAGACAGTTCTTGTGGAATTGGCAAAGTGATATTTGGAAGCCCATAGAGGGCTATGGTGAAAAAGGAAATATCCGCAGATGAAATCTGGAAAGAAGCTTTCTGAGAAACTGCTCTGTGATGTGTGACTTCCACTCACAGAGTTACATCTGTATTTCGTGGATCTCTTTGCTAGCCTTATTTCTGTGGAATCTGAGAAGAGATATTTCGGATCCCTTTGAAGACTATAGGGCCAAAGGAAATATCCTCCGATAACAAAGAGAAAGAAGCTTTCTGAGAAACTTCTTTGTGTTCTGTGAAATCATCTCACAGAGTTACAGCTTTCCCCTCAAGAAGCCTTTCGCTAAGACAGTTATTGTGGAATTGGCAAAGTGATATTTGGAAGCCCATAGAGGGCTATGGTGAAAAAGGAAATATCCTCAGATGAAATCTGGAAAGAAGCTTTCTGAGAAACTGCTCTGTGAAGTGTGACTTCCACTCACAGAGTTACATCTGTATTTCGTGGATCTCTTGGCTAGACTTATTTCTGTGGAATCTGAGAACAGATATTTCTGATCCCTTTGGAGACTATAGGGCCAAAGGAAATATCCTCCGATAACAAAGAGAAAGAAGCTTTCTGAGAAAATTCTTTGTGTTCTGTGAAATCATCTCACAGAGTTACAGATTTCCCCTCAAGAAGACTTTCGCTAAGACAGTACTTGTGGAAACGGCAAAGTGATAATTGGAAGCCCATAGAGGGCTATGGTGAAAAAGGAAATATCCTCAGATGAAATCTGGAAAGAAGCTTTCCGAGAAACTGCTCTGTGATGTGTGACTTCCACTCACAGAGTTACATCTGTATTCCGTGGATCTCTTTGCTAGCCTTATTTCTGTGGAATCTGAGAACAGATATTTCGGATCCCTTTGGAGACTATAGGGCCAAAGGAAATATCCTCCGATAACAAAGTGAAAGAAGCTTCCTGAGAAACTTCTTTGTGTTCTGTGAAATCATCTCACAGAGTTACAGCTTTCCACTCAAGAAGCCTTTCGCTACGACAGTACTTGTGGAATTGGCAAAGTGATATTTGGAAGCCCATAGAGGGCTATGGTGAAAAAGGAAATATCCTCAGATGAAATCTGGAAAGAAGCTTTCTGAGAAACTGCTTAGTGTTCTGTTAATTCATCTCACAGAGTTACATCTGTATTTCGTGGAACTCTTTGCTAGCCTTAATTCTGTGGAATCTGAGAACAGATATTTCGGATCCCTTTGGAGACTATAGGGCCAAAGGAAATATCCTCCGATAAGAAAGAGAAAGAAGCTTTCTGAGAAACTTCTTTGTGTTCTGTGAAATCATCTCACAGAGTTACAGCTTTCCCCTCAAGAAGCCTTTCTCAAAGACAGTTCTTGTGGAATTGGCAAAGTGATATTTGGAAGCCCATAGAGGGCTATGGTGAAAAAGGAAATATCCTCAGATGAAATCTGGAAAGAAGCTTTCTGCGAAACTGCTTAGTGTTCTGTTAATTCATCTCACAGAGTTACATCTGTATTTCGTGGATCTCTTTGCTACCCTTATTTCTGTGGAATCTGAGAACAGATATTTCAGATCCCTTTGAAGACCATGGGGCCAAAGGAAATATCCTCCGATAACAAAGAGAAAGAAGGTTTCTGAGAAACTTCTTTGTGTTCTGTGAAATCATCTCACTGAGTTACAGCTTTCCCCTCAAGAAGCCTTTCGCTAAGACAGTTCTTGTGGAATTGGCAAAGTGATATTTGGAAGCCCATAGAGGGCTATGGTGAAAAAGGAAATATCCTCAGATGAAATCTGGAAAGAAGCTTTCTGAGAAACTGCTCTGTGATGTGTGACTTACACTCACAGAGTTACATCTGTATTCCGTGGATCTCTTTGCTTGCCTTATTTCTGTGGAATCTGAGAAAAGATATTTCGGATCCCTTTGAAGACCATAGGGCCAAAGGAAATATCCTCCGATAACAAAGAGAAAGAAGCTTTCTGAGAAACTTCTTTGTGTTCTGTGAAATCATCTCACAGAGTTACAGCTTTCCCCTCAAGAAGCCTTTCGCTAAGACAGTTCTTGTGGAATTGGCAAAGTGATATTTGGAAGCCCATAGAGGGCTATGGTGAAAAAGGAAATATCCTCAGATGAAATCTGGAAAGAAGCTTTCTGAGAAACTGCTTAGTGTTCTGTTAATTCATCTCACAGAGTTACATCTGTATTTCGTGGATCTCTTTGCTAGCCTTATTTCTGTGGAATCTGAGAACAGATATTTCGGATCCCTTTGGAGACTATAGGGCCAAAGAAAATATCCTCCGATAACAAAGAAAAAGAAGCTTTCTGAGAAATTCCTTTGTGTTCTGTGAAATCATCTCACAGAGTTACAGCTTTCCCCTCAAGAAGCCTTTCGCTAAGACAGTTCTTGTGGAATTGGCAAAGTGATATTTGGAAGCCCATAGAGGGCTATGGTGAAAAAGGAAATATCCTCAGATGAAATCTGGGAAGAAGGTTTCTGAGAAACTGCTTAGTGTTCTGTTAATTCATCTCACAGAGTTACATCTGTATTTCGTGGATCTCTTTGCTAGACTTATTTCTGTGGAATCTGAGAACAGATATTTCTGATCCCTTTGGAGACTATAGGGCCAAAGGAAATATCCTCCGATAACAAAGAGAAAGAAGCTTTCTGAGAAACTTCTTTGTGTTCTGTGAAATCATCTCACAGAGTTACAGATTTCCCCTCAAGAAGCCTTTCGCTAAGACAGTTCTTGTGAAATTGGCAAAGTGATATTTGGAACTCCATAGAGGGCTAAGGTGAAAAAGGAAATATCCTCAGATGAAATCTGGAAAGAAGCTTTCTGAGAAACTGCTTAGTGTTCTGTTAATTCATCTCACAGAGTTACATCTGTATTTCGTGGATCTCTTTGCTAGCCTTATTTCTGTGGAATCTGAGAACAGATATTTCGGATCCCTTTGGAGACTATAGGGCCAAAGGAAATATCCTCCGATAACAAAGAGAAAGAAGCTTTCTGAGAAACTTCTTTGTGTTCTGTGAAATCATCTCACAGAGTTACAGCTTTCCCCTCAAGAAGCCTTTCTCAAAGACAGTTCTTGTGGAATTGGCAAAGTGATATTTGGAAGCCCATAGAGGGCTATGGTGAAAAAGGAAATATCCTCAGATGAAATCTGGAAAGAAGCTTTCTGAGAAACTGCTTAGTGTTCTGTTAATTCATCTCACAGAGTTACATCTGCATTCCGTGGATCTCTTTGCTACCCTTATTTCTGTGGAATCTGAGAACAGATATTTCAGATCCCTTTGAAGACCATGGGGCCAAAGGAAATATCCTCCGATAACAAAGAGAAAGAAGGTTTCTGAGAAACTTCTTTGTGTTCTGTGAAATCATCTCACTGAGTTACAGCTTTCCCCTCAAGAAGCCTTTCGCTAAGACAGTTCTTCTGGAATTGGCAAAGTGATATTTGGAAGCCCATAGAGGGCTATGGTGAAAAAGGAAATATCCTCAGATGAAATCTGGAAAGAAGCTTTCCGAGAAACTGCTATGTGATGTGTGACTTCCACTCACAGTGTTACATCTGTATTCCGTGGATCTCTTTCCTAGCCCTATTTCTGTGGAATCTGAGAACAGATATTTCGGATCCCTTTGGAGACTATAGGGCCAAAGGAAATAATCTCCGATAACAAAGAGAAAGAAGCTTTCTCAGAAACTTCTTTGTGTTCTGTGAAATCATCTCACAGAGTTACAGCTTTCCCCTCAAGAAGCCTTTCGCTAAGACAGTTCTTGTGGAATTGGCAAAGTGATATTTGGAAGCCCATATAGGGCTATAGTGAAAAAGGAAATATCCTCAGGTGAAATCTGGAAAGAAGCTTTCTGAGAAACTGCTTAGTGTTCTGTTAATTCATCTCACAGGGTTACATCTGTATTTCGTGGATCTCTTTGCTAGCCTTATTTCTGTGGAATCTGAGAACAGATATTTCGGATCCTTTTGGAGACTATAGGGCCAAAGGAAATATCCTCCGATAACAAAGAGAAAGAAGCTTTCTGAGAAAATTCTTTGTGTTCTGTGAAATCATCTCACAGAGTTACAGCTTTCCCCTCAAGAAGCCTTTCGCTAAGACAGTTCTTGTGGAATTGGCAAAGTGATATTTGGAAGCCCATAGAGGGCTATGGTGAAAAAGGAAATATCCTCAGATGAAATCTGGAAAGAAGCTTTCTGAGAAACTGCTTAGTGTTCTGTTAATTCATCTCACAGAGTTAAATCTGTACATCGTGGATCTCTTTCCTAGTCCTATTTCTGTGGAATCTGAGAACAGATATTTTGGATCCCTTGGGAGACTATAGGGCCAAAGGAAATATCCTCCGATAACAAAGAGAAAGAAGCTTTCTGAGAAACTTCTTTGTGTTCTGTGAAATCATCTCACAGAGTTACAGCTTTCCCCTCAAGAAGCCTTTCACTAAGACAGTTCTTGTGGAATTGGCAAAGTGATATTTGGAAGCCCATAGTGGGCTATGGTGAAAAAGGAAATATCCTCAGATGAAATCTGGAAAGAAGCTTTCTGAGAAACTGCTTAGTGTTCTGTTAATTCATCTCACAGAGTTATATCTGTATTTCGTGGATCTCTTTGCTAGCCTTATTTCTTTGGAATCTGAGAGCAGATATTTCGGATCCCTTTGGAGACTATAGGGCCAAAGGAAATATCCTCCGATAACAAAGAGAAAGAAGCTTTCTGAGAAACTTCTTTGTGTTCTGTGAAATCATCTCACAGAGTTACAGCTTTCACCTCAAGAAGCCTTTCGCTAAGACAGTTCTTGTGGAATTGGCAAGTGATATTTGGAAGCCCATAGAGGGCTATGGTGAAAAAGGAAATATCCTCAGATGAAATCTGGAAAGAAGCTTTCTGAGAAACTGCTTAGTGTTCTGTTAATTCATCTCACAGAGTTACATCTGTATTTCGTGGATCTCTTTGCTAGACTTATTTCTGTGGAATCTGAGAACAGATATTTCTGATCCCTTTGGAGACTATAAGGCCAAAGGAAATATCCTCCGATAACAAAGAGAAAGAAGCTTTCTGAGAAACTTCTTTGTGTTCTGTGAAATCATCTCACAGAGTTACAGATTTCCACTCAAGAAGCCTTTCGCTAAAACAGTACTTGTGGAATTGGCAAAGTGATATTTGGAAGCCCATAGAGGGCTATGGTGAAAAAGGAAATATCCTCACATGAAATCTGGAAAGAAGCTTTCTGAGAAACTGCTTAGTGTTCTGTTAATTCATCTCACAGAGTTACATCTGTATTTCGTGGATCTCTTTGCTACCCTTATTTCTGTGGAATCTGAGAACAGATATTTCAGATCCCTTTGAAGACCATGGGGCCAAAGGAAATATCCTCCGATAACAAAGAGAAAGAAGGTTTCTGAGAAACTTCTTTGTGTTCTGTGAAATCATCTCACTGAGTTACAGCTTTCCCCTCAAGAAGCCTTTCGCTAAGACAGTTCTTCTGGAATTGGCAAAGTGATATTTGGAAGCCCATAGAGGGCTATGTTGAAAAAGGAAATATCCTCAGATGAAATCTGGAAAGAAGCTTTAGGAGAAACTGCTCTGTGATGTGTGACTTCCACTCACAGAGATACATCTGTATTCCGTGGATCTCTTTCCTAGCCCTATTTCTGTGGAATCTGAGAACAGATATTTCGGATCCCTTTGGAGACTATAGGACCAAAGGAAATATCCTCCGATAACAAAGAGAAAGAAGCTTTCTGAGAAACTTCTTTGTGTTCTGTGAAATCATCTCACAGAGTTACAGCTTTCCCCTCAAGAAGCCTTTCGCTAAGACAGTTCTTGTGGAATTGGCAAAGTGATATTTGGAAGCCCATAGAGGGCTATGGTGAAAAAGGAAATATCCTCAGATGAAATCTGGAAAGAAGCTTTCTGAGAAACTTCTTAGTGTTCTGTTAATTCATCTCACAGAGTTAAATCTGTATTTCGTGGATCTCTTTGCTAGCCTTATTTCTGTGGAATCTGAGAACAGATATTTCGGATCCTTTTGGAGACTATAGGGCCAAAGGAAATATCCTCCGATAACAAAGAGAAAGAAGCTTTCTGAGAAAATTCTTTGTGTTCTGTGAAATCATCTCACAGAGTTACAGCTTTCCCCTCAAGAAGCCTTTCGCTAAGACAGTTCTTGTGGAATTGGCAAAGTGATATTTGGAAGCCCATAGAGGGCTATGGTGAAAAAGGAAATATCCTCAGATGAAATCTGGAAAGAAGCTTTCTGAGAAACTGCTTAGTGTTCTGTTAATTCATCTCACAGAGTTAAATCTGTACATCGTGGATCTCTTTCCTAGTCCTATTTCTGTGGAATCTGAGAACAGATATTTCGGATCCCTTGGGAGACTATAGGGCCAAAGGAAATATCCTCCGATAACAAAGAGAAAGAAGCTTTCTGAGAAACTTCTTTGTGTTCTGTGAAATCATCTCACAGAGTTACAGCTTTCCCCTCAAGAAGCCTTTCTCAAAGACAGTTCTTGTGGAATTGGCAAAGTGATATTTGGAAGCCCATAATGGGCTATGGTGAAAAAGGAAATATCCTCAGATGAAATCTGGAAAGAAGCTTTCTGAGAAACTGCTTAGTGTTCTGTTAATTCATCTCACAGAGTTATATCTGTATTTCGTGGATCTCTTTGCTAGCCTTATTTCTGTGGAATCTGAGAGCAGATATTTCGGATCCCTTTGGAGACTATAGGGCCAAAGGAAATATCCTCCGATAACAAAGAGAAAGAAGCTTTCTGAGAAACTTCTTTGTGTTCTGTGAAATCATCTCACAGAGTTACAGCTTTCCCCTCAAGAAGCCTTTCGCTAAGACAGTTCTTGTGGAATTGGCAAGTGATATTTGGAAGCCCATAGAGGGCTATGGTGAAAAAGGAAATATCCTCAGATGAAATCTGGAAAGAAGCTTTCTGAGAAACTGCTTAGTGTTCTGTTAATTCATCTCACAGAGTTACATCTGTATTTCGTGGATCTCTTTGCTAGACTTATTTCTGTGGAATCTGAGAACAGATATTTCTGATCCCTTTGGAGACTATAAGGCCAAAGGAAATATCCTCCGATAACAAAGAGAAAGAAGCTTTCTGAGAAACTTCTTTGTGTTCTGTGAAATCATCTCACAGAGTTACAGATTTCCACTCAAGAAGCCTTTCGCTAAGACAGTACTTGTGGAATTGGCAAAGTGATATTTGGAAGCCCATAGAGGGCTATGGTGAAAAAGGAAATATCCTCACATGAAATCTGGAAAGAAGCTTTCTGAGAAACTGCTTAGTGTTCTGTTAATTCATCTCACAGAGTTACATCTGTATTTCGTGGATCTCTTTGCTACCCTTATTTCTGTGGAATCTGAGAACAGATATTTCAGATCCCTTTGAAGACCATGGGGCCAAAGAAGCTATCCTCCGATAACAAAGAGAAAGAAGGTTTCTGAGAAACTTCTTTGTGTTCTGTGAAATCATCTCACTGAGTTACAGCTTTCCCCTCAAGAAGCCTTTCGCTAAGACAGTTCTTCTGGAATTGGCAAAGTGATATTTGGAAGCCCATAGAGGGCTATGGTGAAAAAGGAAATATCCTCAGATGAAATCTGGAAAGAAGCTTTCCGAGAAACTGCTCTGTGATGTGTGACTTCCACTCACAGAGATACATCTGTATTCCGTGGATCTCTTTCCTAGCCCTATTTCTGTGGAATCTGAGAACAGATATTTCGGATCCCTTTGGAGATTATAGGACCAAAGGAAATATCCTCCGATAACAAAGAGAAAGAAGCTTTCTGAGAAACTTCTTTGTGTTCTGTGAAATCATCTCACAGAGTTACAGCTTTCCCCTCAAGAAGCCTTTCACTAAGACAGTTCTTGTGGAATTGGCAAAGTGATATTTGGAAGCCCATAGAGGGCTATGGTGAAAAAGGAAATATCCTCAGATGAAATCTGGAAAGAAGCTTTCTGAGAAACTTCTTAGTGTTCTGTTAATTCATCTCACAGAGTTACATCTGTATTTCGTGGATCTCTTTGCTAGCCTTATTTCTGTGGAATCTGAGAACAGATATTTCGGATCCTTTTGGAGACTATATGGCCAAAGGAAATATCCTCCGATAACAAAGAGAAAGAAGCTTTCTGAGAAACTTCTTTGTGTTCTGTGAAATCATCTCACAGAGTTACAGCTTTCCCCTCAAGAAGCCTTTCGCTAAGACAGTACTTGTGGAATTGGCAAAGTGATATTTGGAAGCCCATAGAGGGCTATGGTGAAAAAGGAAATATCCTCAGATGAAATCTGGAAAGAAGCTTTCCGAGAAACTGCTCTTTCATGTGTGACTTCCACTCACAGAGTTACATCTGTATTCCGTGGATCTCTTTGCTAGCCTTATTTTTGTGGAATCTGAGAAGAGATATTTCGGATGCCTTTGAAGACCATAGGGCCAAAGGAAATATCCTCCGATAACAAAGAGAAAGAAGCTTTCTGAGAAACTTCTTTGTGTTCTGTGAAATCATCTCACAGAGTTACAGCTTTCCCCTCAAGAAGCCTTTCGCTAAGACAGTTCTTGTGGAATTGGCAAAGTGATATTTGGAAGACCATAGAGGGCTAAGGTGAAAAAGGAAATATCCTCAGATGAAATCTGGAAAGAAGCTTTCTGAGAAACTGCTTAGTGTTCTGTTAATTCATCTCACAGAGTTACATCTGTATTTCGTGGATCTCTTTGCTAGCCTTATTTCTGTGGAATCTGAGAACAGATATTTCGGATCCCTTTGGAGACTATAGGGCCAAAGGAAATATCCTCCGATAACAAAGAGAAAGAAGCTTTCTGAGAAACTTCTTTGTGTTCTGTGAAATCATCTCAGAGAGTTACAGCTTTCCCCTCAAGAAGCCTTTCTCAAAGACAGTTATTGTGGAATTGGCAAAGTGATATTTGGAAGCCCATAGAGGGCTATGGTGAAAAAGGAAATATCCTCAGATGAAATCTGGAAAGAAGCTTTCTGAGAAACTGCTTAGTGTTCTGTTAATTCATCTCACAGAGTTACATCTGTATTTCGTGGATCTCTTTGCTAGCCTTATTTCTGTGGAATCTGAGAACAGATATTTCAGATCCCTTTGAAGACCATGGGGCCAAAGGAAATATCCTCCGATAACAAAGAGAAAGAAGGTTTCTGAGAAACTTCTTTGTGTTCTGTGAAATCATCTCACTGAGTTACAGCTTTCCCCTCAAGAAGCCTTTGGCTAAGACAGTTCTTCTGGAATTGGCAAAGTGATATTTGCAAGCCCATAGTGGGTTATGGTGAAAAAGGAAATATCCTCAGATGAAATCTGGAAAGAAGCTTTCCGAGAAACTGCTCTGTGATGTGTGACTTCCAATCACAGAGTTACATCTGTATTCCGTGGATCCCTTTGCTAGCCTTATTTCTGTGGATTCTGAGAAGAGATATTTCGGATCCCTTTGAAGACCAAAGGGCCAAAGGAAATATCCTCCGATAACAAAGAGAAAGAAGCTTTCTGAGAAACTTCTTTGTGTTCTGTGAAATCATCTCACAGAGTTACAGCTTTCCCCTCCAGAAGCCTTTCGCTAAGACAGTTCTTGTGGAATTGGCAAAGTGATATTTGGAAGTCCATAGAGGGCTATGGTGAAAAAGGAAATATCCTCAGATGAAATCTGGAAAGAAGCTTTTTGAGAAACTGCTTAGTGTTCTGTTAATTCATCTCACAGAGTTACATCTGTATTTCGTGGATCTCTTTGCTAGCCTTATTTCTGTGGAATCTGAGAACAGATATTTCGGATCCCTTTGGAGACTATAGGGCCAAAGGAAATATCCTCCGATAACAAAGAGAAAGAAGCTTTCTGAGAAACTTCTTTGTTTTCTGTGAAATCATCTCACAGAGTTACAGCTTTCCCCTCAAGAAGCCTTTCGCTAAGACAGTTCTTGTGGAATTGGCAAAGTGATATTTGGAAGCCAATAGAGGGCTATGGTGAAAAAGGAAATATCCTCAGATGAAATCTGGAAAGAAGCTTTCTGAGAAACTGCTTAGTGTTCTGTTAATTCATCTCACAGAGTTACATCTGTATTTCGTGGATCTCTTTGCTAGACTTATTACTGTGGAATCTGAGAACAGATATTTCGGATCCCTTTGGAGACTATAGGGCCAAAGGAAATATCCTCCGATAACAAAGAGAAAGAAGCTTTCTGAGAAACTTCTTTGTGTTCTGTGAAATCATCTCACAGAGTTACAGATTTCCCCTCAAGAAGCCTTTCGCTAAGACAGTACTTGTGGAATTGGCAAAGTGATATTTGGAAGCCCATAGAGGGCTATGGTGAAAAAGGAAATATCCTCAGATGAAATCTGGAAAGAAGCTTTCTGAGAAACTGCTTAGTGTTCTGTTAATTCATCTCACAGAGTTACATCTGTATTTCGTGGATCTCTTTGCTACCCTTATTTCTGTGGAATCTGAGAGCAGATATTTCAGATCCCTTTGAAGACCATGGGGCCAAAGGAAATATCCTCCGATAACAAAGAGAAAGAAGGTTTCTGAGAAACTTCGTTGTGTTCTGTGAAATCACCTCACTGAGTTACAGCTTTCCCCTCAAGAAGCCTTTCGCTAAGACAGTTCTTGTGGAATTGGCAAAGTGATATTTGGAAGCCCATAGAGGGCTATGGTGAAAAAGGAAATATCCTCAGATGAAATCTGGAAAGAAGCTTTCCGAGAAACTGCTCTGTGATGTGTGACTTCCACTCACAGAGTTACATATGTATTCCGTGGATCTCTTTGCTAGCCTTATTTCTGTGGAATCTGAGAAGAGATATTTCGGATCCCTTTGAAGACTATAGGGCCAAAGGAAATATCCTCCGATAACAAAGAGAAAGAAGCTTTCTGAGAAACTTCTTTGTGTTCTGTGAAATCATCTCACAGAGTTACAGCTTTACCCTCAAGAAGCCTTTCGCTAAGACAGTTCTTGTGGAATTGGCAAAGTGATATTTGGAAGCCCATAGAGGGCTATGGTGAAAAAGGAAATATCCTCAGATGAAATCTGGAAAGAAGCTTTCTGAGAAACTGCTTAGTGTTCTGTTAATTCATCTCACAGAGTTACATCTGTATTTCGTGGATCTCTTTGCTAGCCTTATTTCTGTGGAATCTGAGAACAGATATTTCGGATCCCTTTGGAGACTATAGGGCCAAAGGAAATATCCTCCGATAACAAAGAGAAAGAAGCTTTCTGAGAAATTCCTTTGTGTTCTGTGAAATCATCTCACAGAGTTACAGCTTTCCCCTCAAGAAGAATTTCTCAAAGACAGTTCTTTTGGAATTGGCAAAGTGATATTTGGAAGCCCATAGAGGGCTATGGTGAAAAAGGAAATATCCTCAGATGAAATCTGGAAAGAAGCTTTCTGAGAAACTGCTTAGTGTTCTTTTAATTCATCTCACAGAGTCACATCTGTATTTCGTGGATCTCTTTGCTAGCCTTATTTCTGTGGAATCTGAGAACAGATATTTCGGATCACTTTGGAGACTATAGGGCCAAAGGAAATATCCTCCGATAACAAAGAGAAAAAAGCTTCCTGAGAAACTTCTTTGTGTTCTGTGAAATCATCTCACAGAGTTACAGATTTCCCCTCAAGAAGCCTTTCGCTAAGACAGTACTTGTGGAATTGGCAAAGTGATATTTGGAAGCCCATAGAGGGCTATGGTGAAAAAGGAAATATCCTCAGATGAAATCTGGAAAGAAGCTTTCTGTGAAACTGCTTAGTGTTCTGTTAATTCATCTCACAGAGTTACATCTGTATTTCGTTTATCTCTTTGCTAGCCTTATTTCTGTGGAATCTGAGAACAGATATTTCGGATTCCTTTGGAGATTATAGGGTCAAAGGAAATATCCTCCGATAACAAAGAGAAAGAAGCTTTCTGAGAAACTTCTTTGTGTTCTGTGAAATCATCTCACAGAGTTACAGCTTTCCCCTCAAGAAGCCTTTCTCAAAGACAGTTCTTGTGGAATTGGCAAAGTGATATTTGGAAGCCCATAGAGGGCTATGGTGAAAAAGGAAATATCCTCAGATGAAATCTGGAAAGAAGCTTTCTGAGAAACTGCTTAGTGTTCTGTTAATTCATCTCACAGAGTTACAACTGTATTTCGAGGATCTCTTTGCTAGCCTTATTTCTGTAGAATCTGAGAACAGATATTTCAGATCCCTTTGAAGACCTTGGGGCCAAAGGAAATGTCCTCCGATAACAAAGAGAAAGAAGGTTTCTGAGAAACTTCTTTGTGTTCTGTGAAATCATCTCACTGAGTTACAGCTTTCCCCTCAAGAAGCCTTTCGCTAAGACAGTTCTTGTGGAATTGGCAAAGTGATATTTGGAAGCCCCTAGAGGGCTATGGTGAAAAAGGAAATATCCTCAGATGAAATCTGGAAAGAAGCTTTCCGAGAAACTGCTCTGTGATGTGTGACTTCCACTCACAGAGTTACATCTGTATTCCGTGGATCTCTTTGCTAGCCTTATTTCTGTGGAATCTGAGAACAGATATTTCGGATCCCTTTGGAGACTATAGGGCCAAAGGAAATATCCTCCGATAACAAAGAGAAAGAAGCTTCCTGAGAAACTTCTTTGTGTTCTGTGAAATCATCTCACAGAATTACAGCTTTCCACTCAAGAAGCCTTTCGCTAAGACAGTTCTTGTGGAATTGGCAAAGTGATATTTGGAAGCCCATAGATGGCTATGGTGAAAAAGGAAATATCCTGAGATGAAATCTGGAAAGAAGCTTTCTGAGAAACTGCTTAGTGTTCTGTTAATTCATCTCACAGAGTTACATCTGTATTTCGTGGATCTCTTTGCTAGCCTTATTTCTGTGGAATCTGAGAACAGATATTCGGATCCCTTTGGAGACTATAGGGCCAAAGGAAATATCCTCCGATAACAAAGAGAAAGAAGCTTTCTGAGAAATTCCTTTGTGTTCTATGAAATCATCTCACAGAGTTACAGCTTTCCCCTCAAGAAGCCTTTCTCAAAGACAGTTCTTGTGGAATTGGCAAAGTGATATTTGGAAGCCCATAGAGGGCTATGGTGAAAAAGAAATATCCTCAGATGAAATCTGGAAAGAAGCTTTCTGAGAAACTGCTTAGTGTTCTGTTAATTCATCTCACAGAGTCACATCTGTATTTCGTGGATCTCTTTGCTAGCCTTATTTCTGTGGAATCTGAGAACAGATATTTCGGATCACTTTGGAGACTATAGGGCCAAAGGAAATATCCTCCGATAACAAAGAGAAAGAAGCTTCCTGAGAAACTTCTTTGTGTTCTGTGAAATCATCTCACAGAGTTACAGCTTTCCACTCAAGAAGCCTTTTGCTAAGACAGTTCTTGTGGAATTGGCAAAGTGATATTTGGAAGCCCATAGAGGGCTATGGTGAAAAAGGAAATATCCTCAGATGAAATCTGGAAAGAAGCTTTCTGAGAAACTGCTTAGTGTTCTGTTAATTCATCTCACAGAGTTACATCTGTATTTCGTGGATCTCTTTGCTAGACTTATTTCTGTGGAATCTGAGAACAGATATTTCTGATCCCTTTGGAGACTATAGGGCCAAAGGAAATATCCTCCGATAACAAAGAGAAAGAAGCTTTCTGAGAAACTTCTTTGTGTTCTGTGAAATCATCTCACAGAGTTACAGATTTCCCCTCAAGAAGCCTTTCGCTAAGACAGTACTTGTGGAATTGGCAAAGTGATATTTGGAAGCCCATAGAGGGCTATGGTGAAAAAGGAAATATCCTCAGATGAAATCTGGAAAGAAGCTTTCTGAGAAACTGCTTAGTGTTCTGTTAATTCATCTCACAGAGTTACATCTGTATTTCGTGGATCTCTTTGCTAGCCTTATTTCTGTGGAATCTGAGAACAGATATTCGGATCCCTTTGGAGACTATAGGGCCAAAGGAAATATCCTCCGATAACAAAGAGAAAGAAGCTTTCTGAGAAATTCCTTTGTGTTCTATGAAATCATCTCACAGAGTTACAGCTTTCCCCTCAAGAAGCCTTTCTCAAAGACAGTTCTTGTGGAATTGGCAAAGTGATATTTGGAAGCCCATAGAGGGCTATGGTGAAAAAGGAAATATCCTCAGATGAAATCTGGAAAGAAGCTTTCCGAGAAACTGCTTAGTGTTCTGTTAATTCATCTCACAGAGTCACATCTGTATTTCGTGGATCTCTTTGCTAGCCTTATTTCTGTGGAATCTGAGAACAGATATTTCGGATCACTTTGGAGACTATAGGGCCAAAGGAAATATCCTCCGATAACAAAGAGAAAGAAGCTTCCTGAGAAACTTCTTTGTGTTCTGTGAAATCATCTCACAGAGTTACAGCTTTCCACTCAAGAAGCCTTTCGCTAAGACAGTTCTTGTGGAATTGGCCAAGGGATATTTGGAAGCCCCTAGAGGGCTATGGTGAAAAAGGAAATATCCTCAGATGAAATCTGGAAAGAAGCTTTCTGAGAAACTGCTTAGTGTTCTGTTAATTCATCTCACAGAGTTACATCTGTATTTCGTGGATCTCTTTGCTAGCCTTATTTCTGTGGAATCTGAGAATAGATATTTCGGACCCCTTTGGAGACTATAGGGCCAAAGGAAATATCCTC
The DNA here is from genome assembly GCF_043159975.1 of Macaca nemestrina. Taxonomy (NCBI): domain Eukaryota; kingdom Metazoa; phylum Chordata; class Mammalia; order Primates; family Cercopithecidae; genus Macaca; species Macaca nemestrina. Next base: position 35,560,935 of record NC_092142.1, on the reverse strand, counting down.
CGATAACAAAGAGAAAGAAGCTTTCTGAGAAACTTCTTTGTGTTCTGTGAAATCATCTCACAGAGTTACAGCTTTCCCCTCAAGAAGCCTTTCGCTAAGACAGTTCTTGTGGAATTGGCAAAGTGATATTTGGAAGCCCATAGAGGGCTATGGTGAAAAAGGAAATATCCTGAGATGAAATCTGGAAAGAAGCTTTCTGAGAAACTGCTTAGTGTTCTGTTAATTCATCTCACAGAGTTACATCTGTATTTCGTGGATCTCTTTGCTAGCCTTATTTCTGTGGAATTTGAGAACAGATATTTCTGATCCCTTTGGAGACTATAGGGCCAAAGGAAATATCCTCCGATAACAAAGAGAAAGAAGCTTTCTGAGAAACTTCTTCGTGTTCTGTGAAATCATCTCACAGAGTTACAGATTTCCCCTCAAGAAGCCTTTCGCTAAGACAGTACTTGTGGAATTGGCAAAGTGATATTTGGAAGCCCATAGAGGGCTATGGTGAAAAAGGAAATATCCTCAGATGAAATCTGGAAAGAAGCTTTCTGAGAAACTGCTTAGTGTTCTGTTAATTCATCTCACAGAGTTACATCTGTATTTCGTGGATCTCTTTGCTAGCCTTATTTCTGTGGAATCTGAGAACAGATATTTCGGATCCCTTTGGAGACTATAGGGCCAAAGGAAATATCCTCCGATAACAAAGAGAAAGAAGCTTTCTGAGAAACTTCTTTGTGTTCTGTGAAATCATCTCACAGAGTTACAGCTTTCCCCTCAAGAAGCCTTTCTCAAAGACAGTTCTTGTGCAATTGGCAAAGTGATATTTGGAAGCCCATAGAGGGCTATGGTGAAAAAGGAAATATCCTCAGATGAAATCTGGAAAGAAGCTTTCTGAGAAACTGCTTAGTGTTCTGTTAATTCATCTCACAGAGTTACATCTGTATTTCGTGGATCTCTTTGCTACCCTTATTTCTGTGGAATCTGAGAACAGATATTTCAGATCCCTTTGAAGACCATGGGGCCAAAGGAAATATCCTCCGATAACAAAGAGAAAGAAGGTTTCTGAGAAACTTCTTTGTGTTCTGTGAAATAATCTCACAGAGTTAGAGCTTTCCCCTCAAGAAGCCTTTCGCTAAGACAGTTCTTGTGGAATTGGCAAAGTGATATTTGGAAGCCCATAGAGGGCTATGGTGAAAAAGGAAATATCCTCAGATGAAATCTGGAAAGAAGCTTTCTGAGAAACTGCTTAGTGTTCTGTTAATTCATCTCACAGAGTTACATCTGTATTTCGTGGATCTCTTTGCTAGCCTTATTTCTGTGGAATCTGAGAACAGATATTTCGGATCCCTTTGGAGACTATAGGGCCAAAGGAAATATCCTCCGATAACAAAGAGAAAGAAGCTTTCTGAGAAACTTCTTTGTGTTCTGTGAAATCATCTCACAGAGTTACAGATTTCCCCTCAAGAAGCCTTTCGCTAAGACAGTACTTGTGGAATTGGCAAAGTGATATTTGGAAGCCCATAGAGGGCTGTGGTGAAAAAGGAAATATCCTCAGATGAAATCTGGAAAGAAGCTTTCTGAGAAACTGCTTAGTGTTCTGTTAATTCATCTCACAGAGTTACATCTGTATTTCGTGGATCTCTTTGCTACCCTTATTTCTGTGGAATCTGAGAACAGATATTTCAGATCCCTTTGAAGACCATGGGGCCAAAGGAAATATCCTCCGATAACAAAGAGAAAGAAGGTTTCTGAGAAACTTCTTTGTGTTCTGTGAAATCATCTCACTGAGTTACAGCTTTCCCCTCAAGAAGCCTTTCGCTAAGACAGTTCTTCTGGAATTGGCAAAGTGATATTTGGAAGCCCATAGAGGGCTATGGTGAAAAAGGAAATATCCTCAGATGAAATATGGAAAGAAGCTTTCCGAGAAACTGCTCTGTGATGTGTGACTTCCACTCACAGAGTTACATCTCTATTCCGTGGATCTCTTTCCTAGCCCTATTTCTGTGGAATCTGAGAACAGATATTTCGGATCCCTTTAGAGACTATAGGACCAAAGGAAATATCCTCCGATAACAAAGAGAAAGAAGCTTTCTGAGAAACTTCTTTGTGTTCTCTGAAATCATCTCACAGAGTTACAGCTTTCTCCTCAAGAAGCCTTTCGCTAAGACAGTTCTTGTGGAATTGGCAAAGTGATATTTGGAAGCCCATAGAGGGCTGTGGTGAAAAAGGAAATATCCTCAGATGAAATCTGGAAACAAGCTTTCTGAGAAACTGCTTAGTGTTCTGTCAATTCATCTCACAGAGTTACATCTGTATTTCGTGGATCTCTTTGCTAGCCTTATTTCTGTGGAATCTGAGAACAGATATTTCGGATCCTTTGGGAGACTATAGGGCCAAAGGAAATATCCTCCGATAACAAAGAGAAAGAAGCTTTCTGAGAAAATTCTTTGTGTTCTGTGAAATCATCTCACAGAGTTACAGCTTTCCCCTCAAGAAGCCTTTCGCTAAGACAGTTCTTGTGGAAATGGCAAAGTGATATTTGGAAGCCCCTAGAGGGCTATGGTGAAAAAGGAAATATCCTCAGATGAAATCTGGAAAGAAGCTTTCTGAGAAACTGCTTAGTGTTCTGTTAATTCATCTCACAGAGTTACATCTGTATTTCGTGGATCTCTTTGCTAGACTTATTTCTGTGGAATCTGAGAACAGATATTTCGGAGCCCTTTGGAGACTATAGGGCCAAAGGAAATATCCTCCGATAACAAAGAGAAAGAAGCTTTCTGAGAAACTTCTTTGTGTTCTGTGAAATCATCTCACAGAGTTACAGCTTTCCCCTCAAGAAGCCTTTCTCAAAGACAGTTCTTGTGGAATTGGCAAAGTGATATTTGGAAGCCCGTAGAGGGCTATGGTGAAAAAGGAAATATCCTCAGATGAAATCTGGAAAGAAGCTTTCTGAGAATCTGCTTAGTGTTCTGTTAATTCATCTCACAGAGTTACATCTGTCTTTCGTGGATCTCTTTGCTAGCCTTATTTCTGTGGAATCTGAGAACAGATATTTCAGATCCCTTTGAAGACCATGGGGCCAAAGGAAATATCCTCCGATAACAAAGAGAAAGAAGGTTTCTGAGAAACTTCTTTGTGTTCTCTGAAATCATCTCACTGAGTTACAGCTTTCCCCTCAAGAAGCCTTTCGCTAAGACAGTTCTTCTGGAATTGGCAAAGTGATATTTGGAAGCCCATAGAGGGCTATGGTGAAAAAGGAAATATCCTCAGATGAAATCTGGAAAGAAGCTTTCCGAGAAACTGCTCTGTGATGTGTGACTTCCACTCACAAAGTTACATCTGTATTCCGTGGATCTCTTTGCTAGCCTTATTTCTGTGGAATCTGAGAACAGATATTTCGGATCCCTTTGGAGACTATAGGGCCAAAGGAAATATCCTCCGATAACAAAGAGAAAGAAGCTTCTTGAGAAACTTCTTTGTGTTCTGTGAAATCATCTCACAGAGTTACAGCTTTCCACTCAAGAAGCCTTTCGCTAAGACAGTTCTTGTGGAATTGGCAAAGTGATATTTGGAAGCCCATAGAGGGCTATGGTGAAAAAGGAAATATCCTCAGATGAAATCTGGAAAGAAGCTTTCTGAGAAACTGCTTAGTGTTCTGTTAATTCATCTCACAGAGTTACATCTGTATTTCGTGGATCTCTTTGCTAGCCTTATTTCTGTGGAATCTGAGAACAGATATTTCGGATCCCTTTGGAGACTATAGGGCCAAAGGAAATATCCTCCGATAACAAAGAGAAAGAAGCTTTCTGAGAAACTTCTTTGTGTTCTGTGAAATCATCTCACAGAGTTACAGCTTTCCCCTCAAGAAGCCTTTCTCAAAGACAGTTCTTGTGGAATTGGCAAAGTGATATTTGGAAGCCCATCGAGGGCTATTGTGAAAAAGGAAATATCCTCAGATGAAATCTGGAAAGAAGCTTTCTGAGAAACTGCTTAGTGTTCTGTTAATTCATCTCACAGAGTTACAACTGTATTTCGTGGATCTCTTTGCTAGCCTTATTTCTGTGGAATCTGAGAACAGATATTTCAGATCCCTTTGAAGACCATGGGGCCAAAGGAAATATCCTCCGATAACAAAGAGAAAGAAGGTTTCTGAGAAACTTCTTTGTGTTCTGTGAAATCATCTCACTGAGTTACAGCTTTCCCCTCAAGAAGCCTTTCGCTAAGACAGTTCTTCTGGAATTGGCAAAGTGATATTTGGAAGCCCATAGAGGGCTATGCTGAAAAAGGAAATATCCTCAGATGAAATCTGGAAAGAAGCTTTCCGAGAAACTGCTCTGTGATTGTGACTTCCACTCACAGAGTTACATCTGTATTCCGTGGATCTCTTTGCTAGCCTTATTTCTGTGGAATCTGACAACAGATATTTCGGATCCCTTTGGAGACTATAGGGCCAAAGGAAATATCCTCCGATAACAAAGAGAAAGAAGCTTCCTGAGAAACTTCTTTGTGTTCTGTGAAATCATCTCACAGAGTTACAGCTTTCCTCTCGAGAAGCCTTTCGCTAAGACAGTTCTTGTGGAATTGGCAAAGTGATATTTGGAAGCCCATAGAGGGCTATGGTGAAAAAGGAAATATCCTCAGATGAAATCTGGAAAGAAGCTTTCTGAGAAACTGCTTAGTGTTCTGTTAATTCATCTCACAGAGTTACATCTGTATTTCGTGGATCTCTTTGCTAGCCTTATTTCTGTGGAATCTGAGAACAGATATTTCGCATCCTTTTGGAGACAATAGGGCCAAAGGAAATATCCTCCGATAACAAAGAGAAAGAAGCTTTCTGAGAAAATTCTTTGTGTTCTGTGAAATCATCTCACAGAGTTACAGCTTTCCCCTCAAGAAGCCTTTCGCTAAGACAGTTCTTGTGGAAATGGCAAAGTGATATTTGGAAGCCCATAGAGGGCTATGGTGAAAAAGGAAATATTCTCAGATGAAATCTGGAAAGAAGCTTTCTGAGAAACTGCTTAGTGTTCTGTTAATTCATCTCACAGAGTTACATCTGTATTTCGTGGATCTCTTTGCTAGCCTTATTTCTGTGGAATCTGAGAACAGATATTTCGGATCCCTTTGGAGACTATAGGGCCAAAGGAAATATCCTCCGATAACAAAGAGAAAGAAGCTTTCTGAGAAACTTCTTTGTGTTCTGTGAAATCATCTCACAGAGTTACAGCTTTACCCTCAAGAAGCCTTTCTCAAAGACAGTTCTTGTGGAATTGGCAAAGTGATATTTGGAAGCCCGTAGAGGGCTATGGTGAAAAAGGAAATATCCTCAGATGAAATCTGGAATGAAGCTTTCTGAGAATCTGCTTAGTGTTCTGTTAATTCATCTCACAGAGTTACATCTGTATTTCGTGGATCTCTTTGCTAGCCTTATTTCTGTGGAATCTGAGAACAGATATTTCAGATCCCTTTGAAGACCATGGGGCCAAAGGAAATATCCTCCGATAACAAAGAGAAAGAAGGTTTCTGAGAAACTTCTTTGTGTTCTGTGAAATCATCTCACTGAGTTACAGCTTTCCCCTCAAGAAGCCTTTCGCTAAGACAGTTCTTCTGGAATTGGCAAAGTGATATTTGGAAGCCCATAGAGGGCTATGCTGAAAAAGGAAATATCCTCAGATGAAATCTGGAAAGAAGCTTTCCGAGAAACTGCTCTGGGATGTGTGACTTCCACTCACAGAGTTACACTGTATTCCGTGGATCTCTTTGCTAGCCTTATTTCTGTGGAATCTGAGAACAGATATTTCGGATCCCTTTGGAGACTGTAGGGCCAAAGGAAATATCCTCCGATAACAAAGAGAAAGAAGCTTCTTGAGAAACTTCTTTGTGTTCTGTGAAATCATCTCACAGAGTTACAGCTTTCCACTCAAGAAGCCTTTCGCTAAGACAGTTCTTGTGGAATTGGCAAAGTGATATTTGGAAGCCCATAGAGGGCTATGGTGAAAAAGGAAATATCCTCAGATGAAATCTGGAAAGAAGCTTTCTGAGAAACTGCTTAGTGTTCTGTTAATTCATCTCACAGAGTTACATCTGTATTTCGTGGATCTCTTTGCTAGCCTTATTTCTGTGGAATCTGAGAACAGATATTTCGGATCCCTTTGGAGACTATAGGGCCAAAGGAAATATCCTCCGATAACAAAGAGAAAGAAGCTTTCTGAGAAACTTCTTTGTGTTCTGTGAAATCATCTCACAGAGTTACAGCTTTCCCCTCAAGAAGCCTTTCTCAAAGACAGTTCTTGTGGAATTGGCAAAGTGATATTTGGAAGCCCATAGAGGGCTATGGTGAAAAAGGAAATATCCTCAGATGAAATCTGGAAAGAAGCTTTCTGAGAAACTGCTTAGTGTTCTGTTAATTCATTTCACAGAGTTACAACTGTATTTCGTGGATCTCTTTGCTAGCCTTATTTCTGTGGAATCTGAGAACAGATATTTCAGATCCCTTTGAAGACCATGGGGCCAAAGGAAATATCCTCCGATAACAAAGAGAAAGAAGGTTTCTGAGAAACTTCTTTGTGTTCTGTGAAATCATCTCACTGAGTTACAGCTTTCCCCTCAAGAAGACTTTCGCTAAGACAGTTCTTCTGGAATTGGCAAAGTGATATTTGGAAGCCCATAGAGGGCTATGGTGAAAAAGGAAATATCCTCAGATGAAATCTGGAAAGAAGCTTTCCGAGAAACTGCTCTGTGATGTGTGACTTCCACTCACAGAGTTACATCTGTATTCCGTGGATCTCTTTGATAGCCTTATTTCTGTGGAATCTGAGAACAGATATTTCGGATCCCTTTGGAGACTATAGGGCCAAAGGAAATATCCTCCGATAACAAAGAGAAAGAAGCTTTCTGAGAAACTTCTTTGTGTTCTGTGAAATCATCTCACAGAGTTACAGATTTCCCCTCAAGAAGCCTTTCGGCAAGACAGTTCTTGTGGAATTGGCAAAGTGATATTTGGAAGCCCATAGAGGGCTATGGTGAAAAAGGAAATATCCTCAGATGAAATCTGGAAAGAAGCTTTCTGAGAAACTGCTTAGTGTTCTGTTAATTCATCTCACAGAGTTACATCTGTATTTCGTGGATCTCTTTGCTACCCTTATTTCTGTGGAATCTGAGAACAGATATTTCAGATCCCTTTGAAGACCATGGGGCCAAAGGAAATATCCTCCGATAACAAAGAGAAAGAAGGTTTCTGAGAAACTTCTTTGTGTTCTGTGAAATCATCTCACTGAGTTACAGCTTTCCCCTCAAGAAGCCTTTCGCTAAGACAGTTCTTCTGGAATTGGCAAAGTGATATTTGGAAGCCCATAGAGGGCTATGGTGAAAAAGGAAATATCCTCAGATGAAATCTGGAAAGAAGCTTTCCGAGAAACTGCTCTGTGATGTGTGACTTCCACTCACAGAGTTACATCGGTATTCCGTGGATCTCTTTGCTAGCCTTATTTCTATGGAATCTGAGAAGAGATATTTCGGATCCCTTTGAAGACCATAGGGCCAAAGGAAATATCCTCCGATAACAAAGAGAAAGAAGCTTTCTGAGAAACTTCTTTGTGTTCTGTGAAATCATCTCACAGAGTTACAGCTTTCCCCTCAAGAAGCCTTTCGCTAAGACAGTTCTTGTGGAATTGGCAAAGTGATATTTGGAAGCCCCTAGAGGGCTATGGTGAAAAAGGAAATATCCTCAGATGAAATCTGGAAAGAAGCTTTCTGAGAAACTGCTTAGTGTTCTGTTAATTCATCTCACAGAGTTACATCTGTATTTCGTGGATCTCTTTGCTAGCCTTATTTCTGTGGAATCTGAGAACAGATATTTCGGATCCCTTTGGAGACTATAGGGCCAAAGGAAATATCCTCCGATAACAAAGAGAAAGAAGCTTTCTGAGAAACTTCTTTGTGTTCTGTGAAATCATCTCACAGAGTTACAGCTTTCCCCTCAAGAAGCCTTTCGCTAAGACAGTTCTTGTGGAATTGGCAAAGTGATATTTGGAAGCCCATAGAGGGCTATGGTGAAAAAGGAAATATCCTCAGATGAAATCTGGAAAGAAACTTTCTGAGAAACTGCTTAGTGTTCTGTTAATTCATCTCACAGAGTTACATCTGTATTTCGTGGATCTCTTTGCTAGACTTATTTCTGTGGAATCTGAGAACAGATATTTCTGATCCCTTTGGAGACTATAGGGCCAAAGGAAATATCCTCCGATAACAAAGAGAAAGAAGCTTCCTGAGAAACTTCTTTGTGTTCTGTGAAATCATCTCACAGAGTTACAGATTTCCCCTCAAGAAGCCTTTCGCTAAGACAGTACTTGTGGAATTGGCAAAGTGATATTTGGAAGCCCATAGAGGGCTATGGTGAAAAAGGAAATATCCTCAGATGAAATCTGGAAAGAAGCTTTCTGAGAAACTGCTTAGTGTTCTGTTAATTCATCTCACAGAGTTACATCTGTATTTCGTGGATCTCTTTGCTAGCCTTATTTCTGTGGAATCTGAGAACAGATATTTCGGATCCCTTTGGAGACTATAGGGCCAAAGGAAATATCCTCCGATAACAAAGAGATAGAAGCTTTCTGAGAAACTTCTTTGTGTTCTCTGAAATCATCTCACAGAGTTACAGCTTTCCCCTCAAGAAGCCTTTCTCAAAGACAGTTCTTGTGGAATTGGCAAAGTGATATTTGGAAGCCCATAGAGGGCTATGGTGAAAAAGGAAATATCCTCAGATGAAATCTGGAAAGAAGCTTTCTGAGAAACTGCTTAGTGTTCTGTTAATTCATCTCACAGAGTTACATCTGTATTTCGTGGATCTCTTTGCTACCCTTATTTCTGTGGAATCTGAGATCAGATATTTCAGATCCCTTTGAAGACCATGGGGCAAAGGAAATATCCTCCGATAACAAAGAGAAAGAAGGTTTCTGAGAAAATTCTTTGTGTTCTGTGAAATCATCTCACTGAGTTACAGCTTTCCCCTCAAGAAGCCTTTCGCTAAGACAGTTCTTCTGGAATTGGCAAAGTGATATTTGGAAGCCCATAGAGGGCTATGGTGAAAAAGGAAATATCCTCAGATGAAATCTGGAAAGAAGCTTTCCGAGAAACTGCTCTGTGATGTGTGACTCCCACTCACAGAGTTACATCTGTATTCCGTGGATCTCTTTCCTAGCCCTATTTCTGTGGAATCTGAGAACAGATATTTCGGTTCCCTTTGGAGACTATAGGGCCAAAGGAAATATCCTCCGATAACAAAGAGAAAGAAGCTTTCTGAGAAACTGCTTAGTGTTCTGTTAATTCATCTCACAGAGTTACATCTGTATTTCGTGGATCTCTTTGCTAGCCTTATTTCTGTGGAATCTGAGAACAGATATTTCGGATCCCTTTGGAGACTATAGGGCCAAAGGAAATATCCTCCGATAACAAAGAGAAAGAAGCTTTCTGAGAAACTTCTTTGTGTTCTGTGAAATCATCTCACAGAGTTACAGCTTTACCCTCAAGAAGCCTTTCTCAAAGACAGTTCTTGTGGAATTGGCAAAGTGATATTTGGAAGCCCGTAGAGGGCTATGGTGAAAAAGGAAATATCCTCAGATGAAATCTGGAATGAAGCTTTCTGAGAATCTGCTTAGTGTTCTGTTAATTCATCTCACAGAGTTACATCTGTATTTCGTGGATCTCTTTGCTAGCCTTATTTCTGTGGAATCTGAGAACAGATATTTCAGATCCCTTTGAAGACCATGGGGCCAAAGGAAATATCCTCCGATAACAAAGAGAAAGAAGGTTTCTGAGAAACTTCTTTGTGTTCTGTGAAATCATCTCACTGAGTTACAGCTTTCCCCTCAAGAAGCCTTTCGCTAAGACAGTTCTTCTGGAATTGGCAAAGTGATATTTGGAAGCCCATAGAGGGCTATGCTGAAAAAGGAAATATCCTCAGATGAAATCTGGAAAGAAGCTTTCCGAGAAACTGCTCTGGGATGTGTGACTTCCACTCACAGAGTTACATCTGTATTCCGTGGATCTCTTTGCTAGCCTTATTTCTGTGGAATCTGAGAACAGATATTTCGGATCCCTTTGGAGACTATAGGGCCAAAGGAAATATCCTCCGATAACAAAGAGAAAGAAGCTTCTTGAGAAACTTCTTTGTGTTCTGTGAAATCATCTCACAGAGTTACAGCTTTCCACTCAAGAAGCCTTTCGCTAAGACAGTTCTTGTGGAATTGGCAAAGTGATATTTGGAAGCCCATAGAGGGCTATGGTGAAAAAGGAAATATCCTCAGATGAAATCTGGAAAGAAGCTTTCTGAGAAACTGCTTAGTGTTCTGTTAATTCATCTCACAGAGTTACATCTGTATTTCGTGGATCTCTTTGCTAGCCTTATTTCTGTGGAATCTGAGAACAGATATTTCGGATCCCTTTGGAGACTATAGGGCCAAAGGAAATATCCTCCGATAACAAAGAGAAAGAAGCTTTCTGAGAAACTTCTTTGTGTTCTGTGAAATCATCTCACAGAGTTACAGCTTTCCCCTCAAGAAGCCTTTCTCAAAGACAGTTCTTGTGGAATTGGCAAAGTGATATTTGGAAGCCCATAGATGGCTAAGGTGAAAAAGGAAATATCCTCAGATGAAATCTGGAAAGAAGCTTTCTGAGAAACTGCTTAGTGTTCTGTTAATTCATTTCACAGAGTTACAACTGTATTTCGTGGATCTCTTTGCTAGCCTTATTTCTGTGGAATCTGAGAACAGATATTTCAGATCCCTTTGAAGACCATGGGGCCAAAGGAAATATCCTCCGATAACAAAGAGAAAGAAGGTTTCTGAGAAACTTCTTTGTGTTCTGTGAAATCATCTCACTGAGTTACAGCTTTCCCCTCAAGAAGACTTTCGCTAAGACAGTTCTTCTGGAATTGGCAAAGTGATATTTGGAAGCCCATAGAGGGCTATGGTGAAAAAGGAAATATCCTCAGATGAAATCTGGAAAGAAGCTTTCCGAGAAACTGCTCTGTGATGTGTGACTTCCACTCACAGAGTTACATCTGTATTCCGTGGATCTCTTTGATAGCCTTATTTCTTTGGAATCTGAGAACAGATATTTCGGATCCATTTGGAGACTATAGGGCCAAAGGAAATATCCTCCGATAACAAAGAGAAAGAAGATTCCTGAGAAACTTCTTTGTGTTCTGTGAAATCATCTCACAGAGTTACAGCTTTCCACTCAAGAAGCCTTTCGCTAACACAGTTCTTGTGGAATTGGCAAAGTGATATTTGGAAGCCCATAGAGGGCTATGGTGTAAAAGGAAATATCCTCTGATGAAATCCGGAAAGAAGCTTTCTGAGAAACTGCTTAGAGTTCTGTTAATTCATCTCACAGAGTTACATCTGTATTTCGTGGATCTCTTTGCTAGACTTATTTCTGTGGAATCTGAGAACAGATATTTCTGATCCCTTTGGAGACTATAGGGCCAAAGGAAATATCCTCCGATAACAAAGAGAAAGAAGCTTTCTGAGAAACTTCTTTGTGTTCTGTGAAATCATCTCACAGAGTTACAGATTTCCCCTCAAGAAGCCTTTCGCTAAGACAGTACTTGTGGAATTGGCAAAGTGATATTTGGAAGCCCATAGATGGCTATGGTGAAAAAGGAAATATCCTCAGATGAAATCTGGAAAGAAGCTTTCTGAGAAACTGCTTAGTGTTCTGTTAATTCATCTCACAGAGTTACATCTGTATTTCGTGGATCTCTTTGCTAGCCTTATTTCTGTGGAATCTGAGAACAGATATTTCGGATCCCTTTGGAGACTATAGGGCCAAAGGAAATATCCTCCGATAACAAAGAGAAAGAAGCTTTCTGAGAAACTTCTTTGTGTTCTGTGAAATCATCTCACAGAGTTACAGCTTTCCCCTCAAGAAGCCTTTCTCAAAGACAGTTCTTGTGGAATTGGCAAAGTGATATTTGGAAGCCCATAGAGGGCTATGGTGAAAAAGGAAATATCCTCAGATGAAATCTGGAAAGAAGCTTTCTGAGAAACTGCTTAGTGTTCTGTTAATTCATCTCACAGAGTTACATCTGTATTTCGTGGATCTCTTTGCTACCCTTATTTCTGTGGAATCTGAGAACAGATATTTCAGATCCCTTTGAAGACCATGGGGCCAAAGGAAATATCCTCCGATAACAAAGAGAAAGAAGGTTTCTGAGAAACTTCTTTGTGTTCTGTGAAATCATCTCACTGAGTTACAGCTTTCCCCTCAAGAAGCCTTTCGCTAAGACAGTTCTTCTGGAATTGGCAAAGTGATATTTGGAAGCCCATAGAGGGCTATGGTGAAAAAGAAAATATCCTCAGATGAAATCTGGAAAGAAGCTTTCCGAGAAACTGCTCTGTGATGTGTGACTTCCACTCACAGAGTTACATCGGTATTCCGTGGATCTCTTTGCTAGCCTTATTTCTATGGAATCTGAGAAGAGATATTTCGGATCCCTTTGAAGACCATAGGGCCAAAGGAAATATCCTCCGATAACAAAGAGAAAGAAGCTTTCTGAGAAACTTCTTTGTGTTCTGTGAAATCTTCTCACAGAGTTACAGCTTTCCCCTCAAGAAGCCTTTCGCTAAGACAGTTCTTCTGGAATTGGCAAAGTGATATTTGGAAGCCCATAGAGGGCTATGGTGAAAAAGGAAATATCCTCAGATGAAATCTGGAAAGAAGCTTTCTGAGAAACTGCTTAGTGTTCTGTTAATTCATCTCACAGAGTTACATCTGTATTTCCTGGATCTCTTTGCTAGACTTATTTCTGTGGAATCTGAGAACAGATATTTCTGATCCCTTTGGAGACTATAGGGCCAAAGGAAATATCCTCCGATAACAAAGAGAAAGAAGCTTTCTGAGAAACTTCTTTGTGTTCTGTGAAATCATCTCACAGAGTTACAGATTTCCCCTCAAGAAGCCTTTCGCTAAGACAGTACTTGTGGAATTGGCAAAGTGATATTTGGAAGCCCATAGAGGGCTATGGTGAAAAAGGAAATATCCTCAGATGAAATCTGGAAAGAAGCTTTCTGAGAAACTGCTTAGAGTTCTGTTAATTCATCTCACAGAGTTACATCTGTATTTCGTGGATCTCTTTGCTAGCCTTATTTCTGTGGAATCTGAGAACAGATATTTCGGATCCCTTTGGAGACTATAGGGCCAAAGGAAATATCCTCCGAAAACAAAGAGAAAGAAGCTTTCTGAGAAACTTCTTTGTGTTCTGTGACATCATCTCACAGAGTTACAGCTTTCCCCTCAAGAAGCCTTTCTCAAAGACAGTTCTTGTGGAATTTGCAAGGTGATATTTGGAAGCCCATAGAGGGCTATGGTGAAAAAGGAAATATCCTCAGATGAAATCTGGAAAGAAGCTTTCTGAGAAACTGCTTAGTGTTCTGTTAATTCATCTCACAGAGTTACATCTGTATTTCGTGGATCTCTTTGCTACCCTTATTTCTGTGGAATCTGAGAACAGATATTTCAGATCCCTTTGAAGACCATGGGGCCAAAGGAAATATCCTCCGATAACAAAGAGAAAGAAGGTTTCTGAGAAACTTCTTTGTGTTCTGTGAAATCATCTCACTGAGTTACAGCTTTCCCCTCAAGAAGCCTTTCGCTAAGACAGTTCTTCTGGAATTGGCAAAGTGATATTTGGAAGCCCATAGAGGGCTATGGTGAAAAAGGAAATATCCTCAGATGAAATCTGGAAAGAAGCTTTCCGAGAAACTGCTCTGTGATGTGTGACTTCCACTCACAGAGTTACATCGGTATTCCGTGGATCTCTTTGCTAGCCTTATTTCTATGGAATCTGAGAAGAGATATTTCGGATCCCTTTGAAGACCATAGGGCCAAAGGAAATATCCTCCGATAACAAAGAGAAAGAAGCTTTCTGAGAAACTTCTTTGTGTTCTGTGAAATCATCTCACAGAGTTACAGCTTTCCCCTCAAGAAGCCTTTCGCTAAGACAGTACTTGTGGAATTGGCAAAGTGATATTTGGAAGCCCATAGAGGGCTATGGTGAAAAAGGAAATATCCTCAGATGAAATCTGGAAAGAAGCTTTCTGAGAAACTGCTTAGTGTTCTGTTAATTCATCTCACAGAGTTACATCTGTATTTCGTGGATCTCTTTGCTAGCCTTATTTCTGTGGAATCTGAGAACAGATATTTCGGATCCCTATGGAGACTATAGGGCCAAAGGAAATATCCTCCGAAAACAAAGAGAAAGAAGCTTTCTGAGAAACTTCTTTGTGTTCTGTGAAATCATCTCACAGAGTTACAGCTTTCCCCTCAAGAAGCCTTTCTCAAAGACAGTTCTTGTGGAATTTGCAAAGTGATATTTGGAAGCCCATAGAGGGCTATGGTGAAAAAGGAAATATCCTCAGATGAAATCTGGAAAGAAGCTTTCTGAGAATCTGCTTAGTGTTCTGTTAATTCATCTCACAGAGTTACATCTGTATTTCGTGGATCTCTTTGCTACCCTTATTTCTGTGGAATCTGAGAACAGATATTTCAGATCCCTTTGAAGACCATGGGGCCAAAGGAAATATCCTCCGATAACAAAGAGAAAGAAGGTTTCTGAGAAACTTCTTTGTGTTCTGTGAAATCATCTCACTGAGTTACAGCTTTCCCCTCAAGAAGCCTTTCGCTAAGACAGTTCTTCTGGAATTGGCAAAGTGATATTTGGAAGCCCATAGAGGGCTATGGTGAAAAAGGAAATATCCTCAGATGAAATCTGGAAAGAAGCTTTCCGAGAAACTGCTCTGTGATGTGTGACTTCCACTCACAGAGTTACATCGGTATTCCGTGGATCTCTTTGCTAGCCTTATTTCTATGGAATCTGAGAAGAGATATTTCGGATCCCTTTGAAGACCATAGGGCCAAAGGAAATATCCTCCGATAACAAAGAGAAAGAAGCTTTCTGAGAAACTTCTTTGTGTTCTGTGAAATCATCTCACAGAGTTACAGCTTTCCCCTCAAGAAGCCTTTCGCTAAGACAGTTCTTGTGGAATTGGCAAAGTGATATTTGGAAGCCCATAGAGGGCTATGGTGAAAAAGGAAATATCCTCAGATGAAATCTGGAAAGAAGCTTTCTGAGAAACTGCTTAGTGTTCTGTTAATTCATCTCACAGAGTTACATCTGTATTTCGTGGATCTCTTTGCTAGCCTTATTTCTGTGGAATCTGAGAACAGATATTTCGGATCCCTTTGGAGACTATAGGGCCAAAGGAAATATCCTCCGATAACAAAGAGAAAGAAGCTTTCTGAGAAACTTCTTTGTGTTCTGTGAAATCATCTCACAGAGTTACAGCTTTCCCCTCAAGAAGCCTTTCGCTAAGACAGTTCTTGTGGAATTGGCAAAGTGATATTTGGAAGCCCATAGAGGGCTATGGTGAAAAAGGAAATATCCTCAGATGAAATCTGGAAAGAAGCTTTCTGAGAAACTGCTTAGTGTTCTGTTAATTCATCTCACAGAGTTACATCTGTATTTCGTGGATCTCTTTGCTAGACTTATTTCTGTGGAATCTGAGAACAGATATTTCTGATCCCTTTGGAGACTATAGGGCCAAAGGAAATATCCTCCGATAACAAAGAGAAAGAAGCTTTCTGAGAAACTTCTTTGTGTTCTGTGAAATCATCTCACAGAGTTACAGATTTCCCCTCAAGAAGCCTTTCGCTAAGACAGTACTTGTGGAATTGGCAAAGTGATATTTGGAAGCCCATAGAGGGCTATGGTGAAAAAGGAAATATCCTCAGATGAAATCTGGAAAGAAGCTTTCTGAGAAACTGCTTAGTGTTCTGTTAATTCATCTCACAGAGTTACATCTGTATTTCGTGGATCTCTTTGCTACCCTTATTTCTGTGGAATCTGAGAACAGATATTTCAGATCCCTTTGAAGACCATGGGGCCAAAGGAAATATCCTCCGATAACAAAGAGAAAGAAGCTTTCTGAGAAACTTCTTTGTGTTCTGTGAAATCATCTCACTGAGTTACAGCTTTCCCCTCAAGAAGCCTTTCGCTAAGACAGTTCTTCTGGAATTGGCAAAGTGATATTTGGAAGCCCATAGAGGGCTATGGTGAAAAAGGAAATATCCTCAGATGAAATCTGGAAAGAAGCTTTCCGAGAAACTGCTCTGTGATGTGTGACTTCCACTCACAGAGTTACATCGGTATTCCGTGGATCTCTTTGCTAGCCTTATTTCTATGGAATCTGAGAAGAGATATTTCGGATCCCTTTGAAGACCATAGGGCCAAAGGAAATATCCTCCGATAACAAAGAGAAAGAAGCTTTCTGAGAAACTTCTTTGTGTTCTGTGAAATCATCTCACAGAGTTACAGCTTTCCCCTCAAGAAGCCTTTCGCTAAGACAGTTCTTGTGGAATTGGCAAAGTGATATTTGGAAGCCCATAGAGGGCTATGGTGAAAAAGGAAATATCCTCAGATGAAATCTGGAAAGAAGCTTTCTGAGAAACTGCTTAGTGTTCTGTTAATTCATCTCACAGAGTTACATCTGTATTTCGTGGATCTCTTTGCTAGCCTTATTTCTGTGGAATCTGAGAACAGATATTTCGGATCCCTTTGGAGACTATAGGGCCAAAGGAAATATCCTCCGATAACAAAGAGAAAGAAGCTTTCTGAGAAACTTCTTTGTGTTCTGTGAAATCATCTCACAGAGTTACAGCTTTCCCCTCAAGAAGCCTTTCGCTAAGACAGTTCTTGTGGAATTGGCAAAGTGATATTTGGAAGCCCATAGAGGGCTATGGTGAAAAAGGAAATATCCTCAGATGAAATCTGGAAAGAAGCTTTCTGAGAAACTGCTTAGTGTTCTGTTAATTCATCTCACAGAGTTACATCTGTATTTCGTGGATCTCTTTGCTAGACTTATTTCTGTGGAATCTGAGAACAGATATTTCTGATCCCTTTGGAGACTATAGGGCCAAAGGAAATATCCTCCGATAACAAAGAGAAAGAAGCTTTCTGAGAAACTTCTTTGTGTTCTGTGAAATCATCTCACAGAGTTACAGATTTCCCCTCAAGAAGCCTTTCGCTAAGACAGTACTTGTGGAATTGGCAAAGTGATATTTGGAAGCCCATAGAGGGCTATGGTGAAAAAGGAAATATCCTCAGATGAAATCTGGAAAGAAGCTTTCTGAGAAACTGCTTAGTGTTCTGTTTATTCATCTCACAGAGTTACATCTGTATTTCGTGGATCTCTTTGCTAGCCTTATTTCTGTGGAATCTGAGAACAGATATTTCGGATCCCTTTGGAGACTATAGGGCCAAAGGAAATATCCTCCGATAACAAAGAGATAGAAGCTTTCTGAGAAACTTCTTTGTGTTCTGTGAAATCATCTCACAGAGTTACAGCTTTCCCCTCAAGAAGCCTTTCTCAAAGACAGTTCTTGTGGAATTGGCAAAGTGATATTTGGAAGCCCATAGAGGGCTATGGTGAAAAAGGAAATATCCTCAGATGAAATCTGGAAAGAAGCTTTCTGAGAAACTGCTTAGTGTTCTGTTAATTCATCTCACAGAGTTACATCTGTATTTCGTGGATCTCTTTGCTAGCCTTATTTCTGTGGAATCTGAGAACAGATATTTCGGATCCCTTTGGAGACTATAGGGCCAAAGGAAATATCCTCCGATAACAAAGAGAAAGAAGCTTTCTGAGAAACTTCTTTGTGTTCTGTGAAATCATCTCACAGAGTTACAGCTTTCCCCTCAAGAAGCCTTTCTCAAAGACAGTTCTTGTGGAATTGGCAAAGTGATATTTGGAAGCCCATAGAGGGCTATGGTGAAAAAGGAAATATCCTCAGATGAAATCTGGAAAGAAGCTTTCTGAGAAACTGCTTAGTGTTCTGTTAATTCATTTCACAGAGTTACAACTGTATTTCGTGGATCTCTTTGCTAGCCTTATTTCTGTGGAATCTGAGAACAGATATTTCAGATCCCTTTGAAGACCATGGGGCCAAAGGAAATATCCTCCGATAACAAAGAGAAAGAAGGTTTCTGAGAAACTTCTTTGTGTTCTGTGAAATCATCTCACTGAGTTACAGCTTTCCCCTCAAGAAGACTTTCGCTAAGACAGTTCTTCTGGAATTGGCAAAGTGATATTTGGAAGCCCATAGAGGGCTATGGTGAAAAAGGAAATATCCTCAGATGAAATCTGGAAAGAAGCTTTCCGAGAAACTGCTCTGTGATGTGTGACTTCCACTCACAGAGTTACATCTGTATTCCGTGGATCTCTTTGATAGCCTTATTTCTGTGGAATCTGAGAACAGATATTTCGGATCCCTTTGGAGACTATAGGGCCAAAGGAAATATCCTCCGATAACAAAGAGAAAGAAGCTTTCTGAGAAACTTCTTTGTGTTCTGTGAAATCATCTCACAGAGTTACAGATTTCCCCTCAAGAAGCCTTTCGGCAAGACAGTTCTTGTGGAATTGGCAAAGTGATATTTGGAAGCCCATAGAGGGCTATGGTGAAAAAGGAAATATCCTCAGATGAAATCTGGAAAGAAGCTTTCTGAGAAACTGCTTAGTGTTCTGTTAATTCATCTCACAGAGTTACATCTGTATTTCGTGGATCTCTTTGCTACCCTTATTTCTGTGGAATCTGAGAACAGATATTTCAGATCCCTTTGAAGACCATGGGGCCAAAGGAAATATCCTCCGATAACAAAGAGAAAGAAGGTTTCTGAGAAACTTCTTTGTGTTCTGTGAAATCATCTCACTGAGTTACAGCTTTCCCCTCAAGAAGCCTTTCGCTAAGACAGTTCTTCTGGAATTGGCAAAGTGATATTTGGAAGCCCATAGAGGGCTATGGTGAAAAAGGAAATATCCTCAGATGAAATCTGGAAAGAAGCTTTCCGAGAAACTGCTCTGTGATGTGTGACTTCCACTCACAGAGTTACATCGGTATTCCGTGGATCTCTTTGCTAGCCTTATTTCTATGGAATCTGAGAAGAGATATTTCGGATCCCTTTGAAGACCATAGGGCCAAAGGAAATATCCTCCGATAACAAAGAGAAAGAAGCTTTCTGAGAAACTTCTTTGTGTTCTGTGAAATCATCTCACAGAGTTACAGCTTTCCCCTCAAGAAGCCTTTCGCTAAGACAGTTCTTGTGGAATTGGCAAAGTGATATTTGGAAGCCCCTAGAGGGCTATGGTGAAAAAGGAAATATCCTCAGATGAAATCTGGAAAGAAGCTTTCTGAGAAACTGCTTAGTGTTCTGTTAATTCATCTCACAGAGTTACATCTGTATTTCGTGGATCTCTTTGCTAGCCTTATTTCTGTGGAATCTGAGAACAGATATTTCGGATCCCTTTGGAGACTATAGGGCCAAAGGAAATATCCTCCGATAACAAAGAGAAAGAAGCTTTCTGAGAAACTTCTTTGTGTTCTGTGAAATCATCTCACAGAGTTACAGCTTTCCCCTCAAGAAGCCTTTCGCTAAGACAGTTCTTGTGGAATTGGCAAAGTGATATTTGGAAGCCCATAGAGGGCTATGGTGAAAAAGGAAATATCCTCAGATGAAATCTGGAAAGAAACTTTCTGAGAAACTGCTTAGTGTTCTGTTAATTCATCTCACAGAGTTACATCTGTATTTCGTGGATCTCTTTGCTAGACTTATTTCTGTGGAATCTGAGAACAGATATTTCTGATCCCTTTGGAGACTATAGGGCCAAAGGAAATATCCTCCGATAACAAAGAGAAAGAAGCTTCCTGAGAAACTTCTTTGTGTTCTGTGAAATCATCTCACAGAGTTACAGATTTCCCCTCAAGAAGCCTTTCGCTAAGACAGTACTTGTGGAATTGGCAAAGTGATATTTGGAAGCCCATAGAGGGCTATGGTGAAAAAGGAAATATCCTCAGATGAAATCTGGAAAGAAGCTTTCTGAGAAACTGCTTAGTGTTCTGTTAATTCATCTCACAGAGTTACATCTGTATTTCGTGGATCTCTTTGCTAGCCTTATTTCTGTGGAATCTGAGAACAGATATTTCGGATCCCTTTGGAGACTATAGGGCCAAAGGAAATATCCTCCGATAACAAAGAGATAGAAGCTTTCTGAGAAACTTCTTTGTGTTCTCTGAAATCATCTCACAGAGTTACAGCTTTCCCCTCAAGAAGCCTTTCTCAAAGACAGTTCTTGTGGAATTGGCAAAGTGATATTTGGAAGCCCATAGAGGGCTATGGTGAAAAAGGAAATATCCTCAGATGAAATCTGGAAAGAAGCTTTCTGAGAAACTGCTTAGTGTTCTGTTAATTCATCTCACAGAGTTACATCTGTATTTCGTGGATCTCTTTGCTACCCTTATTTCTGTGGAATCTGAGATCAGATATTTCAGATCCCTTTGAAGACCATGGGGCAAAGGAAATATCCTCCGATAACAAAGAGAAAGAAGGTTTCTGAGAAAATTCTTTGTGTTCTGTGAAATCATCTCACTGAGTTACAGCTTTCCCCTCAAGAAGCCTTTCGCTAAGACAGTTCTTCTGGAATTGGCAAAGTGATATTTGGAAGCCCATAGAGGGCTATGGTGAAAAAGGAAATATCCTCAGATGAAATCTGGAAAGAAGCTTTCCGAGAAACTGCTCTGTGATGTGTGACTCCCACTCACAGAGTTACATCTGTATTCCGTGGATCTCTTTCCTAGCCCTATTTCTGTGGAATCTGAGAACAGATATTTCGGTTCCCTTTGGAGACTATAGGGCCAAAGGAAATATCCTCCGATAACAAAGAGAAAGAAGCTTTCTGAGAAACTGCTTAGTGTTCTGTTAATTCATCTCACAGAGTTACATCTGTATTTCGTGGATCTCTTTGCTAGCCTTATTTCTGTGGAATCTGAGAACAGATATTTCGGATCCCTTTGGAGACTATAGGGCCAAAGGAAATATCCTCCGATAACAAAGAGAAAGAAGCTTTCTGAGAAACTTCTTTGTGTTCTCTGAAATCATCTCACAGAGTTACAGCTTTACCCTCAAGAAGCCTTTCTCAAAGACAGTTCTTGTGGAATTGGCAAAGTGATATTTGGAAGCCCGTAGAGGGCTATGGTGAAAAAGGAAATATCCTCAGATGAAATCTGGAATGAAGCTTTCTGAGAATCTGCTTAGTGTTCTGTTAATTCATCTCACAGAGTTACATCTGTATTTCGTGGATCTCTTTGCTAGCCTTATTTCTGTGGAATCTGAGAACAGATATTTCAGATCCCTTTGAAGACCATGGGGCCAAAGGAAATATCCTCCGATAACAAAGAGAAAGAAGGTTTCTGAGAAACTTCTTTGTGTTCTGTGAAATCATCTCACTGAGTTACAGCTTTCCCCTCAAGAAGCCTTTCGCTAAGACAGTTCTTCTGGAATTGGCAAAGTGATATTTGGAAGCCCATAGAGGGCTATGCTGAAAAAGGAAATATCCTCAGATGAAATCTGGAAAGAAGCTTTCCGAGAAACTGCTCTGGGATGTGTGACTTCCACTCACAGAGTTACATCTGTATTCCGTGGATCTCTTTGCTAGCCTTATTTCTGTGGAATCTGAGAACAGATATTTCGGATCCCTTTGGAGACTATAGGGCCAAAGGAAATATCCTCCGATAACAAAGAGAAAGAAGCTTCTTGAGAAACTTCTTTGTGTTCTGTGAAATCATCTCACAGAGTTACAGCTTTCCACTCAAGAAGCCTTTCGCTAAGACAGTTCTTGTGGAATTGGCAAAGTGATATTTGGAAGCCCATAGAGGGCTATGGTGAAAAAGGAAATATCCTCAGATGAAATCTGGAAAGAAGCTTTCTGAGAAACTGCTTAGTGTTCTGTTAATTCATCTCACAGAGTTACATCTGTATTTCGTGGATCTCTTTGCTAGCCTTATTTCTGTGGAATCTGAGAACAGATATTTCGGATCCCTTTGGAGACTATAGGGCCAAAGGAAATATCCTCCGATAACAAAGAGAAAGAAGCTTTCTGAGAAACTTCTTTGTGTTCTGTGAAATCATCTCACAGAGTTACAGCTTTCCCCTCAAGAAGCCTTTCTCAAAGACAGTTCTTGTGGAATTGGCAAAGTGATATTTGGAAGCCCATAGATGGCTAAGGTGAAAAAGGAAATATCCTCAGATGAAATCTGGAAAGAAGCTTTCTGAGAAACTGCTTAGTGTTCTGTTAATTCATTTCACAGAGTTACAACTGTATTTCGTGGATCTCTTTGCTAGCCTTATTTCTGTGGAATCTGAGAACAGATATTTCAGATCCCTTTGAAGACCATGGGGCCAAAGGAAATATCCTCCGATAACAAAGAGAAAGAAGGTTTCTGAGAAACTTCTTTGTGTTCTGTGAAATCATCTCACTGAGTTACAGCTTTCCCCTCAAGAAGACTTTCGCTAAGACAGTTCTTCTGGAATTGGCAAAGTGATATTTGGAAGCCCATAGAGGGCTATGGTGAAAAAGGAAATATCCTCAGATGAAATCTGGAAAGAAGCTTTCCGAGAAACTGCTCTGTGATGTGTGACTTCCACTCACAGAGTTACATCTGTATTCCGTGGATCTCTTTGATAGCCTTATTTCTTTGGAATCTGAGAACAGATATTTCGGATCCATTTGGAGACTATAGGGCCAAAGGAAATATCCT
This sequence comes from Macaca nemestrina, assembly GCF_043159975.1. Lineage (NCBI taxonomy): Eukaryota > Metazoa > Chordata > Mammalia > Primates > Cercopithecidae > Macaca > Macaca nemestrina. The sequence continues at coordinate 35,538,303 of NC_092142.1, read as the reverse complement.
CCGATAACAAAGAGAAAGAAGATTCCTGAGAAACTTCTTTGTGTTCTGTGAAATCATCTCACAGAGTTACAGCTTTCCACTCAAGAAGCCTTTCGCTAACACAGTTCTTGTGGAATTGGCAAAGTGATATTTGGAAGCCCATAGAGGGCTATGGTGTAAAAGGAAATATCCTCTGATGAAATCCGGAAAGAAGCTTTCTGAGAAACTGCTTAGAGTTCTGTTAATTCATCTCACAGAGTTACATCTGTATTTCGTGGATCTCTTTGCTAGACTTATTTCTGTGGAATCTGAGAACAGATATTTCTGATCCCTTTGGAGACTATAGGGCCAAAGGAAATATCCTCCGATAACAAAGAGAAAGAAGCTTTCTGAGAAACTTCTTTGTGTTCTGTGAAATCATCTCACAGAGTTACAGATTTCCCCTCAAGAAGCCTTTCGCTAAGACAGTACTTGTGGAATTGGCAAAGTGATATTTGGAAGCCCATAGATGGCTATGGTGAAAAAGGAAATATCCTCAGATGAAATCTGGAAAGAAGCTTTCTGAGAAACTGCTTAGTGTTCTGTTAATTCATCTCACAGAGTTACATCTGTATTTCGTGGATCTCTTTGCTAGCCTTATTTCTGTGGAATCTGAGAACAGATATTTCGGATCCCTTTGGAGACTATAGGGCCAAAGGAAATATCCTCCGATAACAAAGAGAAAGAAGCTTTCTGAGAAACTTCTTTGTGTTCTGTGAAATCATCTCACAGAGTTACAGCTTTCCCCTCAAGAAGCCTTTCTCAAAGACAGTTCTTGTGGAATTGGCAAAGTGATATTTGGAAGCCCATAGAGGGCTATGGTGAAAAAGGAAATATCCTCAGATGAAATCTGGAAAGAAGCTTTCTGAGAAACTGCTTAGTGTTCTGTTAATTCATCTCACAGAGTTACATCTGTATTTCGTGGATCTCTTTGCTACCCTTATTTCTGTGGAATCTGAGAACAGATATTTCAGATCCCTTTGAAGACCATGGGGCCAAAGGAAATATCCTCCGATAACAAAGAGAAAGAAGGTTTCTGAGAAACTTCTTTGTGTTCTGTGAAATCATCTCACTGAGTTACAGCTTTCCCCTCAAGAAGCCTTTCGCTAAGACAGTTCTTCTGGAATTGGCAAAGTGATATTTGGAAGCCCATAGAGGGCTATGGTGAAAAAGAAAATATCCTCAGATGAAATCTGGAAAGAAGCTTTCCGAGAAACTGCTCTGTGATGTGTGACTTCCACTCACAGAGTTACATCGGTATTCCGTGGATCTCTTTGCTAGCCTTATTTCTATGGAATCTGAGAAGAGATATTTCGGATCCCTTTGAAGACCATAGGGCCAAAGGAAATATCCTCCGATAACAAAGAGAAAGAAGCTTTCTGAGAAACTTCTTTGTGTTCTGTGAAATCTTCTCACAGAGTTACAGCTTTCCCCTCAAGAAGCCTTTCGCTAAGACAGTTCTTCTGGAATTGGCAAAGTGATATTTGGAAGCCCATAGAGGGCTATGGTGAAAAAGGAAATATCCTCAGATGAAATCTGGAAAGAAGCTTTCTGAGAAACTGCTTAGTGTTCTGTTAATTCATCTCACAGAGTTACATCTGTATTTCCTGGATCTCTTTGCTAGACTTATTTCTGTGGAATCTGAGAACAGATATTTCTGATCCCTTTGGAGACTATAGGGCCAAAGGAAATATCCTCCGATAACAAAGAGAAAGAAGCTTTCTGAGAAACTTCTTTGTGTTCTGTGAAATCATCTCACAGAGTTACAGATTTCCCCTCAAGAAGCCTTTCGCAAAGACAGTACTTGTGGAATTGGCAAAGTGATATTTGGAAGCCCATAGAGGGCTATGGTGAAAAAGGAAATATCCTCAGATGAAATCTGGAAAGAAGCTTTCTGAGAAACTGCTTAGAGTTCTGTTAATTCATCTCACAGAGTTACATCTGTATTTCGTGGATCTCTTTGCTAGCCTTATTTCTGTGGAATCTGAGAACAGATATTTCGGATCCCTTTGGAGACTATAGGGCCAAAGGAAATATCCTCCGAAAACAAAGAGAAAGAAGCTTTCTGAGAAACTTCTTTGTGTTTTGTGACATCATCTCACAGAGTTACAGCTTTCCCCTCAAGAAGCCTTTCTCAAAGACAGTTCTTGTGGAATTTGCAAGGTGATATTTGGAAGCCCATAGAGGGCTATGGTGAAAAAGGAAATATCCTCAGATGAAATCTGGAAAGAAGCTTTCTGAGAAACTGCTTAGTGTTCTGTTAATTCATCTCACAGAGTTACATCTGTATTTCGTGGATCTCTTTGCTACCCTTATTTCTGTGGAATCTGAGAACAGATATTTCAGATCCCTTTGAAGACCATGGGGCCAAAGGAAATATCCTCCGATAACAAAGAGAAAGAAGGTTTCTGAGAAACTTCTTTGTGTTCTGTGAAATCATCTCACTGAGTTACAGCTTTCCCCTCAAGAAGCCTTTCGCTAAGACAGTTCTTCTGGAATTGGCAAAGTGATATTTGGAAGCCCATAGAGGGCTATGGTGAAAAAGGAAATATCCTCAGATGAAATCTGGAAAGAAGCTTTCCGAGAAACTGCTCTGTGATGTGTGACTTCCACTCACAGAGTTACATCGGTATTCCGTGGATCTCTTTGCTAGCCTTATTTCTATGGAATCTGAGAAGAGATATTTCGGATCCCTTTGAAGACCATAGGGCCAAAGGAAATATCCTCCGATAACAAAGAGAAAGAAGCTTTCTGAGAAACTTCTTTGTGTTCTGTGAAATCATCTCACAGAGTTACAGCTTTCCCCTCAAGAAGCCTTTCGCTAAGACAGTACTTGTGGAATTGGCAAAGTGATATTTGGAAGCCCATAGAGGGCTATGGTGAAAAAGGAAATATCCTCAGATGAAATCTGGAAAGAAGCTTTCTGAGAAACTGCTTAGTGTTCTGTTAATTCATCTCACAGAGTTACATCTGTATTTCGTGGATCTCTTTGCTAGCCTTATTTCTGTGGAATCTGAGAACAGATATTTCGGATCCCTTTGGAGACTATAGGGCCAAAGGAAATATCCTCCGAAAACAAAGAGAAAGAAGCTTTCTGAGAAACTTCTTTGTGTTCTGTGAAATCATCTCACAGAGTTACAGCTTTCCCCTCAAGAAGCCTTTCTCAAAGACAGTTCTTGTGGAATTTGCAAAGTGATATTTGGAAGCCCATAGAGGGCTATGGTGAAAAAGGAAATATCCTCAGATGAAATCTGGAAAGAAGCTTTCTGAGAATCTGCTTAGTGTTCTGTTAATTCATCTCACAGAGTTACATCTGTATTTCGTGGATCTCTTTGCTACCCTTATTTCTGTGGAATCTGAGAACAGATATTTCAGATCCCTTTGAAGACCATGGGGCCAAAGGAAATATCCTCCGATAACAAAGAGAAAGAAGGTTTCTGAGAAACTTCTTTGTGTTCTGTGAAATCATCTCACTGAGTTACAGCTTTCCCCTCAAGAAGCCTTTCGCTAAGACAGTTCTTCTGGAATTGGCAAAGTGATATTTGGAAGCCCATAGAGGGCTATGGTGAAAAAGGAAATATCCTCAGATGAAATCTGGAAAGAAGCTTTCCGAGAAACTGCTCTGTGATGTGTGACTTCCACTCACAGAGTTACATCGGTATTCCGTGGATCTCTTTGCTAGCCTTATTTCTATGGAATCTGAGAAGAGATATTTCGGATCCCTTTGAAGACCATAGGGCCAAAGGAAATATCCTCCGATAACAAAGAGAAAGAAGCTTTCTGAGAAACTTCTTTGTGTTCTGTGAAATCATCTCACAGAGTTACAGCTTTCCCCTCAAGAAGCCTTTCGCTAAGACAGTTCTTGTGGAATTGGCAAAGTGATATTTGGAAGCCCATAGAGGGCTATGGTGAAAAAGGAAATATCCTCAGATGAAATCTGGAAAGAAGCTTTCTGAGAAACTGCTTAGTGTTCTGTTAATTCATCTCACAGAGTTACATCTGTATTTCGTGGATCTCTTTGCTAGCCTTATTTCTGTGGAATCTGAGAACAGATATTTCGGATCCCTTTGGAGACTATAGGGCCAAAGGAAATATCCTCCGATAACAAAGAGAAAGAAGCTTTCTGAGAAACTTCTTTGTGTTCTGTGAAATCATCTCACAGAGTTACAGCTTTCCCCTCAAGAAGCCTTTCGCTAAGACAGTTCTTGTGGAATTGGCAAAGTGATATTTGGAAGCCCATAGAGGGCTATGGTGAAAAAGGAAATATCCTCAGATGAAATCTGGAAAGAAGCTTTCTGAGAAACTGCTTAGTGTTCTGTTAATTCATCTCACAGAGTTACATCTGTATTTCGTGGATCTCTTTGCTAGACTTATTTCTGTGGAATCTGAGAACAGATATTTCTGATCCCTTTGGAGACTATAGGGCCAAAGGAAATATCCTCCGATAACAAAGAGAAAGAAGCTTTCTGAGAAACTTCTTTGTGTTCTGTGAAATCATCTCACAGAGTTACAGATTTCCCCTCAAGAAGCCTTTCGCTAAGACAGTACTTGTGGAATTGGCAAAGTGATATTTGGAAGCCCATAGAGGGCTATGGTGAAAAAGGAAATATCCTCAGATGAAATCTGGAAAGAAGCTTTCTGAGAAACTGCTTAGTGTTCTGTTAATTCATCTCACAGAGTTACATCTGTATTTCGTGGATCTCTTTGCTACCCTTATTTCTGTGGAATCTGAGAACAGATATTTCAGATCCCTTTGAAGACCATGGGGCCAAAGGAAATATCCTCCGATAACAAAGAGAAAGAAGCTTTCTGAGAAACTTCTTTGTGTTCTGTGAAATCATCTCACTGAGTTACAGCTTTCCCCTCAAGAAGCCTTTCGCTAAGACAGTTCTTCTGGAATTGGCAAAGTGATATTTGGAAGCCCATAGAGGGCTATGGTGAAAAAGGAAATATCCTCAGATGAAATCTGGAAAGAAGCTTTCCGAGAAACTGCTCTGTGATGTGTGACTTCCACTCACAGAGTTACATCGGTATTCCGTGGATCTCTTTGCTAGCCTTATTTCTATGGAATCTGAGAAGAGATATTTCGGATCCCTTTGAAGACCATAGGGCCAAAGGAAATATCCTCCGATAACAAAGAGAAAGAAGCTTTCTGAGAAACTTCTTTGTGTTCTGTGAAATCATCTCACAGAGTTACAGCTTTCCCCTCAAGAAGCCTTTCGCTAAGACAGTTCTTGTGGAATTGGCAAAGTGATATTTGGAAGCCCATAGAGGGCTATGGTGAAAAAGGAAATATCCTCAGATGAAATCTGGAAAGAAGCTTTCTGAGAAACTGCTTAGTGTTCTGTTAATTCATCTCACAGAGTTACATCTGTATTTCGTGGATCTCTTTGCTAGCCTTATTTCTGTGGAATCTGAGAACAGATATTTCGGATCCCTTTGGAGACTATAGGGCCAAAGGAAATATCCTCCGATAACAAAGAGAAAGAAGCTTTCTGAGAAACTTCTTTGTGTTCTGTGAAATCATCTCACAGAGTTACAGCTTTCCCCTCAAGAAGCCTTTCGCTAAGACAGTTCTTGTGGAATTGGCAAAGTGATATTTGGAAGCCCATAGAGGGCTATGGTGAAAAAGGAAATATCCTCAGATGAAATCTGGAAAGAAGCTTTCTGAGAAACTGCTTAGTGTTCTGTTAATTCATCTCACAGAGTTACATCTGTATTTCGTGGATCTCTTTGCTAGACTTATTTCTGTGGAATCTGAGAACAGATATTTCTGATCCCTTTGGAGACTATAGGGCCAAAGGAAATATCCTCCGATAACAAAGAGAAAGAAGCTTTCTGAGAAACTTCTTTGTGTTCTGTGAAATCATCTCACAGAGTTACAGATTTCCCCTCAAGAAGCCTTTCGCTAAGACAGTACTTGTGGAATTGGCAAAGTGATATTTGGAAGCCCATAGAGGGCTATGGTGAAAAAGGAAATATCCTCAGATGAAATCTGGAAAGAAGCTTTCTGAGAAACTGCTTAGTGTTCTGTTTATTCATCTCACAGAGTTACATCTGTATTTCGTGGATCTCTTTGCTAGCCTTATTTCTGTGGAATCTGAGAACAGATATTTCGGATCCCTTTGGAGACTATAGGGCCAAAGGAAATATCCTCCGATAACAAAGAGATAGAAGCTTTCTGAGAAACTTCTTTGTGTTCTGTGAAATCATCTCACAGAGTTACAGCTTTCCCCTCAAGAAGCCTTTCTCAAAGACAGTTCTTGTGGAATTGGCAAAGTGATATTTGGAAGCCCATAGAGGGCTATGGTGAAAAAGGAAATATCCTCAGATGAAATCTGGAAAGAAGCTTTCTGAGAAACTGCTTAGTGTTCTGTTAATTCATCTCACAGAGTTACATCTGTATTTCGTGGATCTCTTTGCTACCCTTATTTCTGTGGAATCTGAGATCAGATATTTCAGATCCCTTTGAAGACCATGGGGTAAAGGAAATATCCTCCGATAACAAAGAGAAAGAAGGTTTCTGAGAAAATTCTTTGTGTTCTGTGAAATAATCTCACTGAGTTACAGCTTTCCCCTCAAGAAGCCTTTCGCTAAGACAGTTCTTCTGGAATTGGAAAGTGATATTTGGAAGCCCATAGAGGGCTATGGTGAAAAAGGAAATATCCTCAGATGAAATCTGGAAAGAAGCTTTCCGAGAAACTGCTCTGTGATGTGTGACTCCCACTCACAGAGTTACATCTGTATTCCGTGGATCTCTTTGCTAGCCTTATTTCTGTGGAATCTGAGAACAGATATTTCGGATCCCTTTGGAGACTATAGGGCCAAAGGAAATATCCTCCGATAACAAAGAGAAAGAAGCTTTCTGAGAAACTTCTTTGTGTTCTGTGAAATCATCTCACAGAGTTACAGCTTTCCCCTCAAGAAGCCTTTCGGTAAGACAGTTCTTGTGGAATTGGCAAAGTGATATTTGGAAGCCCATAGAGGGCTATGGTGAAAAAGGAAATATCCTCAGATGAAATCTGGAAAGAAGCTTTCTGAGAAACTGCTTAGTGTTCTGTTAATTCATCTCACAGAGTTACATCTGTATTTCGTGGATCTCTCAAGAAGACTTTCGCTAAGACAGTTCTTGTGGAATTGGCAAAGTGATATTTGGAAGCCCGAAGAGGGCTATGGTGAAAAAGGAAATATCCTCAGATGAAATCTGGAATGAAGCTTTCTGAGAATCTGCTTAGTGTTCTGTTAATTCATCTCACAGAGTTACATCTGTATTTCGTGGATCTCTTTCCTAGCCCTATTTCTGTGGAATCTGAGAACAGATATTTCGGTTCCCTTTGGAGACTATAGGGCCAAAGGAAATATCCTCCGATAACAAAGAGAAAGAAGCTTTCTGAGAAACTTCTTTGTGTTCTGTGAAATCATCTCACAGAGTTACAGCTTTCCCCTCAAGAAGACTTTCGCTAAGACAGTTCTTGTGGAATTGGCAAAGTGATATTTGGAAGCCCATAGAGGGCTATGGTGAAAAAGGAAATATCCTCAGATGAAATCTGGAAAGAAGCTTTCTGAGAAACTGCTTAGTGTTCTGTTAATTCATCTCACAGAGTTACATCTGTATTTCGTGGATCTCTCTGCTAGCCTTATTTCTGTGGAATCTGAGAACAGATATTTCGGATCCCTTTGGAGACTATAGGGCAAAAGGAAATATCCTCCGATAACAAAGAGAAAGAAGCTTTCTGAGAAACTTCTTTGTGTTCTGTGAAATCATCTCACAGAGTTACAGCTTTCCCCTCAAGAAGCCTTTCGCTAAGACAGTTCTTGTGGAATTGGCAAAGTGATATTTGGAAGCCCATAGAGGGCTATGGTGAAAAAGGAAATATCCTCAGATGAAATCTGGAAAGAAGCTTTCTGAGAAACTGCTTAGGGTTCTGTTAATTCGTCTCACAGAGTTACATCTGTATTTCGTGGATCTCTTTGCTAGCCTTATTTCTGTGGAATCTGAGATCAGATATTTCGGATCCCTTTGAAGACCATGGGGCAAAGGAAATATCCTCCGATAACAAAGAGAAAGAAGGTTTCTGAGAAAATTCTTTGTGTTCTGTGAAATCATCTCACTGAGTTACAGCTTTCCCCTCAAGAAGCCTTTCGCTAAGACAGTTCTTCTGGAATTGGCAAAGTGATATTTGGAAGCCCATAGAGGGCTATGGTGAAAAAGGAAATATCCTCAGATGAAATCTGGAAAGAAGCTTTCCGAGAAACTGCTCTGTGATGTGTGACTCCCACTCACAGAGTTACATCTGTATTCCGTGGATCTCTTTCCTAGCCCTATTTCTGTGGAATCTGAGAACAGATATTTCGGTTCCCTTTGGAGACTATAGGGCCAAAGGAAATATCCTCCGATAACAAAGAGAAAGAAGCTTTCTGAGAAACTTCTTTGTGTTCTGTGAAATCATCTCACAGAGTTACAGCTTTCCCCTCAAGAAGACTTTCGCTAAGACAGTTCTTGTGGAATTGGCAAAGTGATATTTGGAAGCCCATAGAGGGCTATGGTGAAAAAGGAAATATCCTCAGATGAAATCTGGAAAGAAGCTTTCTGAGAAACTGCTTAGTGTTCTGTTAATTCATCTCACAGAGTTACATCTGTATTTCGTGGATCTCTTTGCTAGCCTTATTTCTGTGGAATCTGAGAACAGATATTTCGGATCCCTTTGGAGACTATAGGGCCAAAGGAAATATCCTCCGATAACAAAGAGAAAGAAGCTTTCTGAGAAACTTCTTTGTGTTCTGTGAAATCATCTCACAGAGTTACAGATTTACCCTCAAGAACCCTTTCTCAAAGACAGTTCTTGTGGAATTGGCAAAGTGATATTTGGAAGCCCGAAGAGGGCTATGGTGAAAAAGGAAATATCCTCAGATGAAATCTGGAATGAAGCTTTCTGAGAATCTGCTTAGTGTTCTGTTAATTCGTCTCACAGAGTTACATCTGTATTTCGTGGATCTCTTTGCTAGCCTTATTTCTGTGGAATCTGAGAACAGATATTTCGGATCCCTTTGAAGACCATGGGGCCAAAGGAAATATCCTCCGATAACAAAGAGAAAGAAGGTTTCTGAGAAACTTCTTTGTGTTCTGTGAAATCATCTCACTGAGTTACAGCTTTCCCCTCAAGAAGCCTTTCGCTAAGACAGTTCTTCTGGAATTGGCAAAGTGATATTTGGAAGCCCATAGAGGGCTATGCTGAAAAAGGAAATATCCTCAGATGAAATCTGGAAAGAAGCTTTCCGAGAAACTGCTCTGGGATGTGTGACTTCCACTCACAGAGTTACATCTGTATTCCGTGGATCTCTTTGCTAGCCTTATTTCTGTGGAATCTGAGAACAGATATTTCGGATCCCTTTGGAGACTATAGGGCCAAAGGAAATATCCTCCGATAACAAAGAGAAAGAAGCTTCTTGAGAAACTTCTTTGTGTTCTGTGAAATCATCTCACAGAGTTACAGCTTTCCACTCAAGAAGCCTTTCGCTAAGACAGTTCTTGTGGAATTGGCAAAGTGATATTTGGAAGCCCATAGAGGGCTATGGTGAAAAAGGAAATATCCTCAGATGAAATCTGGAAAGAAGCTTTCTGAGAAACTGCTTAGTGTTCTGTTAATTCATCTCACAGAGTTACATCTGTATTTCGTGGATCTCTTTGCTAGCCTTATTTCTGTGGAATCTGAGAACAGATATTTCGGATCCCTTAGAAGACTATAGGGCCAAAGGAAATATCCTCCGATAACAAAGAGAAAGAAGCTTTCTGAGAAACTTCTTTGTGTTCTGTGAAATCATCTCACAGAGTTACAGCTTTCCCCTCAAGAAGCCTTTCGGTAAGACAGTTCTTGTGGAATTGGCAAAGTGATATTTGGAAGCCCATAGAGGGCTATGGTGAAAAAGGAAATATCCTCAGATGAAATCTGGAAAGAAGCTTTCTGAGAAACTGCTTAGTGTTCTGTTAATTCATCTCACAGAGTTACATCTGTATTTCGTGGATCTCTCTGCTAGCCTTATTTCTGTGGAATCTGAGAACAGATATTTCGGATCCCTTTGGAGACTATAGGGCCAAAGGAAATATCCTCCGATAACAAAGAGAAAGAAGCTTTCTGAGAAACTTCTTTGTGTTCTGTGAAATCATCTCACAGAGTTACAGCTTTCCCCTCAAGAAGCCTTTCTCAAAGACAGTTCTTGTGGAATTGGCAAAGTGATATTTGGAAGCCCATAGAGGGCTATGGTGAAAAAGGAAATATCCTCAGATGAAATCTGGAAAGAAGCTTTCTGAGAAACTGCTTAGGGTTCTGTTAATTCATCTCACAGAGTTACATCTGTATTTCGTGGATCTCTTTGCTACCCTTATTTCTGTGGAATCTGAGATCAGATATTTCAGATCCCTTTGAAGACCATGGGGCAAAGGAAATATCCTCCGATAACAAAGAGAAAGAAGGTTTCTGAGAAAATTCTTTGTGTTCTCTGAAATCATCTCACTGAGTTACAGCTTTCCCCTCAAGAAGCCTTTCGCTAAGACAGTTCTTCTGGAATTGGCAAAGTGATATTTGGAAGCCCATAGAGGGCTATGGTGAAAAAGGAAATATCCTCAGATGAAATCTGGAAAGAAGCTTTCCGAGAAACTGCTCTGTGATGTGTGACTCCCACTCACAGAGTTACATCTGTATTCCGTGGATCTCTTTCCTAGCCCTATTTCTGTGGAATCTGAGAACAGATATTTCGGTTCCCTTTGGAGACTATAGGGCCAAAGGAAATATCCTCCGATAACAAAGAGAAAGAAGCTTTCTGAGAAACTTCTTTGTGTTCTGTGAAATCATCTCACAGAGTTACAGCTTTCCCCTCAAGAAGCCTTTCGCTAAGACAGTTCTTCTGGAATTGGCAAAGTGATATTTGGAAGCCCATAGAGGGCTATGGTGAAAAAGGAAATATCCTCAGATGAAATCTGGAAAGAAGCTTTCCGAGAAACTGCTCTGTGATGTGTGACTTCCACTCACAGAGTTACATCGGTATTCCGTGGATCTCTTTGCTAGCCTTATTTCTATGGAATCTGAGAAGAGATATTTCGGATCCCTTTGAAGACCATAGGGCCAAAGGAAATATCCTCCGATAACAAAGAGAAAGAAGCTTTCTGAGAAACTTCTTTGTGTTCTGTGAAATCATCTCACAGAGTTACAGCTTTCCCCTCAAGAAGCCTTTCGCTAAGACAGTTCTTGTGGAATTGGCAAAGTGATATTTGGAAGCCCATAGAGGGCTATGGTGAAAAAGGAAATATCCTCAGATGAAATCTGGAAAGAAGCTTTCTGAGAAACTGCTTAGTGTTCTGTTAATTCATCTCACAGAGTTACATCTGTATTTCGTGGATCTCTTTGCTAGCCTTATTTCTGTGGAATCTGAGAACAGATATTTCGGATCCCTTTGGAGACTATAGGGCCAAAGGAAATATCCTCCGATAACAAAGAGAAAGAAGCTTTCTGAGAAACTTCTTTGTGTTCTGTGAAATCATCTCACAGAGTTACAGCTTTCCCCTCAAGAAGCCTTTCGCTAAGACAGTTCTTGTGGAATTGGCAAAGTGATATTTGGAAGCCCATAGAGGGCTATGGTGAAAAAGGAAATATCCTCAGATGAAATCTGGAAAGAAGCTTTCTGAGAAACTGCTTAGTGTTCTGTTAATTCATCTCACAGAGTTACATCTGTATTTCGTGGATCTCTTTGCTAGACTTATTTCTGTGGAATCTGAGAACAGATATTTCTGATCCCTTTGGAGACTATAGGGCCAAAGGAAATATCCTCCGATAACAAAGAGAAAGAAGCTTTCTGAGAAACTTCTTTGTGTTCTGTGAAATCATCTCACAGAGTTACACCTTTCCCCTCAAGAAGACTTTCGCTAAGACAGTACTTGTGGAATTGGCAAAGTGATATTTGGAAGCCCATAGAGGGCTATGGTGAAAAAGGAAATATCCTCAGATGAAATCTGGAAAGAAGCTTTCTGAGAAACTGCTTAGTGTTCTGTTAATTCATCTCACAGAGTTACATCTGTATTTCGTGGATCTCTTTGCTAGCCTTATTTCTGTGGAATCTGAGAACAGATATTTCGGATCCCTTTGGAGACTATAGGGCCAAAGGAAATATCCTCCGATAACAAAGAGATAGAAGCTTTCTGAGAAACTTCTTTGTGTTCTCTGAAATCATCTCACAGAGTTACAGCTTTCCCCTCAAGAAGCCTTTCTCAAAGACAGTTCTTGTGGAATTGGCAAAGTGATATTTGGAAGCCCATACAGGGCTACGGTGAAAAAGGAAATATCCTCAGATGAAATTTGGAAAGAAGCTTTCTGAGAAACTGCTTAGTGTTCTGTTAATTCATCTCACAGAGTTACATCTGTATTTCGTGGATCTCTTTGCTACCCTTATTTCTGTGGAATCTGAGATCAGATATTTCAGATCCCTTTGAAGACCATGGGGCAAAGGAAATATCCTCCGATAACAAAGAGAAAGAAGGTTTCTGAGAAAATTCTTTGTGTTCTGTGAAATCATCTCACTGAGTTACAGCTTTCCCCTCAAGAAGCCTTTCGCTAAGACAGTTCTTCTGGAATTGGCAAAGTGATATTTGGAAGCCCATAGAGGGCTATGGTGAAAAAGGAAATATCCTCAGATGAAATCTGGAAAGAAGCTTTCCGAGAAACTGCTCTGTGATGTGTGACTCCCACTCACAGAGTTACATCTGTATTCCGTGGATCTCTTTCCTAGCCCTATTTCTGTGGAATCTGAGAACAGATATTTCGGTTCCCTTTGGAGACTATAGGGCCAAAGGAAATATCCTCCGATAACAAAGAGAAAGAAGCTTTCTGAGAAACTTCTTTGTGTTCTGTGAAATCATCTCACAGAGTTACAGCTTTCCCCTCAAGAAGACTTTCGCTAAGACAGTTCTTGTGGAATTGGCAAAGTGATATTTGGAAGCCCATAGAGGGCTATGGTGAAAAAGGAAATATCCTCAGATGAAATCTGGAAAGAAGCTTTCTGAGAAACTGCTTAGTGTTCTGTTAATTCATCTCACAGAGTTACATCTGTATTTCGTGGATCTCTTTGCTAGCCTTATTTCTGTGGAATCTGAGAACAGATATTTCGGATCCCTTTGGAGACTATAGGACAAAAGGAAATATCCTCCGATAACAAAGAGAAAGAAGCTTTCTGAGAAACTTCTTTGTGTTCTGTGAAATCATCTCACAGAGTTACAGCTTTCCCCTCAAGAAGCCTTTCGCTAAGACAGTTCTTGTGGAATTGGCAAAGTGATATTTGGAAGCCCATAGAGGGCTATGGTGAAAAAGGAAATATCCTCAGATGAAATCTGGAAAGAAGCTTTCTGAGAAACTGCTTAGTGTTCTGTTAATTCGTCTCACAGAGTTACATCTGTATTTCGTGGATCTCTTTCCTAGCCCTATTTCTGTGGAACCTGAGAACAGATATTTCGGATCCCCTTGGAGACTATAGGACCAAAGGAAATATCCTCCGATAACAAAGAGAAAGAAGCTTTCTGAGAAAATTCTTTGTGTTCTGTGAAATCATCTCACAGAGTTACAGCTTTCCCCTCAAGAAGACTTTCGCTAAGACAGTTCTTGTGGAATTTGCAAAGTGATATTTGGAAGCCCATAGAGGGCTATGGTGAAAAAGGAAATATCCTCAGATGAAATCTGGAAAGAAGCTTTCTGAGAAACTGCTTAGTGTTCTGTTAATTCATCTCACAGAGTTGTATCTGTATTTCGTGGATCTCTTTGCTAGCCTTATTTCTGTGGAATCTGAGAACAGATATTTCGGAGCCCTTTGGAGACTATAGGGCCAAAGGAAATATCCTCCGATAACAAAGAGAAAGAAGCTTTCTGAGAAACTTCTTTGTGTTCTGTGAAATCATCTCACAGAGTTACAGCTTTCCCCTCAAGAAGCCTTTCTCAAAGACAGTTCTTGTGGAATTGGCAAAGTGATATTTGGAAGCCCATAGAGGGCTATGGTGAAAAAGGAAATATCCTCAGATGAAATCTGGAAAGAAGCTTTCTGAGAAACTGCTTAGTGTTCTGTTAATTCATCTCACAGAGTTACATCTGTATTTCGTGGATCTCTTTGCTACCCTTATTTCTGTGGAATCTGAGAACAGATATTTCAGATCCCTTTGAAGACCATGAGGCCAAAGGAAATATCCTCCGATAACAAAGAGAAAGAAGGTTTCTGAGAAACTTCTTTGTGTTCTGTGAAATCATCTCACTGAGTTTCAGTTTTCCCCTCAAGAAGCCTTTCGTTAAGACAGTCCTTCTGCAATTGGCAAAGTGATATTTGGAAGCCCATAGAGGGGTATGGTGAAAAAGGAAATATCCTCAGATGAAATCTGGAAAGAAGCTTTCCGAGAAACTGCTCTGTGATGTGTGACTTCCACTCACAGAGTTACATCTGTATTCCGTGGATCTCTTTGCTAGCCTTATTTCTGTGGAATCTGAGAAGAGATATTTCGGATCCCTTTGAAGACCATAGCCCAAAGGAAATATCCTCCGATAACAAAGAGAAAGAAGCTTTCTGAGAAACTTCTTTGTGTTCTGTGAAATCATCTCACAGAGTTACAGCTTTCCCCTCAAGAAGCCTTTCGCTAAGACAGTTCTTGTGGAATTGGCAAAGTGATATTTGGAAGCCCATAGAGGGCTATGGTGAAAAAGGAAATATCCTCAGATGAAATCTGGAAAGAAGATTTCTGAGAAATTGCTTAGTGTTCTGTTAATTCATCTCACAGAGTTACATCTGTATTTCGTGGATCACTTTGCTAGCCTTATTTCTGTGGAATCTGAGAACAGATATTTCTGATCCCTTTGGAGACTATAAGGCCAAAGGAAATATCCTCCGATAACAAAGAGAAAGAAGCTTTCTGAGAAACTTCTTTGTGTTCTGTGAAATCATCTCAGAGAGTTACAGATTTCCCCTCAAGAAGCGTTTCGCTAAGACAGTACTTGTGGAATTGGCAAAGTGATATTTGGAAGCCCATAGAGGGCTATGGTGAAAAAGGAAATATCCTCAGATGAAATCTGGAAAGAAGCTTTCTGAGAAACTGCTTAGTGTTCTGTTAATTCATCTCACAGAGTTACATCTGTATTTCGTGGATCTCTTTGCTAGCCTTATTTCTGTGGAATCTGAGAACAGATATTTCGGATCCCTTTGGAGACTATAGGGCCAAAGGAAATATCCTCCGATAACAAAGAGAAAGAAGCTTTCTGAGAAACTTCTTTGTGTTCTGTGAAATCATCTCACAGAGTTACAGCTTTCCCCTCAAGAAGCCTTTCTCAAAGTCAGTTCTTGTGGAATTGGCAAAGTGATATTTCGAAGCCCATAGAGGGCTATGGTGAAAAAGGAAATATCCTCAGATGAAATCTGGAAAGAAGCTTTCTGAGAAACTGCTTAGTGTTCTGTTAATTTATCTCACAGAGTTACATCTGTATTTCGTGGATCTCTTTGCTACCCTTATTTCTGTGGAATCTGAGAACAGATATTTCAGATCCCTTTGAAGACCATGGGGCCAAAGGAAATATCCTCCGATAACAATGAGAAAGAAGGTTTCTGAGAAACTTCTTTGTGTTCTGTGAAATCATCTCACTGAGTTACAGCTTTCCCCTCAAGAAGCCTTTCGCTAAGACAGTTCTTCTGGAATTGGCAAAGTGATATTTGGAAGCCCATAGAGGGCTATGGTGAAAAAGGAAATATCCTCAGATGAAATCTGGAAAGAAGCTTTCCGAGAAACTGCTCTGTGATGTGTGACTTCCACTCACAGAGTTACATCTGTATTCCGTGGATGTCTTTGCTAGCCTTATTTCTGTGGAATCTGAGAAGAGATATTTCGGATCCCTTTGAAGTCCATAGTGCCAAAGGAAATATCCTCCGATAACAAAGAGAAAGAAGCTTTCTGAGAAACTTCTTTGTGTTCTGTGAAATCATCTCACAGAGTTACAGCTTTCCCCTCAAGAAGACTTTCGCTAAGACAGTTCTTGTGGAATTGGCAAAGTGATATTTGGAAGCCCATAGAGGGCTATGGTGAAAAAGGAAATATCCTCAGATGAAATCTGGAAAGAAGCTTTCTGAGAAACTGCTTAGTGTTCTGTTAATTCATCTCACAGAGTTACATCTGTATTTCGTGGATCTCTTTGCTAGCCTTATTTCTGTGGAATCTGAGAACAGATATTTCGGATCCCTTTGGAGACTATAGGGCCAAAGGAAATATCCTCCGATAACAAAGAGAAAGAAGCTTTCTGAGAAACTTCTTTGTGTTCTGTGAAATCATCTCACAGAGTTACAGCTTTCCCCTCAAGAAGCCTTTCTCAAAGACAGTTCTTGTGGAATTGGCAAAGTGATATTTGGAAGCCCATAGAGGGCTATGGTGAAAAAGGAAATATTCTCAGATGAAATCTGGAAAGAAGCTTTCTGAGAAACTGCTTAGTGTTCTGTTAATTCATCTCACAGAGTTACATCTGTATTTCGTGGATCTCTTTGCTACCCTTATTTCTGTGGAATCTGAGAACAGATATTTCAGATCCCTTTGAAGACCATGAGGCCAAAGGAAATATCCTCCGATAACAAAGAGAAAGAAGGTTTCTGAGAAACTTCTTTGTGTTCTGTGAAATCATCTCACTGAGTTTCAGTTTTCCCCTCAAGAAGCCTTTCGTTAAGACAGTCCTTCTGCAATTGGCAAAGTGATATTTGGAAGCCCATAGAGGGCTATGGTGAAAAAGGAAATATCCTCAGATGAAATCTGGAAAGAAGATTTCTGAGAAATTGCTTAGTGTTCTGTTAATTCATCTCACAGAGTTACATCTGTATTTCGTGGATCACTTTGCTAGCCTTATTTCTGTGGAATCTGAGAACAGATATTTCAGATCCCTTTGAAGACCATGAGGCCAAAGGAAATATACTCCGATAACAAAGAGAAAGAAGGTTTCTGAAAAACTACTTTGTGTTCTGTGAAATCATCTCACTGAGTTTCAGTTTTCCCCTCAAGAAGCCTTTCGTTAAGACAGTCCTTCTGCAATTGGCAAAGTGATATTTGTAAGCCCATAGAGGGCTATGGTGAAAAAGGAAATATCCTCAGATGAAATCTGGAAAGAAGATTTCTGAGAAATTGCTTAGTGTTCTGTTAATTCATCTCACAGAGTTACATCTGTATTTCGTGGATCACTTTGCTAGCCTTATTTCTGTGGAATCTGAGAACAGATATTTCTGATCCCTTTGGAGACTATAAGGCCAAAGGAAATATCCTCCGATAACAAAGAGAAAGAAGCTTTCTGAGAAACTTCTTTGTGTTCTGTGAAAACATCTCAGAGAGTTACAGATTTCCCCTCAAGAAGCCTTTCGCTAAGACAGTACTTGTGGAATTGGCAAAGTGATATTTGGAAGCCCATAGAGGACTATGGTGAAAAAGGAAATATCCTCAGATGAAATCTGGAAAGAAGCTTTCTGAGAAACTGCTTAGTGTTCTGTTAATTCATCTCACAGAGTTACATCTGTATTTCGTGGATCTCTTTGCTAGCCTTATTTCTGTGGAATCTGAGAACAGATATTTCGGATCCCTTTGGAGACTATAGGGCCAAAGGAAATATCCTCCGATAACAAAGAGAAAGAAGCTTTCTGAGAAACTTCTTTGTGTTCTGTGAAATCATCTCACAGAGTTACAGCTTTACCCTCAAGAAGCCTTTCTCAAAGACAGTTCTTGTGGAATTGGCAAAGTGATATTTCGAAGCCCATAGAGGGCTATGGTGAAAAAGGAAATATCCTCAGATGAAATCTGGAAAGAAGCTTTCTGAGAAACTGCTTAGTGTTCTGTTAATTCATCTCACAGAGTTACATCTGTATTTCGTGGATCTCTTTGCTACCCTTATTTCTGTGGAATCTGAGAACAGATATTTCAGATCCCTTTGAAGACCATGGGGCCAAAGGAAATATCCTCCGATAACAATGAGAAAGAAGGTTTCTGAGAAACTTCTTTGTGTTCTGTGAAATCATCTCACTGAGTTACAGCTTTCCCCTCAAGAAGCCTTTCGCTAAGACAGTTCTTCTGGAATTGGCAAAGTGATATTTGGAAGCCCATAGAGGGCTATGGTGAAAAAGGAAATATCCTCAGATGAAATCTGGAAAGAAGCTTTCCGAGAAACTCCTCTGTGATGTGTGACTTCCACTCACAGAGTTACATCTGTATTCCGTGGATGTCTTTGCTAGCCTTATTTCTGTGGAATCTGAGAAGAGATATTTCGGATCCCTTTGAAGTCCATAGGGCCAAAGGGAATATCCTCCGATAACAAAGAGAAAGAAGCTTTCTGAGAAACTTCTTTGTGTTCTGTGAAATCATCTCACAGAGTTACAGCTTTCCCCTCAAGAAGACTTTCGCTAAGACAGTTCTTGTGGAATTGGCAAAGTGATATTTGGAAGCCCATAGAGGGCTATGGTGAAAAAGGAAATATCCTCAGATGAAATCTGGAAAGAAGCTTTCTGAGAAACTGCTTAGTGTTCTGTTAATTCATCTCACAGAGTTACATCTGTATTTCGTGGATCTCTTTGCTAGCCTTATTTCTGTGGAATCTGAGAACAGATATTTCGGATCCCTTTGGAGACTATAGGGCCAAAGGAAATATCCTCCGATAACAAAGAGAAAGAAGCTTTCTGAGAAACTTCTTTGTGTTCTGTGAAATCATCTCACAGAGTTACAGCTTTCCCCTCAAGAAGCCTTTCTCAAAGACAGTTCTTGTGGAATTGGCAAAGTGATATTTCGAAGCCCATAGAGGGCTATGGTGAAAAAGGAAATATCCTCAGATGAAATCTGGAAAGAAGCTTTCTGAGAAACTGCTTAGTGTTCTGTTAATTCATCTCACAGAGTTACATCTGTATTTCGTGGATCTCTTTGCTACCCTTATTTCTGTGGAATCTGAGAACAGATATTTCAGATCCCTTTGAAGACCATGAGGCCAAAGGAAATATCCTCCGATAACAAAGAGAAAGAAGGTTTCTGAGAAACTTCTTTGTGTTCTGTGAAATCATCTCACTGAGTTTCAGTTTTCCCCTCAAGAAGCCTTTCGTTAAGACAGTCCTTCTGCAATTGGCAAAGTGATATTTGGAAGCCCATAGAGGGGTATGGTGAAAAAGGAAATATCCTCAGATGAAATCTGGAAAGAAGCTTTCCGAGAAACTGCTCTGTGATGTGTGACTTCCACTCACAGAGTTACATCTGTATTCCGTGGATCTCTTTGCTAGCCTTATTTCTGTGGAATCTGAGAAGAGATATTTCGGATCCCTTTGAAGACCATAGGGCCAAAGGAAATATCCTCCGATAACAAAGAGAAAGAAGCTTTCTGAGAAACTTCTTTGTGTTCTGTGAAATCATCTCACAGAGTTACAGCTTTCCCCTCAAGAAGCCTTTCGCTAAGACAGTTCTTGTGGAATTGGCAAAGTGATATTTGGAAGCCCATAGAGGGCTATGGTGAAAAAGGAAATATCCTCAGATGAAATCTGGAAAGAAGATTTCTGAGAAATTGCTTAGTGTTCTGTTAATTCATCTCACAGAGTTACATCTGTATTTCGTGGATCACTTTGCTAGCCTTATTTCTGTGGAATCTGAGAACAGATATTTCTGATCCCTTTGGAGACTATAAGGCCAAAGGAAATATCCTCCGATAACAAAGAGAAAGAAGCTTTCTGAGAAACTTCTTTGTGTTCTGTGAAATCATCTCAGAGAGTTACAGATTTCCCCTCAAGAAGCCTTTCGCTAAGACAGTTCTTCTGGAATTGGCAAAGTGATATTTGGAAGCCCATAGAGGGCTATGGTGAAAAAGGAAATATCCTCAGATGAAATCTGGAAAGAAGCTTTCTGAGAAACTGCTCTGGGATGTGTGACTTCCACTCACAGAGTTACATCTGTATTCCGTGGATGTCTTTGCTAGCCTTATTTCTGTGGAATCTGAGAAGAGATATTTCGGATCCCTTTGTAGTCCATAGGGCCAAAGGAAATATCCTCCGATAACAAAGAGAAAGAAGCTTTCTGAGAAACTTCTTTGTGTTCTGTGAAATCATCTCACAGAGTTACAGCTTTCCCCTCAAGAAGACTTTCGCTAAGACAGTTCTTGTGGAATTGGCAAAGTGATATTTGGAAGCCCATAGAGGGCTATGGTGAAAAAGGAAATATCCTCAGATGAAATCTGGAAAGAAGCTTTCTGAGAAACTGCTTAGTGTTCTGTTAATTCATCTCACAGAGTTACATCTGTATTTCGTGGATCTCTTTGCTAGCCTTATTTCTGTGGAATCTGAGAACAGATATTTCGGATCCCTTTGGAGACTATAGGGCCAAAGGAAATATCCTCCGATAACAAAGAGAAAGAAGCTTTCTGAGAAACTTCTTTGTGTTCTGTGAAATCATCTCACAGAGTTACAGCTTTCCCCTCAAGAAGCCTTTCTCAAAGACAGTTCTTGTGGAATTGGCAAAGTGATATTTGGAAGCCCATAGAGGGCTATGGTGAAAAAGGAAATATCCTTAGATGAAATCTGGAAAGAAGCTTTCTGAGAAACTGCTTAGTGTTCTGTTAATTCATCTCACAGAGTTACATCTGTATTTCGTGGATCTCTTTGCTACCCTTATTTCTGTGGAATCTGAGAACAGATATTTCAGATCCCTTTGAAGACCATGAGGCCAAAGGAAATATCCTCCGATAACAAAGAGAAAGAAGGTTTCTGAGAAACTTCTTTGTGTTCTGTAAAATCATCTCACTGAGTTTCAGTTTTCCCCTCAAGAAGCCTTTCGTTAAGACAGTCCTTCTGCAATTGGCAAAGTGATATTTGGAAGCCCATAGAGGGCTATGGTGAAAAAGGAAATATCCTCAGATGAAATCTGGAAAGAAGATTTCTGAGAAATTGCTTAGTGTTCTGTTAATTCATCTCACAGAGTTACATCTGTATTCCGTGGATCCCTTTGCTAGCCTTATTTCTGTGGAATCTGAGAACAGATATTTCGGATCCCTTTGGAGACTATAAGGCCAAAGGAAATATCCTCCGATAACAAAGAGAAAGAAGCTTTCTGAGAAACTTCTTTGTGTTCTGTGAAATCATCTCAGAGAGTTACAGATTTCCCCTCAAGAATCCTTTCGCTAAGACAGTACTTGTGGAATTGGCAAAGTGATATTTGGAAGCCCATAGAGGGCTATGGTGAAAAAGGAAATATCCTCAGATGAAATCTGGAAAGAAGCTTTCTGAGAAACTGCTTAGTGTTCTGTTAATTCATCTCACAGAGTTACATCTGTATTTCGTGGATCTCTTTGCTAGCCTTATTTCTGTGGAATCTGAGAACAGATATTTCGGATCCCTTTGGAGACTATAGGGCCAAAGGAAATATCCTCCGATAACAAAGAGAAAGAAGCTTTCTGAGAAACTTCTTTGTGTTCTGTGAAATCATCTCAGAGAGTTACAGATTTCCCCTCAAGAAGCCTTTCGCTAAGACAGTTCTTCTGGAATTGGCAAAGTGATATTTGGAAGCCCATAGAGGGCTATGGTGAAAAAGGAAATATCCTCAGATGAAATCTGGAAAGAAGCTTTCTGAGAAACTGCTCTGGGATGTGTGACTTCCACTCACAGAGTTACATCTGTATTCCGTGGATGTCTTTGCTAGCCTTATTTCTGTGGAATCTGAGAAGAGATATTTCGGATCCCTTTGTAGTCCATAGGGCCAAAGGAAATATCCTCCGATAACAAAGAGAAAGAAGCTTTCTGAGAAACTTCTTTGTGTTCTGTGAAATCATCTCACAGAGTTACAGCTTTCCCCTCAAGAAGACTTTCGCTAAGACAGTTCTTGTGGAATTGGCAAAGTGATATTTGGAAGCCCATAGAGGGCTATGGTGAAAAAGGAAATATCCTCAGATGAAATCTGGAAAGAAGCTTTCTGAGAAACTGCTTAGTGTTCTGTTAATTCATCTCACAGAGTTACATCTGTATTTCGTGGATCTCTTTGCTAGCCTTATTTCTGTGGAATCTGAGAACAGATATTTCGGATCCCTTTGGAGACTATAGGGCCAAAGGAAATATCCTCCGATAACAAAGAGAAAGAAGCTTTCTGAGAAACTTCTTTGTGTTCTGTGAAATCATCTCACAGAGTTACAGCTTTCCCCTCAAGAAGCCTTTCTCAAAGACAGTTCTTGTGGAATTGGCAAAGTGATATTTGGAAGCCCATAGAGGGCTATGGTGAAAAAGGAAATATCCTTAGATGAAATCTGGAAAGAAGCTTTCTGAGAAACTGCTTAGTGTTCTGTTAATTCATCTCACAGAGTTACATCTGTATTTCGTGGATCTCTTTGCTACCCTTATTTCTGTGGAATCTGAGAACAGATATTTCAGATCCCTTTGAAGACCATGAGGCCAAAGGAAATATCCTCCGATAACAAAGAGAAAGAAGGTTTCTGAGAAACTTCTTTGTGTTCTGTAAAATCATCTCACTGAGTTTCAGTTTTCCCCTCAAGAAGCCTTTCGTTAAGACAGTCCTTCTGCAATTGGCAAAGTGATATTTGGAAGCCCATAGAGGGCTATGGTGAAAAAGGAAATATCCTCAGATGAAATCTGGAAAGAAGATTTCTGAGAAATTGCTTAGTGTTCTGTTAATTCATCTCACAGAGTTACATCTGTATTCCGTGGATCCCTTTGCTAGCCTTATTTCTGTGGAATCTGAGAACAGATATTTCGGATCCCTTTGGAGACTATAAGGCCAAAGGAAATATCCTCCGATAACAAAGAGAAAGAAGCTTTCTGAGAAACTTCTTTGTGTTCTGTGAAATCATCTCAGAGAGTTACAGATTTCCCCTCAAGAATCCTTTCGCTAAGACAGTACTTGTGGAATTGGCAAAGTGATATTTGGAAGCCCATAGAGGGCTATGGTGAAAAAGGAAATATCCTCAGATGAAATCTGGAAAGAAGCTTTCTGAGAAACTGCTTAGTGTTCTGTTAATTCATCTCACAGAGTTACATCTGTATTTCGTGGATCTCTTTGCTCGCCTTATTTCTGTGGAATCTGAGAACAGATATTTCGGATCCCTTTGGAGACTATAGGGCCAAAGGAAATATCCTCCGATAACAAAGAGAAAGAAGCTTTCTGAGAAACTTCTTTGTGTTCTGTGAAATCATCTCACAGAGTTACAGCTTTCCCCTCAAGAAGCCTTTCTCAAAGACAGTTCTTGTGGAATTGGCAAAGTGATATTTCGAAGCCCATAGAGGGCTATGGTGAAAAAGGAAATATCCTCAGATGAAATCTGGAAAGAAGCTTTCTGAGAAACTGCTTAGTGTTCTGTTAATTCATCTCACAGAGTTACATCTGTATTTCGTGGATCTCTTTGCTACCCTTATTTCTGTGGAATCTGAGAACAGATATTTCAGATCCCTTTGAAGACCATGGGGCCAATGGAAATATCCTCCGATAACAATGAGAAAGAAGGTTTCTGAGAAACTTCTTTGTGTTCTGTGAAATCATCTCACTGAGTTACAGCTTTCCCCTCAAGAAGCCTTTCGCTAAGACAGTTCTTCTGGAATTGGCAAAGTGATATTTGGAAGCCCATAGAGGGCTATGGTGAAAAAGGAAATATCCTCAGATGAAATCTGGAAAGAAGCTTTCCGAGAAACTGCTCTGTGATGTGTGACTTCCACTCACAGAGTTACATCTGTATTCCGTGGATATCTTTGCTAGCCTTATTTCTGTGGAATCTGAGAAGAGATATTTCGGATCCCTTTGAAGTCCATAGGGCCAAAGGAAATATCCTCCGATAACAAAGAGAAAGAAGCTTTCTAAGAAACTTCTTTGTGTTCTGTGAAATCATCTCACAGAGTTACAGCTTTCCCCTCAAGAAGACTTTCGCTAAGACAGTTCTTGTGGAATTGGCAAAGTGATATTTGGAAGCCCATAGAGGGCTATGGTGAAAAAGGAAATATCCTCAGATGAAATCTGGAAAGAAGCTTTCTGAGAAACTGCTTAGTGTTCTGTTAATTCATCTCACAGAGTTACATCTGTATTTCGTGGATCTCTTTGCTAGCCTTATTTCTGTGGAATCTGAGAACAGATATTTCGGATCCCTTTGGAGACTATAGGGCAAAAGGAAATATCCTCCGATAACAAAGAGAAAGAAGCTTTCTGAGAAACTTCTTTGTGTTCTGTGAAATCATCTCACAGAGTTACAGCTTTCCCCTCAAGAAGCCTTTCTCAAAGACAGTTCTTGTGGAATTGGCAAAGTGATATTTCGAAGCCCATAGAGGGCTATGGTGAAAAAGGAAATATCCTCAGATGAAATCTGGAAAGAAGCTTTCTGAGAAACTGCTTAGTGTTCTGTTAATTCATCTCACAGAGTTACATCTGTATTTCGTGGATCTCTTTGCTACCCTTATTTCTGTGGAATCTGAGAACAGATATTTCAGATCCCTTTGAAGACCATGAGGCCAAAGGAAATATCCTCCGATAACAAAGAGAAAGAAGGTTTCTGAGAAACTTCTTTGTGTTCTGTGAAATCATCTCACTGAGTTTCAGTTTTCCCCTCAAGAAGCCTTTCGTTAAGACAGTCCTTCTGCAATTGGCAAAGTGATATTTGGAAGCCCATAGAGGGGTATGGTGAAAAAGGAAATATCCTCAGATGAAATCTGGAAAGAAGCTTTCCGAGAAACTGCTCTGTGATGTGTGACTTCCACTCACAGAGTTACATCTGTATTCCGTGGATCTCTTTGCTAGCCTTATTTCTGTGGAATCTGAGAAGAGATATTTCGGATCCCTTTGAAGACCATAGGGCCAAAGGAAATATCCTCCGATAACAAAGAGAAAGAAGCTTTCTGAGA
The DNA here is from genome assembly GCF_043159975.1 of Macaca nemestrina. Lineage (NCBI taxonomy): Eukaryota > Metazoa > Chordata > Mammalia > Primates > Cercopithecidae > Macaca > Macaca nemestrina. Next base: position 35,513,400 of record NC_092142.1, on the reverse strand, counting down.
AACTTCTTTGTGTTCTGTGAAATCATCTCACAGAGTTACAGCTTTCCCCTCAAGAAGCCTTTCGCTAAGACAGTTCTTGTGGAATTGGCAAAGTGATATTTGGAAGCCCATAGAGGGCTATGGTGAAAAAGGAAATATCCTCAGATGAAATCTGGAAAGAAGATTTCTGAGAAAGTGCTTAGTGTTCTGTTAATTCATCTCACAGAGTTACATCTGTATTTCGTGGATCACTTTGCTAGCCTTATTTCTGTGGAATCTGAGAACAGATATTTCTGATCCCTTTGGAGACTATAAGGCCAAAGGAAATATCCTCCGATAACAAAGAGAAAGAAGCTTTCTGAGAAACTTCTTTGTGTTCTGTGAAATCATCTCAGAGAGTTACAGATTTCCCCTCAAGAAGCCTTTCGCTAAGACAGTACTTGTGGAATTGGCAAAGTGATATTTGGAAGCCCATAGAGGGCTATGGTGAAAAAGGAAATATCCTCAGATGAAATCTGGAAAGAAGCTTTCTGAGAAACTGCTTAGTGTTCTGTTAATTCATCTCACAGAGTTACATCTGTATTTCGTGGATCTCTTTGCTACCCTTATTTCTGTGGAATCTGAGAACAGATATTTCAGATCCCTTTGAAGACCATGGGGCCAAAGGAAATATCCTCCGATAACAATGAGAAAGAAGGTTTCTGAGAAACTTCTTTGTGTTCTGTGAAATCATCTCACTGAGTTACAGCTTTCCCCTCAAGAAGCCTTTCGCTAAGACAGTTCTTCTGGAATTGGCAAAGTGATATTTGGAAGCCCATAGAGGGCTATGGTGAAAAAGGAAATATCCTCAGATGAAATCTGGAAAGAAGATTTCCGAGAAACTGCTCTGTGATGTGTGACTTCCACTCACAGAGTTACATCTGTATTCCGTGGATGTCTTTGCTAGCCTTATTTCTGTGGAATCTGAGAAGAGATATTTCGGATCCCTTTGAAGTCCATAGGGCCAAAGGAAATATCCTCCGATAACAAAGAGAAAGAAGCTTTCTGAGAAACTTCTTTGTGTTCTGTGAAATCATCTCAGAGAGTTACAGATTTCCCCTCAAGAAGCCTTTCGCTAAGACAGTACTTGTGGAATTGGCAAAGTGATATTTGGAAGCCCATAGAGGGCTATGGTGAAAAAGGAAATATCCTCAGATGAAATCTGGAAAGAAGCTTTCTGAGAAACTGCTTAGTGTTCTGTTAATTCATCTCACAGAGTTACATCTGTATTTCGTGGATCTCTTTGCTAGCCTTATTTCTGTGGAATCTGAGAACAGATATTTCGGATCCCTTTGGAGACTATAGGGCCAAAGGAAATATCCTCCGATAACAAAGAGAAAGAAGCTTTCTGAGAAACTTCTTTGTGTTCTGTGAAATCATCTCACAGAGTTACAGCTTTCCCCTCAAGAAGCCTTTCTCAAAGACAGTTCTTGTGGAATTGGCAAAGTGATATTTCGAAGCCCATAGAGGGCTATGGTGAAAAAGGAAATATCCTCAGATGAAATCTGGAAAGAAGCTTTCTGAGAAACTGCTTAGTGTTCTGTTAATTCATCTCACAGAGTTACATCTGTATTTCGTGGATCTCTTTGCTACCCTTATTTCTGTGGAATCTGAGAACAGATATTTCAGATCCCTTTGAAGACCATGGGGCCAAAGGAAATATCCTCCGATAACAATGAGAAAGAAGGTTTCTGAGAAACTTCTTTGTGTTCTGTGAAATCATCTCACTGAGTTACAGCTTTCCCCTCAAGAAGCCTTTCGCTAAGACAGTTCTTCTGGAATTGGCAAAGTGATATTTGGAAGCCCATAGAGGGCTATGTTGAAAAAGGAAATATCCTCAGATGAAATCTGGAAAGAAGCTTTCCGAGAAACTGCTCTGTGATGTGTGACTTCCACTCACAGAGTTACATCTGTATTCCGTGGATGTCTTTGCTAGCCTTATTTCTGTGGAATCTGAGAAGAGATATTTCGGATCCCTTTGAAGTCCATAGGGCCAAAGGAAATATCCTCCGATAACAAAGAGAAAGAAGCTTTCTGAGAAACTTCTTTGTGTTCTGTGAAATCATCTCACAGAGTTACAGCTTTCCCCTCAAGAAGACTTTCGCTAAGACAGTTCTTGTGGAATTGGCAAAGTGATATTTGGAAGCCCATAGAGGGCTATGGTGAAAAAGGAAATATCCTCAGATGAAATCTGGAAAGAAGCTTTCTGAGAAACTGCTTAGTGTTCTGTTAATTCATCTCACAGAGTTACATCTGTATTTCGTGGATCTCTTTGCTAGCCTTATTTCTGTGGAATCTGAGAACAGATATTTCGGATCCCTTTGGAGACTATAGGGCCAAAGGAAATATCCTCCGATAACAAAGAGAAAGAAGCTTTCTGAGAAACTTCTTTGTGTTCTGTGAAATCATCTCACAGAGTTACAGCTTTCCCCTCAAGAAGCCTTTCTCAAAGACAGTTCTTGTGGAATTGGCAAAGTGATATTTGGAAGCCCATAGAGGGCTATGGTGAAAAAGGAAATATCCTCAGATGAAATCTGGAAAGAAGCTTTCCGAGAAACTGCTCTGTGATGTGTGACTTCCACTCACAGAGTTACATCTGTATTCCGTGGATCTCTTTGCTAGCCTTATTTCTGTGGAATCTGAGAAGAGATATTTCGGATCCCTTTGAAGACCATAGGGCCAAAGGAAATATCCTCCGATAACAAAGAGAAAGAAGCTTTCTGAGAAACTTCTTTGTGTTCTGTGAAATCATCTCACAGAGTTACAGCTTTCCCCTCAAGAAGCCTTTCGCTAAGACAGTTCTTGTGGAATTGGCAAAGTGATATTTGGAAGCCCATAGAGGGCTATGGTGAAAAAGGAAATATCCTCAGATGAAATCTGGAAAGAAGATTTCTGAGAAATTGCTTAGTGTTCTGTTAATTCATCTCACAGAGTTACATCTGTATTTCGTGGATCACTTTGCTAGCCTTATTTCTGTGGAATCTGAGAACAGATATTTCTGATCCCTTTGGAGACTATAAGGCCAAAGGAAATATCCTCCGATAACAAAGAGAAAGAAGCTTTCTGAGAAACTTCTTTGTGTTCTGTGAAATCATCTCAGAGAGTTACAGATTTCCCCTCAAGAAGCCTTTCGCTAAGACAGTACTTGTGGAATTGGCAAAGTGATATTTGGAAGCCCATAGAGGGCTATGGTGAAAAAGGAAATATCCTCAGATGAAATCTGGAAAGAAGCTTTCTGAGAAACTGCTTAGTGTTCTGTTAATTCATCTCACAGAGTTACATCTGTATTTCGTGGATCTCTTTGCTAGCCTTATTTCTGTGGAATCTGAGAACAGATATTTCGGATCCCTTTGGAGACTATAGGGCCAAAGGAAATATCCTCCGATAACAAAGAGAAAGAAGCTTTCTGAGAAACTTCTTTGTGTTCTGTGAAATCATCTCACAGAGTTACAGCTTTCCCCTCAAGAAGCCTTTCTCAAAGACAGTTCTTGTGGAATTGGCAAAGTGATATTTCGAAGCCCACAGAGGGCTATGGTGAAAAAGGAAATATCCTCAGATGAAATCTGGAAAGAAGCTTTCTGAGAAACTGCTTAGTGTTCTGTTAATTCATCTCACAGAGTTACATCTGTATTTCGTGGATCTCTTTGCTACCCTTATTTCTGTGGAATCTGAGAACAGATATTTCAGATCCCTTTGAAGACCATGGGGCCAAAGGAAATATCCTCCGATAACAATGAGAAAGAAGGTTTCTGAGAAACTTCTTTGTGTTCTGTGAAATCATCTCACTGAGTTACAGCTTTCCCCTCAAGAAGCCTTTCGCTAAGACAGTTCTTCTGGAATTGGCAAAGTGATATTTGGAAGCCCATAGAGGGCTATGGTGAAAAAGGAAATATCCTCAGATGAAATCTGGAAAGAAGCTTTCCGAGAAACTGCTCTGTGATGTGTGACTTCCACTCACAGAGTTACATCTGTATTCCGTGGATGTCTTTGCTAGCCTTATTTCTGTGGAATCTGAGAAGAGATATTTCGGATCCCTTTGAAGTCCATAGGGCCAAAGGAAATATCCTCCGATAACAAAGAGAAAGAAGCTTTCTGAGAAACTTCTTTGTGTTCTGTGAAATCATCTCACAGAGTTACAGCTTTCCCCTCAAGAAGACTTTCGCTAAGACAGTTCTTGTGGAATTGGCAAAGTGATATTTGGAAGCCCATAGAGGGCTATGGTGAAAAAGGAAATATCCTCAGATGAAATCTGGAAAGAAGCTTTCTGAGAAACTGCTTAGTGTTCTGTTAATTCATCTCACAGAGTTACATCTGTATTTCGTGGATCTCTTTGCTAGCCTTATTTCTGTGGAATCTGAGAACAGATATTTCGGATCCCTTTGGAGACTATAGGGCCAAAGGAAATATCCTCCGATAACAAAGAGAAAGAAGCTTTCTGAGAAACTTCTTTGTGTTCTGTGAAATCATCTCACAGAGTTACAGATTTCCCCTCAAGAAGCCTTTCGCTAAGACAGTACTTGTGGAATTGGCAAAGTGATATTTGGAAGCCCATAGAGGGCTATGGTGAAAAAGGAAATATCCTCAGATGAAATCTGGAAAGAAGCTTTCTGAGAAACTTCTTAGTGTTCCGTTAATTCATCTCACAGAGTTACATCTGTATTTCGTGGATCTATTTGCTAGCCTTATTTCTGTGGAATCTGAGAACAGATATTTCTGATCCCTTTGGAGACTATAGGGCCAAAGGAAATATCCTCCGATAACAAAGACAAAGAAGCTTTCTGAGAAACTTCTTTTTGTTCTGTGAAATCATCTCACAGAGTTACAGCTTCCCCCTAAAGAAGCCTTTCTCAAAGACAGTTCTTCTGGAATTGGCAAAGTGATATTTGGAAGCCCATAGAGGGCTATGGTGAAAAAGGAAATATCCTCAGATGAAATCTGGAAAGAAGCTTTCTGAGAAACTGCTTAGTGTTCTGTTAATTCATCTCACAGAGTTACATCTGTATTTCGTGGATCTCTTTGCTACCCTTATTTCTGTGGAATCTGAGAACAGATATTTCAGATCCCTTTGAAGACCATGGGGCCAAAGGAAATATCCTCCGATAACAAAGAGAAAGAAGGTTTCTGAGAAACTTCTTTGTGTTCTGTGAAATCATCTCACAGAGTTTCAGCTTTCCCCTCAAGAAGCCTTTCGCTAAGACAGTCCTTCTGCAATTGGCAAAGTGATATTTGGAAGCCCATAGAGGGCTATGGTGAAAAAGGAAATATCCTCAGATGAAATCTGGAAAGAAGCTTTCCGAGAAACTGCTCTGTGATGTGTGACTTCCACTCACAGAGTTACATCTATATTCCGTGGATCTCTTTGATAGCCTTATTTCTGTGGAACCTGAGAAGAGATATTTCGGATCCCTTTGAAGACCATAGGGCCAAAGGAAATATCCTCCGATAACAAAGAGAAAGAAGCTTTCAGAGAAACTTCTTTGTGTTCTGTGAAATCATCTCACAGAGTTACAGCTTTCCCCTCAAGAAGACTTTCGCTAAGACAGTTCTTGTGGAATTGGCAAAGTGATATTTGGAAGCCCATAGAGGGCTATGGTGAAAAAGGAAATATCCTCAGATGAAACCTGGAAAGAAGCTTTCTGAGAAACTGCTTAGTGTTCTGTTAATTCATCTCACAGAGTTACATCTGTATTTCGTGGATCACTTTGCTAGCCTTATTTCTGTGGAATCTGAGAACAGATATTTCGGATCCCTTTAGAGACTATAGGGCCAAAGGAAATATCCTCCGATAACAAAGAGAAAGAAGCTTTCTGAGAAATTACTTTGTGTTCTGTGAAATCATCTCACAGAGTTACAGCTTTCCCCTCAAGAAGCCTTTCTCAAAGACAGTTCTTGTGGAATTAGCAAAGTGATATTTGAAAGCCCATAGCGGGCTATGGTGAAAAAGGAAATATCCTCAGATGAAATATGGAAAGAAGCTTTCTGAGAAACTGCTTAGTGTTCTGTTAATTCATCTCACAGAGTCACATCTGTATTTCGTAGATTTCTTTGCTAGCCTTATTTCTGTGGAATCTGAGAACAGATATTTCGGATCACTTTGGAGACTATAGGGCCAAAGGAAATATCCTCCGATAACAAAGAGAAAGAAGCTTCCTGAAAAACTTCTTTGTGTTCTGTGAAATCATCTCACAGAGTTACAGCTTTCCACTCAAGAAGCCTTTCGCTAAGACAGTTCTTGTGGAATTGGCAAAGTGATATTTGGAAGCCCATAGAGGGCTATGTTGAAAAATGAAATATCCTCAGATGAAATCTGGAAAGAAGCTTTCTGAGAAACTGCTTAGTGTTCTGTTAATTCATCTCACAGAGTTACATCTGTATTTCGTGGATCTCTTTGCTAGCCTTATTTCTGTGGAATCTGAGAACAGATATATCGGATCCCTTTGGAGACTATAGGGCCAAAGGAAATATCCTCCGATAACAAAGAGAAAGAAGCTTTCTGAGAAACTTCTTTGTGTTCTGTGAAATCATCTCACAGAGTTACAGCTTTCCCCTCAAGAAGCCTTTCTCAAAGACAGTTCTTGTGGAATTGGCAAAGTGATATTTGGAAGCCCATAGAGGGCTATGGTGAAAAAGGAAATATCCTCAGATGAAATCTGGAAAGAAGCTTTCTGAGAAACTGCTTAGTGTTCTGTTAATTCATCTCACAGAGTTACATCTGTATTTCGTGGATCTCTTTGCTGCCCTTACTTCTGTGGAATCTGAGAACAGATATTTCAGATCCCTTTGAAGACCATGGGGCCAAAGGAAATATCCTCCGATAACAAAGAGAAAGAAGGTTTCTGAGAAACTTCTTTGTGTTTTGTGAAATCATCTCACAGAGTTTCAGCTTTCCCCTCAAGAAGCCTTTCGCTAAGACAGTCCTTCTGCAATTGGCAAAGTGATATTTGGAAGCCCATAGAGGGCTATGGTGAAAAAGGAAATATCCTCAGATGAAATCTGGAAAGAAGCTTTCCGAGAAACTGCTCTGTGATGTGTGACTTCCACTCACAGAGTTACATCTGTATTCCGTGGATCTCTTTCCTAGCCCGATTTCTGTGGAATCTGAGAACAGATATTTCGGATCCCTTTGGAGACTATAGGACCAAAGGAAATATCCTCCGATAACAAAGAGAAAGAAGCTTTCTGAGAAACTTCTTTGTGTTCTGTGAAATCATCTCACAGAGTTACAGCTTTCCCCTCAAGAAGCCTTTCGCTAAGACAGTTCTTGTGGAATTGGCAAAGTGATATTTGGAAGCCCATAGAGGGCTATGGTGAAAAAGGAAATATCCTCAGATGAAATCTGGAAAGAAGCTTTCTGAGAAACTGCTTAGTGTTCTGTTAATTCATCTCACAGAGTTACATCTGTATTTCGTGGATCTCTTTCCTAGCCCTATTTCTGTGGAATCTGAGAACAGATATTTCGGATCCCTTTGGAGACTATAGGGCCAAAGGAAATATCCTCCGATAACAAAGAGAAAGAAGCTTTCTGAGAAACTTCTTTGTGTTCTGTGAAATCATCTCACAGAGTTACAGCTTTCCCCTCAAGAAGCCTTTCGCTAAGACAGTTCTTGTGGAATTGGCAAAGTGATATTTGGAAGCCCATAGAGGGCTAAGGTGAAAAAGGAAATATCCTCAGATGAAATCTGGAAAGAAGCTTTCTGAGAAACTGCTTAGTGTTCTGTTAATTCATCTCACAGAGTCACATCTGTATTTCGTGGATCTCTTTGCTAGCCTTATTTCTGTGGAATCTGAGAACAGATATTTCGGATCCCTTTGGAGACTATAGGGTCAAAGGAAATATCCTCCGATAACAAAGAGAAAGAAGCTTCCTGAGAAACTTCTTTGTGTTCTGTGAAATCATCTCACAGAGTTACAGCTTTCCCCTCAAGAAGCCTTTCGCTAAGACAGTTCTTGTGGAATTGGCAAAGTGATATTTGGAAGCCCATAGAGGGCTATGGTGAAAAAGGAAATATCCTCAGATGAAATCTGGAAAGAAGCTTTCTGAGAAACTGCTTAGTGTTCTGTTAATTCATCTCACAGAGTTACATCTGTATTTCGTGGATCTCTTTGCTAGCCTTATTTCTGTGGAATCTGAGAACAGATATTTCGGATCCTTTTGGAGACTATAGGGCCAAAGGAAATATCCTCCGATAACAAAGAGAAAGAAGCTTTCTGAGAAAATTCTTTGTGTTCTGTGAAATCATCTCACAGAGTTACAGCTTTCCCCTCAAGAAGCCTTTCGCTAAGACAGTTCTTGTGGAATTGGCAAAGTGATATTTGGAAGCCCATAGAGGGCTATGGTGAAAAAGGAAATATCCTCAGATGAAATCTGGAAAGAAGCTTTCTGAGAAACTGCTTAGTGTTCTGTTAATTCATCTCACAGAGTTAAATCTGTATTTCGTGGATCTCTTTCCTAGCCCTATTTCTGTGGAATCTGAGAACAGATATTTCGGATCCCTTTGGAGACTATAGGGCCAAAGGAAATATCCTCCGATAACAAAGAGAAAGAAGCTTTCTGAGAAACTTCTTTGTGTTCTGTGAAATCATATCACAGAGTTACAGCTTTCCCCTCAAGAAGCCTTTCGCTAAGACAGTTCTTGTGGAATTGGCAAAGTGATATTTGGAAGCCCATAGAGGGCTAAGGTGAAAAAGTAAATATCCTCAGATGAAATCTGGAAAGAAGCTTTCTGAGAAACTGCTTAGTGTTCTGTTAATTCATCTCACAGAGTCACATCTGTATTTCGTGGATCTCTTTGCTAGCCTTATTTCTGTGGAATCAGAGAACAGATATTTCGGATCCCTTTGGAGACTATAGGGCCAAAGGAAATATCCTCCGATAACAAAGAGAAACAAGCTTTCTGAGAAACTTCTTTGTGTTCTGTGAAATCATCTCACAGAGTTACAGCTTTCCCCTCCTGAAGCCTTTCGCTAAGACAGTTCTTGTGGAATTGGCAAAGTGATATTTGGAAGCCCATAGAGGGCTATGGTGAAAAAGGAAATATCCTCAGATGAAATCTGGAAAGAAGTTTCTGAGAAACTGCTTAGTGTTCTGTTAATTCATCTCACAGAGTTAAATCTGTATTTCGTGGATCTCTTTGCTAGCCTTATTTCTGTGGAATCTGAGAACAGATATTTCGGATCCTTTTGGAGACTATAGGGCCAAAGGAAATATCCTCCGATAACAAAGAGAAAGAAGCTTTCTGAGAAAATTCTTTGTGTTCTGTGAAATCATCTCACAGAGTTACAGCTTTCCCCTCAAGAAGCCTTTCGCTAAGACAGTTCTTGTGGAATTGGCAAAGTGATATTTGGAAGCCCATAGAGGGCTATGGTGAAAAAGGAAATATCCTCAGATGAAATCTGGAAAGAAGCTTTCTGAGAAACTGCTTAGTGTTCTGTTAATTCATCTCACAGAGTTAAATCTGTATTTCGTGGATCTCTTTCCTAGCCCTATTTCTGTGGAATCTGAGAACAGATATTTCGGATCTCTTTGGAGACTATAGGACCAAAGGAAATATCCTCCGATAACAAAGAGAAAGAAGCTTTCTGAGAAACTTCTTTGTGTTCTGTGAAATCATCTCAGAGAGTTACAGCTTTCCCCTCAAGAAGCCTTTCGCTAAGACAGTTCTTTTGGAATTGGCAAAGTGATATTTGGAAGCCCATAGAGGGCTATGGTGAAAAAGGAAATATCCTCAGATGAAATCTGGAAAGAAGCTTTCTGAGAAACTGCTTTGTGTTCTGTTAATTCATCTCACAGAGTTACATCTGTATTTCGTGGATCTCTTTGCTAGCCTTATTTCTGTGGAATCTGAGAACAGATATTTCGGATCCTTTTGGAGACTATAGGGCCAAAGGAAATATCCTCCGATAACAAAGAGAAAGAAGCTTTCTGAGAAAATTCTTTGTGTTCTGTGAAATCATCTCACAGAGTTACAGCTTTCCCCTCAAGAAGCCTTTCGCTAAGACAGTTCTTGTGGAATTGGAAAAGGGATATTTGGAAGCCCATAGAGGGCTATGGTGAAAGAGGAAATATCCTCAGATGAAATCTGTAAAGAAGCTTCCTGAGAAACTGCTTAGTGTTCTGTTAATTCATCTCACAGAGTTAAATCTGTATTTCGTGGATCTTTCTCCTAGCCCTATTTCTGTGGAATCTGAGAACAGATATTTCGGATCCCTTTGGAGACTATAGGGCCAAAGGAAATATCCTCCGATAACAAAGAGAAAGAAGCTTTCTGAGAAACTTCTTTGTGTTCTGTGAAATCATCTCGCAGAGTTACAGCTTTCCCCTCAAGAAGCCTTTCTCAAAGACAGTTCTTGTGGAATTGGCAAAGTGATATTTGGAAGCCCATAGAGGGCTATGGTGAAAAAGGAAATATCCTCAAATGAAATCTGGAAAGAAGCTTTCTGAGAAACTGGTCTGTGAAGTGTGACTTCCACTCACAGAGTTACATCTGTATTTCGTGGATCTCTTTGCTAGCCTTATTTCTGTGGAATCTGAGAACAGATATTTCGGATCCCTTTGAAGACTATAGGGCCAAAGGAAATATCCTCCGATAAAAAAGAGAAAGAAGCTTTCTGAGAAACTTCTTTGTGTTCTGTGAAATCATCTCACAGAGTTACAGCTTTCCCCTCAAGAAGCCTTTCGCTAAGACAGTTCTTGTGGAAATGGCAAAGTGATATTTGGAAGCCCATAGAGGGCTATGGTGAAAAAGGAAATATCCTCAGATGTAATCTGTAAAGAAGCTTTCTGAGAAACTGCTTAGTGTTCTGTTAATTCATCTCACAGAGTTACATCTGTATTTCGTGTATCCCTTTGCTAGCCTTATTTCTGTGGAATCTGAGAACAGATATTTCAGATCCCTTTGAAGACCATGGGGCCAAAGGAAATATCCTCCGATAACAAAGAGAAAGAAGGTTTCTGAGAAACTTCTTTGTGTTCTGTGAAATCATCACACTGAGTTACAGCTTTCCCCTCAAGAAGCCTTTCGCTAAGACAGTTCTTGTGGAATTGGCAAAGTGATATTTGGAAGCTCATAGAGGGCTATGGTGAAAAAGGAAATATCCTCAGATGAAATCTGGAAAGAAGTTTCCGAGAAACTGCTCTGTGATGTGTGACTTCCACTCACAGAGTTACATCTGTATGTCGTGGATCTCTTTGCTAGCCTTATTTCTGTGGAATCTGAGAAGAGATATTTCGGATCCCTTTGAAGACCATAGGGCCAAAGTAAATATCCTCCGATAACAAAGAGAAAGAAGCTTCCTGAGAAACTTCTTTGTGTTCTGTGAAATCATCTCACAGAGTTACAGCTTTCCCCTCAAGAAGCCTTTCGCTAAGACAGTTCTTGTGGAATTGGCAAAGTGATATTTGGAAGCCCATAGAGGGCTATGGTGAAAAAGGAATTATCCTCAGATGAAATCTGGAAAGAAGCTTTCTGAGAAACTGCTTAGTGTTCTGTTAATTCATCTCACAGAGTTACATCTGTATTTCGTGGATCTCTTTGCTAGCCTTATTTCTGTGGAATCTGAGAACAGATATTTCGGATCCCTTTGGAGACTATAGGGCCAAAGGAAATATCCTCCGATAACAAAGAGAAAGAAGCTTTCTGAGAAACTTCTTTGTGTTCTGTGAAATCATCTCACAGAGTTACAGATTTCCCCTCAAGGAGCCTTTCGCTAAGACAGTACTTGTGGAATTGGCAAAGTGATATTTGGAAGCCCATAGAGGGCTATGGTGAAAAAGGAAATATCCTCAGATGAAATCTGGAAAGAAGTTTTCTGAGAAACTGCTTAGTGTTCTGTTAATTCATCTCACAGAGTTACATCTGTATTTCCTGGATCTTTTTGCTAGCCTTATTTCTGTGGAATCTGAGAACAGATATTTCGGATCTCTTTGGAGACTATAGGGCCAAAGGAAATATCCTCCGATAACAAAGAGAAAGAAGCTTTCTGAGAAACTTCTTTGTGTTCTGTGAAATCATCTCACAGAGTTACAGCTTTCCCCTCAAGCAGCCCTTCTCAAAGACAGTTCCTGTGGAATTGGGAAAGTGATATTTGTAAGCCCATAGAGGGCTATGGTGAAAAAGGAAATATCCTCAGATGAAATCTGGAAAGAAGCTTTCTGAGAAACTGCTTAGTGTTCTGTTAATTCATCTCACAGAGTTACATCTGTATTTCGTGGATCTCTTTGCTAGCCTTATTTCTGTGGAATCTGAGAACAGATATTTCGGATCCTTTTGGAGACTATAGGGCCAAAGGAAATATCCTCCGACAACAAAGAGAAAGAAGCTTTCTGAGAAAATTCTTTGTGTTCTGTGAAATCATCTCAGAGAGTTACAGCTTTCCCCTCAAGAAGCCTTTCGCTAAGTCAGTTCTTGTGGAATTGGCAAAGTGATATTTGGAAGCCCATAGAGGGCTATGGTGAAAAAGGAAATATCCTCAGATGAAATCTGTAAAGAAGCTTTCTGAGAAACTGCTTAGTGTTCTGTCAATTCATCTCACAGAGTTAAATCTGTATTTCGTGGATCTCTTTCCTAGCCCTATTTCTGTGGAATCTGAGAACAGATATTTCGGATCCTTTTGGAGACTATAGGGCCAAAGGAAATATCCTCCGATAACAAAGAGAAAGAAGCTTTCTGAGAAAATTCTTTGTGTTCTGTGAAATCATCTCACAGAGTTACAGCTTTCCCCTCAAGAAGCCTTTCGCTAAGACAGTACTTGTGGAATTGGCAAAGTGATATTTTGAAGCCCATAGAGGGCTATGGTGAAAAAGGAAATATCCTCAGATGAAATCTGGAAAGAAGCTTTCTGAGAAACTGCTTAGTGTTCTGTTAATTCATCTCACAGAGTTACATCTGTATTTCGTGGATCTCTTTGCTAGCCTTATTTCTGTGGAATCTGAGAACAGATATTTCGGATCCTTTTGGAGACTATAGGGCCAAAGGAAATATCCTCCGATAACAAAGAGAAAGAAGCTTTCTAAGAAAATCCTTTGTGTTCTGTGAAATCATCTCAGAGAGTTACAGCTTTCCCCTCAAGAAGCCTTTCGCTAAGACAGTTCTTGTGGAATTTGCAAAGTGATATTTGGAAGCCCATAGAGGGCTATGGTGAAAAAGGAAATATCCTCAGATGAAATCTGTAAAGAAGCTTTCTGAGAAACTGCTTAGTGTTCTGTTAATTCATCTCACAGAGTTAAATCTGTATTTCGTGGATCTCTTTCCTAGCCCTATTTCTGTGGAATCTGAGAACAGATATTTCGGATCCTTTTGGAGACTATAGGGCCAAAGGAAATATCCTCCGATAACAAAGAGAAAGAAGCTTTCTGAGAAAATTCTTTGTGTTCTGTGAAATCATCTCACAGAGTTACAGCTTTCCCCTCAAGAAGCCTTTCGCTAAGACAGTTCTTGTGGAATTGGCAAAGTGATATTTGGAAGCCCATAGAGGGCTATGGTGACAAAGGAAATATCCTCAGATGAAATCTGTAAAGAAGCTTTCTGAGAAACTGCTTAGTGTTCTGTTAATTCATCTCACAGAGTTAAATCTGTATTTCGTGGATCTTTCTCCTAGCCCTATTTCTGTGGAATCTGAGAACAGATATTTCGGATCTCTTTGGAGACTATAGGGCCAAAGGAAATATCCTCCGATAACAAAGAGAAAGAAGCTTTCTGAGAAACTTCTTTGTGTTCTGTGAAATCATCTCGCAGAGTTACAGCTTTCCCGTCAAGAAGCCTTTCTCAAAGACAGTTCTTGTGGAATTGGCAAAGTGATATTTGGAAGCCCATGGAGGGCTATGGTGAAAAAGGAAATATCCTCAGATGTAATCTGTAAAGAAGCTTTCTGAGAAACTGCTTAGTGTTCTGTTAATTCATCTCACAGAGTTACATCTGTATTTCGTGTATCCCTTTGCTAGCCTTATTTCTGTGGAATCTGAGAACAGATATTTCAGATCCCTTTGAAGACCATGGGGCCAAAGGAAATATCCTCCGATAACAAAGAGAAAGAAGGTTTCTGAGAAACTTCTTTGTGTTCTGTGAAATCATCACACTGAGTTACAGCTTTCCCCTCAAGAAGCCTTTCGCTAAGACAGTTCTTGTGGAATTGGCAAAGTGATATTTGGAAGCCCATAGAGGGCTATGGTGAAAAAGGAAATATCCTCAGATGAAATCTGGAAAGAAGTTTCCGAGAAACTGCTCTGTGATGTGTGACTTCCACTCACAGAGTTACATCTGTATGTCGTGGATCTCTTTGCTAGCCTTATTTCTGTGGAATCTGAGAAGAGATATTTCGGATCCCTTTGAAGACCATAGGGCCAAAGTAAATATCCTCCGATAACAAAGAGAAAGAAGCTTCCTGAGAAACTTCTTTGTGTTCTGTGAAATCATCTCACAGAGTTACAGCTTTCCCCTCAAGAAGCCTTTCGCTAAGACAGTTCTTGTGGAATTGGCAAAGTGATATTTGGAAGCCCATAGAGGGCTATGGTGAAAAAGGAATTATCCTCAGATGAAATCTGGAAAGATGCTTTCTGAGAAACTGCTTAGTGTTCTGTTAATTCATCTCACAGAGTTACATCTGTATTTCGTGGATCTCTTTGCTAGCCTTATTTCTGTGGAATCTGAGAACAGATATTTCGGATCCCTTTGGAGACTATAGGGCCAAAGGAAATATCCTCCGATAACAAAGAGAAAGAAGCTTTCTGAGAAACTTCTTTGTGTTCTGTGAAATCATCTCACAGAGTTACAGCTTTCCCCTCAAGCAGCCCTTCTCAAAGACAGTTCCTGTGGAATTGGGAAAGTGATATTTGGAAGCCCATAGAGGGCTATGGTGAAAAAGGAAATATCCTCAGATGAAATCTGGAAAGAAGCTTTCTGAGAAACTGCTTAGTGTTCTCTTAATTCATCTCACAGAGTTACATCTGTATTTCGTGGATCTCTTTGCTAGCCTTATTTCTGTGGAATCTGAGAACAGATATTTCGGATCCTTTTGGAGACTATAGGGCCAAAGGAAATATCCTCCGATAACAAAGAGAAAGAAGCTTTCTGAGAAAATTCTTTGTGTTCTGTGAAATCATCTCAGAGAGTTACAGCTTTCCCCTCAAGAAGCCTTTCGCTAAGTCAGTTCTTGTGGAATTGGCAAAGTGATATTTGGAAGCCCATAGAGGGCTATGGTGAAAAAGGAAATATCCTCAGATGAAATCTGGAAAGAAGCTTTCTGAGAAACTGCTTAGTGTTCTGTTAATTCATCTCACAGAGTTAAATCTGTATTTCGTGGATCTCTTTCCTAGCCCTATTTCTGTGGAATCTGAGAACAGATATTTCGGATCCTTTTGGAGACTATAGGGCCAAAGGAAATATCCTCCGATAACAAAGAGAAAGAAGCTTTCTGAGAAAATTCTTTGTGTTCTGTGAAATCATCTCACAGAGTTACAGCTTTCCCCTCAAGAAGCCTTTCGCTAAGACAGTACTTGTGGAATTGGCAAAGTGATATTTGGAAGCCCATAGAGGGCTATGGTGAAAAAGGAAATATCCTCAGATGAAATCTGGAAAGAAGCTTTCTGAGAAACTGCTTAGTGTTCTGTTAATTCATCTCACAGAGTTACATCTGTATTTCGTGGATCTCTTTGCTAGCCTTATTTCTGTGGAATCTGAGAACAGATATTTCGGATCCTTTTGGAGACTATAGGGCCAAAGGAAATATCCTCCGATAACAAAGAGAAAGAAGCTTTCTGAGAAAATCCTTTGTGTTCTGTGAAATCATCTCAGAGAGTTACAGCTTTCCCCTCAAGAAGCCTTTCGCTAAGACAGTTCTTGTGGAATTGGCAAAGTGATATTTGGAAGCCCATAGAGGGCTATGGTGAAAAAGGAAATATCCTCAAATGAAATCTGGAAAGAAGCTTTCTGAGAAACTGGTCTGTGAAGTGTGACTTCCACTCACAGAGTTACATCTGTATTTCGTGGATCTCTTTGCTAGCCTTATTTCTGTGGAATCTGAGAACAGATATTTCGGATCCCTTTGAAGACTATAGGGCCAAAGGAAATATCCTCCGATAACAAAGAGAAAGAAGCTTTCTGAGAAACTTCTTTGTGTTCTGTGAAATCATCTCACAGAGTTAGAGCTTTCCCCTCAAGAAGCCTTTCGCTAAGACAGTTCTTGTGGAATTGGCAAAGTGATATTTGGAAGCCCATAGAGGGCTATGGTGAAAAAGGAAATATCCTCAGATGTAATCTGTAAATAAGCTTTCTGAGAAACTGCTTAGTGTTCTGTTAATTCATCTCACAGAGTTACATCTGTATTTCGTGGATCACTTTGCTAGCCTTATTTCTGTGGAATCTGAGAACAGATATTTCAGATCCCTTTGAAGACCATGGGGCCAAAGGAAATATCCTCCGATAACAAAGAGAAAGAAGCTTTCTGAGAAACTTCTTTGTGTTCTGTGAAATCATCTCACTGAGTTACAGCTTTCCCCTCAAGAAGCCTTTCGCTAAGACAGTTCTTGTGGAATTGGCAAAGTGATATTTGGAAACCCATAGAGGGCTATGGTGAAAAAGGAA
This sequence comes from Macaca nemestrina, assembly GCF_043159975.1. Taxonomy (NCBI): domain Eukaryota; kingdom Metazoa; phylum Chordata; class Mammalia; order Primates; family Cercopithecidae; genus Macaca; species Macaca nemestrina. The sequence continues at coordinate 35,496,805 of NC_092142.1, read as the reverse complement.
ATATCCTCAGATGAAATCTGGAAAGAAGCTTTCCGAGAAACTGCTCTGTGATGTGTGACTTCCACTCACAGAGTTACATCTGTATGTCGTGGATCTCTTTGCTAGCCTTATTTCTGTGGAATCTGAGAAGAGATATTTCGGATCCCTTTGAAGACCATAGGGCCAAAGGAAATATCCTCCGATAACAAAGAGAAAGAAGCTTTCTGAGAAACTTCTTTGTGTTCTGTGAAATCATCTCACAGAGTTACAGCTTTCCCCTCAAGAAGCCTTTCGCTAAGACAGTTCTTGTGGAATTGGCAAAGTGATATTTGGAAGCCCATAGAGGGCTATGGTGAAAAAGGAAATATCCTCAGATGAAATCTGGAAAGAAGTCTTCTGAGAAACTGCTTAGTGTTCTGTTAATTCATCTCACAGAGTTACATCTGTATTTCGTGGATCTCTTTGCTAGACTTATTTCTGTGGAATCTGAGAACAGATATTACTGATCCCTTTGGAGACTATAGGGCCAAAGGAAATACCCTCGATAACAAAGAGAAAGAAGCTTTCTGAGAAACTTCTTTGTGTTCTGTGAAATCATCTAACAGAGTTACAGATTTCCCCTCAAGAAGCCTTTCGCTAAGACAGTACTTGTGGAATTGGCAAAGTGATATTTGGAAGCCCATAGAGGGCTATGGTGAAAAAGGAAATATCCTCAGATGAAATCTGGAAAGAAGCTTTCTGAGAAACTGCTCAGTGTTCTGTTAATTCATCTCACAGAGTTACATCTGTATTTCGTGGATCTCTTTGTTAGCCTTATTTCTGTGGAATCTGAGAACAGATATTTCGGATCCCTTTGGAGACTATAGGGCCAAAGGAAATATCCTCCGATAACAAAGAGAAAGAAGCTTTCGGAGCAACTTCTTTGTGTTCTGTGAAATCATCTCACAGAGTTACAGCTTTCCCCTCAAGAAGCCTTTCGCTAAGACAGTTCTTGTGGAATTGGCAAAGTGATATTTGGAAGCCCATAGAGGGCTATGGTGAAAAAGTAATTATCCTCAGATGAAATCTGGAAAGAAGCTTTCTGAGAAACTGCTTAGTGTTCTGTTAATTCATCTCACAGAGTTACATCTGTATTTCGTGGATCTCTTTGCTAGCCTTATTTCTGTGGAATCTGAGAACAGATATTTCTGATCCCTTTGGAGACTATAGGGCCAAAGGAAATATCCTCCGATAACAAAGAGAAAGAAGCTTTCTGAGAAACTTCTTTGTGTTCTGTGAAATCATCTCACAGAGTTACAGATTTCCCCTCAAGGAGCCTTTCGCTAAGACAGTTCTTGTGGAATTGGCAAAGTGATATTTGGAAGCCCATAGAGGGCTATGGTGAAAAAGGAAATATCCTCAGATGAAATCTGGAAAGAAGTTTTCTGAGAAACTGCTTAGTGTTCTGTTAATTCATCTCACAGAGTTACATCTGTATTTCCTGGATCTTTTTGCTAGCCTTATTTCTGTGGAATCTGAGAACAGATATTTCGGATCCCTTTGGAGACTATAGGGCCAAAGGAAATATCCTCCGATAACAAAGAGAAAGAAGCTTTCTGAGAAACTTCTTGGTGTTCTGTGAAATCATCTCACAGAGTTACAGCTTTCCCCTCAAGCAGCCTTTCTCAAAGACAGTTCTTGTGGAATTGGCAAAGTGATATTTGGAAGCCCATAGAGGGCTATGGTGAAAAAGGAAATATCCTCAGATGAAATCTGGAAAGAAGCTTTCTGAGAAACTGCTTAGTGTTCTGTTAATTCATCTCACAGAGTTACATCTGTATTTCGTGGATCTCTTTCCTAGCCCTATTTCTGTGGAATCTGAGAACAGATATTTCGGATCCTTTTGGAGACTATAGGGCCAAAGGAAATATCCTCCGATAACAAAGAGAAAGAAGCTTTCTGAGAAAATTCTTTGTGTTCTGTGAAATCATCTCACAGAGTTACAGCTTTCCCCTCAAGAAGCCTTTCGCTAAGACAGTACTTGTGGAATTGGCAAAGTGATATTTGGAAGCCCATAGAGGGCTACGGTGAAAAAGGAAATATCCTCAGATGAAATCTGGAAAGAAGCTTTCTGAGAAACTGCTTAGTGTTCTGTTAATTCATCTCACAGAGTTACATCTGTATTTCGTGGATCTCTTTGCTAGCCTTATTTCTGTGGAATCTGAGAACAGATATTTCGGATCCTTTTGGAGACTATAGGGCCAAAGGAAATATCCTCCGATAACAAAGAGAAAGAAGCTTTCTGAGAAAATTCTTTGTGTTCTGTGAAATCATCTCAGAGAGTTACAGCTTTCCCCTCAAGAAGCCTTTCGCTAAGACAGTTCTTGTGGAATTGGCAAAGTGATATTTGGAAGCCCATAGAGGGCTATGGTGAAAAAGGAAATATCCTCAGATGAAATCTGTAAAGAAGCTTTCTGAGAAACTGCTTAGTGTTCTGTTAATTCATCTCACAGAGTTAAATCTGTATTTCGTGGATCTCTTTCCTTGCCCTATTTCTGTGGAATCTGAGAACAGATATTTCGGATCTCTTTGGAGACTATAGGACCAAAGGAAATATCCTCCGATAACAAAGAGAAAGAAGCTTTCTGAGAAACTTCTTTGTGTTCTGTGAAATCATCTCACAGAGTTACAGCTTTCCCCTCAAGAAGCCTTTCGCTAAGACAGTTCTTTTGGAATTGGCAAAGTGATATTTGGAAGCCCATAGAGGGCTATGGTGAAAAAGGAAATATCCTCAGATGAAATCTGGAAAGACGCTTTCTGAGAAACTGCTTAGTGTTCTGTTAATTCATCTCACTGAGTTACATCTGTATTTCGTGGATCTCTTTGCTAGCCTTATTTCTGTGGAATCTGAGAACAGATATTTCGGATCCTTTTGGAGACTATAGGGCCAAAGGAAATATCCTCCGATAACAAAGAGAAAGAAGCTTTCTGAGAAAATTCTTTGTGTTCTGTGAAATCATCTCACAGAGTTACAGCTTTCCCCTCAAGAAGCCTTTCGCTAAGCCAGTTCTTGTGGAATTGGCAAAGTGATATTTGGAAGCCCATAGAGGGCTATGGTGAAAAAGGAAATATCCTCAGATGAAATCTGTAAAGAAGCTTTCTGAGAAACTGCTTAGTGTTCTGTTAATTCATCTCACAGAGTTACATCTGTATTTCGTGGATCTTTCTCCTAGCCCTATTTCTGTGGAATCTGAGAACAGATATTTCGGATCCCTTTGGAGACTATAGGGCCAAAGGAAATATCCTCCGATAACAAAGAGAAAGAAGCTTTCTGAGAAACTTCTTTGTGTTTTGTGAAATCACCTCACAGAGTTACAGCTTTCCCCTCAAGAAGCCTTTCGATAAGACAGTTCTTGTGTAATTTGCAAAGTGATATTGGAAGCCCATAGAGGGCTACGGTGAAAAAGGAAATATCCTCAGATTAAATCTGGAATGAAGTCTTCTGAGAAACTGCTCTGTGATGTGTGACTTCCACTCACAGAGTTACATCTGTATGTCGTGGATCTCTTTGCTAGCCTTATTTCTGTGGAATCTGAGAACAGATATTTCGGATCCCTTTGAAGACTATAGGGCCAAAGGTAATATCCTCCGATAACAAAGAGAAAGAAGCTTTCTGAGAAACTTCTTTGTGTTCTGTGAAATCATCTCACAGAGTTACAGCTTTCCCCTCAAGAAGCCTTTCGCTAAGACAGTTCTTGTGGAACTGGCAAAGTGATATTTGGAAGCCCATAGAGGGCTATGGTGAAAAAGGAAATATCCTCAGATGAAATCTGGAAAGAAGCTTTCTGAGAAACTGGTCTGTGAAGTGTGACTTCCACTCACAGAGTTACATCTGTATTTCGTGGATCTCTTTGCTAGCCTTATTTCTGTGGAATCTGAGAACAGATATTTCGGATCCCTTTGAAGACTATAGGGCCAAAGGAAATATCCTCCGATAACAAAGAGAAAGAAGCTTTCTGAGAAACTTCTTTGTGTTCTGTGAAATCATCTCACAGAGTTACAGCTTTCCCCTCAAGAAGCCTTTCGCTAAGACAGTTCTTGTGGAATTGGCAAAGTGATATTTGGAAGCCCATAGAGGGCCATGGTGAAAAAGGAAATATCCTCAGATGTAATCTGTAAAGAAGCTTTCTGAGAAACTGCTTAGTGTTCTGTTAATTCATCTCACAGAGTTACATCTGTATTTCGTGGATCCCTTTGCTAGCCTTATTTCTGTGGAATCTGAGAAGAGATATTTCAGATCCCTTTGAAGACCGTGGGGCCAAAGGAAATATCCTCCGATAACAAAGAGAAAGAAGGTTTCTGAGAAACTTCTTTGTGTTCTGTGAAATCATCTCACTGAGTTACAGCTTTCCCCTCAAGAAGCCTTTCGCTAAGACAGTTCTTGTGGAATTGGCAAAGTGATATTTGGAAGCCCATAGAGGGCTATGGTGAAAAAGGAAATATCCTCAGATGAAATCTGGAAAGAAGCTTTCCGAGAAACTGCTCTGTGATGTGTGACTTCCACTCACAGAGTTACATCTGTATGTCGTGGATCTCTTTGCTAGCCTTATTTCTGTGGAATCTGAGAAGAGATATTTCGGATCCCTTTGAAGACCATAGGGCCAAAGTAAATATCCTCCGATAACAAAGAGAAAGAAGCTTTCTGAGAAACTTCTTTGTGTTCTGTGAAATCATCTCACAGAGTTACAGCTTTCCCCTCAAGACGCCTTTCGCTAAGACAGTTCTTGTGGAATTGGCAAAGTGATATTTGGAAGCCCATAGAGGGCTATGGTGAAAAAGGAAATATCCTCAGATGTAATTTGGAAAGAAGCTTTCTGAGAAACTGCTTAGTGTTCTGTTAATTCATCTCACAGAGTTACATCTGTATTTCGTGGATCCCTTTGCTAGCCTTATTTCTGTGGAATCTGAGAACAGATATTTCAGATCCCTTTGAAGACCATGGGGCCAAAGGAAATATCTTACGATAACAAAGAGAAAGAAGGTTTCTGAGAAACTTCTTTGTGTTCTGTGAAATCATCTCACAGAGTTACAGTTTTCCTCTCAAGAAGCCTTTCGCTAAGACAGTTCTTGTGGAATTGGCAAAGTGATATTTGGAAGCCCATAGAGGGCTATGCTGAAAAAGGAAATATCCTCAGATGAAATCTGGAAAGAAGCTTTCTGAGAAACTGCTCTGTGATGTGTGACTTCCACTCACAGAGTTACATCTGTATTTCGTGGATCTCTTTGCTAGCCTTATTTCTGTGGAATCTGAGAAGAGATATTTCGGATCCCTTTGAAGACTATAGGGCCAAAGGAAATATCCTCCGATAACAAAGAGAAAGAAGCTTTCTGAGAAACTTCTTTGTGTTCTGTGAAATCATCTCACAGAGTTACAGCTTTCCCCTCAAGAAGCCTTTCGCTAAGACAGTTCTTGTGGAATTGGCAAAGTGATATTTGGAAGCCCATAGAGGGCTATGGTGAAAAAGGAAATATCCTCAGATGAAATCTGGAAAGAAGCTTTCTGAGAAACTGCTTAGTGTTCTGTTAATTCATCTCACAGAGTTACATCTGTATTTCGTGGTTCCCTTTGCTAGCCTTATTTCTGTGGAATCTGAGAACAGATATTTCGGATCCCTTTGAAGACCATAGGGCCAAAGGAAATATCCTCCGATAACAAAGAGAAAGAAGCTTTCTGAGAAACTTCTTTGTGTTCTGTGAAATCATCTCACAGAGTTACAGCTTTCCCCTCAAGAAGCCTTTCGCTAAGACAGTTCTTGTGGAATTGGCAAAGTGATATTTGGAAGCCCACAGAGGGCTTAGGTGAAAAAGGAAATATCCTCAGATGAAATCGGGAAAGAAGCTTTCTGAGAAACTGCTTAGTGTTCTGTTAATTCATCTCACAGAGTTACATCTGTATTTCGTGGATCTCTTTGCTAGCCTTATTTCTGTGGAATCTGAGAACAGATACTTCGGATCCCTTTGAAGACTATAGGGCCAAAGGAAATATCCTCCGATAACAAAGAGAAAGAAGCTTTCTGAGAAACGTCTTTGTGTTTTGTGAAATCACCTCACAGAGTTACAGCTTTCCCCTCAAGAAGCCTTTCGATAAGACAGTTCTTGTGGAATTTGCAAAGTGATATTGGAAGCCCATAGAGGGCTACGGTGAAAAAGGAAATATCCTCAGATGAAATCTGGAATGAAGTCTTCTGAGAAACTGCTCTGTGATGTGTGACTTCCACTCACAGAGTTACATCTGTATGTCGTGGATCTCTTTGCTAGCCTTATTTCTGTGGAATCTGAGAACAGATATTTCGGATCCCTTTGAAGACTATAGGGCCAAAGGAAATATCCTCCTATAAAAAAGAGAAAGAAGCTTTCTGAGAAACTTCTTTGTGTTCTGTGAAATCATCTCACAGAGTTACAGCATTCCCCTCAAGAACCCATTCGCTAAGACAGTTCTTGTGGAACTTTCAAAGTGATATTTGGAAGCCCATAGAGGGCTATGTTGAAAAAGGAAATATCCTCAGATGAAATCTGGAAAGAAGCTTTCTTAGAAACTGCTCTGTGAAGTGTGACTTCCACTCACAGAGTTACATCTGTATTTCGTGGATCTCTTTGCTAGCCTTATTTCTGTGGAATCTGAGAACAGATATTTCGGATCCCTTTGAAGACTATAGGGCCAAAGGAAATATCCTCCGATAACAAAGAGAAAGAAGCTTTCTGAGAAACTTCTTTGTGTTCCGTGAAATCATCTCACAGAGTTACAGCATTCCCCTCAAGAAGCCTTTCGCTAAGACAGTTCTTGTGGAACTTTCAAAGTGATATTTGGAAGCCCATAGAGGGCTATGTTGAAAAAGGAAATATCCTCAGATGAAATCTGCAAAGAAGCTTTCTGAGAAACTGCTTAGTGTTCTGTTAATTCATCTCACAGAGTTACATCTGTATTTCGTGGATCTCTTTGCTAGCCTTATTTCTGTGGAATCTGAGAACAGATATTTCGGATCCCTTTGAAGACTATAGGGCCAAAGGAAATATCCTCCGATAACAAAGAGAAAGAAGCTTTCTGAGAAACTTCTTTGTGTTCTGTGAAATCATCTCACAGAGTTACAGCTTTCCCCTCAAGAAGCCTTTCGCTAAGACAGTTCTTGTGGAATTGGAAAAGTGATATTTGGAAGCCCATAGAGGGCTATGGTGAAAAAGGAAATATCCTCAGATGAAATCTGGAAAGAAGCTTTCTGAGAAACTGCTTAGTGTTCTGTTAATTCATCTCACAGAGTTAAATCTGTATTTCGTGGATCTCTTTCCTAGCCCTATTTCTGTGGAATCTGAGAACAGATATTTCAGATCCTTCTGGAGACTATAGGGCCAAAGGAAATATCCTCCGATAACAAAGAGAAAGAAGCTTTCTGAGAAACTTCTTTGTGTTCTGTGAAATCATCTCACAGAGTTACAGCTTTCCCCTCAAGAAGCCTTTCGCTAAGACAGTTCTTGTGGAATTGGAAAAGGGATATTTGGAAGCCCATAGAGGGCTATGGTGAAAGAGGAAATATCCTCAGATGAAATCTGTAAAGAAGCTTCCTGAGAAACTGCTTAGTGTTCTGTTAATTCATCTCACAGAGTTAAATCTGTATTTCGTGGATCTCTTTCCTAGCCCTATTTCTGTGGAATCTGAGAACAGATATTTCGGATCCCTTTGGAGACTATAGGGCCAAGGGAATTATCCTACGATATCAAAGGGAAAGAAGCTTTCTGAGAAACTTCTTTGTGTTCTGTGAAATCATCGCACAGAGTTACAGCTTTCCCCTCAAGAAGCCTTTCGCTAAGACAGTTCTTGTGGAATTGGCAAAGTGATATTTGGAAGCCCATAGAGGGCTATGGTGAAAAAGGAAATATCCTCAGATGAAATCTGGAAAGAAGCTTTCTGAGAAACTGCTCTGTGATGTGTGACTTCCACTCACAGAGTTACATCTGTATTTCGTGGATCTCTTTGCTAGTCTTATTTCTGTGGAATCTGAGAACAGATATTTCGGATCCTTTTGGAGACTATAGGGCCAAAGGAAATATCCTCCGATAACAAAGAGAAAGAAGCTTTCTGAGAAAATTCTTTGTGTTCTGTGAAATCATCTCACAGAGTTACAGCTTTCCCCTCAAGAAGCCTTTCGCTAAGACAGTTCTTGTGGAATTGGCAAAGTGATATTTGGAAGCCCACAGAGGGCTTAGGTGAAAAAGGAAATATCCTCAGATGAAATCGGGAAAGAAGCTTTCTGAGAAACTGCTTAGTGTTCTGTTAATTCATCTCACAGAGTTACATCTGTATTTCGTGGATCTCTTTGCTAGCCTTATTTCTGTGGAATCTGAGAACAGATACTTCGGATCCCTTTGAAGACTATAGGGCCAAAGGAAATATCCTCCGATAACAAAGAGAAAGAAGCTTTCTGAGAAACGTCTTTGTGTTTTGTGAAATCACCTCACAGAGTTACAGCTTTCCCCTCAAGAAGCCTTTCGATAAGACAGTTCTTGTGGAATTTGCAAAGTGATATTGGAAGCCCATAGAGGGCTACGGTGAAAAAGGAAATATCCTCAGATGAAATCTGGAATGAAGTCTTCTGAGAAACTGCTCTGTGATGTGTGACTTCCACTCACAGAGTTACATCTGTATGTCGTGGATCTCTTTGCTAGCCTTATTTCTGTGGAATCTGAGAACAGATATTTCGGATCCCTTTGAAGACTATAGGGCCAAAGGAAATATCCTCCTATAAAAAAGAGAAAGAAGCTTTCTGAGAAACTTCTTTGTGTTCTGTGAAATCATCTCACAGAGTTACAGCATTCCCCTCAAGAACCCATTCGCTAAGACAGTTCTTGTGGAACTTTCAAAGTGATATTTGGAAGCCCATAGAGGGCTATGTTGAAAAAGGAAATATCCTCAGATGAAATCTGGAAAGAAGCTTTCTTAGAAACTGCTCTGTGAAGTGTGACTTCCACTCACAGAGTTACATCTGTATTTCGTGGATCTCTTTGCTAGCCTTATTTCTGTGGAATCTGAGAACAGATATTTCGGATCCCTTTGAAGACTATAGGGCCAAAGGAAATATCCTCCGATAACAAAGAGAAAGAAGCTTTCTGAGAAACTTCTTTGTGTTCCGTGAAATCATCTCACAGAGTTACAGCATTCCCCTCAAGAAGCCTTTCGCTAAGACAGTTCTTGTGGAACTTTCAAAGTGATATTTGGAAGCCCATAGAGGGCTATGTTGAAAAAGGAAATATCCTCAGATGAAATCTGCAAAGAAGCTTTCTGAGAAACTGCTTAGTGTTCTGTTAATTCATCTCACAGAGTTACATCTGTATTTCGTGGATCTCTTTGCTAGCCTTATTTCTGTGGAATCTGAGAACAGATATTTCGGATCCCTTTGAAGACTATAGGGCCAAAGGAAATATCCTCCGATAACAAAGAGAAAGAAGCTTTCTGAGAAACTTCTTTGTGTTCTGTGAAATCATCTCACAGAGTTACAGCTTTCCCCTCAAGAAGCCTTTCGCTAAGACAGTTCTTGTGGAATTGGAAAAGTGATATTTGGAAGCCCATAGAGGGCTATGGTGAAAAAGGAAATATCCTCAGATGAAATCTGGAAAGAAGCTTTCTGAGAAACTGCTTAGTGTTCTGTTAATTCATCTCACAGAGTTAAATCTGTATTTCGTGGATCTCTTTCCTAGCCCTATTTCTGTGGAATCTGAGAACAGATATTTCAGATCCTTCTGGAGACTATAGGGCCAAGGAAATATCCTCCGATAACAAAGAGAAAGAAGCTTTCTGAGAAACTTCTTTGTGTTCTGTGAAATCATCTCACAGAGTTACAGCTTTCCCCTCAAGAAGCCTTTCGCTAAGACAGTTCTTGTGGAATTGGAAAAGGGATATTTGGAAGCCCATAGAGGGCTATGGTGAAAGAGGAAATATCCTCAGATGAAATCTGTAAAGAAGCTTCCTGAGAAACTGCTTAGTGTTCTGTTAATTCATCTCACAGAGTTAAATCTGTATTTCGTGGATCTCTTTCCTAGCCCTATTTCTGTGGAATCTGAGAACAGATATTTCGGATCCCTTTGGAGACTATAGGGCCAAGGGAATTATCCTACGATAGCAAAGGGAAAGAAGCTTTCTGAGAAACTTCTTTGTGTTCTGTGAAATCATCGCACAGAGTTACAGCTTTCCCCTCAAGAAGCCTTTCGCTAAGACAGTTCTTGTGGAATTGGCAAAGTGATATTTGGAAGCCCATAGAGGGCTATGGTGAAAAAGGAAATATCCTCAGATGAAATCTGGAAAGAAGCTTTCTGAGAAACTGCTCTGTGATGTGTGACTTCCACTCACAGAGTTACATCTGTATTTCGTGGATCTCTTTGCTAGTCTTATTTCTGTGGAATCTGAGAACAGATATTTCGGATCCTTTTGGAGACTATAGGGCCAAAGGAAATATCCTCCGATAACAAAGAGAAAGAAGCTTTCTGAGAAAATTCTTTGTGTTCTGTGAAATCATCTCAGAGAGTTACAGCTTTCCCCTCAAGAAGCCTTTCGCTAAGACAGTTCTTGTGGAATTGGCAAAGTGATATTTGGAAGCCCATAGAGGGCTATGGTGAAAAAGGAAATATCCTCAGATGAAATCTGGAAAGAAGCTTTCTGAGAAACTGCTTAGTGTTCTGTTAATTCATCTCACAGAGTTAAATCTGTATTTCGTGGATCTCTTTCCTAGCCCTATTTCTGTGGAATCTGAGAACAGATATTTCGGATCCTTTTGGAGACTATAGGGCCAAAGGAAATATCCTCCGATAACAAAGAGAAAGAAGCTTTCTGAGAAACTTCTTTGTGTTCTGTGAAATCATCTCAGAGAGTTACAGCTTTCCCCTCAAGAAGCCTTTCGCTAAGACAGTTCTTGTAGAATTGGAAAAGTGATATTTGGAAGCCCATAGAGGGCTATGGTGAAAGAGGAAATATCCTCAGATGAAATCTGTAAAGAAGCTTCCTGAGAAACTGCTTAGTGTTCTGTTAATTCATCTCACAGAGTTAAATCTGTATTTCGTGGATCTCTTTCCTAGAACTATTTCTGTAGAATCTGAGAACAGATATTTCGGATCCCTTTGGAGACTATAGGGCCAAGGGAAATATCCTACGATAACAAAGGGAAAGAAGCTTTCTGAGAAACTACTTTGTGTTCTGTGAAATCATCTCACAGAGTTACAGCTTTACCCTCAAGAAGCCTTTCGCTAAGACAGTTCTTGTGGAATTGGCAAAGTGATATTTGGAAGCCCATAGAGGGCTATGGTGAAAAAGGAAATATCCTCAAATGAAATCTGGAAAGAAGCTTTCTGAGAAACTGCTTAGTGTTCTGTTAATTCATCTCACGGAGTTACATCTGTATTTCGTGGATCCCTTTGCTAGCCTTATTTCTGTGGAATCTGAGAACAGATATTTCAGATCCCTTTGAAGACCATGGGGCCAAAGGAAATATCCTCCGATAACAAAGAGAAAGAAGGTTTCTGAGAAACTTCTTTGTGTTCCGTGAAATCATCTCACTGAGTTACAGCTTTCCCCTCAAGAAGCCTTTCGCTAAGACAGTTCTTGTGGAATTGGCAAAGTGATATTTGGAAGCCCATAGAGGGCTATGGTGAAAAAGGAAATATCCTCAGATGAAATCTGGAAAGAAGCTTTCCGAGAAACTGATCTGTGATGTGTGACTTTCACTCACAGAGTTACATCTGTATGTCGTGGATCTCTTTGCTAGCCTTATTTCTGTGGAATCTGAGAAGAGATATTTCGGATCCCTTTGAAGACCATAGGGCCAAAGTAAATATCCTCCGATAACAAAGAGAAAGAAGCTTTCTGAGAAACTTCTTTGTGTTCTGTGAAATCATCTCACAGAGTTACAGCTTTCCCCTCAAGAAGCCTTTCGCTAAGACAGTTCTTGTGGAATTGGCAAAGTGATATTTGGAACCCCTAGAGGGCTATGGTGAAAAGGAAATATCCTCAGATGAAATCTGGAAAGAAGCTTTCTGAGAAACTGCTCTGTGAAGTGTGACTTCCACTAACAGAGTTACATCTGTATTTCGTGGATCTCTTTGCTTGCCTTATTTCTGTGGAATCTGAGAACAGATATTTCGGTTCCCTTTGAAGACTATAGGGCCAAAGGAAATAACCTCCGATAACAAAGAGAAAGAAGCTTTCTGAGAAACTTCTCTGTGTTCTGTGAAATCATCTCACAGAGTTACAGCTTTCCCCTCAAGAAGCCTTTCGCTAAGACAGTTCTTGTGGAATTGGCAAAGTGATATTTGGAAGCCCATAGAGGGCTATGGTGAAAAAGGAAATATCCTCAGATGTAATCTGGAAAGAAGTTTTCTGAGAAACTGCTTAGTGTTCTGTTAATTCATCTCACAGAGTTACATCTGTATTTCGTGGATCCCTTTGCTAGCCTTATTTCTGTGGAATCTGAGAACAGATATTTCAGATCCCTTTGAAGACCATGGGGCCAAAGGAAATATCTTACGATAACAAAGAGAAAGAAGGTTTCTGAGAAACTTCTTTGTGTTCTGTGAAATCATCTCACAGAGTTACAGCTTTCCTCTCAAGAAGCCTTTCGCTAAGACAGTTCTTGTGGAATTGGCAAAGTGATATTTGGAAGCCCATAGAGGGCTATGGTGAAAAAGGAAATATCCTCAGATGAAATCAGGAAAGAAGCTTTCTGAGAAGCTGCTTAGTGTTCTGTTAATTCATCTCACAGTGTTACATGTGTATTTCGTGGATCTCTTTCCTAGACTTATTTCTGTGGAATCTGAGAACAGATATTTCGGATACCTTTGAAGACTAGGGGGCCAAAGGAAATATAATCCGATAACAAAGAGAAAGAAGCTTTCTGAGAAACTTCTTTGTGTTCTGTGAAATCGTCTCACAGAGTTACAGCTTTCCCCTCAAGACGCCTTTCACTAAGACAGTTCTTGTGGATTTGGCAATGTGATATTTGGAAGCCCATAGAGGGCTATGGTGAAAAAGGAAATATCCTGAGATGAAATCTGGAAAGAAGCTTTCTGAGAAACTGCTCTGTGATGTGTGACTTCCACTCACAGAGTTACATCTGTATTTCGTGGATCTCCTTGCTAGCCTTATTTCTGTGGAATCTGAGAAGAGATATTTCGGTTCCCTTTGAAGACTATAGGGCCAAAGGAAATATCCTCCAATAACAAAGAGAAAGAAGCGCTCTGAGAAACTACTTTGTGTTCTGTGAAATCATCTCACAGAGTTACAGCTTTCCCCTCAAGAAGCCTTTCGCTAAGACAGTTCTTGTGGAATTGGCAAAGTGATATTTGGAAGCCCATAGAGGGCTATGGTGAAAAAGGAAATATCCTCAGATGTAATCTGGAAAGAAGCTTTCTGAGAAACTGCTCTGTGATGTGTGACTTCCACTCACAGAGTTACATTTGTATTTCGTGGATCTCTGTGCTAGCCTTATTTCTGTGGAATCTGAGAAGAGATATTTCGGTTAGATTTGAAGACCATAGGGCCAAAGGAAATATCCTCCGATAACAAAGAGAAAGAAGCTTTCTGAGAAACTTCTTTGTGTTCTGTGAAATCATCTCACAGAGTTACAGCTTTCCCCTCAAGAAGCCTTTCGCTAAGACAGTTCTTGTGGAATTGGCAAAGTGATATTTGGAAGCCCATAGAGGGCTATGTTGAAAAAGGAAATATCCTCAGATGAAATCTGGAAAGAAGGTTTCTGAGAAACTGCTTAGTGTTCTGTTATTTCATCTCACAGAGTTACATCTGTATTTCGTGGATCTCTTTGCTAGCCTTATTTCTGTGGAATCTGAGAACAGATATTTCGGATCCCTTTGAAGACTATAGGGCCAAAGGAAATATCCTCCGATAACAAAGAGAAAGAAGCTTTCTGAGAAACTTCTTTGTGTTCTGTGAAATCATCTCACAGAGTTACAGCTTTCCCCTCAAGAAGCCTTTCGCTAAGACAGTTCTTGCGGAACTGGCAAAGTGATATTTGGAAGCCCATAGAGGGCTATGGTGAAAAAGGAAATATCCTCAGAAGTAATCTGGAAAGAAGCTTTCTGAGAAACTGCTTAGTGTTCTGTTAATTCATCTCACAGAGTTACATCTGTATTTCGTGTATCCCTTTGCTAGCCTTATTTCTGTGGAATCTGAGAACAGATATTTCAGATCCCTTTGAAGACCATGGGGCCAAAGGAAATATCCTACGATAACAAAGAGAAAGAAGGTTTCTGAGAAACTTCTTTGTGTTCTGTGAAATCATCTCACAGAGTTACAGCTTTCCCATCAAGAAGCCTTTCGCTAAGACAGTTCTTGTGGAATTGGCAAAGTGATATTTGGAAGCCCATAGAGGGCTAAGGTGAAAAAGGAAATGTCCTCAGATGAAATCTGGAAAGAAGCTTTCTGAGAAACTGCTTAGTGTTCTGTTAATTCATCTCACAGAGTTACATCTGTATTTCATGGTTCCCTTTGTTAGAATTATTTCTGTGGAATCTGAGAACAGCTATTTCGGATCCCTTTGAAGACCATAGGGCCAAAGGAAATATCCTCCGATAACAAAGAGAACGAAGCTTTCTGAGAAACTTCTTTGTGTTCTGTGAAATCATCTCACAGAGTTACAGCTTTCCCCTCAAGAAGCCTTTCGCTAAGACAGTTCTTTTGGAATTGGCAAAGTGATATTTCGAAGCCCATAGAGGGCTATGTTGAAAAAGGAAATATCCTCAGCTGAAATCTGGAAAGAAGCTTTCTGAGAAACTGCTCTGTGATGTGTGACTTCCACTCACAGAGTTACATCTGTATTTCGTGGATCTCTTTGCTAGCCTTATTTCTGTGGAATCTGAGAAGAGATATTTCGGATCCCTTTGAAGACTATTGGGCCAAAGGAAATATCCTCCCATAACAAAGAGAAAGAAGCTTTCTGAGAAACTTCTTTGTGTTCTGTGAAATCATCTCACAGAGTTACAGCTTTCCCCTGAAGAAGCATTTCGCTAAGACAGTTCTTGTGGAATTGGCAAAGTGATATTTGGAAGCCCATAGAGGGCTATGGTGAAAAAGGAAATGTCCTCAGATGAAATCTGGAAAGAAGCTTTCTGAGAAACTGCTTAGTGTTCTGTTAATTCATCTCACAGAGTTACATCTGTATTTCATGGTTCCCTTTGTTAGCCTTATTTCTGTGGAATCTGAGAACAGCTATTTCGGATCCCTTTGAAGACCATAGGTCCAAAGGAAATATCTTCCGATAACAAAGAGAACGAAGCTTTCTGAGAAACTTCTTTGTGTTCTGTGAAATCATCTCACAGAGTTACAGCTTTCCCCTCAAGAAGCCTTTCGCTAAGACAGTTCTTGTGGAATTGGCAAAGTGATATTTGGAAGCCCATAGAGGGCTATGGTGAAAAAGGAAATATCCTCAGATGAAATCTGGAAAGAAGTTTTTTGAGAATCTGCTTAGTGTTCTGTTAATTCATCTCACAGAGTTACATCTGTATTTCGTGGATCTCTTTGCTAGCCTTATTTCTGTGGAATCTGAGAACAGATATTTCGGATCCCTTAGAAGACTATAGGGCCAAAGGAAATATCCTCCGATAACAAAGAGAAACAAGCTTTCTGAGAAACTTCTTTGTGTTCTGTGAAATCATCTCACAGAGTTACAGCTTTCCCCTCAAGAAGCCTTTCGCTAAGACAGTTCTTGTGGAATTGGCAAAGTGATATTTGGAAGCCCATAGAGGGCTATGGTGAAAAAGGAAATATCCTCAGATGAAATCTGGAAAGATGCTTTCTGAGAAACTGCTCTGTGATGTGTGACTTCCACTCACAGAGTTACATCTGTATTTCGTGGATGTCTTTGCTAGCCTTATTTCTGTGGAATCTGAGAACAGATATTTCGGATCCCTTAGAAGACTATAGGGCCAAAGGAAATATCCTCCGATAACAAAGAGAAAGAAGCTTTCTGAGAAACTTCTTTGTGTTCTGTGAAATCATCTCACAGAGTTACAGCTTTCCCCTCAAGAAGCCTTTCGCTAAGACAGTTCTTGTGGAATTGGCAAAGTGATATTTGGAAGCCCATAGAGGGCTATGGTGAAAAAGGAAATATCCTCAGATGAAATCTGGAAAGATGCTTTCTGAGAAACTGCTCTGTGATGTGTGACTTCCACTCACAGAGTTACATCTGTATTTCGTGGATGTCTTTGCTAGCCTTATTTCTGTGGAATCTGAGAACAGATATTTCGGATCCCTTAGAAGACTAAAGGGCCAAAGGAAATATCCTCCGATAACAAAGAGAAAGAAGGTTTCTGAGAAACTTCTTTGTGTTCTGTGAAATCATCTCACAGAGTTACAGCTTTCCCCTCAAGAATCCTTTCGCTAAGAGATTTCTTGTGGAATTGGCAAAGTGATATTTGGAAGCCCATAGAGGGCTATGGTGAAAAAGGAAATATCCTCAGATGAAATCTGGAAAGAAGCTGTCTGAGAACCTGCTTAGTGTTCTGTTAATTCATCTCACAGAGTTACATCTGTATTTCGTGGATCTCTTTGCTAGCCTTATTTCTGTGGAATCTGAGAACAGATATTTCGGATCCTTTTGAAGACCATGGGGCCAAAGGAAATATCCTCCGATAACAAAGAGAAAGAAGCTTTCTGAGAAACTTCTTGGTGTTCTGTGAAATCGTCTCACAGAGTTACAGCTTTCCCCTCAAGAAGCCTTTCGCTAAGACAGTTCTTGTGGAAGTGGCAAAGTGATATTTGGAAGCCCATAGAGGGCTATGGTGAAAAAATAAATATCCTCAGACGAAATCTGGAAAGAAGCTTTCTGAGAAACTGCTCTGTGATGTGTGACTTCCACTCACCGTGTTACATCTGTATTTCGTGGATCTCTTTGCTCGCCTTATTTCTGTGGAATCAGAGAACAGATAATTCTGATCCCCTTGAAGACTATAGGGCCAAAGGAAATATCCTCCGAAAACAAAGAGAAAGAAGCTTTCTGAGAAACTTCTTTGTGTTCTGTGAAATCATCTCACAGAGTTACAGCTTTGCCCTAAAGAAGACTTTCGCTAAGATAGTTCTTGTGGAATTGGCAAAGTGACCTTTGGAAGCCCATAGAGGGCTATGGTGAAAAAGGAAATATCCTCAGATGAAATCTGGAAAGAAGCTTTCTGAGAAACTGCTTAGTGTTCTGTTAATTCAACTCACTGTGTTACATGTGTATTTCGTGGATCTCTTTGCTAGCCTTATTTCTGTGGAATCTGAGAACAGATATTTCGGATACCTTTGAAGACTATAGGGCCAAAGGAAATATCCTCCGATAACAAAGAGAAAGAAGCTTTCTGAGAAACTTCTTTGTGTTCTGTGAAATCATCTCACAGAGTTACAGCCTTCCTCTCAAGAAGCCTTTCGCTAAGACAGTTCTTGTGGAATTGGCAAAGTGATATTTGGAAGCCCATAGAGGGCTATGGTGAAAAAGGAAATATCCTCAGATGAAATCTGGAAAGAAGTTTTCTGAGAAACTACTCTGTGATGTGTGATTTCCACTCACAGAGTTACATCTGTATTTCGTGGATCTCTTTGCTAACCTTATTTCTGTGGAATCTGAGAAGAGATATTTCGGATCCCTTTGAAGACTATAGGGCAAAAGGAAATATCCTCCGATAACAAAGAGAAAGAAGCTTTCTGAGAAACTTCTTTGTGTTCTGTGAAATCGTCTCACAGAGTTACAGCTTTCCCCTCAAGAAGCCTTTCGCTAAGACAGTTCTTGTGGAATTGGCAAAGTGATATTTGGAAGCCCTTAGAGGGCTATGGTGAAAAAAGAAATATCCTCAGATGAAATCTGGAAAGAAGCTTTCTGAGAAACTGCTCTGTGATGTGTGACTTCCACTCACCGTGTTACATCTGTATTTCGTGGATCTCTTTGCTCGCCTTATTTCTGTGGAATCAGAGAACAGATAATTCTGATGCCCTTGAAGACTATAGGGCCAAAGGAAATATCCTCCAATAACAAAGAGAAAGAAGCTTTCTGAGAAACTTCTTTGTGTTCTGTGAAATCATCTCACAGAGTTACAGCTTTGCCCTAAAGAAGACTTTCGCTAAGATAGTTCTTGTGGAATTGGCAAAGTGACCTTTGGAAGCCCATAGAGGGCTATGGTGAAAAAGGAAATATCCTCAGATGAAATCTGGAAAGAAGCTTTCTGAGAAACTGCTTAGTGTTCTGTTAATTCAACTCACAGTGTTACATGTGTATTTCGTGGATCTCTTTGTTAGCCTTATTTCTGTGGAATCTGAGAACAGATATTTCGGATACCTTTGAAGACTATAGGGCCAAAGAAAATATCCACCGATAACAAAGAGAAAGAAGCTTTCTGAGAAACTTCTTTGTGTTCTGTGAAATCATCTCACAGAGTTACAGCCTTCCCCTCAAGAAGCCTTTCGCTAAGACAGTTCTTGTGGAATTGGCAAAGTGATATTTGGAAGCCCATAGAGGGCTATGGTGAAAAAGGAAATATCCTCAGATGAAATCTGGAAAGAAGCTTTCTGAGAAACTGCTTAGTGTTCTGTTAATTCATCTCACAGAGTTACATCTGTATTTCGTCGATCTCTTTGCTAGCCTTATTTCTGTGGAATCTGAGAACAGATATTTCGGTTCCCTTTGGAGACTATAGGGCCAAAGGAAATATCCTCCGATAACAAAGAGAAAGAAGCTTTCTGAGAAACTTCTTTGTGTTCTATGAAATCATCTCACAGAGTTACAGCTTTCCTCTCAAGAAGCCTTTCGCTAAGACAGTTCTTGTGGAATTGGCAAAGTGATATTTGGAAGTCCATAGAGGGCTATGGTGAAAAAGGAAATATCCTCAGATGAAATCTGGAAAGAAGCTTTCTGAGAAACTGCTCTGTGATGTGTGACTTCCACTCACAGAGTTACATCTGTATTTCGTGGATCTCTTTGCTAGCCTTATATCTGTGGAATCTGAGAACAGATATTTCGGATCCCTTTGAAGACTATAGGGCCAAAGGAAATATCCTCCGATAACAAAGAGAAAGAAGGTTTCTGAGAAACTTCTTTGTGTTCTGTGAAATCATCTCACTGAGTTACCGCTTTCCCCTCAAGAAGCCTTTCGCTAAAACAGTTCTTGTCGAATTGGCAAAGTGATATTTGGAAGCCCATAGAGGGCTATGGTGAAAAAGGAAATATCCTCAGATGAAATCTGGAAAGAAGCTTTCCGAGAAACTGCTCTGTGATGTGTGACTTCCTCTCACAGAGTTTCATCTGTATTTCGTGGATATCTTTGCTAGCCTTATTTCTGTGGAATCTGAGAAGAGATATTTCGGATCCCTTTGAAGACCACAGGGCCAAAGGAAATATCCTCCGATAACAAAGAGAAAGAAGCTTTCTGAGAAACTTCTTTGTGTTCTGTGAAATCATCTCACAGAGTTACAGCTTTCTCCTAAAGAAGCCTTTCGCTAAGACAGTTCTTGTGGAACTGGCAAAGAGATATTTGGAAGCCCATAGGGGGCTAAGGTGAAAAAGGAAATATCCTCAGATGAAATCTGGAAAGAAGCTTTCTGAGAAACTGGTCTGTGAAGTGTGACTTCCACTCACAGTGTTACATCTGTATTTCGTGGATCTCTTTGCTAGCCTTATTTCTGTGGAATCTGAGAACAGATATTTCGGATCCCTTTGAAGACTATAGGGGCAAAGGAAATATCCTCCGATAACACAGAGAAAGAAGCTTTCTGAGAAACATCTTCGTGTTCTGTGAAATCATCTCACAGAGTTACACCTTTCCCCTCAAGAAGCCTTTCGCTAAGACAGTTCTTGTGGAATTGGCAAAGTGATATTTGGAAGCCCATAGAGGGCTACGGTGAAAAAGGAAGTATCCTCAGATGTAATCTGTAAAGAAGCTTTCTGAGAAACTACTTAGTGTTCTGTTAATTCATCTCACAGAGTTACATCTGTATTTCGTGGATCCCTTTACTAGCCTTATTTCTGTGGAATCTGAGAACAGATATTTCAGATACCTTTGAAGACCATGGGGCCAAAGGAAATATCCTCCGATAACAAAGAGAAAGAAGGTTTCTGAGAAACTTCTTTGTGTTCTGTGAAATCATCTCACTGAGTTACAGCTTTCCCCTCAAGAAGCCTTTCGCTAAGACAGTTCTTGTGGAATTGGCAAAGTGATATTTGGAAGCCCATAGAGGGCTATGGTGAAAAAGGAAATATCCTCAGTTGAAATCTGGAAAGAAGCTTTCCGAGAAACTGCTCTGTGATGTGTGACTTCCACTCACAGAGTTACATTTGTATTTCGTGGATCTCTGTGCTAGCCTTATTTCTGTGGAATCTGAGAAGAGATATTTCGGTTAGATTTGAAGACCATAGGGCCAAAGGAAATATCCTCCGATAACAAAGAGAAAGAAGCTTTCTGAGAAACTTCTTTGTGTTCTGTGAAATCATCTCACAGAGTTACAGCTTTCCCCTCAAGAAGCCTTTCGCTAAGACAGTTCTTGTGGAATTGGCAAAGTGATATTTGGAAGCCCATAGAGGTCTATGTTGAAAAAGGAAATATCCTCAGATGAAATCTGGAAAGAAGGTTTCTGAGAAACTGCTTAGTGTTCTGTTATTTCATCTCACAGAGTTACATCTGTATTTCGTGGATCTCTTTGCTAGCCTTATTTCTGTGGAATCTGAGAACAGATATTTCGGATCCCTTTGAAGACTATAGGGCCAAAGGAAATATCCTCCGATAACAAAGAGAAAGAAGCTTTCTGAGAAACTTCTTTGTGTTCTGTGAAATCATCTCACAGAGTTACAGCTTTCCCCTCAAGAAGCCTTTCGCTAAGACAGTTCTTGCGGAACTGGCAAAGTGATATTTGGAAGCCCATAGAGGGCTATGGTGAAAAACGAAATATCCTCAGATGAAATATGGAAAGAACCTTTCTGAGAAACTGCTCTGTGAAGTGTGACTTCCACTCACAGAGTTACATCTGTATTTCGTGGATCTCTTTGCTAGCCTTATTTCTGTGGAATCTGAGAACAGATATTTCGGATCCCTTTGAAGACTATAGGGCCAAAGGAAATATCCTCCGATAACAAAGAGAAAGAAGCTTTCTGAGAAACTTCTTTGTGTTCTGTGAAATCATCTCACAAAGTTACAGCTTTCCCCTCAAGAAGCCTTTCGCTAAGACAATTCTTGTGGAATTGGCAAAGTGATATTTGGAAGCCCATAGAGGGCTATGGTGAAAAAGGAAATATCCTCAGAAGTAATCTGGAAAGAAGCTTTCTGAGAAACTGCTTAGTGTTCTGTTAATTCATCTCACAGAGTTACATCTGTATTTCGTGTATCCCTTTGCTAGCCTTATTTCTGTGGAATCTGAGAACAGATATTTCAGATCCCTTTGAAGACCATGGGGCCAAAGGAAATATCCTACGATAACAAAGAGAAAGAAGGTTTCTGAGAAACTTCTTTGTGTTCTGTGAAATCATCTCACAGAGTTACAGCTTTCCCATCAAGAAGGCTTTCGCTAAGACAGTTCTTGTGGAATTGGCAAAGTGATATTTGGAAGCCCATAGAGGGCTAAGGTGAAAAAGGAAATGTCCTCAGATGAAATCTGGAAAGAAGCTTTCTGAGAAACTGCTTAGTGTTCTGTTAATTCATCTCACAGAGTTACATCTGTATTTCATGGTTCCCTTTGTTAGAATTATTTCTGTGGAATCTGAGAACAGCTATTTCGGATCCCTTTGAAGACCATAGGGCCAAAGGAAATATCCTCCGATAACAAAGAGAACGAAGCTTTCTGAGAAACTTCTTTGTGTTCTGTGAAATCATCTCACAGAGTTACAGCTTTCCCCTCAAGAAGCCTTTCGCTAAGACAGTTCTTTTGGAATTGGCAAAGTGATATTTCGAAGCCCATAGAGGGCTATGTTGAAAAAGGAAATATCCTCAGCTGAAATCTGGAAAGAAGCTTTCTGAGAAACTGCTCTGTGATGTGTGACTTCCACTCACAGAGTTACATCTGTATTTCGTGGATCTCTTTGCTAGCCTTATTTCTGTGGAATCTGAGAAGAGATATTTCGGATCCCTTTGAAGACTATTGGGCCAAAGGAAATATCCTCCCATAACAAAGAGAAAGAAGCTTTCTGAGAAACTTCTTTGTGTTCTGTGAAATCATCTCACAGAGTTACAGCTTTCCCCTGAAGAAGCATTTCGCTAAGACAGTTCTTGTGGAATTGGCAAAGTGATATTTGGAAGCCCATAGAGGGCTATGGTGAAAAAGGAAATGTCCTCAGATGAAATCTGGAAAGAAGCTTTCTGAGAAACTGCTTAGTGTTCTGTTAATTCATCTCACAGAGTTACATCTGTATTTCATGGTTCCCTTTGTTAGCCTTATTTCTGTGGAATCTGAGAACAGCTATTTCGGATCCCTTTGAAGACCATAGGTCCAAAGGAAATATCTTCCGATAACAAAGAGAACGAAGCTTTCTGAGAAACTTCTTTGTGTTCTGTGAAATCATCTCACAGAGTTACAGCTTTCCCCTCAAGAAGCCTTTCGCTAAGACAGTTCTTGTGGAATTGGCAAAGTGATATTTGGAAGCCCATAGAGGGCTATGGTGAAAAAGGAAATATCCTCAGATGAAATCTGGAAAGATGCTTTCTGAGAAACTGCTTAGTGTTCTGTTAATTCATCTCACAGAGTTACATCTGTATTTCGTGGTTCCCTTTGCTAGCCTTATTTCTGTGGAATCTGAGAAGAGATATTTCGGATCCCTTTGAAGACCATAGGGCCAAAGGAAATATCCTCCGATAACAAAGAGAAAGAAGCTTTCTGAGAAACTTCTTTGTGTTCTGTGAAATCATCTCACAGAGTTACAGCTTTCCCCTCAAGAAGCCTTTCGCTAAGAGAGTTCCTGTGGAATTGGCAAAGTGATATTTGGAAGCCCATAGAGGGCTATGGTGAAAAAGGAAATATCCTCAGATGAAATCTGGAAAGAAGCTTTCTGAGAATCTGCTTAGTGTTCTGTTAATTCATCTCACAGAGTTATATCTGTATTTCGTGGATCTCTTTGCTAGCCTTATTTCTGTGGAATCTGAGAACAGATATTTCGGATCCCTTAGAAGACTATAGGGCCAAAGGAAATATCCTCCGATAACAAAGAGAAAGAAGCTTTCTGAGAAACTTCTTTGTGTTCTGTGAAATCATCTCACAGAGTTACAGCTTTCCCCTCAAGAAGCCTTTCGCTAAGACAGTTCTTGTGGAATTGGCAAAGTGATATTTGGAAGCCCATAGAGGGCTATGGTGAAAAAGGAAATATCCTCAGATGAAATCTGGAAAGATGCTTTCTGAGAAACTGCTCTGTGATGTGTGACTTCCACTCACAGAGTTACATCTGTATTTCGTGGATGTCTTTGCTAGCCTTATTTCTGTGGAATCTGAGAACAGATATTTCGGATCCCTTTGAAGACTAAAGGGCCAAAGGAAATATCCTCCGATAACAAAGAGAAAGAAGGTTTCTGAGAAACTTCTTTGTGTTCTGTGAAATCATCTCACAGAGTTACAGCTTTCCCCTCAAGAATCCTTTCGCTAAGAGATTTCTTGTGGAATTGGCAAAGTGATATTTGGAAGCCCATAGAGGGCTATGGTGAAAAAGGAAATATCCTCAGATGAAATCTGGAAAGAAGCTTTCTGAGAACCTGCTTAGTGTTCTGTTAATTCATCTCACAGAGTTACATCTGTATTTCGTGGATCTCTTTGCTAGCCTTATTTCTGTGGAATCTGAGAACAGATATTTCGGATCCCTTTGAAGACCATGGGGCCAAAGGAAATATCCTCCGATAACAAAGAGAAAGAAGGTTTCTGAGAAACTTCTTTGTGTTCTGTGAAATCATCTCACAGAGTTACAGCTTTCTCCTCAAGAAGCCTTTCGCTAAGACAGTACTTGTGGAACTGGCAAAGTGATATTTGGAAGCCCCTAGAGGGCTAAGGTGAAAAAGGAAATATCCTCAGATGAAATCTGGAAAGAAGCTTTCTGAGAAACTGGTCTGTGAAGTGTGACTTCCACTCACAGTGTTACATCTGTATTTCGTGGATCTCTTTGCTAGCCTTATTTCTGTGGAATCTGAGAACAGATATTTCGGATCCCTTTGAAGACTATAGGGCCAAAGGAAATATCCTTCGATAACACAGAGAAAGAAGCTTTCTGAGAAACTTCTTTGTGTTCTGTGAAATCATCTCACAGAGTTACACCTTTCCCCTCAAGAAGCCTTTCGCTAAGACAGTTCTTGTGGAATTGGCAAAGTGATATTTGGAAGCCCATAGAGGGCTATGGTGAAAAAGGAAATATCCTCAGTTGTAATCTGTAAAGAAGTTTTCTGAGAAACTGCTTAGTGTTCTGTTAATTCATCTCACAGAGTTACATCTGTATTTCGTGGATCCCTTTGCTAGCCTTATTTCTGTGGAATCTGAGAACAGATATTTCAGATCCCTTTGAAGACCATGGGGCCAAAGGAAATATCCTCCGATAACAAAGAGAAAGAAGGTTTCTGAGAAACTTCTTTGTGTTCTGTGAAATCATCTCACAGATTTACAGCTTTCCCCAGAAGAAGCCTTTCGCTAAGACAGTTCTTGTGGAATTGGCAAAGTGATATTTGGAAGCCCATAGAGGGCTATGGTGAAAAAGGAAATATCCTCAGATGAAATCTGGAAAGAAGCTTTCTGAGAAACTGCTCTGTGATGTGTGACTTCCACTCACAGAGTTACATCTGTATTTCGTGGATCTCTTTGCTAGCCTTATTTCTGTGGAATCTGAGAACAGATATTTCGGATCCCTTTGAAGACTATAGGGCCAAAGGAAATATCCTCCGATAACAAAGAGAAAGAAGCTTTCTGAGAAACTTCTTTGTGTTCTGTGAAATCATCTCACAGAGTTACACCTTTCCCCTCAAGAAGCCTTTCGCTAAGACAGTTCTTGTGGAATTGGCAAAGTGATATCTGGAAGCCCATAGAGGGCTATGGTGAAAAAGGAAATATCCTCAGATGAAATCTGTAAAGAAGTTTTCTGAGAAACTGCTTAGTGTTCTGTTATTTCATCTCACAGAGTTACATCTGTATTTCATGGTTCCCTTTGTTAGACTTATTTCTGTGGAATCTGAGAACAGCTATTTCGGATCCCTTTGAAGACCATAGGGCCAAAGGAAATATCCTCCGATAACAAAGAGAACGAAGCTTTCTGAGAAACTTCTTTGTGTTCTGTGAAATCATCTCACAGAGTTACAGCTTCCCCTCAAGAAGCCTTTCGCTAAGACAGTTCTTGTGGAATTGGCAAAGTGATATTTGGAAGCCCATAGAGGGCTATGGTGAAAAAGGATATATCCTCAGATGAAATCTGGAAAGATGCTTTCTGAGAAACTGCTCTGTAATGTGTGACTTCCACTCACAGAGTTACATATGTATTTCGTGGATCTCTTTGCTAGCCTTATTTCTGTGGAATCTGAGAACAGATATTTCGGATCCCTTTGAAGACTATAGGGCCAAAGGAAATATCCTCCGATAACAAAGAGAAAGAAGGTTTCTGAGAAACTTCTTTGTGTTCTGTGAAATCATCTCACTGAGTTACCGCTTTCCCCTCAAGAAGCCTTTCGATAAAACAGTTCTTGTGGAATTGGCAAAGTGATATTTGGAAGCCCATAGAGGGCTATGGTGAAAAAGGAAATATCCTCAGATGAAATCTGGAAAGAAGCTTTCCGAGAAACTGCTCTGTGATGTGTGACTTCCTCTCACAGAGTTTCATCTGTATTTCGTGGATATCTTTGCTAGCCTTATTTCTGTGGAATCTGAGAAGAGATATTTCGGATCCCTTTGAAGACCACAGGGCCAAAGGAAATATCCTCCGATAACAAAGAGAAAGAAGCTTTCTGAGAAACTTCTTTGTGTTCTGTGAAATCATCTCACAGAGTTACAGCTTTCTCCTAAAGAAGCCTTTCGCTAAGACAGTTCTTGTGGAACTGGCAAAGTGATATTTGGAAGCCCATAGGGGACTAAGGTGAAAAAGGAAATATCCTCAGATGAAATCTGGAAAGAAGCTTTCTGAGAAACTGGTCTGTGAAGTGTGACTTCCACTCACAGTGTTACATCTGTATTTCGTGGATCTCTTTGCTAGCCTTATTTCTGTGGAATCTGAGAAGAGATATTTCGGATCCCTTTGAAGACTATAGGGCCAAAGAAAATATCCTCCGATAACAAAGAGAAAGAAGCTTTCTGAGAAACTTCTTTGTGTTCTGTGAAATCATCTCACAGAGTTACACCTTTCCCCTCAAGAAGCCTTTCGCTAAGACAGTTCTTGTGGAATTGGCAAAGTGATATTTGGAAGCCCATAGAGGGCTATGGTGAAAAAGGAAATATCCTCAGATGTAATCTGTAAAGAAGCTTTCTGAGAAACTGCTTAGTGTTCTGTTAATTCATCTCACAGAGTTACATCTGTATTTCGTGGATCCCTTTACTAGCCTTATTTCTGTGGAATCTGAGAACAGATATTTCAGATACCTTTGAAGACCATGGGGCCAAAGGAAATATCCTCCGATAACAAAGAGAAAGAAGGTTTCTGAGAAACTTCTTTGTGTTCTGTGAAATCATCTCACTGAGTTACAGCTTTCCCCTCAAGAAGCCTTTCGATAAGACAGTTCTTGTGGAATTGGCAAAGTGATATTTGGAAGCCCATAGAGGGCTATGGTGAAAAAGGAAATATCCTCAGTTGAAATCTGGAAAGAAGCTTTCCGAGAAACTGCTCTGTGATGTGTGACTTCCACTCACAGAGTTACATCTGTATTTCGTGGATCTCTTTGCTAGCCTTATTTCTGTGGAATCTGAGAAGAGATATTTCGGTTAGATTTGAAGACCATAGGGCCAAAGGAAATATCCTCCGATAACAAAGAGAAAGAAGCTTTCTGAGAAACTTCTTTGTGTTCTGTGAAATCATCTCACAGAGTTACAGCTTTCCCCTCAAGAAGCCTTTCGCTAAGACAGTTCTTGTGGAATTGGCAAAGTGATATTTGGAAGCCCATAGAGGGCTATGTTGAAAAAGGAAATATCCTCAGATGAAATCTGGAAAGAAGGTTTCTGAGAAACTGCTTAGTGTTCTGTTATTTCATCTCACAGAGTTACATCTGTATTTCGTGGATCTCTTTGCTAGCCTTATTTCTGTGGAATCTGAGAACAGATATTTCGGATCCCTTTGAAGACTATAGGGCCAAAGGAAATATCCTCCGATAACAAAGAGAAAGAAGCTTTCTGAGAAACTTCTTTGTGTTCTGTGAAATCATCTCACAGAGTTACAGCTTTCCCCTCAAGAAGCCTTTCGCTAAGACAGTTCTTGTGGAACTGGCAAAGTGATATTTGGAAGCCCATAGAGGGCTATGGTGAAAAAGGAAATATCCTCAGATGAAATCTGGAAAGAAGCTTTCTGAGAAACTGCTCTGTGAAGTGTGACTTCCACTCACAGAGTTACATCTGTATTTCGTGGATCTCTTTGCTAGCCTTATTTCTGTGGAATCTGAGAACAGATATTTCGGATCCCTTTGAAGACTATAGGGCCAAAGGAAATATCCTCCGATAACAAAGAGAAAGAAGCTTTCTGAGAAACTTCTTTGTGTTCTGTGAAATCATCTCACAGAGTTACAGCTTTCCCCTCAAGAAGCCTTTCGCTAAGACAGTTCTTGTGGAATTGGCAAAGTGATATTTGGAAGCCCATAGAGGGCTATGGTGAAAAAGGAAATATCCTCAGATGTAATCTGGAAAGAAGCTTTCTGAGAAACTGCTTAGTGTTCTGTTAATTCATCTCACAGAGTTACATCTGTATTTCGTGTATCCCTTTGCTAGCCTTATTTCTGTGGAATCTGAGAACAGATATTTCAGATCCCTTTGAAGACCATGGGGCCAAAGGAAATATCCTACGATAACAAAGAGAAAGAAGGTTTCTGAGAAACTTTTTTGTGTTCTGTGAAATCATCTCACAGAGTTACAGCTTTCCCATCAAGAAGCCTTTCGCTAAGACAGTTCTTGCGGAATTGGCAAAGTGATATTTGGAAGCCCATAGAGGGCTATGGTGAAAAAGGAAATGTCCTCAGATGAAATCTGGAAAGAAGCTTTCTGAGAAACTGCTTAGTGTTCTGTTAATTCATCTCACAGTGTTACATCTGTATTTCATGGTTCCCTTTGTTAGACTTATTTCTGTGGAATCTAAGAACAGCTATTTCGGATCCCTTTGAAGACCATAGGGCCAAAGTTAATATCCTCCGATAACAAAGAGAACGAAGCTTTCTGAGAAACTTCTTTGTGTTCTGTGAAATCATCTCACAGAGTTACAGCTTTCCCCTCAAGAAGACTTTCGCTAAGACAGTTCTTGTGGAATTGGCAAAGTGATATTTGGAAGCCCATAGAGGGCTATGGTGAAAAAGGAAATATCCTCAGATGAAATCTGGAAAGATGCTTTCTGAGAAACTGCTTAGTGTTCTGTTAATTCATCTCACAGAGTTACATCTGTATTTCGTGGATCCCTTTGCTAGTCTTATTTCTGTGGAATCTGAGAACAGATATTTCAGATCCCTTTGAAGACCATGGGGCCAAAGGAAATATCCTCCGATAACAAAGAGAAAGAAGGTTTCTGAGAAACTTCTTTGTGTTCTGTGAAATCATCTCACTGAGTTACCGCTTTCCCCTCAAGAAGCCTTTCGCGAAAACAGTTCTTGTCGAATTGTCAAAATGATATTTGGAAGCCCATAGAGGGCTATGGTGAAAAAGGAAATATCCTCAGGTGAAATCTGGAAAGAAGCTTTCTGAGAAACTGCTTAGTGTTCTGTTAATTCATCTCACAGAGTTACATCTGTATTTCGTGGATCTCTTTGCTAGCATTATTTCTGTGGAATCTGAGAACAGATATTTCGGATCCCTTTGAAGAGTATAGGGCCAAAGGAAATATCCTCCGATATCAAAGAGAAAGAAGCTTTCTGAGAAACTTCTTTGTGTTTTGTGAAATCATCTCACAGAGTTACAGCTTTCCCCTCAAGAAGCCTTTCGATAAGACAGTTCTTGTGGAATTTGCAAAGTGATATTGGAAGCCCGTAGAGGGCTATGGTGAAAAAGGAAATTTCCTCAGATGAAATCTGGAATGAAGCTTTCTGAGAAACTGCTCTGTGAAGTGTGACTTCCACTCACAGAGTTACATCTGTATGTCGTGGATCTCTTTGCTAGCCTTATTTCTGTGGAATCTGAGAACAGATATTACGGATCACTTTGGAGACTATAGGGCCAAAGGAAATATCCTGCGATAACAAAGAGAAAGAAGCTTTCTGAGAAAATTCTTTGTGTTCTGTGAAATCATCCCACAGAGTTACAGCTTTCCCCTCAAGAAGCCTTTCACTAAGACAGTTCTTGTGGAACTGGCAAAGTGATATTTGGAAGCCCGTAGAGGACTATGGTGAAAAAGGAAATATCCTCAGATGAAATCTGGAAAGAAGCTTTCTCAGAAACTGCTTAGTGTTCTGTTAATTCATCTCACAGAGTTACATCTGTATTTCGTGGATCCCTTTGCTAGCCTTATTTCGGTGGAATCTGAGAACAGATATTTCTGATCCCTTTGAAGACCATGGGGCCAAAGGAAATATCCTACGATAACACAGAGAAAGAAGGATTCTGAGAAACTTCTTTGTGTTCTGTGAAATCATCTCACAGAGTTACAGCTTTCCCCTCAAGAAGCCTTTCGCTAAGACAGTTCTTTTGGAATTGGCAAAGTGATATTTGGAAGCCCATAGAGGGCTATGTTGAAAAAGGAAATATCCTCAGATGAAATCTGGAAAGAAGCTTTCTGAGAAACTGCTCTGTGATGTGTGACTTCCACTCACAGAGTTACATCTGTATTTCGTGGATCTCTTTGCTAGCCTTATTTCTGTGGAATCTGAGAAGAGATATTTCGGATCCCTTTGAAGACTATTGGGCCAAAGGAAATATCCTCCCATAACAAAGAGAAAGAAGCGTTCTGAGAAACTTCTTTGTGTTCTGTGAAATCATCTCACAGAGTTATAGCTTTCCCCTCAAGAAGCCTTTCGCTAAGACAGTTCTTGTGGAATTGGCAAAGTGATATTTGGAAGCCCATAGAGGGCTATGGTGAAAAAGGAAATGTCCTCAGATGAAATCTGGAAAGATGCTTTCTGAGAAACTGCTTAGTGTTCTGTTAATTCATCTCACAGGGTTACATCTGTATGTCATGGTTCCCTTTGTTAGCCTTATTTCTGTGGAATCTGAGAACAGCTATTTCGGATCCCTTTGAAGACCATAGGTCCAAAGGAAATATCTTCCGATAACAAAGAGAACGAAGCTTTCTGAGAAACTTCTTTGTGTTCTGTGAAATCATCTCACAGAGTTACAGCTTTCCCCTCAAGAAGCCTTTCGCTAAGACAGTTCTTGTGGAATTGGCAAAGTGATATTTGGAAGCCCATAGAGGGCTATGGTGAAAAAGGAAATGTCCTCAGATGAAATCTGGAAAGAAGCTTTCTGAGAAACCGCTTAGTGTTCTGTTAATTCATCTCACAGAGTTACATCTGTATTTCATGGTTCCCTTTGTTAGCCTTATTTCTGTGGAATCTGAGAACAGCTATTTCGGATCCCTTTGAAGACCATAGGGTCAAAGGAAATATCCTCCGATAACAAAGAAAACGAAGCTTTCTGAGAAACTTCTTTGTGTTCTGTGAAATCATCTCACAGAGTTACAGCTTTCCCCTCAAGAAGCCTTTCGCTAAGACAGTTCTTGTGGAATTGGCAAAGTGATATTTGGAAGCCCATAGAGGGCTATGGTGAAAAAGGAAATATCCTCAGATGAAATCTGGAAAGATGCTTTCTGAGAAACTGCTCTGTGATGTGTGACTTCCACTCACAGAGTTACATCTGTATTTCGTGGATCTCTTTGCTAGCCTTATTTCTGTGGAATCTGAGAACAGATATTTCGGATCCCTTAGAAGACTATAGGGCCAAAGGAAATATCCTCCGATAACAAAGAGAAAGAAGGTTTCTGAGAACCTTCTTTGTGTTCTGTGAAATCATCTCACAGAGTTACAGCTTTCCCCTCAAGAAGCCTTTCGCTAAGAGAGTTCTTGTGGAATTGGCAAAGTGATATTTGGAAGCCCATAGAGGGCTATGGTGAAAAAGGAAATATCCTCAGATGAAATCTGGAAAGAAGCTTTCTGAGAAACTGCTTAGTGTTCTGTTAATTCATCTCACAGAGTTACATCTGTATTTCGTGGATCTCTTTGCTAGCCTTATTTCTGTGGAATCTGAGAACAGATATTTCGGATCCCTTTGAAGACTATAGTGCCAAAGTAAATATCCTCCGATAACAAAGAGAAAGAAGCTTTCTGGGAAAAGTCTTTGTGTTTTGTGAAATCATCTCACAGAGTTACAGCTTTCCCCTCAAGAAGCCTTTCGATAAGACAGTTCTTGTGGAATTTGCAAAGTGATATTGGAAGCCCATAGAGGGCTATGGTGAAAAAGGAAATATCCTCAGATGAAATCTGTAATGAAGCCTTCTGAGAAACTGCTCTGTGATGTGTGACTTCCACTCACAGAGTTATATCTGTATGTCGTAGATCTCTTTGCTAGCCTTATTTCTGTGGAATCTGAGAACAGATATTTCGGATCCCTTTGAAGACTATAGGGCCAAAGGAAATATCCGCCGATAACAAAGAGAAAGAAACTTTCTGAGAAACTTCTTTGTGTTCTGTGAAATCATCTCACAGAGTTACAGCTTTCTCCTCAAGAAGCCTTTCGCTAAGACAGTTCTTGTGGTACCGGCAAAGTGATATTTGGAAACCCATAGAGGGCTAAGGTGAAAAAGGAAATATCCTCAGATGAAATCTGGAAAGAAGCTTTCTGAGAAACTGGTCTGTGAAGTGTGATTTCCACTCACAGTGTTACATCTGTATTTCGTGGATCTCTTTGCTAGCCTTATTTCTGTGGAATCTGAGAACAGATATTTCGGATCCCTTTGAAGACTATAGGGCCAAAGGAAATATCCTCCGATAACACAGAGAAAGAAGCTTTCTGAGAAACTTCTTTGTGTTCTGTGAAATCATCTCACAGAGTTACACCTTTCCCCTCAAGAAGCCTTTCGCTAAGACAGTTTTTGTGGAATTGGCAAAGTGATATTTGGAAGCCCATAGAGAGCTATGGTGAAAAAGGAAATATCCTCAGTTGTAATCTGTAAAGAATTTTTCTGAGAAACTGCTTAGTGTTCTGTTAATTCATCTCACAGAGTTACATCTGTATTTCGTGGATCCCTTTGCTAGCCTTATTTCTGTGGAATCTGAGAACAGATATTTCAGATCCCTTTGAAGACCATGGGGCCAAAGGAAATATCCTCCGGTAACAAAGAGAAAGAAGGTTTCCGAGAAACTTCTTTGTGTTCTGTGAAATCATCTCACAGAGTTACAGCTTGCCCCTCAAGAAGCCTTTCGCTAAGACAGTTCTTGTGGAATTGGCAAAGTGATATTTGGAAGCCCATAGAGGGCTATGGTGAAAAAGGAAATATCCTCAGATGAAATCTGGAAAGAAGCTTTCTGAGAAACTGCTCTGTGATGTGTGACTTCCACTCACAGAGTTACATCTGTATTTCGTGGATCCCTTTGCTAGCCTTATTTCTGTGGAATCTGAGAAGAGATATTTCGGATCCCTTTGAAGACTATAGGGCCAAATGAAATATCCTCCCATAACAAAGAGATAGAAGCTTTCTGAGAAACTTCTTTGTGTTCTGTGAAATCATCTCACAGAGTTACAGCTTTCCCCTCAAGAAGCATTTCGCTAAGACAGTTCTTGTGGAATTGGCAAAGTGATATTTTGAAGCCCATAGAGGCCTATGGTGAAAAAGGAAATATCCTCAGATGAAATCTGGAAAGAAGCTTTCTGAGAAACTGCTTAGTGTTCTGTTAATTCATCTCACAGAGTTACATCTGTATTTCGTTGTTCCCTTTGCTAGCATTATTTCTGTGGAATCTGAGAACAGCTATTTCGGATCCCTTTGAAGACCATAGGGCCAAAGGAAATATCCTCCGATAACAAAGAGAAAGAAGCTTTCTGAGAAACTTCTTTGTGTTCTGTGAAATCATCTCACAGAGTTACAGCTTTACCCTCAAGAAGCCGTTCGCTAAGACAGTTCTTGTGGAATTGGCAAAGTGATATTTGGAAGCCCATAGAGGGCTTAGGTGAAAAAGGAAATATTCTCAGATGAAATCTGGAAAGAAGTTTTCTGAGAAACTACTCTGTGATGTGTGATTTCCACTCACAGAGTTACATCTGTATTTCGTGGATCTCTTTGCTAGCCTTATTTCTGTGGAATCTGAGAAGAGATATTTCGGATCCCTTTGAAGACTATAGGGCCAAAGGAAATATCCTCCGATAACAAAGAGAAAGAAGCTTTCTGAGAAACTTCTTTGTGTTCTGTGAAATCATCTCACAGAGTTACAGCTTTACCCTCAAGAAGCCTTTCTCTAAGACAGTTCTTGTGGAATTGGCAAAGTGATATTTGGAAGCCCATAGAGGGCTATGTTGAAAAAAGAAATATCCTCAGATGAAATCTGGAAAGAAGCTTTCTGAGAAACTGCTCTGTGATGTGTGACTTCCACTCACCGTGTTACATCTGTATTTCGTGGATCTCTTTGCTCGCCTTATTTCTGTGGAATCAGAGAACAGATATTTCTGATCCCCTTGAAGACTATAGGGCCAAAGGAAATATCCTCCGATAACAAAGAGAAAGAAGCTTTCTGAGAAACTTCTTTGTGTTCTGTGAAATCATCTCACAGAGTTACAGCTTTCCCTTCAAGAAGCCTTTCGCTAAGATAGTTCTTGTGGAATTGGCAAAGTGACCTTTGGAAGCCCATAGAGGGCTATTGGGAAAAAGGAAATATCCTCAGATGAAATCTGGAAAGAAGCTTTCTGAGAAACTGCTTAGTGTTCTGTTAATTCATCTCACAGTTTTACATGTGTATTTCGTGGATCTCTTTGCTAGCCTTATTTCTGTGGAATCTGAGAACCGATATTTCGGATACCTTTGAAGACTACAGGGCCAAAGGAAATATCCTCCGATAACACAGAGAAAGAAGCTTTCTGAGAAACTTCTTTGTGTTCTGTGAAATCATCTCACAGAGTTACAGCTTTCCCCTCAAGGAGCCTTTCGCTAAGACAGTTCTAGTGGAATTGGCAAAGTGATATTTGGAAGCCCAAAGAGGGCTATGGTGAAAAAGGAAATATCCTCAGATGAAATCTGGAAAGATGCTTTCTGTGAAACTGCTCTGTGATGTGTGACTTCCACTCACAGAGTTACATCTGTATTTCGTGGATCTCTTTGCTAGCCTTATTTCTGTGGAATCTGAGAACAGATATTTCGGATCCCTTAGAAGACTATAGGGCCAAAGGAAATATCCTCCGATAACAAAGAGAAAGAAGCTTTCTGAGAAACTTCTTTGTGTTCTGTGAAATCATCTCACAGAGTTACAGCTTTCCCCTCAAGAAGCCTTTCGCTAAGACAGTTCTTGTGGAATTGGCAAAGTGATATTTGGAAGCCCATAGAGGGCTATGGTGAAAAAGGAAATATCCTCAGATGAAATCTGGAAAGAAGCTTTCTGAGAAACTGCTTAGTGTTCTGTTAATTCAACTCACAGAGTTACATATGTATTTCGTGGTTCCCTTTGCTAGCCGTATTTCTGTGGAATCTGAGAACAGCTATTTCGGATCCCTTAGAAGACCATAGGGCCACAGGAAATATCCTCCGATAACAAAGAGAAAGAAGCTTTCTGAGAAACTTCTCTGTGGTCTGTGAAATCATCTCACAGAGTTACAGCTTTACCCTCAAGAAGCCGTTCGCTAAGACAGTTCTTGTGGAATTGGCAAAGTGATATTTGGAAGGCCATATAGGGCTATGGTGAAAAAGGAAATATCCTCAGATGAAATCTGGAAAGAAGCTTTATGAGAAACTGCTTAGTGTTCTGTTAATTCATCTCACAGAGTTACATGTGTTTTTCGTGGATCTCTTTGCTAGCCTTATTTCTGTGGAATCTGAGAAGAGATATTTCGGATCCCTTTGAAGACTATAGGGTCAAAGGAAATATCCTCCGATAACACAGAGAAAGAAGCTTTCTGAGAAACTTCTTTGTGTTCTGTGAAATCATCTCACAGAGTTACAGCTTTCCCCTCAAGAAGCCTTTCGCTAAGACAGTTCTTGTGGAATTGGCAAAGTGATATTTGGAAGCCCATGGAGGGCTATGGTGAAAAAGGAAATATCCTCAGATGAAATCTGGAAAGAAGCTTTCTGAGAAACTGCTCTGAGAAGTGTGACTTCCACTCACAGAGTTACATCTGTATTTCGTGTATCTCTTTGCTAGACTTATTTCTGTGGAATCTGAGAACAGATATTTCGGATCCCTTAGAAGACTATAGGGCCAAAGGAAATATCCTCCGATAACACAGAGAAAGAAGCTTTCTGAGAAACTTCTTTGTGTTCTGTGAAATCATCTCACAGAGTTACACCTTTCCCCTCAAGAAGCCTTTCGCTAAGACAGTTCTTGTGGAATTGGCAAAGTGATATTTGGAAGCCCATAGAGGGCTATGGTGAAAAAGGAAATATCCTCAGATGTAATCTGTAAAGAAGCTTTCTGAGAAACTGCTTAGTGTTCTGTTAATTCATCTCACAGAGTTACATCTGTATTTCGTGGATCCCTTTGCTAGCCTTATTTCTGTGGAATCTGAGAACAGATATTTCAGATCCCTTTGAAGACCATGGGGCCAAAGGAAATATCCTCACATAACAAAGAGATAGAAGCTTTCTGAGAAACTTCTTTGTGTTCTGTGAAATCATCTCACAGAGTTACAGCTTTCCCCTCAAGAAGCATTTCGCTAAGACAGTTCTTGTGGAATTGGCAACGTGATATTTGGAAGCCCATAGAGGGCTATGGTGAAAAAGGCAATATCCTCAGATGAAATCTGGAAAGAAGCTTTCTGAGAAACTGCTTAGTGTTCTGTTAATTCATCTCACAGAGTTACATCTGTATTTCGTGGTTCCCTTTGCTAGCCTTATTTCTGTGGAATCTGAGAACAGCTATTTCGGATCCCTTTGAAGACCATAGGGCCAAAGGAAATATCCTCCGATAACAAAGAGAAAGAAGCTTTCTGAGAAACTTCTTTGTGTTCTGTGAAATCATCTCACAGAGTTACAGCTTTACCCTCAAGAAGCCTTTCGCTAAGACAGTTCTTGTGGAATTGGCAAAGTGATATTTGGAAGCCCATAGAGGGCTTAGGTGAAAAAGGAAATATTCTCAGATGAAATCTGGAAAGAAGTTTTCTGAGAAACTACTCTGTGATGTGTGATTTCCACTCACAGAGTTACATCTGTATTTCGTGGATCTCTTTGCTAGCCTTATTTCTGTGGAATCTGAGAAGAGATATTTCGAATCCCTTTGAAGACTATAGGGCCAAAGGAAATATCCTCCGATAACAAAGAGAAAGAAGCTTTCTGAGAAACTTCTTTGTGTTTTGTGTGAAATCATCTAACAGAGTTACAGCTTTCCCCTCAAGAAGCCTTTCGCTAAGACAGTTCTTGTGGAATTGGCAAAGTGATATTTGAAGCCCATAGAGGGCTATGTTGAAAAAAGAAATATCCTCAGATGAAATCTGGAAAGAAGCTTTCTGAGAAACTACTCTGTGATGTGTGACTTCCACTCACCGTGTTACATCTGTATTTCGTGGATCTCTTTGCTCGCCTTATTTCTGTGGAATCAGAGAACAGATATTTCTGATCCCCTTGAAGACTTTAGGGACAGAGAAAATATCCACCGATAACAAGAGAAAGAAGCTTTCTGAGAAACTTCTTTGTGTTCTGTGAAATCATCTCACAGAGTTACAGCTTTCCCTTCAAGAAGCCTTTCGCTAAGATAGTTCTTGTGGAATTGGCAAAGTGACCTTTGGAAGCCCATAGAGGGCTATGGGGAAAAAGGAAATATCCTCAGATGAATTCTGGAAAGAAGCTTTCTGAGAAACTGCTTAGTGTTCTCTTAATCCATCTCACAGTTTTACATGTGTATTTCGTGGACCTCTTTGCTAGACTTATTTCTGTGGAATCTGAGAACAAATATTTCGGATACCTTTGAAGACTATAGGGCCAAAGGAAATATCCTCCGATAACAAAGAGAAAGAAGCTTTCTGAGAAACTTCTTTGTGTTCTGTGAAATCATCTCACAGAGTTACAGCTTTACCCTCAAGAAGCCGTTCGCTAAGACAGTTCTTGTGGAATTGGCAAAGTGATATTTGGAAGCCCATAGAGGGCTTAGGTGAAAAAGGAAATATTCTCAGATGAAATCTGGAAAGAAGTTTTCTGAGAAACTACTCTGTGATGTGTGATTTCCACTCACAGAGTTACATCTGTATTTCGTGGATCTCTTTGCTAGCCTTATTTCTGTGGAATCTGAGAAGAGATATTTCGGATCCCTTTGAAGACTATAGGGCCAAAGGAAATATCCTCCGATAACAAAGAGAAAGAAGCTTTCTGAGAAACTTCTTTGTGTTCTGTGAAATCATCTCACAGAGTTACAGCTTTACCCTCAAGAAGCCTTTCTCTAAGACAGTTCTTGTGGAATTGGCAAAGTGATATTTGGAAGCCCATAGAGGGCTATGTTGAAAAAAGAAATATCCTCAGATGAAATCTGGAAAGAAGCTTTCTGAGAAACTGCTCTGTGATGTGTGACTTCCACTCACCGTGTTACATCTGTATTTCGTGGATCTCTTTGCTCGCCTTATTTCTGTGGAATCAGAGAACAGATATTTCTGATCCCCTTGAAGACTATAGGGCCAAAGGAAATATCCTCCGATAACAAAGAGAAAGAAGCTTTCTGAGAAACTTCTTTGTGTTCTGTGAAATCATCTCACAGAGTTACAGCCTTCCCTTCAAGAAGCCTTTCGCTAAGATAGTTCTTGTGGAATTGGCAAAGTGACCTTTGGAAGCCCATAGAGGGCTATTGGGAAAAAGGAAATATCCTCAGATGAAATCTGGAAAGAAGCTTTCTGAGAAACTGCTTAGTGTTCTGTTAATTCATCTCACAGTTTTACATGTGTATTTCGTGGATCTCTTTGCTAGCCTTATTTCTGTGGAATCTGAGAACCGATATTTCGGATACCTTTGAAGACTACAGGGCCAAAGGAAATATCCTCCGATAACACAGAGAAAGAAGCTTTCTGAGAAACTTCTTTGTGTTCTGTGAAATCATCTCACAGAGTTACAGCTTTCCCCTCAAGGAGCCTTTCGCTAAGACAGTTCTAGTGGAATTGGCAAAGTGATATTTGGAAGCCCAAAGAGGGCTATGGTGAAAAAGGAAATATCCTCAGATGAAATCTGGAAAGATGCTTTCTGTGAAACTGCTCTGTGATGTGTGACTTCCACTCACAGAGTTACATCTCTATTTCGTGGATCTCTTTGCTAGCCTTATTTCTGTGGAATCTGAGAACAGATATTTCGGATCCCTTAGAAGACTATAGGGCCAAAGGAAATATCCTCCGATAACAAAGAGAAAGAAGCTTTCTGAGAAACTTCTTTGTGTTCTGTGAAATCATCTCACAGAGTTACAGCTTTCCCCTCAAGAAGCCTTTCGCTAAGACAGTTCTTGTGGAATTGGCAAAGTGATATTTGGAAGCCCATAGAGGGCTATGGTGAAAAAGGAAATATCCTCAGATGAAATCTGGAAAGAAGCTTTCTGAGAAACTGCTTAGTGTTCTGTTAATTCAACTCACAGAGTTACATATGTATTTCGTGGTTCCCTTTGCTAGCCGTATTTCTGTGGAATCTGAGAACAGCTATTTCGGATCCCTTAGAAGACCATAGGGCCACAGGAAATATCCTCCGATAACAAAGAGAAAGAAGCTTTCTGAGAAACTTCTCTGTGGTCTGTGAAATCATCTCACAGAGTTACAGCTTTACCCTCAAGAAGCCGTTCGCTAAGACAGTTCTTGTGGAATTGGCAAAGTGATATTTGGAAGGCCATATAGGGCTATGGTGAAAAAGGAAATATCCTCAGATGAAATCTGGAAAGAAGCTTTATGAGAAACTGCTTAGTGTTCTGTTAATTCATCTCACAGAGTTACATGTGTTTTTCGTGGATCTCTTTGCTAGCCTTATTTCTGTGGAATCTGAGAAGAGATATTTCGGATCCCTTTGAAGACTATAGGGTCAAAGGAAATATCCTCCGATAACACAGAGAAAGAAGCTTTCTGAGAAACTTCTTTGTGTTCTGTGAAATCATCTCACAGAGTTACAGCTTTCCCCTCAAGAAGCCTTTCGCTAAGACAGTTCTTGTGGAATTGGCAAAGTGATATTTGGAAGCCCATGGAGGGCTATGGTGAAAAAGGAAATATCCTCAGATGAAATCTGGAAAGAAGCTTTCTGAGAAACTGCTCTGAGAAGTGTGACTTCCACTCACAGAGTTACATCTGTATTTCGTGTATCTCTTTGCTAGACTTATTTCTGTGGAATCTGAGAACAGATATTTCGGATCCCTTAGAAGACTATAGGGCCAAAGGAAATATCCTCCGATAACACAGAGAAAGAAGCTTTCTGAGAAACTTCTTTGTGTTCTGTGAAATCATCTCACAGAGTTACACCTTTCCCCTCAAGAAGCCTTTCGCTAAGACAGTTCTTGTGGAATTGGCAAAGTGATATTTGGAAGCCCATAGAGGGCTATGGTGAAAAAGGAAATATCCTCAGATGTAATCTGTAAAGAAGCTTTCTGAGAAACTGCTTAGTGTTCTGTTAATTCATCTCACAGAGTTACATCTGTATTTCGTGGATCCCTTTGCTAGCCTTATTTCTGTGGAATCTGAGAACAGATATTTCAGATCCCTTTGAAGACCATGGGGCCAAAGGAAATATCCTCACATAACAAAGAGATAGAAGCTTTCTGAGAAACTTCTTTGTGTTCTGTGAAATCATCTCACAGAGTTACAGCTTTCCCCTCAAGAAGCATTTCGCTAAGACAGTTCTTGTGGAATTGGCAACGTGATATTTGGAAGCCCATAGAGGGCTATGGTGAAAAAGGCAATATCCTCAGATGAAATCTGGAAAGAAGCTTTCTGAGAAACTGCTTAGTGTTCTGTTAATTCATCTCACAGAGTTACATCTGTATTTCGTGGTTCCCTTTGCTAGCCTTATTTCTGTGGAATCTGAGAACAGCTATTTCGGATCCCTTTGAAGACCATAGGGCCAAAGGAAATATCCTCCGATAACAAAGAGAAAGAAGCTTTCTGAGAAACTTCTTTGTGTTCTGTGAAATCATCTCACAGAGTTACAGCTTTACCCTCAAGAAGCCTTTCGCTAAGACAGTTCTTGTGGAATTGGCAAAGTGATATTTGGAAGCCCATAGAGGGCTTAGGTGAAAAAGGAAATATTCTCAGATGAAATCTGGAAAGAAGTTTTCTGAGAAACTACTCTGTGATGTGTGATTTCCACTCACAGAGTTACATCTGTATTTCGTGGATCTCTTTGCTAGCCTTATTTCTGTGGAATCTGAGAAGAGATATTTCGAATCCCTTTGAAGACTATAGGGCCAAAGGAAATATCCTCCGATAACAAAGAGAAAGAAGCTTTCTGAGAAACTTCTTTGTGTTTTGTGTGAAATCATCTAACAGAGTTACAGCTTTCCCCTCAAGAAGCCTTTCGCTAAGACAGTTCTTGTGGAATTGGCAAAGTGATATTTGAAGCCCATAGAGGGCTATGTTGAAAAAAGAAATATCCTCAGATGAAATCTGGAAAGAAGCTTTCTGAGAAACTACTCTGTGATGTGTGACTTCCACTCACCGTGTTACATCTGTATTTCGTGGATCTCTTTGCTCGCCTTATTTCTGTGGAATCAGAGAACAGATATTTCTGATCCCCTTGAAGACTTTAGGGACAGAGAAAATATCCACCGATAACAAAGAGAAAGAAGCTTTCTGAGAAACTTCTTTGTGTTCTGTGAAATCATCTCACAGAGTTACAGCTTTCCCTTCAAGAAGCCTTTCGCTAAGATAGTTCTTGTGGAATTGGCAAAGTGACCTTTGGAAGCTCATAGAGGGCTATGGGGAAAAAGGAAATATCCTCAGATGAATTCTGGAAAGAAGCTTTCTGAGAAACTGCTTAGTGTTCTCTTAATCCATCTCACAGTTTTACATGTGTATTTCGTGGACCTCTTTGCTAGACTTATTTCTGTGGAATCTGAGAACAAATATTTCGGATACCTTTGAAGACTATAGGGCCAAAGGAAATATCCTCCGATAACAAAGAGAAAGAAGCTTTCTGAGAAACTTCTTTGTGTTCTGTGAAATCATCTCACAGAGTTACAGCTTTCCCCTCAAGAAGCCTTTCGCTAAGACAGTTCTTGTGGAATTGGCAAAGTGATATTTGGAAGCCCATAGAGGGCTATGGTGAAAAAGGAAATATCCTCAGATGAAATCTGGAAAGATGCTTTCTGAGAAACTGCTCTTTGATGTGTGACTTCCACTCACAGAGTTACATCTGTATTTCGTGGATCTCTTTGCTAGCCTTATTTCTGTGGAATCTGAGAACAGATATTTCGGATCCCTTAGAAGACTAGAGGGCCAAAGGAAATATCCTCCGATAACAAAGAGAAAGATGCTTTCTGAGAAACTTCTTTGTGTTCTGTGAAATCATCTCACAGAGTTACAGCTTTCCCCTCAAGAATCCTTTCGCTAACACAATTCTTGTGGAATTGGCAAAGTGATATTTGGAAGCCCATAGAGGGCTATGGTGAAAAAGGAAATATCCTCAGATGAAATCTCGAAAGAAGCTTTCTGAGAAACTGCTTAGTGTTCTGTTAATTCATCTCACAGAGTTACATCTGTATTTCGTGGATCCCTTTGCTAGCCTTATTTCTGTGGAATCTGAGAACAGATATTTCAGATCCCTTTGAAGACCATGGGGCCAAAGGAAATATCCTCCGATAACAAAGAGAAAGAAGGTTTCTGAGAAACTTCTTTGTGTTCTGTGAAATCATCTCACTGAGTTACAGCTTTCCGCTCAAGAAACCTTTCGCTAAGACAGTTCTTGTGGAATTGGCAAAGTGATATTTGGAAGCCCATAGAGGGCTATGGTGAAAAAGGAAATATCCTGAGTTGAAATCTGGAAAGAAGCTTTCCGAGAAACTGCTCTGTGATGTGTGACTTCCACTCACAGCGTTACATCTGTATTTCGTGGATCTCTTTGCTAGCCTTATTTCTGTGGAATCTGAGAAGAGATATTTAGGTTCCCTTTGAAGACCATAGGGCCAAAGGAAATATCCTCCGATAACAAAG
Source organism: Macaca nemestrina (assembly GCF_043159975.1). Lineage (NCBI taxonomy): Eukaryota > Metazoa > Chordata > Mammalia > Primates > Cercopithecidae > Macaca > Macaca nemestrina. Next base: position 35,454,435 of record NC_092142.1, on the reverse strand, counting down.
AGAAAGAAGCTTTCTGAGAAACTTCTTTGTGTTCTGTGAAATCATCTCACAGAGTTACAGCTTTCCCCTCAAGAAGCCTTTCGCTAAGACAGTTCTTGTGGAATTGGCAAAGTGATATTTGGAAGCCCATAGAGGGCTATGGAGAAAAAGGAAATATCCTCAGATGAAATCTGGAAAGAAGGTTTCTGAGAAACTGCTTAGTGTTCTGTTATTTCATCTCACAGAGTTACATCTGTATTTCGTGGATCTCTTTGCTAGCCTTATTTCTGTGGAATCTGAGAACAGATATTTCGGATCCCTTTGAAGACTATAGGGCCAAAGGAAATATCCTCCGATAACAAAGAGAAAGAAGCTTTCTGAGAAACTTCTTCTGTTTTGTGAAATCATCTCACAGAGTTACAGCTTTCCCCTCAAGAAGCCTTTCGATAAGACAGTTCTTGTGGAATTTGCAAAGTGATATTGGAAGCCCATAGAGGGCTATGGTGAAAAAGGAAATATCCTCAGATGAAATCTGAAATGAAGCCTTCTGAGAAACTGCTCTGTGATGTGTGACTTCCACTCACAGAGTTACATCTGTATGTCGTGGATCCCTTTGCTAGCCTTATTTCTGTGGAATCTGAGAACAGATATTTCGGATCCCTTTGAAGACTATAGGGCCAAAGGAAATATCCTCCGATAACAAAGAGAAAAATGCTTTCTGAGAAACTACTTTGTGTTCTGTGAAATCATCTCACAGAGTTACAGCTTTCCCCTCAAGAAGCCTTTGGCTAAGACAGTTCTTGTGGAACTGGCAAAGTGATATTTGGAAGCCCATAGAGGGCTATGGTGAAAAAGGAAATATCCTCAGATGAAATCTGGAAAGAAGCTTTCTGAGAAACTGCTTAGTGTTCTGTTAATTCATCTCACAGAGTTACATGTGTATTTCGTGGTTCCCTTTGCTAGCCTTATTTCTGTGGAATCTGAGAACAGCTATTTCGGATCCCTTTGAAGACCATAGGGCCAAAGGAAATATCCTCCGATAACAAAGAGAAAGAAGCTTTCTGAGAAACTTCTTTGTGTTCTGTGAAATCATCTCACAGAGTTACAGCTTTACCCTCAAGAAGCCGTTCGCTAAGACAGTTCTTGTGGAATTGGCAAAGTGTTATTTGGAAGCCCATAGATGGCTTAGGTGAAAAAGGAAATATTCTCAGATGAAATCTGGAAAGAAGTTTTCTGAGAAACTACTCTGTGATGTGTGATTTCCACTCACAGAGTTACATCTGTATTTCGTGGATCTCTTTGCTAGCCTTATTTCTGTGGAATCTGAGAAGAGATATTTCGAATCCCTTTGAAGACTATAGGGCCAAAGGAAATATCCTCCGATAACAAAGAGAAAGAAACTTTCTGAGATACTTCTTTGTGTTCTGTGAAATCATCTCACAGAGTTACAGCTTTCTCCTCAAGAAGCCTTTCGCTAAGACAGTTCTTGTGGTACTGGCAAAGTGATATTTGGAAACCCATAGAGGGCTAAGGTGAAAAAGGAAATATCCTCAGATGAAATCTGGAAAGAAGCTTTCTGAGAAACTGGTCTGTGAAGTGTGACTTCCACTCACAGTGTTACATCTGTATTTCGTGGATCTCTTTGCTAGCCTTATTTCTGTGGAATCTGAGAACAGATATTTCGGATCCCTTTGAAGACTATAGGGCCAAAGGAAATATCCTCCGATAACACAGAGAAAGAAGCTTTCTGAGAAACTTCTTTGTGTTCTGTGAAATCATCTCACAGAGTTACACCTTTCCCCTCAAGAAGCCTTTCGCTAAGACAGTTTTTGTGGAATTGGCAAAGTGATATTTGGAAGCCCATAGAGAGCTATGGTGAAAAAGGAAATATCCTCAGTTGTAATCTGTAAAGAATTTTTCTGAGAAACTGCTTAGTGTTCTGTTAATTCATCTCACAGAGTTACATCTGTATTTCGTGGATCCCTTTGCTAGCCTTATTTCTGTGGAATCTGAGAACAGATATTTCAGATCCCTTTGAAGACCATGGGGCCAAAGGAAATATCCTCCGATAACAAATAGAAAGAAGGTTTCCGAGAAACTTCTTTGTGTTCTGTGAAATCATCTCACAGAGTTACAGCTTTCCCCTCAAGAAGCCTTTCGCTAAGACAGTTCTTGTGGAATTGGCAAAGTGATATTTGGAAGCCCATAGAGGGCTATGGTGAAAAAGGAAATATCCTCAGATGAAATCTGGAAAGAAGCTTTCTGAGAAACTGCTCTGTGATGTGTGACTTCCACTCACAGAGTTACATCTGTATTTCGTGGATCCCTTTGCTAGCCTTATTTCTGTGGAATCTGAGAAGAGATATTTCGGATCCCTTTGAAGACTATAGGGCCAAATGAAATATCCTCCCATAACAAAGAGATAGAAGCTTTCTGAGAAACTTCTTTGTGTTCTGTGAAATCATCTCACAGAGTTACAGCTTTCTCCTCAAGAAGCATTTCGCTAAGACAGTTCTTGTGGAATTGGCAAAGTGATATTTTGAAGCCCATAGAGGCCTATGGTGAAAAAGGAAATATCCTCAGATGAAATCTGGAAAGAAGCTTTCTGAGAAACTGCTTAGTGTTCTGTTAATTCATCTCACAGAGTTACATCTGTATTTCGTTGTTCCCTTTGCTAGCCTTATTTCTGTGGAATCTGAGAACAGCTATTTCGGATCCCTTTGAAGACCATAGGGCCAAAGGAAATATCCTCCGATAACAAAGAGAAAGAAGCTTTCTGAGAAACTTCTTTGTGTTCTGTGAAATCATCTCACAGAGTTACAGCTTTACCCTCAAGAAGCCGTTCGCTAAGACAGTTCTTGTGGAATTGGCAAAGTGATATTTGGAAGCCCATAGAGGGCTTAGGTGAAAAAGGAAATATTCTCAGATGAAATCTGGAAAGAAGTTTTCTGAGAAACTACTCTGTGATGTGTGATTTCCACTCACAGAGTTACATCTGTATTTCGTGGATCTCTTTGCTAGCCTTATTTCTGTGGAATCTGAGAAGAGATATTTCGGATCCCTTTGAAGACTATAGGGCCAAAGGAAATATCCTCCGATAACAAAGAGAAAGAAGCTTTCTGAGAAACTTCTTTGTGTTCTGTGAAATCATCTCACAGAGTTACAGCTTTACCCTCAAGAAGCCTTTCTCTAAGACAGTTCTTGTGGAATTGGCAAAGTGATATTTGGAAGCCCATAGAGGGCTATGTTGAAAAAAGAAATATCCTCAGATGAAATCTGGAAAGAAGCTTTCTGAGAAACTGCTCTGTGATGTGTGACTTCCACTCACCGTGTTACATCTGTATTTCGTGGATCTCTTTGCTCGCCTTATTTCTGTGGAATCAGAGAACAGATATTTCTGATCCCCTTGAAGACTATAGGGCCAAAGGAAATATCCTCCGATAACAAAGAGAAAGAAGCTTTCTGAGAAACTTCTTTGTGTTCTGTGAAATCATCTCACAGAGTTACAGCTTTCCCTTCAAGAAGCCTTTCGCTAAGATAGTTCTTGTGGAATTGGCAAAGTGACCTTTGGAAGCCCATAGAGGGCTATTGGGAAAAAGGAAATATCCTCAGATGAAATCTGGAAAGAAGCTTTCTGAGAAACTGCTTAGTGTTCTGTTAATTCATCTCACAGTTTTACATGTGTATTTCGTGGATCTCTTTGCTAGCCTTATTTCTGTGGAATCTGAGAACCGATATTTCGGATACCTTTGAAGACTACAGGGCCAAAGGAAATATCCTCCGATAACACAGAGAAAGAAGCTTTCTGAGAAACTTCTTTGTGTTCTGTGAAATCATCTCACAGAGTTACAGCTTTCCCCTCAAGGAGCCTTTCGCTAAGACAGTTCTAGTGGAATTGGCAAAGTGATATTTGGAAGCCCAAAGAGGGCTATGGTGAAAAAGGAAATATCCTCAGATGAAATCTGGAAAGATGCTTTCTGTGAAACTGCTCTGTGATGTGTGACTTCCACTCACAGAGTTACATCTGTATTTCGTGGATCTCTTTGCTAGCCTTATTTCTGTGGAATCTGAGAACAGATATTTCGGATCCCTTAGAAGACTATAGGGCCAAAGGAAATATCCTCCGATAACAAAGAGAAAGAAGCTTTCTGAGAAACTTCTTTGTGTTCTGTGAAATCATCTCACAGAGTTACAGCTTTCCCCTCAAGAAGCCTTTCGCTAAGACAGTTCTTGTGGAATTGGCAAAGTGATATTTGGAAGCCCATAGAGGGCTATGGTGAAAAAGGAAATATCCTCAGATGAAATCTGGAAAGAAGCTTTCTGAGAAACTGCTTAGTGTTCTGTTAATTCAACTCACAGAGTTACATATGTATTTCGTGGTTCCCTTTGCTAGCCTTATTTCTGTGGAATCTGAGAACAGCTATTTCGGATCCCTTAGAAGACCATAGGGCCACAGGAAATATCCTCCGATAACAAAGAGAAAGAAGCTTTCTGAGAAACTTCTCTGTGGTCTGTGAAATCATCTCACAGAGTTACAGCTTTACCCTCAAGAAGCCGTTCGCTAAGACAGTTCTTGTGGAATTGGCAAAGTGATATTTGGAAGGCCATATAGGGCTATGGTGAAAAAGGAAATATCCTCAGATGAAATCTGGAAAGAAGCTTTATGAGAAACTGCTTAGTGTTCTGTTAATTCGTCTCACAGAGTTACATGTGTTTTTCGTGGATCTCTTTGCTAGCCTTATTTCTGTGGAATCTGAGAAGAGATATTTCGGATCCCTTTGAAGACTATAGGGCCAAAGGAAATATCCTCCGATAACACAGAGAAAGAAGCTTTCTGAGAAACTTCTTTGTGTTCTGTGAAATCATCTCACAGAGTTACAGCTTTCCCCTCAAGAAGCCTTTCGCTAAGACAGTTCTTGTGGAATTGGCAAAGTGATATTTGGAAGCCCATGGAGGGCTATGGTGAAAAAGGAAATATCCTCAGATGAAATCTGGAAAGAAGCTTTCTGAGAAACTGCTCTGAGAAGTGTGACTTCCACTCACAGAGTTACATCTGTATTTCGTGTATCTCTTTGCTAGCCTTATTTCTGTGGAATCTGAGAACAGATATTTCGGATCCCTTAGAAGACTATAGGGCCAAAGGAAATATCCTCCGATAACACAGAGAAAGAAGCTTTCTGAGAAACTTCTTTGTGTTCTGTGAAATCATCTCACAGAGTTACACCTTTCCCCTCAAGAAGCCTTTCGCTAAGACAGTTCTTGTGGAATTGGCAAAGTGATATTTGGAAGCCCATAGAGGGCTATGGTGAAAAAGGAAATATCCTCAGATGTAATCTGTAAAGAAGCTTTCTGAGAAACTGCTTAGTGTTCTGTTAATTCATCTCACAGAGTTACATCTGTATTTCGTGGATCCCTTTGCTAGCCTTATTTCTGTGGAATCTGAGAACAGATATTTCAGATCCCTTTGAAGACCATGGGGCCAAAGGAAATATCCTCACATAACAAAGAGATAGAAGCTTTCTGAGAAACTTCTTTGTGTTCTGTGAAATCATCTCACAGAGTTACAGCTTTCCCCTCAAGAAGCATTTCGCTAAGACAGTTCTTGTGGAATTGGCAACGTGATATTTGGAAGCCCATAGAGGGCTATGGTGAAAAAGGCAATATCCTCAGATGAAATCTGGAAAGAAGCTTTCTGAGAAACTGCTTAGTGTTCTGTTAATTCATCTCACAGAGTTACATCTGTATTTCGTGGTTCCCTTTGCTAGCCTTATTTCTGTGGAATCTGAGAACAGCTATTTCGGATCCCTTTGAAGACCATAGGGCCAAAGGAAATATCCTCCGATAACAAAGAGAAAGAAGCTTTCTGAGAAACTTCTTTGTGTTCTGTGAAATCATCTCACAGAGTTACAGCTTTACCCTCAAGAAGCCTTTCGCTAAGACAGTTCTTGTGGAATTGGCAAAGTGATATTTGGAAGCCCATAGAGGGCTTAGGTGAAAAAGGAAATATTCTCAGATGAAATCTGGAAAGAAGTTTTCTGAGAAACTACTCTGTGATGTGTGATTTCCACTCACAGAGTTACATCTGTATTTCGTGGATCTCTTTGCTAGCCTTATTTCTGTGGAATCTGAGAAGAGATATTTCGAATCCCTTTGAAGACTATAGGGCCAAAGGAAATATCCTCCGATAACAAAGAGAAAGAAGCTTTCTGAGAAACTTCTTTGTGTTTTGTGTGAAATCATCTAACAGAGGTACAGCTTTCCCCTCAAGAAGCCTTTCGCTAAGACAGTTCTTGTGGAATTGGCAAAGTGATATTTGAAGCCCATAGAGGGCTATGTTGAAAAAAGAAATATCCTCAGATGAAATCTGGAAAGAAGCTTTCTGAGAAACTACTCTGTGATGTGTGACTTCCACTCACCGTGTTACATCTGTATTTCGTGGATCTCTTTGCTCGCCTTATTTCTGTGGAATCAGAGAACAGATATTTCTGATCCCCTTGAAGACTTTAGGGACAGAGAAAATATCCCCCGATAACAAAGAGAAAGAAGCTTTCTGAGAAACTTCTTTGTGTTCTGTGAAATCATCTCACAGAGTTACAGCTTTCCCTTCAAGAAGCCTTTCGCTAAGATAGTTCTTGTGGAATTGGCAAAGTGACCTTTGGAAGCCCATAGAGGGCTATGGGGAAAAAGGAAATATCCTCAGATGAATTCTGGAAAGAAGCTTTCTGAGAAACTGCTTAGTGTTCTCTTAATCCATCTCACAGTTTTACATGTGTATTTCGTGACCTCTTTGCTAGCCTTATTTCTGTGGAATCTGAGAACAAATATTTCGGATACCTTTGAAGACTATAGGGCCAAAGGAAATATCCTCCGATAACAAAGAGAAAGAAGCTTTCTGAGAAACTTCTTTGTGTTCTGTGAAATCATCTCACAGAGTTACAGCTTTCCCCTCAAGAAGCCTTTCGCTAAGACAGTTCTTGTGGAATTGGCAAAGTGATATTTGGAAGCCCATAGAGGGCTATGGTGAAAAAGGAAATATCCTCAGATGAAATCTGGAAAGATGCTTTCTGAGAAACTGCTCTTTGATGTGAGACTTCCACTCACAGAGTTACATCTGTATTTCGTGGATCTCTTTGCTAGCCTTATTTCTGTGGAATCTGAGAACAGATATTTCGGATCCCTTAGAAGACTAGAGGGCCAAAGGAAATATCCTCCGATAACAAAGAGAAAGATGCTTTCTGAGAAACTTCTTTGTGTTCTGTGAAATCATCTCACAGAGTTACAGCTTTCCCCTCAAGAAGCCTTTCGCTAACACAATTCTTGTGGAATTGGCAAAGTGATATTTGGAAGCCCATAGAGGGCTATGGTGAAAAAGGAAATATCCTCAGATGAAATCTCGAAAGAAGCTTTCTGAGAAACTGCTTAGTGTTCTGTTAATTCATCTCACAGAGTTACATCTGTATTTCGTGGATCCCTTTGCTAGCCTTATTTCTGTGGAATCTGAGAACAGATATTTCAGATCCCTTTGAAGACCATGGGGCCAAAGGAAATATCCTCCGATAACAAAGAGAAAGAAGGTTTCTGAGAAACTTCTTTGTGTTCTGGGAAATCATCTCACTGAGTTACAGCTTTCCGCTCAAGAAACCTTTCGCTAAGACAGTTCTTGTGGAATTGGCAAAGTGATATTTGGAAGCCCATAGAGGGCTATGGTGAAAAAGGAAATATCCTGAGTTGAAATCTGGAAAGAAGCTTTCCGAGAAACTGCTCTGTGATGTGTGACTTCCACTCACAGCGTTACATCTGTATTTCGTGGATCTCTTTGCTAGCCTTATTTCTGTGGAATCTGAGAAGAGATATTTAGGTTCCCTTTGAAGACCATAGGGCCAAAGGAAATATCCTCCGATAACAAAGAGAAAGAAGCTTTCTGAGAAACTTCTTTGTGTTCTGTGAAATCATCTCACAGAGTTACAGCTTTCCCCTCAAGAAGCCTTTCGCTAAGACAGTTCTTGTGGAATTGGCAAAGTGATATTTGGAAGCCCATAGAGGGCTATGGAGAAAAAGGAAATATCCTCAGATGAAATCTGTAAAGAAGCTTTCTGAGAAACTGCTTAGTGTTCTGTTATTTCATCTCACAGAGTTACATCTGTATTTCGTGGATCTCTTTGCTAGCCTTATTTCTGTGGAATCTGAGAACAGATATTTCGGATCCCTTTGAAGACTATAGGGCCAAAGGAAATATCCTCCGATAACAAAGAGAAAGAAGCTTTCTGAGAAACTTCTTCTGTTTTGTGAAATCATCTCACAGAGTTACAGCTTTCCCCTCAAGAAGCCTTTCGATAAGACAGTTCTTGTGGAATTTGCAAAGTGATATTGGAAGCCCATAGAGGGCTATGGTGAAAAAGGAAATATCCTCAGATGAAATCTGAAATGAAGCCTTCTGAGAAACTGCTCTGTGATGTGTGACTTCCACTCACAGAGTTACATCTGTATGTCGTGGATCCCTTTGCTAGCCTTATTTCTGTGGAATCTGAGAACAGATATTTCGGATCCCTTTGAAGACTATAGGGCCAAAGGAAATATCCTCCGATAACAAAAAGAAAAATGCTTTCTGAGAAACTACTTTGTGTTCTGTGAAATCATCTCACAGAGTTACAGCTTTCCCCTCAAGAAGCCTTTGGCTAAGACAGTTCTTGTGGAACTGGCAAAGTGATATTTGGAAGCCCATAGAGGGCTATGGTGAAAAAGGAAATATCCTCAGATGAAATCTGGAAAGAAGCTTTCTGAGAAACTGCTTAGTGTTCTGTTAATTCATCTCACAGAGTTACATGTGTATTTCGTGGTTCCCTTTGCTAGCCTTATTTCTGTGGAATCTGAGAACAGCTATTTCGGATCCCTTTGAATACCATAGGGCCAAAGGAAATATCCTCCGATAACAAAGAGAAAGAAGCATTCTGAGAAACTTCTTTGTGTTCTGTGAAATCATCTCACAGAGTTACAGCTTTACGCTCAAGAAGCCGTTCGCTAAGACAGTTCTTGTGGAATTGGCAAAGTGTTATTTGGAAGCCCATAGATGGCTTAGGTGAAAAAGGAAATATTCTCAGATGAAATCTGGAAAGAAGTTTTCTGAGAAACTACTCTGTGATGTGTGATTTCCACTCACAGAGTTACATCTGTATTTCGTGGATCTCTTTGCTAGCCTTATTTCTGTGGAATCTGAGAAGAGATATTTCGAATCCCTTTGAAGACTATAGGGCCAAAGGAAATATCCTCCGATAACAAAGAGAAAGAAGCTTTCTGAGAATCTTCTTTGTGTTCTGTGAAATCATCTAACAGAGTTACAGCTTTCCCCTCAAGAAGCCTTTCGCTAAGACAGTTCTTTTGGAATTGGCAAAGTGATATTTGAAGCCCATAGAGGGCTATGGTGAAAAAAGAAATATCCTCAGATGAAATCTGGAAAGAAGCTTTCTGAGAAACTGCTCTGTGATCTGTGACTTCCACTCACCGTGTTACATCTGTATTTCGTTGATCTCTTTGCTCGCCTTATTTCTGTGGAATCAGAGAACAGATATTTCTGATCCCCTTGAAGACTTTAGGGACAGAGGAAATATCCACCGATAACAAAGAGAAAGAAGCTTTCTGAGAAACTTCTTTGTGTTCTGTGAAATCATCTCACAGAGTTACAGCTTTCCCTTCAAGAAGCCTTTCGCTAAGATAGTTCTTGTGGAATTGGCAAAGTGACCTTTGGAAGCCCATAGAGGGCTATGGGGAAAAAGGAAATATCCTCAGATGAATTCTGGAAAGAAGCTTTCTGAGAAACTGCTTAGTGTCCTGTTAATTCATCTCACAGTTTTACATGTGTATTTCGTGGACCTCTTTGCTAGCCTTATTTCTGTGGAATCTGAGAACAAATATTTCGGATACCTTTGAAGACTATAGGGCCAAAGGAAATATCCTCCGATAACAAAGAGAAAGAAGCTTTCTGAGAAACTTCTTTGTGTTCTGTGAAATCATCTCACAGAGTTACAGCTTCCCCCTCAAGAAGCCTTTCGCTAAGACAGTTCTTGTGGAATTGGCAAAGTGATATTTGGAAGCCCATAGAGGGCAATGGTGAAAAAGGAAATATCCTCAGATGAAATCTGGAAAGATGCTTTCTTAGAAACTGCTCTGTGATGTGTGACTTCCACTCACAGAGTTACATCTGTATTTCGTGGATCTCTTTGCTAGCCTTATTTCTGTGGAATCTGAGAACAGATATTTCGGATCCCTTAGAAGACTATAGGGCCAAAGGAAATATCCTCCGATAACAAAGAGAAAGAAGCTTTCTGAGAAACTTCTTTGTGTTCTGTGAAATCATCTCACAGAGTTACAGCTTTCCCCTCAAGAAGCCTTTCACTAAGACAGTTCTTGTGGAATTGGCAAAGTGATATTTGGAAGCCCATAGAGGGCTATGTTGAAAAAGGAAATATCCTCAGATGAAATCTCGAAAGAAGCTTTCTGACAAACTGCTTAGTGTTCTGTTAATTCATCTCACAGAGTTACATCTGTATTTCGTGGTTCCCTTTGCTAGCCTTATTTCTGTGGAATCTGAGAACAGCTATTTCGGATCCCTTAGAAGACCATAGGGCCAAAGGAAATATCCTCCGATAACAAAGAGAAAGAAGCTTTCTGAGAAACTTCTTTGTGTTCTGTGAAATCATCTCACAGAGTTACAGCTTTACCCTCAAAAAGCCGTTCGCTAAGACAGTTCTTGTGGAATTGGCAAAGTGATATTTGGAAGCCCATAGAGGGCTATGGTGAAAAAGGAAATATCCTCAGATGAAATCTGGAAAGAAGTTTTATGAGAAACTGCTTAGTGTTCTGTTAATTCATCTCACAGAGTTACATGTGTTTTTCGTGGATCTCTTTGCTAGCCTTATTTCTGTGGAATCTGAGAACTGATATTTCGGTTCCCTTTGGAGACTATAGGGCCAAAGGAAATATCCTCCGACAACAAAGAGAAAGAAGCTTTCTGAGAAATTTTTTTGTGTTCTGTGAAATCATCTCAGAGAGTTACAGCTTTCCCCTCAAGAAGCCTTTCGCTAAGACAGTTCTTGTGGAAATGGCAAAGTGATATTTGGAAGCCCATAGAGGGCTATGTTGAAAAAGCAAATATCCTCAGATGAAATCTGGAAAGAAGCTTTCTGAGAAACTGCTTAGTGTTCTGTTAATTCATCTCACAGAGTTACATCTGTATTTCGTGGATCTCTTTGCTAGCCTTATTTCTGTGGAATCTGAGAACAGATATTTCGGATCCCTTTCGAGACTATAGGGCCAAAGGAATTATCCTCCGATAACAAAGAGAAAGAAGCTTTCTGAGAAACTTCTTTGTGTTCTGTGAAATCATCTCACAGAGTTACAGCTTTCCTCTCAAGAAGCCTTTCGCTAAGACAGTTCTTGTGGAATTGGCAAAGTGATATTTGGAAGCCCATAGAGGGCTATGGTGAAAAAGGAAATATCCTCAGATGAAATCTGGAAAGAAGCTTTCTGAGAAACTGCTCTGTGATGTGTGACTTCCACTCACAGAGTTACATCTGTATTTCGTGGATCTCTTTGCTAGCTTTATTTCTGTGGAATCTGAGAAGAGATATTTCGGATCCCTTTGAAGACTATAGGGCCAAATGAAATATCCTCCCATAACAAAGAGATAGAAGCTTTCTGAGAAACTTCTTTGTGTTCTGTGAAATCATCTCACAGAGTTACAGCTTTCCCCTCAAGAAGCATTTCGCTAAGACAGTTCTTGTGGAATTGGCAAAGTGATATTTGGAAGCCCTTAGAGGGCTATGGTGAAAAAGGAATTATCCTCAGATGAAATCTGGAAAGAAGCTTTCTGAGAAACTGCTTAGTGTTCTGTTAATTCATCTCACAGAGTTACATCTGTATTTCGTGGTTCCCTTTGCTAGCCTTATTTCTGTGGAATCTGAGAACAGCTATTTCGGATCCCTTTGAAGACCATAGGGCCAAAGGAAATATCCTCCGATAACAAAGAGAAAGAAGCTTTCTGAGAAACTTCTTTGTGTTCTGTGAAATCATCTCACAGAGTTACAGCTTTACCCTCAAGAAGCCGTTCGCTAAGACAGTTCTTGTGGAATTGGCAAAGTGATATTTGGAAGCCCATAGAGGGCTTAGGTGAAAAAGGAAATATCCTCAGATGAAATCTGCAATGAAGCCTTCTGAGAAACTGCTCTGTGATGTGTGACTTCCACTCACAGAGTTACATCTGTATGTCGTGGATCTCTTTGCGAGCCTTATTTCTGTGGAATCTGAGAACAGATATTTCGGATCCCTTTGAAGACTATAGGGCCAAAGGAAATATCCTCCGATAACAAAGAGAAAGAAGCTTTCTGAGAAACTTCTTAGTGTTCTGTGAAATCATCTCACAGAGTTACAGCTTTCCCCTCAAGAAGCCTTTCGATAAGACAGTTCTTGGGGAACTGGTAAAGTGATATTTGGAAGCCCCTAGAGGGCTATGGTGAAAAAGGAAATATCCTCAGATGAAATCTGGAAAGAAGCTTTCTGAGAAACTGCTCTGTGAAATGTGACTTCCACTCACAGAGTTACATCGGTATTTCGTGGATCTCTTTGCTAGCCTTATTTCTGTGGAATCTGAGAACAGATATTTCGGATCCCTTTGAAGACTATAAGGGCAAAGGAAATATCCTCCGATAAGAACGAGAAAGAAGCTTTCTGAGAAACTTCTTTTTTTTCTGTGAAATCATCTCACAGAGTTACAGCTTTCCCCTCAAGAAGCCTTTCGCTAAGACAGATCTTTTGGAATTGGCAAAGTGATATTTGGAAGCCCATAGAGGGCTAGGGTGAACAAGGAAATATCCTCAGATGAAATCTAGAAAGAAGCTTTCTGAGAAACTGCTTAGTGTTCTGTTAATTCATCTCACAGAGTTACATCTGTATTTCGTGGATCTCTTTGCTAGCCTTATTTATGTGGAATCTGAGAACAGATATTTCGGATCCCTTTGAAGACTATAGGACCAAAGGAAATATCCTCCGATAACAAAGAGAAAGAAGCTTTCTGAGAAACTTCTTTGTGTTCTGTGAAATCATCTCACAGAGTTACAGCTTTCCCCTCAAGAACCCTTTCGCTAAGACAGTTCTTGTGGAATTGGCAAAGTGATATTTGGAAGCCCCTAGAGGGCTATGGGGAAAAAGGAAATATCCTCGGATGAAATCTGGAAAGAAGCTTTCTGAGAAACTGCTCTGTGATGTGGACTTCCACTCACAGAGTTACATCTGTATTTCGTGGATCTCTTTGCTAGCCTTATTTCTGTGGAATCTGAGAACAGATATTTCGGATCCCTTAGAACACTATAGGAACAAAGGAAATATCCTCCGATAACAAAGAGAAAGAAGCTTTCTGTGAAACTTCCTTGTGTTCTGTGAAATCATCTCATAGAGTTACAGCTTTCCCCTCAAGAAGCCTTTCGCTAAGACAGTTCTTGTGGAATTGGCAAAGTGTTATTTGGAAGCCCATAGAGGGCTATGGTGAAAAAGGAAATATCCTCAGATGAAATCTGGAAAGAAGCTTTCTGAGAAACTGCTCTGTGATGTGTGACTTCCACTCACAGAGTTACATCTGTATTTCGTGGATCTCTTTGCTAGCCTTATTTCTGTGGAATCTGAGAACAGATATTTCGGATCCCTTTGAAGACCATAGGGCCAAAGGAAATATCCTCCGACAACAAAGAGAAAGAAGCTTTCTGAGAAACTTTTTTGTGTTCTGTGAAATCATCTCACAGAGTTACAGCTTTCCCGTCAAGAAGACTTTCGCTAAGACAGTTCTTGTGGAATTGGCAAAGTGATATTTGGAAGCTCATAGAGGGCTATGGTGAAAAAGGAAATATCCTCAGATGAAATCTGGAAAGAAGCTTTCTGAGAAACTGCTTAGTGTTCTGTTAATTCATCTCACAGAGTTACATGTGTTTTTCGTGGATCTCTTTGCTAGCTTTATTTCTGTGGAATCTGAGAACAGATATTTCGGATCCCTTTGAAGACTATAGGGCCAAAGGAAATATCCTCCGATAACAAAGAGAAAGAAGTTTCTGAGAAACTTCGTTGTGTTCTGTGAAATCATCTCACAGAGTTACAGCTTTCCCCTCAAGAAGCCTTTCGCTAAGACAGTTCTTGTGGAATTGGCAAAGTGATATTTGGAAGCCCATAGAGGGCTATGGTGAAAAAGGAAATATCCTCAGATGAAATCTGGAAAGAAGCTTTCTGAGAAACTGCTCTGTGATGTGTGACTTCCACTCACAGAGTTACATCTGTATTTCGTGGATCTCTTTGCTAGCTTTATTTCTGTGGAATCTGAGAAGAGATATTTCGGATCCCTTTGAAGACTATAGGGCCAAATGAAATATCCTCCCATAACAAAGAGATAGAAGCTTTCTGAGAAACTTCTTTGTGTTCTGTGAAATCATCTCACAGAGTTACAGCTTTCCCCTCAAGAAGCATTTCGCTAAGACAGTTCTTGTGGAATTGGCAAAGTGATATTTGGAAGCCCTTAGAGGGCTATGGTGAAAAAGGAATTATCCTCAGATGAAATCTGGAAAGAAGCTTTCTGAGAAACTGCTTAGTGTTCTGTTAATTCATCTCACAGAGTTACATCTGTATTTCGTGGATCCCTTTGCTAGCCTTATTTCTGTGGAATCTGAGAACAGCTATTTCGGATCCCTTTGAAGACCATAGGGCCAAAGGAAATATCCTCCGATAACAAAGAGAAAGAAGCTTTCTGAGAAACTTCTTTGTGTTCTGTGAAATCATCTCACAGAGTTACAGCTTTACCCTCAAGAAGCCGTTCGCTAAGACAGTTCTTGTGGAATTGGCAAAGTGATATTTGGAAGCCCATAGAGGGCTTAGGTGAAAAAGGAAATATCCTCAGATGAAATCTGCAATGAAGCCTTCTGAGAAACTGCTCTGTGATGTGTGACTTCCACTCACAGAGTTACATCTGTATGTCGTGGATCTCTTTGCGAGCCTTATTTCTGTGGAATCTGAGAACAGATATTTCGGATCCCTTTGAAGACTATAGGGCCAAAGGAAATATCCTCCGATAACAAAGAGAAAGAAGCTTTCTGAGAAACTTCTTAGTGTTCTGTGAAATCATCTCACAGAGTTACAGCTTTCCCCTCAAGAAGCCTTTCGATAAGACAGTTCTTGGGGAACTGGTAAAGTGATATTTGGAAGCCCCTAGAGGGCTATGGTGAAAAAGGAAATATCCTCAGATGAAATCTGGAAAGAAGCTTTCTGAGAAACTGCTCTGTGAAATGTGACTTCCACTCACAGAGTTACATCTGTATTTCGTGGATCTCTTTGCTAGCCTTATTTCTGTGGAATCTGAGAACAGATATTTCGGATCCCTTTGAAGACTATAAGGGCAAAGGAAATATCCTCCGATAAGAACGAGAAAGAAGCTTTCTGAGAAACTTCTTTTTTTTCTGTGAAATCATCTCACAGAGTTACAGCTTTCCCCTCAAGAAGCCTTTCGCTAAGACAGATCTTTTGGAATTGGCAAAGTGATATTTGGAAGCCCATAGAGGGCTAGGGTGAAAAAGGAAATATCCTCAGATGAAATCTAGAAAGAAGCTTTCTGAGAAACTGCTTAGTGTTCTGTTAATTCATCTCACAGAGTTACATCTGTATTTCGTGGATCTCTTTGCTAGCCTTATTTCTGTGGAATCTGAGAACAGATATTTCGGATCCCTTTGAAGACTATAGGGCCAAAGGAAATATCCTACGATAACAAAGAGAAAGAAGGTTTCTGAGAAACTTCTTTGTGTTCTGTGAAATCATCTCACAGAGTTACAGCTTTCCCCTCAAGAACCCTTTCGCTAAGACAGTTCTTGTGGAATTGGCAAAGTGATATTTGGAAGCCCCTAGAGGGCTATGGGGAAAAAGGAAATATCCTCGGATGAAATCTGGAAAGAAGCTTTCTGAGAAACTGCTCTGTGATGTGGACTTCCACTCACAGAGTTACATCTGTATGTCGTGGATCTCTTTGCTAGCCTTATTTCTGTGGAATCTGAGAACAGATATTTCGGATCCCTTAGAACACTATAGGAACAAAGGAAATATCCTCCGATAACAAAGAGAAAGAAGCTTTCTGTGAAACTTCCTTGTGTTCTGTGAAATCATCTCACAGAGTTACAGCTTTCCCCTCAAGAAGCCTTTCGCTAAGACAGTTCTTGTGGAATTGGCAAAGTGTTATTTGGAAGCCCATAGAGGGCTATGGTGAAAAAGGAAATATCCTCAGATGAAATCTGGAAAGAAGCTTTCTGAGAAACTGCTCTGTGATGTGTGACTTCCACTCACAGAGTTACATCTGTATTTCGTGGATCTCTTTGCTAGCCTTATTTCTGTGGAATCTGAGAACAGATATTTCGGATCCCTTTGAAGACCATAGGGCCAAAGGAAATATCCTCCGACAACAAAGAGAAAGAAGCTTTCTGAGAAACTTTTTTGTGTTCTGTGAAATCATCTCACAGAGTTACAGCTTTCCCGTCAAGAAGACTTTCGCTAAGACAGTTCTTGTGGAATTGGCAAAGTGATATTTGGAAGCTCATAGAGGGCTATGGTGAAAAAGGAAATATCCTCATATGAAATCTGGAAAGAAGCTTTCTGAGAAACTGCTTAGTGTTCTGTTAATTCATCTCACAGAGTTACATCTGTATTTCGTGGATCTCTTTGCTAGCCTTATTTCTGTGGAATCTGAGAACTGATATTTCGGTTCCCTTTGGAGACTATAGGGCCAAAGGAAATATCCTCCGATAACAAAGAGAAAGAAGCTTTCTGAGAAACTTCTTTGTGTTCTGTGAAATCATCTCACAGAGTCACAGCTTTCCCCTCAAGAAGCCTTTCGCTAAGACAGTTCTTGTGGAATTGGCAAAGTGATATTTGGAAGCCCATAGAGGGCTATGGTGAAAAAGGAAATATCCTCAGATAAAATCTGGAAAGAAGCTTTCTGAGAAACTGCTTAGTGTTCTGTTAATTCATCTCACAGAGTTACATCTGTATTTCATGGATCTCTTTGCTAGCCTTATTTCTGTGGATCTGAGAACAGATATTTCGGATCCCTTTGGAGACTATAGGGCCAAAGGAAATATCCTCCGATAACAAAGAGAAAGAAGCTTTCTGAGACCTTCTTTGTGTTCTCTGAAATCATATCACAGAGTTACAGCTTTCCCCTCAAGAAGCCTTTCGCTAAGACAGTTCTTGTGGAATTGGCAAAGTGATATTTGGAAGCCCATAGAGGGCTATGGTGAAAAAGGAAATATCCTCAGATGAAATCTGGAAAGAAGCTTTCTGAGAAACTGCTTTGTGAAGTGTGACTTCCACTCACAGAGTTACATCTGTATTTCGTGGATCTCTTTGCTAGCCTTATTTCTGTGGAATCTGAGAACAGATAATTCGGATCCCTTTGAAGACTATAGGGTCAAAGGAAATTTCCTCCGATAACAAAGAGAAAGAAGCTTTCTGAGAAACTTCGTTGTGTTCTGTGAAATCATCTCAGAGAGTTACAGCTTTCGCCTCAAGAAGCCTTTCGCTAAGATAGTTCTTGTGGAATTGGCAAAGTGACATTTGGAAGCCCTTAGAGGGCTATGGTGAAAAAGGAAATATCCTCAGATGAAATCTGGAAAGAAGTTTTCTGAAAAACTGCTTAGTGTTCTGTTAATTCATCTCACAGGGTTACATGTGTATTTCGTGGATCTCTTTGCTAGCCCAATTTCTGTGGAATCTGAGAACAGATATTTCGGATCTCTTTGAATACCACAGGGCCAAAGGAAATATCCTCCGATAACAAAGAGAAAGAAGCTTTCTGAGAAACTTCTTTGTGTTCTGTGAAATCATCTCACAGAGTTACAGCTTTCCCCTCAAGAAGCCTTTCGCTAAGACAGTTCTTGTGGAATTGGCAAAGTGATATTTGGAAGCCCATAGAGGGCTATGGTGAAAAAGGAAATATCCTCAGATGAAATCTGGAAAGAAGCTTTCTGAGAAACTGCTCTGTGATGTGTGACTTCCACTCACAGAGTTACATCTGTATTTCGTGGATCTCTTTGCTAGCCTTATTTCTGTGGAATCTGAGAAGAGATATTTCGGATCCCTTTGAAGACTATAGGGCCAAAGGAAATATCCTCCGATAACAAAGAGAAAGAAGCTTTCTGAGAAACTTCTTTGTGTTCTGTGAGATCATCTCACAGAGTTACAGATTTCCCCTCAAGAAGCCTTTCGCTAAGATAGTTCTTGTGGAATTGGCAAAGTGACATTTGGAAGCCCATAGAGGGCTATGATGAAAAAGGAAATATCCTCAGATGAAATCTGGAATGAAGCCTTCTGAGAAACTGCTCTGTGATGTATGAATTCCACTCAAAGAGTTACATCTGTATTTCGTGGATCTCTTTGCTCGCCTTATTTCTGTGGAATCTGAGAACAGATATTTCGGATCCCTTTGAAGACTATAGGGACAAAGGAAATATCCTCCGATAACAAAGAGAAAGAAGCTTTCTGAGAAACTTCTTTGTGTTCTGTGAAATCATCTCACAGAGTTACAGCTTTCCCGTCATGAATACTTTCGCTAAGACAGTTCTTGTGGAATTGGCAAAGTGATATTTGGAAGCCCATAGAGGGTTACGGTGAAAAAGGAAATATCCTCTGATGAAATCTGGAAAGAAGCTTTCTGAGAAACTGCTTAGTGTTCTGTTAATTCATCTCACAGAGTTACATCTGTATTTCGTGGATCTCTTTGCTAGCCTTATTTCTGTGGAATCTGAGAACCGATATTTCGGATCACTTTGAAGACTATAGGGCCAAAGGAAATATCCTCCGATAAGAAAGAGAAAGAAGCTTTCTGAGAAACTTCTTTGTGTTCTGTGAAATCATCTCACAGAGTTACAGCTTTCCCCTCAAGAAGCCTTTCGCTAAGACAGTTCTTGTGGAATTGGCAAAGTGATATTTGGAAGCCCTTAGAGGGCTATGGTGAAAAAGGAAATATCCTCAGATGAAATATGGAAAGAAGCTTTCTGAGAAACTGCTTGGTGTTCTGTTAATTCATCTCACAGAGTTACATCTGTATTTCGTGGATCTCTTTGCTAGCCTTATTTCTGTGTAATCTGAGAACAGATATTTCTGATCCCTTTGAAGACTATAGGGCCAAAGGAAATATCCTCCGATAACAAAGAGAAAGAAGCTTTCTGAGAAACTTCTTTGTGTTCTGTGAAATCATCTCACAGAGTTACACCTTTCCCCTCAAGAAGCCTTTCGCTATGATAGTTCTTGTGGATTTGGCAAAGTGACATTTGGAAGCCCATAGAGGTCTATGGTGAAAAAGGAAATATCCTCAGATGAAATCTGGAAAGAAGCTTTCTGAGAAACTGCTTAGTGTTCTGTTAATTCATCTCACAGAGTTACAACTGTATTTCGTGGATCTCTTTGCTAGCCTTATTTCTGTGGAATCTGAGAACAGATATTTCGGATCCCTTTGGAGACTATAGGGCCAAAGGAAATATCCTCCGATAACAAAGAGAAAGAAGATTTCTGAGAAACTCCTTTGTGTTCTGTGAAATCATCTCACAGAGTTACAGCTTTCCCCTCAAGAAGCCTTTCGCTAAGACAGTACTTGGGAATTGGCAAAGTGATATTTGGACGCCCATAGAGGGCTAGGGTGAAAAAGCAAATATCCTCAGATGAAATCTGGAAAGAAGCTTTCTGAGAAACTGCTTAGTGTTCCGTTAATTCATCTCACAGAGTTACATCTGTATTTCGTGGATCTCTTTGCTAGCCTTATTTCTGTGGAATCTGAGAACAGATATTTCAGATCCCTTTGGAGACCATAGGGCCAAGGGAATTATCCTCCGATAATAAAGAGAAAGAAGCTTTCTGAGAAACTTCTTTGTGTTCTGTGAAATCATCCCACAGAGTTACAGCTTTCCCCTAAAGAAGCCTTTCGCTAAGACAGTTCTTGTGGAATTGGCAAAGTGATATTTGGAAGCCCATAGAGGGCTACGGTGAAAAAGGAAATATCCTCAGATAAAATCTGGAAAGAAGCTTTCGGAGAAACTGCTTAGTGTTCTGTTAATTCATCTCACTGAGTTACATCTGTATTTCATGGATTTCTTTGCTAGCCTTATTTCTGTGGAATCTGAGAACAGATATTTCGGATCCCTTTGGAGACTATAGGGCCAAAGGAAATATCCTCCGATAACAAAGAGAAAGAAGCTTTCTTAGAAACTTCTTTGTGTTCTGTGAAATCATCTCACAGAGTTACAGCTTTCCCCTCAAGAAGCATTTCGCTAAGACAGTTCTTGTGGAATTGGCAAAGTGATATTTGGAAGCCCATAGAGGGCTACGGTGAAAAAGGAAATATCCTCAGATGAAATCTGGAAAGAAGCTTTCTGAGAAACTGCTTTGTGAAGTGTGACTTCCACTCACAGAGTTACATCTGTATTTCGTGGATCTCTTTGCTAGCCTTATTTCTGTGGAATCTGAGAACAGATATTTCAGATCCCTTTGAAGACTATAGGGTCAAAGGAAATATCCTCCGATAACAAAGAGAAAGAAGCTTTCTGAGAAACTTCGTTGTGTTCTGTGAAATCATCTCAGAGAGTTACAGCTTTCGCCTCAAGAAGCCATTCGCTAAGATAGTTCTTGTGGAATTGTCAAAGTGACATTTGGAAGCCCTTAGAGGGCTATGGTGAAAAAGGAAATATCCTCAGATGAAATCTGGAAAGAAGCTTTCTGAAAAACTGCTTAGTGTTCTGTTAATTCATCTCACAGGGTTACATGTGTATTTCGTGGATCTCTTTGCTAGCCCAATTTCTGTGGAATCTGAGAACAGATATTTCGGATCTCTTTGAATACCACAGGGCCAAAGGAAATATCCTCCGATAACAAAGAGAAAGAAGCTTTCTGAGAAACTTCTTTGTGTTCTGTGAAATCATCTCACAGAGTTACAGCTTTCCCCTCAAGAAGCCTTTCGCTAAGACAGTTCTTGTGGAATTGGCAAAGTGATATTTGGAAGCCCATAGAGGGCTATGGTGAAAAAGGAAATATCCTCAGATGAAATCTGGAAAGAAGCTTTCTGAGAAACTGCTCTGTGATGTGTGACTTCCACTCACAGAGTTACATCTGTATTTCGTGGATCTCTTTGCTAGCCTTATTTCTGTGGAAACTGAGAAGAGATATTTCGGATCCCTTTGAAGACTATAAACCAAAGGAAATATCCTCCGATAACAAAGAGAAAGAAGCTTTCTGAGAAACTTCTTTGTGTTCTGTGAAATCATCTCACAGAGTTACAGATTTCCCCTCAAGAAGCCTTTCGCTAAGATAGTTCTTGTGGAATTGGCAAAGTGACATTTGGAAGCCCATAGAGGGCTATGATGAAAAAGGAAATATCCTCAGATGAAATCTGGAAAGAAGCTTTCTGAGAAACTTCTTAGTTTTCTGTTAATTCATCTCACAAAGTTACATCTGTATTTCGTGGATCTCTTTGCTAGCCTTATTTCTGTGGAATCTGAGAACAGATATCTCGGATCCCTTTGAAGACTATAGGGCCAAAAGAAATATCCTCCGATAACAAAGAGAAAGAAGATTTCTGAGAAACTTCTTTATGTTCTGTGAAATCATCTCACAGAGTTACAGCTTTCCCCTCAAGAAGCCTTTCGCTAAGACAGTTCTTGTGGAATTGGCAAAGTGATATTCGAAGCCCATAGAGGGCTATGGTGAAAAAGGAAATATCCTCAGATGAAATCTGGAATGAAGCCTTCTGAGAAACTGCTCTGTGATGTGTGACTTCCAATCACAGAGTTACATCTGTATTTCGTGGATCTCTTTGCTAGCCTTATTTCTGTGGAATCTGAGAACAGATATTTCGGATCCCTTTGAAGACTATAGGGCCAAAGGAAATATCCTCCGATAACAAAGAGAAAGAAGCTTTCTGAGAAACTTCTTTGTGTTCTGTGAAATCATCTCACAGAGTTACAGCTTTCCCGTCATGAAGACTTTCGCTAAGACAGTTCTTTTGGAATTGGCAAAGTGATATTTGGAAGCTCATAGAGGGCTATGGTGAAAAAGGAAATAACCTCAGATGAAATCTGGAAAGAAGCTTTCTGAGAAACTGCTTAGTGTTCTGTTAATTCATCTCACAGAGTTACATGTGTTTTTCGTGGATCTCTTTGTTAGCTTTATTTCTGTGGAATCTGAGAAGAGATATTTTGGATCCCTTTGAAGACTATAGGGCCAAAGGAAATATCCTCCGATAACAAAGAGAAAGAAGCTATCTGAGAAACTTCTTTGTGTTCTGTGAAATCATCTCACAGAGTTACAGCTTTCCTCTCAAGAAGCCTTTCGCTAAGACAGTTCTTGTGGAATTGGCAAAGTGATATTTGGAAGCCCATAGAGGGCTATGGTGAAAAAGGAAATATCCTCAGATGAAATATGGAAAGAAGCTTTCTGAGAAACTGCTTGGTGTTCTGTTAATTCATCTCACAGAGTTACATCTGTATTTCGTGGATCTCTTTGCTAGCCTTATTCCTGTGTAATCTGAGAACAGATATTTCTGATCCCTTTGAAGACTATAGGGCCAAAGGAAATATCCTCCGATAACAAAGAGAAAGAAGCTTTCTGAGAAACTTCTTTGTGTTCTGTGAAATCATCTCACAGAGTTACACCTTTCCCCTCAAGAAGCCTTTCGCTATGATAGTTCTTGTGGATTTGGCAAAGTGACATTTGGAAGCCCATAGAGGTCTATGGTGAAAAAGGAAATATCCTCAGATGAAATCTGGAAAGAAGCTTTCTGAGAAACTGCTTAGTGTTCTGTTAATTCATCTCACAGAGTTACATCTGTATTTCGTGGATCTCTTTGCTAGCCTTATTTCTGTGGAATCTGAGAACTGATATTTCGGTTCCCTTTGGAGACTATAGGGCCAAAGGAAATATCCTCCGATAACAAAGAGAAAGAAGCTTTCTGAGAAACTTCTTTGTGTTCTGTGAAATCATCTCACAGAGTTACAGCTTTCCCCTCAAGAAGCCTTTCGCTAAGACAGTTCTTGTGGAATTGGCAAAGTGATATTTGGAAGCCCATAGAGGGCTATGGTGAAAAAGGAAATATCCTCAGATAAAATCTGGAAAGAAGCTTTCTGAGAAACTGCTTAGTGTTCTGTTAATTCATCTCACAGAGTTACATCTGTATTTCATGGATCTCTTTGCTAGCCTTATTTCTGTGGATCTGAGAACAGATATTTCGGATCCCTTTGGAGACTATAGGGCCAAAGGAAATATCCTCCGATAACAAAGAGAAAGAAGCTTTCTGAGACCTTCTTTGTGTTCTGTGAAATCATATCACAGAGTTACAGCTTTCCCCTCAAGAAGCCTTTCGCTAAGACAGTTCTTGTGGAATTGGCAAAGTGATATTTGGAAGCCCATAGAGGGCTATGGTGAAAAAGGAAATATCCTCAGATGAAATCTGGAAAGAAGCTTTCTGAGAAACAGCTTTGTGAAGTGTGACTTCCACTCACAGAGTTACATCTGTATTTCGTGGATCTCTTTGCTAGCCTTATTTCTGTGGAATCTGAGAACAGATATTTCGGATCCCTTTGAAGACTATAGGGTCAAAGGAAATTTCCTCCGATAACAAAGAGAAAGAAGCTTTCTGAGAAACTTCGTTGTGTTCTGTGAAATCATCTCAGAGAGTTACAGCTTTCGCCTCAAGAAGCCTTTCGCTAAGATAGTTCTTGTGGAATTGGCAAAGTGACATTTGGAAGCCCTTAGAGGGCTATGGTGAAAAAGGAAATATCCTCAGATGAAATCTGGAAAGAAGCTTTCTGAAAAACTGCTTAGTGTTCTGTTAATTCATCTCACAGGGTTACATCTGTATTTCGTGGATCTCTTTGCTAGCCCAATTTCTGTGGAATCTGAGAACAGATATTTCGGATCTCTTTGAATACCACAGGGCCAAAGGAAATATCCTCCGATAACAAAGAGAAAGAAGCTTTCTGAGAAACTTCTTTGTGTTCTGTGAAATCATCTCACAGAGTTACAGCTTTCCCCTCAAGAAGCCTTTCGCTAAGACAGTTCTTGTGGAATTGGCAAAGTGATATTTGGAAGCCCATAGAGGGCTATGGTGAAAAAGGAAATAACCTCAGATGAAATCTGGAAAGAAGCTTTCTGAGAAACTGCTCTGTGATGTGTGACATCCACTCACAGAGTTACATCTGTATTTCGTGGATCTCTTTGCTAGCCTTATTTCTGTGGAATCTGAGAAGAGATATTTCGGATCCCTTTGAAGACTATAGGGCCAAATGAAATATCCTCCGATAACAAAGAGAAAGAAGCTTTCTGAGAAACTTCTTTGTGTTCTGTGAAATCATCTCACAGAGTTACAGATTTCCCCTCAAGAAGCCTTTCGCTAAGATAGTTCTTGTGGAATTGGCAAAGTGACATTTGGAAGCCCATAGAGGGCTATGGTGAAAAAGGAAATATCCTCAGATGAAATCTGGAATGAAGCCTTCTGAGAAACTGCTCTGTGATGTATGAATTCCACTCAAAGAGTTACATCTGTATTTCGTGGATCTCTTTGCTCGCCTTATTTCTGTGGAATCTGAGAACAGATATTTCGGATCCCTTTGAAGACTATAGGGACAAAGGAAATATCCTCCGATAACAAAGAGAAAGAAGCTTTCTGAGAAACTTCTTTGTGTTCTGTGAAATCATCTCACAGAGTTACAGCTTTCCCGTCATGAATACTTTCGCTAAGACAGTTCTTGTGGAATTGGCAAAGTGATATTTGGAAGCCCATAGAGGGTTACGGTGAAAAAGGAAATATCCTCTGATGAAATCTGGAAAGAAGCTTTCTGAGAAACTGCTTAGTGTTCTGTTAATTCATCTCACAGAGTTACATCTGTATTTCGTGGATCTCTTTGCTAGCCTTATTTCTGTGGAATCTGAGAACCGATATTTCGGATCACTTTGAAGACTATAGGGCCAAAGGAAATATCCTCCGATAAGAAAGAGAAAGAAGCTTTCTGAGAAACTTCTTTGTGTTCTGTGAAATCATCTCACAGAGTTACAGCTTTCCCCTCAAGAAGCCTTTCGCTAAGACAGTTCTTGTGGAATTGGCAAAGTGATATTTGGAAGCCCTTAGAGGGCTATGGTGAAAAAGGAAATATCCTCAGATGAAATATGGAAAGAAGCTTTCTGAGAAACTGCTTGGTGTTCTGTTAATTCATCTCACAGAGTTACATCTGTATTTCGTGGATCTCTTTGCTAGCCTTATTTCTGTGTAATCTGAGAACAGATATTTCTGATCCCTTTGAAGACTATAGGGCCAAAGGAAATATCCTCCGATAACAAAGAGAAAGAAGCTTTCTGAGAAACTTCTTTGTGTTCTGTGAAATCATCTCACAGAGTTACACCTTTCCCCTCAAGAAGCCTTTCGCTATGATAGTTCTTGTGGATTTGGCAAAGTGACATTTGGAAGCCCATAGAGGTCTATGGTGAAAAAGGAAATATCCTCAGATGAAATCTGGAAAGAAGCTTTCTGAGAAACTGCTTAGTGTTCTGTTAATTCATCTCACAGAGTTACAACTGTATTTCGTGGATCTCTTTGCTAGCCTTATTTCTGTGGAATCTGAGAACAGATATTTCGGATCCCTTTGGAGACTATAGGGCCAAAGGAAATATCCTCCGATAACAAAGAGAAAGAAGCTTTCTGAGAAACTCCTTTGTGTTCTGTGAAATCATCTCACAGAGTTACAGCTTTCCCCTCAAGAAGCCTTTCGCTAAGACAGTACTTGGGAATTGGCAAAGTGATATTTGGACGCCCATAGAGGGCTAGGGTGAAAAAGCAAATATCCTCAGATGAAATCTGGAAAGAAGCTTTCTGAGAAACTGCTTAGTGTTCCGTTAATTCATCTCACAGAGTTACATCTGTATTTCGTGGATCTCTTTGCTAGCCTTATTTCTGTGGAATCTGAGAACAGATATTTCAGATCCCTTTGGAGACCATAGGGCCAAGGGAATTATCCTCCGATAACAAAGAGAAAGAAGCTTTCTGAGAAACTTCTTTGTGTTCTGTGAAATCATCCCACAGAGTTACAGCTTTCCCCTAAAGAAGCCTTTCGCTAAGACAGTTCTTGTGGAATTGGCAAAGTGATATTTGGAAGCCCATAGAGGGCTATGGTGAAAAAGGAAATATCCTCAGATAAAATCTGGAAAGAAGCTTTCGGAGAAACTGCTTAGTGTTCTGTTAATTCATCTCACTGAGTTACATCTGTATTTCATGGATTTCTTTGCTAGCCTTATTTCTGTGGAATCTGAGAACAGATATTTCGGATCCCTTTGGAGACTATAGGGCCAAAGGAAATATCCTCCGATAACAAAGAGAAAGAAGCTTTCTAAGAAACTTCTTTGTGTTCTGTGAAATCATCTCACAGAGTTACAGCTTTCCCCTCAAGAAGCCTTTCGCTAAGACAGTTCTTGTGGAATTGGCAAAGTGATATTTGGAAGCCCATAGAGGGCTACGGTGAAAAAGGAAATATCCTCAGATGAAATCTGGAAAGAAGCTTTCTGAGAAACTGCTTTGTGAAGTGTGACTTCCACTCACAGAGTTACATCTGTATTTCGTGGATCTCTTTGCTAGCCTTATTTCTGTGGAATCTGAGAACAGATATTTCAGATCCCTTTGAAGACTATAGGGTCAAAGGAAATATCCTCCGATAACAAAGAGAAAGAAGCTTTCTGAGAAACTTCGTTGTGTTCTGTGAAATCATCTCAGAGAGTTACAGCTTTCGCCTCAAGAAGCCATTCGCTAAGATAGTTCTTGTGGAATTGTCAAAGTGACATTTGGAAGCCCTTAGAGGGCTATGGTGAAAAAGGAAATATCCTCAGATGAAATCTGGAAAGAAGCTTTCTGAAAAACTGCTTAGTGTTCTGTTAATTCATCTCACAGGGTTACATGTGTATTTCGTGGATCTCTTTGCTAGCCTTATTTCTGTGGAATCTGAGAACAGATATCTCGGATCCCTTTGAAGACTATAGGGCCAAAAGAAATATCCTCCGATAACAAAGAGAAAGAAGATTTCTGAGAAACTTCTTTATGTTCTGTGAAATCATCTCACAGAGTTACAGCTTTCCCCTCAAGAAGCCTTTCGCTAAGACAGTTCTTGTGGAATTGGCAAAGTGATATTCGAAGCCCATAGAGGGCTATGGTGAAAAAGGAAATATCCTCAGATGAAATCTGGAATGAAGCCTTCTGAGAAACTGCTCTGTGATGTGTGACTTCCAATCACAGAGTTACATCTGTATTTCGTGGATCTCTTTGCTAGCCTTATTTCTGTGGAATCTGAGAACAGATATTTCGGATCCCTTTGAAGACTATAGGGCCAAAGGAAATATCCTCCGATAACAAAGAGAAAGAAGCTTTCTGAGAAACTTCTTTGTGTTCTGTGAAATCATCTCACAGAGTTACAGCTTTCCCGTCATGAAGACTTTCGCTAAGACAGTTCTTTTGGAATTGGCAAAGTGATATTTGGAAGCTCATAGAGGGCTATGGTGAAAAAGGAAATAACCTCAGATGAAATCTGGAAAGAAGCTTTCTGAGAAACTGCTTAGTGTTCTGTTAATTCATCTCACAGAGTTACATGTGTTTTTCGTGGATCTCTTTGTGAGCTTTATTTCTGTGGAATCTGAGAAGAGATATTTTGGATCCCTTTGAAGACTATAGGCCCAAAGGAAATATCCTCCGATAACAAAGAGAAAGAAGCTATCTGAGAAACTTCTTTGTGTTCTGTGAAATCATCTCACAGAGTTACAGCTTTCCTCTCAAGAAGCCTTTCGCTAAGACAGTTCTTGTGGAATTGGCAAAGTGATATTTGGAAGCCCATAGAGGGCTATGGTGAAAAAGGAAATATCCTCAGATGAAATATGGAAAGAAGCTTTCTGAGAAACTGCTTGGTGTTCTGTTATTTCATCTCACAGAGTTACATCTGTATTTCGTGGATCTCTTTGCTAGCCTTATTTCTGTGTAATCTGAGAACAGATATTTCTGATCCCTTTGAAGACTATAGGGCCAAAGGAAATATCCTCCGATAACAAAGAGAAAGAAGCTTTCTGAGAAACTTCTTTGTGTTCTGTGAAATCATCTCACAGAGTTACACCTTTCCCCTCAAGAAGCCTTTCGCTATGATAGTTCTTGTGGATTTGGCAAAGTGACATTTGGAAGCCCATAGAGGTCTATAGTGAAAAAGGAAATATCCTCAGATGAAATCTGGAAAGAAGCTTTCTGAGAAACTGCTTAGTGTTCTGTTAATTCATCTCACAGAGTTACATCTGTATTTCGTGGATCTCTTTGCTAGCCTTATTTCTGTGGAATCTGAGAACTGATATTTCGGTTCCCTTTGGAGACTATAGGGCCAAAGGAAATATCCTCCGATAACAAAGAGAAAGAAGCTTTCTGAGAAACTTCTTTGTGTTCTGTGAAATCATCTCACAGAGTTACAGCTTTCCCCTCAAGAAGCCTTTCGCTAAGACAGTTCTTGTGGAATTGGCAAAGTGATATTTGGAAGCCCATAGAGGGCTATGGTGAAAAAGGAAATATCCTCAGATAAAATCTGGAAAGAAGCTTTCTGAGAAACTGCTTAGTGTTCTGTTAATTCATCTCACAGAGTTACATCTGTATTTCATGGATCTCTTTGCTAGCCTTATTTCTGTGGATCTGAGAACAGATATTTCGGATCCCTTTGGAGACTATAGGGCCAAAGGAAATATCCTCCGATAACAAAGAGAAAGAAGCTTTCTGAGACCTTCTTTGTGTTCTGTGAAATCATATCACAGAGTTACAGCTTTCCCCTCAAGAAGCTTTTCGCTAAGACAGTTCTTGTGGAATTGGCAAAGTGATATTTGGAAGCCCATAGAGGGCTATGGTGAAAAAGGAAATATCCTCAGATGAAATCTGGAAAGAAGCTTTCTGAGAAACTGGTCTGTGAAGTGTGACTTCCACTCACAGAGTTACATCTGTATTTCGTGGATCTCTTTGCTAGCCTTATTTCTGTGGAATCTGAGAACAGATATTTCGGATCCCTTTGAAGACTATAGGGTCAAAGGAAATTTCCTCCGATAACAAAGAGAAAGAAGCTTTCTGAGAAACTTCGTTGTGTTCTGTGAAATCATCTCAGAGAGTTACAGCTTTCGCCTCAAGAAGCCTTTCGCTAAGATAGTTCTTGTGGAATTGGCAAAGTGACATTTGGAAGCCCTTAGAGGGCTATGGTGAAAAAGGAAATATCCTCAGATGAAATCTGGAAAGAAGCTTTCTGAAAAACTGCTTAGTGTTCTGTTAATTCATCTCACAGGGTTACATGTGTATTTCGTGGATCTCTTTGCTAGCCCAATTTCTGTGGAATCTGAGAACAGATATTTCGGATCTCTTTGAATACCACAGGGCCAAAGGAAATATCCTCCGATAACAAAGAGAAAGAAGCTTTCTGAGAAACTTCTTTGTGTTCTGTGAAATCATCTCACAGAGTTACAGCTTTCCCCTCAAGAAGCCTTTCGCTAAGACAGTTCTTGTGGAATTGGCAAAGTGATATTTGGAAGCCCATAGAGGGCTATGGTGAAAAAGGAAATATCCTCAGATGAAATCTGGAAAGAAGCTTTCTGAGAAACTGCTCTGTGATGTGTGACATCCACTCACAGAGTTACATCTGTATTTCGTGGATCTCTTTGCTAGCCTTATTTCTGTGGAATCTGAGAAGAGATATTTCGGATCCCTTTGAAGACTATAGGGCCAAAGGAAATATCCTCCGATAACAAAGAGAAAGAAGCTTTCTGAGAAACTTCTTTGTGTTCTGTGAAATCATCTCACAGAGTTACAGATTTCCCCTCAAGAAGCCTTTCGCTAAGATAGTTCTTGTGGAATTGGCAAAGTGACATTTGGAAGCCCATAGAGGGCTATGGTGAAAAAGGAAATATCCTCAGATGAAATCTGGAATGAAGCCTTCTGAGAAACTGCTCTGTGATGTATGAATTCCACTCAAAGAGTTACATCTGTATTTCGTGGATCTCTTTGCTCGCCTTATTTCTGTGGAATCTGAGAACAGATATTTCGGATCCCTTTGAAGACTATAGGGACAAAGGAAATATCCTCCGATAACAAAGAGAAAGAAGGTTTCTGAGAAACTTCTTTGTGTTCTGTGAAATCATCTCACAGAGTTACAGCTTTCCCGTCATGAATACTTTCGCTAAGACAGTTCTTGTGGAATTGGCAAAGTGATATTTGGAAGCCCATAGAGGGTTACGGTGAAAAAGGAAATATCCTCTGATGAAATCTGGAAAGAAGCTTTCTGAGAAACTGCTTAGTGTTCTGTTAATTCATCTCACAGAGTTACATCCGTATTTCGTGGATCTCTTTGCTAGCCTTATTTCTGTGGAATCTGAGAACCGATATTTCGGATCACTTTGAAGACTATAGGGCCAAAGGAAATATCCTCCGATAAGAAAGAGAAAGAAGCTTTCTGAGAAACTTCTTTGTGTTCTGTGAAATCATCTCACAGAGTTACAGCTTTCCCCTCAAGAAGCCTTTCGCTAAGACAGTTCTTGTGGAATTGGCAAAGTGATATTTGGAAGCCCTTAGAGGGCTATGGTGAAAAAGGAAATATCCTCAGATGAAATATGGAAAGAAGCTTTCTGAGAAACTGCTTGGTGTTCTGTTAATTCATCTCACAGAGTTACATCTGTATTTCGTGGATCTCTTTGCTAGCCTTATTTCTGTGTAATCGGAGAACAGATATTTCTGATCCCTTTGAAGACTATAGGGCCAAAGGAAATATCCTCCGATAACAAAGAGAAAGAAGCTTTCTGAGAAACTTCTTTGTGTTCTGTGAAATCATCTCACAGAGTTACACCTTTCCCCTCAAGAAGCCTTTCGCTATGATAGTTCTTGTGGATTTGGCAAAGTGACATTTGGAAGCCCATAGAGGTCTATGGTGAAAAAGGAAATATCCTCAGATGAAATCTGGAAAGAAGCTTTCTGAGAAACTGCTTAGTGTTCTGTTAATTCATCTCACAGAGTTACAACTGTATTTCGTGGATCTCTTTGCTAGCCTTATTTCTGTGGAATCTGAGAACAGATATTAAGGATCCCTTTGGAGACTATAGGGCCAAAGGAAATATCCTCCGATTACAAAGAGAAAGAAGCTTTCTGAGAAACTCCTTTGTGTTCTGTGAAATCATCTCACAGAGTTACAGCTTTCCCCTCAAGAAGCCTTTCGCTAATACAGTACTTGGGAATTGGCAAAGTGATATTTGGACGCCCATAGAGGGCTAGGGTGAAAAAGCAAATATCCTCAGATGAAATCTGGAAAGAAGCTTTCTGAGAAACTGCTTAGTGTTCCGTTAATTCATCTCACAGAGTTACATCTGTATTTCGTGGATCTCTTTGCTAGCCTTATTTCTGTGGAATCTGAGAACAGATATTTCAGATCCCTTTGGAGACCATAGGGCCAAGGGAATTATCCTCCGATAACAAAGAGAAAGAAGCTTTCTGAGAAACTTCTTTGTGTTCTGTGAAATCATCCCACAGAGTTACAGCTTTCCCCTAAAGAAGCCTTTCGCTAAGACAGTTCTTGTGGAATTGGCAAAGTGATATTTGGAAGCCCATAGAGGGCTATGGTGAAAAAGGAAATATCCTCAGATAAAATCTGGAAAGAAGCTTTCGGAGAAACTGCTTAGTGTTCTGTTAATTCATCTCACTGAGTTACATCTGTATTTCATGGATTTCTTTGCTAGCCTTATTTCTGTGGAATCTGAGAACAGATATTTCGGATCCCTTTGGAGACTATAGGGCCAAAGGAAATATCCTCCGATAACAAAGAGAAAGAAGCTTTCTTAGAAACTTCTTTGTGTTCTGTGAAATCATCTCACAGAGTTACAGCTTTCCCCTCAAGAAGCATTTCGCTAAGACAGTTCTTGTGGAATTGGCAAAGTGATATTTGGAAGCCCATAGAGGGCTACGGTGAAAAAGGAAATATCCTCAGATGAAATCTGGAAAGAAGCTTTCTGAGAAACTGCTTTGTGAAGTGTGACTTCCACTCACAGAGTTACATCTGTATTTCGTGGATCTCTTTGCTAGCCTTATTTCTGTGGAATCTGAGAACAGATATTTCAGATCCCTTTGAAGACTATAGGGTCAAAGGAAATATCCTCCGATAACAAAGAGAAAGAAGCTTTCTGAGAAACTTCGTTGTGTTCTGTGAAATCATCTCAGAGAGTTACAGCTTTCGCCTCAAGAAGCCATTCGCTAAGATAGTTCTTGTGGAATTGTCAAAGTGACATTTGGAAGCCCTTAGAGGGCTATGGTGAAAAAGGAAATATCCTCAGATGAAATCTGGAAAGAAGCTTTCTGAAAAACTGCTTAGTGTTCTGTTAATTCATCTCACAGGGTTACATGTGTATTTCGTGGATCTCTTTGCTAGCCCAATTTCTGTGGAATCTGAGAACAGATATTTCGGATCTCTTTGAATACCACAGGGCCAAAGGAAATATCCTCCGATAACAAAGAGAAAGAAGCTTTCTGAGAAACTTCTTTGTGTTCTGTGAAATCATCTCACAGAGTTACAGCTTTCCCCTCAAGAAGCCTTTCGCTAAGACAGTTCTTGTGGAATTGGCAAAGTGATATTTGGAAGCCCATAGAGGGCTATGGTGAAAAAGGAAATATCCTCAGATGAAATCTGGAAAGAAGCTTTCTGAGAAACTGCTCTGTGATGTGTGACTTCCACTCACAGAGTTACATCTGTATTTCGTGGATCTCTTTGCTAGCCTTATTTCTGTGGAAACTGAGAAGAGATATTTCGGATCCCTTTGAAGACTATAGGGCCAAAGGAAATATCCTCCGATAACAAAGAGAAAGAAGCTTTCTGAGAAACTTCTTTGTGTTCTGTGAAATCATCTCACAGAGTTACAGATTTCCCCTCAAGAAGCCTTTCGCTAAGATAGTTCTTGTGGAATTGGCAAAGTGACATTTGGAAGCCCATAGAGGGCTATGATGAAAAAGGAAATATCCTCAGATGAAATCTGGAAAGAAGCTTTCTGAGAAACTTCTTAGTTTTCTGTTAATTCATCTCACAAAGTTACATCTGTATTTCGTGGATCTCTTTGCTAGCCTTATTTCTGTGGAATCTGAGAACAGATATCTCGGATCCCTTTGAAGACTATAGGGCCAAAAGAAATATCCTCCGATAACAAAGAGAAAGAAGATTTCTGAGAAACTTCTTTATGTTCTGTGAAATCATCTCACAGAGTTACAGCTTTCCCCTCAAGAAGCCTTTCGCTAAGACAGTTCTTGTGGAATTGGCAAAGTGATATTCGAAGCCCATAGAGGGCTATGGTGAAAAAGGAAATATCCTCAGATGAAATCTGGAATGAAGCCTTCTGAGAAACTGCTCTGTGATGTGTGACTTCCAATCACAGAGTTACATCTGTATTTCGTGGATCTCTTTGCTAGCCTTATTTCTGTGGAATCTGAGAACAGATATTTCGGATCCCTTTGAAGACTATAGGGCCAAAGGAAATATCCTCCGATAACAAAGAGAAAGAAGCTTTCTGAGAAACTTCTTTGTGTTCTGTGAAATCATCTCACAGAGTTACAGCTTTCCCGTCATGAAGACTTTCGCTAAGACAGTTCTTTTGGAATTGGCAAAGTGATATTTGGAAGCTCATAGAGGGCTATGGTGAAAAAGGAAATAACCTCAGATGAAATCTGGAAAGAAGCTTTCTGAGAAACTGCTTAGTGTTCTGTTAATTCATCTCACAGAGTTACATGTGTTTTTCGTGGATCTCTTTGTTAGCTTTATTTCTGTGGAATCTGAGAAGAGATATTTTGGATCCCTTTGAAGACTATAGGGCCAAAGGAAATATCCTCCGATAACAAAGAGAAAGAAGCTATCTGAGAAACTTCTTTGTGTTCTGTGAAATCATCTCACAGAGTTACAGCTTTCCTCTCAAGAAGCCTTTCACTAAGGCAGTTCTTGTGGAATTGGCAAAGTGATATTTGGAAGCCCATAGAGGGCTATGGTGAAAAAGGAAATATCCTCAGATGAAATCTGGAAAGAAGTTTTCTGAGAAACTACTCTGTGGTGTGTGACTTCCACTCACAGAGTTACATCTGTATTTCGTGGATCTCTTTGCTAGCCTTATTTCTGTGGAATCTGAGAAGAGATATTTCGGATCTCTTTGAAGACTATAGGTCCAAAGGAAATATCCTCCGATAACAAACAGAAAGAAGCTTTCTGAGAAACTTCTTTGTGTTCTGTGAAATCATCTCACAGAGTTACAGCTTTCCCCTCAAGAAGCCTTTCGCTAGGACAGTTCTTGTGGAATTGGCAAAGTGATATTTGGAAGCCCATAGAGGGTTACGGTGAAAAAGGAAATATCCTCAGATGAAATCTGGAAGGAAGCTTTCTGAGAAATTGCTTATTGTTTTGTTAATTCATCTCACAGAGTTACATCGGTATTTCGTGGATCTCTTTGCTAGCCTTATTTCTGTGGAATCTGAGAACCGATATTTCGGATCTCTTTGAAGACTATAGGGCCAAAGGAAATATCCTCCGATAAGAAAGAGAAAGAAGCTTTCTGAGAAACTTCTTTGTGTTCTGTGAAATCACCTCACAGAGTTACAGCTTTCCCCTCAAGAAGCCGTTCGCTAGGGCAGTTCTTGTGGAATTGGCAAAGTGATATTTGGAAGCCCTTAGAGGGCTATGGTGAAAAAGGAAATATCCTCAGATGAAATCTGGAAAGAAGCTTTCTGAGAAACTGCTTGGTGTTCTGTTATTTCATCTCACAGAGTTACATCTGTATTTCGTGGATCTCTTTGCTAGCCTTATTTCTGTGGAATCTGAGAACAGATATTTCTGATCCCTTTGAAGACTATAGGGCCAAAGGAAATATCCTCCGATAACAAAGAGAAAGAAGCTTTCTGAGAAACTTCTTTGTGTTCTGTGAAATCATCCCACAGAGTTACAGCTTTCCCCTCAAGAAGCCTTTCGCTAAGACAGTTCTTGTGGAATTGGCAAAGTGATATTTGGAAGCCCATAGAGGGCTATTGTGAAAAAGGAAATATCCTCAGATAAAATCTGGAAAGAAGCTTTCGGAGAAACTGCTTAGTGTTCTGTTAATTCATCTCACTGAGTTACATCTGTATTTCATGGATCTCATTGCTAGCCTCATTTCTGTGGAATCTGAGAACAGATATTTCGGATCCCTTTGGAGACTATAGGGCCAAAGGAAATATCCTCCGATAACAAAGAGAAAGAAGCTTACTGAGAAACTTCTTTGTGTTCTGTGAAATCATCTCACAGAGTTACAGCTTTCCCCTCAAGAAGCCTTTCGCTAAGACAGTTCTTGTGGAATTGGCAAAGTGATATTTGGAAGCCCATAGAGGGCTATGGTGAAAAAGGAAATATCCTCAGATGAAATCTGGAAAGAAGCTTTCTGAGAAACTGCTCTGTGAAGTGTGACTTCCACTCACAGAGTTACATCTGTATTTCGTGGATCTCTTTGCTAGCCTTATTTCTGTGGAATCTGAGAACAGATATTTCGGATCCCTTTGAAGACTATAGGGTCAAAGGAAATATCCTCCGATAACAAAGAGAAAGAAGCTTTCTGAGAAACTTCGTTGTGTTCTGTGAAATCATCTCACAGAGTTTCAGCTTTCCCTTCAAGAAGCCTTTCGCTAAGATAGTTCTTGTGGAATTGGCAAAGTGACATTTGGAAGCCCTTAGAGGGCTATGGTGAAAAAGGATATATCCTCACATGAAATCTGGAAAGAAGCTTTCTGAAAAACTGCTTAGTGTTCTGTTAATTCATCTCACAGAGTTACATGTGTATTTCGTGGATCTCTTTGCTAGCCCAATTTCTGTGGAATCTGAGAACAGATATTTCGGATCTCTTTGAATACCACAGGGCAAAAGGAAATATCCTCCGATAACAAAGAGAAAGAAGCTTTCTGAGAAACTTCTTTGTGTTCTGTGAAATCATCTCACAGAGTTACAGCTTTCCCCTCAAGAAGCCTTTCGCTAAGACAGTTCTTGTGGAATTGGCAAAGTGATATTTGGAAGCCCATAGAGGGCTATGGTGAAAAAGGAAATATCCTCAGATGAAATCTGGAAAGAAGCTTTCTGAGAAACTGCTCTGTGATGTGTGACTTCCACTCACAGAGTTACATCTGTATTTCGTGGATCTCTTTGCTAGCCTTATTTCTGTGGAATCTGAGAAGAGATATTTCGGATCCCTTTGAAGACTATAGGTCCAAAGGAAATATCCTCCAATAACAAAGAGAAAGAAGCTTTCTGAGAAACTTCTTTGTGTTGTGTGAAATCATCCCACAGAGTTACAGCTTTCCCCTCATGAAGCCTTTCGCTAAGATAGTTCTTGTGGAATTGGCAAAGTGACATTTGGAAGCCCTTAGAGGGCTATGGTGGAAAAGGAAATATTCTCAGTTGAAATCTGGAAAGAAGCTTTCTGAGAAACTGCTTAGTGTTCTGTTAATTCATCTCACAGAGTTAAATCTGTATTTCCGGGATCTCTTTGCTAGCCTTATTTCTGTGGAATCTGAGAAGAGATATTTCGGATCCCTTTGAAGACCGTAGGGCCAAAGGAAATATCCTCCGATAACAAAGAGAAAGAAGCTTTCTGAGAAATTTCTTTGTGTTCTGTGCAATCATCTCACAGAGTTACAGCTTTCCCCTCAAGAAGTCTTTCGCTAAGATAGTTCTTGTGGAATTCGCAAAGTGATATTTGGAAGCCCATAGATGGCTATGGTGAAAAAGGAAATATCCTCAGATGAAATCTGGAATGAAGCCTTCTGAGAAACTTCTTAGTGTTCTGTTAATTCATCTCACAAAGTTACATCTGTATTTCGTGGATCTCTTTGCTAGCCTTATTTCTGTGGAATCTGAGAACAGATATCTCGGATCCCTTTGAAGACTATAGGGCCAAAAGAAATATCCTCCGATAACAAAGAGAAAGAAGCTTTCTGAGAAACATCTTTGTGTTCTGTGAAATCATCTCACAGAGTTACAGCTTTCCCCTCAAGAAGCCTTTCGGTAAGACAGTTCTTGTGGAATTGGAAAAGTGATATTCGAAGCCCTTAGAGGGCTATGGTGAAAAAGGAAATATCCTGAGATGAAATCTGGAAAGAAGCTTTCTGAGAAACTGCTCTGTGATGTGTGACTTCCACTCACAGAGTTACATCTGTATGTCGTGGATCTCTTTGCTAGCCTTATTTCTGTGAAATCTGAGAACAGATATTTTGGATCCCTTTGAAGACTATAGGGCCAAAGGAAATATCCTCCGATAACAAAGAGAAAGTAGCTTTCTGAGAAACTTCTTGGTGTTCTGTGAAATCATCTCACAGATTTACAGTTTTCCCCTCAAGAAGCCTTTCGCTAAGACAGTTCTTGTGGAATTGGCAAAGTGATATTTGGAAGCCCATAGAGGGCTATGGTGAAAAAGGAAATATCCTGAGATGAAATCTGGAAAGAAGCTTTCTGAGAAACTGCTCTGTGATGTGTGACTTCCACTCACAGAGTTACATCTGTATTTCGTGGATCTCTTTGCTAGCCTTATTTCTGTGGAATCTGAGAACAGATATTTCGGATCCCATTGAAGACTATAGGGACAAAGGAAATATCCTCCGATAACAAAGAGAAAGAAGCTTTCTGAGAAACTTCTCTGTGTTCTGTGAAATCATCTCACAGAATTACAGGTTTCCCCTGAAGAAGCCTTTCGCTAAGACAGTTCTTGTGGAATTGGCAAAGTGATATTTGGATGCCCGTAGAGGGCTATGGTGAAAAAGGAAATATCCTCAGATGAAATCTGGAAAGAAGCTTTCTGAGAAACAGCTCTGTGATGTGTGACTTCCACTCACAGAGTTACATCTGTATTTCGTGGATCTCTTTGCTAGCCTTATTTCTGTGGAATCTGAGAACTGATATTTGGGATCCCTTTGAAGACTATAGGGCCAATGGAAATATCCTCCGATAACAAAGAGAAAGAAGCTTTCTGAGAAACTTCTTTGTGTTCTGTGAAATCATCTCACAGAGTTACAGATTTCCCCTCAAGAAGCCTTTCGCTAAGACAGTTCTTGTCGAATTGGCAAAGTGATATTTGGATGCCCTTAGAGGGCTATGCTGAAAAAGGAAATATCCTCAGATGAAATCTGGAAAGAAGCTTTCTGAGAAACTGCTTGGTGTTCTATTAATTCATCTCAAAAAGTTACCTCTGTATTTCGTGGATCTCTTTGCTAGCCTTATTTCTGTGGAATCTGAGAACAAATATTTCGGATCCCTTTGAAGACTATAGGGCCAAAGGAAATATCCTCCGATAACAAAGAGAAAGAAGCTTTCTGAGAAACTTCTTTGTGTTCGGTGAAATCATCTCACAGAGTTACAGCTTTCCTCTCAAGAAGACTTTCGCTAAGACAGTTCTTGTGGAATTGGCAAAGTGATATTTGGAAGCCCATAGAGGGCTATGGTGAAAAAGGAAATATCCTCAGATGAAATCTGGAAAGAAGCTTTCTGAGAAACTGCTCTGTGATGTGTGACTTCCACTCACAGAGTTACCTCTGTATTTCGTGGATCTCTTTGCTAGCCTTATTTCTGTGGAATCTGAGAACTGATATTTCGGATCCCTTTGAAGACTATAGGGTAAAAGGAAATATCCTCCGATAACAAATAGAAAGAAGCTTTCTGAGAAACTACTTTGTGTTCTGTGAAATAATCTCACAGAGTTACAGCTTTCCCCTCAAAAGCCTTTCGTTAAGACAGTTCTTGAGGAATTGGCGAAGTGATATTTGGAAGCCCACAGAGGGCTATGGTGAAAAAGGAAATATCCTCAGATGAAATCTGGAAAGAAGCTTTCTGAGAAACTGCTCTCTGATGTGTGACTTCCACTCACAGGGTGACATTTGTATTTCGTGTATCTCTTTGCTAGCCTTATTTCTGTGGAATCAGAGAACAGATATTTCGGATCCCTTTGAAGACTATAGGGCCAAAGGAAATATCCTCCAATAACAAAGAGAAAGAAGCTTTCTGAGAAACTTCTTTGTGTTCGGTGAAATCATCTCACAGAGTTACAGCTTTCCCCTCAAGAAGCCTTTCGCAAAGACACTTCTTGTGGAATTGGCAAAGTGATATTTGGAAGCCCATAGAGGGCTATGGTGAAAAAGGAAATATCCTCAGATGAAATCTGGAAAGGAGCTTTCCGAGAAATTGCTTAGTGTTCTGTTAATTCATCTCAAAAAGTTACATCTGTATTTCGTGGAACTCTTTGCTAACTTTATTTCTGTGGAATCGGAGAATAGATATTTCGGATACCTTTGAAGTCTATACTGCCAAAGGAAATATCTTCCGATAACAAAGAGAAAGAAGATTTCTGAGAAACTTCTTTGTCTTCTGTGAAATCATCTCACAGAGTTACACCTTCCCCTAAAGAAGCCTTTCTCTAACACAGTTCTTGTGGTATTGGCAAAGTGATATTTGGAAGCCCATAGAGGGCTATGGTGAAAAACGAAGTATCCTCAGATGAAAACTGGAAGGAAGCTTTCTGAGAAACTGCTTAGTGTTCTGTTAATTCATCTCACAAAGTTACCTCTGTATTTCGTGGATCTCTTTGCTAGCCTTATTTCTGTGGAATCTGAGAACAGATATTTCGGATCCCTTGGAAGACAATAGTTCCAAAGTAAATATCCTCAAATAAAAAAGAGAAAGAAGCTTTCTGAGAAACTTCTTTGTGTTCTGTGAATTCATCTCACAGAGTTACAGCTTTCCCCTCAAGAAGCCATTCGCTAAGACAGTTCTTGTGGAATTCGCAAAGTGATATTTGGAAGCCCATAGAGGGCTACGGTGAAAACGGAAATATCCTCAGATGAAATCTGGAAAGAAGCTTTCTTAGAAAGTGCTCTGTGATGTGTGACTTCCACTCACAGAGTTACATCCGTATTTCATGGATCTCTTTGCTAGCCTTATTTCTGTGGAATCTGAGAACTGATATTTGGGATCCCTTTGAAGGCTATAGGGCCAATAGAAATATCCTCCGATAACAAAGAGAAAGAAGCTTTCTGAGAAACTTCTTTGTGTTCTGTGAAATCATCTCACAGAGTTACAGCTTTCCCCTCAAGAAGTCTTTCGCTAAGACAGTTCTTGTGGAATTGGCGAAGTGATATTTGGAAGCCCACAGAGGGCTATGGTGAAAAAGGAAATATCCTCAGATGAAATCTGGAAAGAAGCTTTCTGAGAAACTGCTCTATGATGTGTCACTTCCACTCACAGAGTTACATCTGTATTTCGTGGATCTCTTTGCTAGCCTTATTTCTGTGGAATCTGAGAACAGATATTTCGGATCCCTTTGAAGACTATAAGGGCAAAGGAAATATCCTCCGATAAGAACGAGAAAGAAGCTTTCTGAGAAACTTCTTTTTTTTCTGTGAAATCATCTCACAGAGTTACAGCTTTCACCTCAAGAAGCCTTTCGCTAAGACAGATCTTTTGGAATTGGCAAAGTGATATTTGGAAGCCCATAGAGGGCTAGGGTGAAAAAGGAAATATCCTCAGATGAAATCTAGAAAGAAGCTTTCTGAGAAACTTCTTAGTGTTCTGTTAATTCATCTCACAAAGTTAAATCTGTATTTCGTGGATCTCTTTGCTAGCCTTATTTCTGTGGAATCTGAGAACAAATATTTCGGATCCCTTTGAAGACTATAGGGCCAAAGGAAATATCCTCCGATAACAAAGAGAAAGAAGCTTTCTGAGAAACTTCTTTGTGTTCGGTGAAATCATCTCACAGAGTTACAGCTTTCCTCTCAAGAAGACTTTCGCTAAGACAGTTCTTGTGGAATTGGCAAAGTGATATTTGGAAGCCCCTAGAGGGCTATGGGGAAAAAGGAAATATCCTCGGATGAAATCTGGAAAGAAGCTTTCTGAGAAACTGCTCTGTGATGTGGACTTCCACTCACAGAGTTACATCTGTATGTCGTGGATCTCTTTGCTAGCCTTATTTCTGTGGAATCTGAGAACAGATATTTCGGATCCCTTAGAACACTATAGGAACAAAGGAAATATCCTCCGATAACAAAGAGAAAGAAGCTTTCTGTGAAACTTCCTTGTGTTCTGTGAAATCATCTCACAGAGTTACAGCTTTCCCCTCAAGAAGCCTTTCGCTAAGACAGTTCTTGTGGAATTGGCAAAGTGTTATTTGGAAGCCCATAGAGGGCTATGGTGAAAAAGGAAATATCCTCAGATGAAATCTGGAAAGAAGCTTTCTGAGAAACTGCTCTGTGATGTGTGACTTCCACTCACAGAGTTACATCTGTATTTCGTGGATCTCTTTGCTAGCCTTATTTCTGTGGAATCTGAGAACAGATATTTCGGATCCCTTTGAAGACCATAGGGCCAAAGGAAATATCCTGCGACAACAAAGAGAAAGAAGCTTTCTGAGAAACTTTTTTGTGTTCTGTGAAATCATCTCACAGAGTTACAGCTTTCCCGTCAAGAAGACTTTCGCTAAGACAGTTCTTGTGGAATTGGCAAAGTGATATTTGGAAGCTCATAGAGGGCTATGGTGAAAAAGGAAATATCCTCAGATGAAATCTGGAAAGAAGCTTTCTGAGAAACTGCTTAGTGTTCTGTTAATTCATCTCACAGAGTTACATGTGTTTTTCGTGGATCTCTTTGCTAGCTTTATTTCTGTGGAATCTGAGAACAGATATTTCGGATCCCTTTGAAGACTATAGGGCTAAAGGAAATATCCTCCGATAACAAAGAGAAAGAAGTTTCTGAGAAACTTCGTTGTGTTCTGTGAAATCATCTCACAGAGTTACAGCTTTCCTCTCAAGAAGCCTTTCGCTAAGACAGTTCTTGTGGAATTGGCAAAGTGATACTTGGAAGCCCTTAGAGGGCTGTGGTGAAAAAGGAAATATCCTCAGATGAAATCTAGAAAGAAGTTTTCTGAGAAACTACTCTGTGATGTGTGACTTCCACTCACAGAGTTACATCTGTATTTCGTGGATCTCTTTGCTAGCCTTATTTCTGTGGAATCTGAGAAGAGATATTTCGGATCTCTTTGAAGACTATAGGTCTAAAGGAAATATCCTCCGATAACAAAGGGAAAGAAGCTTTCTGAGAAACTTCTTTGTGTTTTGTGAAATCATCTCACAGAGTTACAGCTTTCCCCTCAAGAAGCCTTTCGCTAAGACAGTTCTTGTGGAATTGGCAAAGTGATATTTGGAAACCCATAGAGGGTTACGGTGAAAAAGGAAATATCCTCAGATGAAATCTCGAAAGAAGCTTTCTGAGAAACTGCTTAGTGTTCTGTTAATTCATCTCACAGAGTTACATCTGTATTTCGTGGATCTCTTTGCTAGACTTATTTCTGTGGAATCAGAGAACAGATATTTCGGATCACTTTGAAGACTATAGGGCCAAAGGAAATATCCTCCGATAACAAAGAGAAAGAAGCTTTCTGAGAAACTTCTTTGTGTTCTGTGAAATCATCTCACAGAGTTACAGCTTTCCCCTCAAGAAGCCTTTCGCTAAGACAGTACTTGTGGAATTGGCAAAGTGATATTTGGAAGCCCATAGAGGGCTAGGTTGAAAAAGGAAATATCCTCAGATGAAATCTGGAAAGAAGCTTTCTGAGAAACTGCTTAGTATTCTGTTAATTCATCTCACAGAGTTACATCTGTATTTCGTGGATCTCTTTGCTAGCCTTATTTCTGTGGAATCTGAGAACTGATATTTCGGTTCCCTTTGGAGACTATAGGGCCAAAGGAAATATCCTCCGATAACAAAGAGAAAGAAGCTTTCTGAGAAATTTTTTTGTGTTCTGTGAAATCGTCTCAGAGAGTTACAGCTTTCCCCTCAAGAAGCCTTTCGCTAAGATAGTTCTTGTGGAATTGACAAAGTGATATTTGGAAGCCCATAGAGGGCTATGGTGAAAAAGCAAATATCCTCAGATGAAATCTGGCAAAAAGCTTTCTGGGAAACTGCTTAGTGTTCTGTTAATTCATCTCACAGAGTTACATCTGTATTTCGTGGTTCCCTTTGCTAGCCTTATTTCTGTGGAATCTGAGAACAGCTATTTCGGATCCCTTTGAAGACCATAGGGCCAAAGGAAATATCCTCCGATAACAAAGAGAAAGAAGCTTTCTGAGAAACTTCTTTGTGTTCTGTGAAATCATCTCACAGAGTTACAGCTTTACCCTCAAGAAGCCGTTCGCTAAGACAGTTCTTGTGGAATTGGCAAAGTGATATTTGGAAGCCCATAGAGGGCTTAGGTGAAAAAGGAAATATTCTCAGATGAAATCTGCAATGAAGCCTTCTGAGAAACTGCTCTGTGATGTGTGACTTCCACTCACAGAGTTACATCTGTATGTCGTGGATCTCTTTGCGAGCCTTATTTCTGTGGAATCTGAGAACAGATATTTCGGATCCCTTTGAAGACTATAGGGCCAAAGGAAATATCCTCCGATAACAAAGAGAAAGAAGCTTTCTGAGAAACTTCTTAGTGTTCTGTGAAATCATCTCACAGAGTTACAGCTTTCCCCTCAAGAAGCCTTTCGATAAGACAGTTCTTGGGGAATTGGTAAAGTGATATTTGGAAGCCCCTAGAGGGCTATGGTGAAAAAGGAAATATCCTCAGATGAAATCTGGAAAGAAGCTTTCTGAGAAAC
The DNA here is from genome assembly GCF_043159975.1 of Macaca nemestrina. Lineage (NCBI taxonomy): Eukaryota > Metazoa > Chordata > Mammalia > Primates > Cercopithecidae > Macaca > Macaca nemestrina. The sequence goes on along the minus strand of NC_092142.1, from coordinate 35,410,706 downwards.
TGCTCTGTGAAATGTGACTTCCACTCACAGAGTTACATCTGTATTTCGTGGATCTCTTTGCTAGCCTTATTTCTGTGGAATCTGAGAACAGATATTTCGGATCCCTTTGAAGACTATAAGGGCAAAGGAAATATCCTCCGATAAGAACGAGAAAGAAGCTTTCTGAGAAACTTCTTTTTTTTCTGTGAAATCATCTCACAGAGTTACAGCTTTCCCCTCAAGAAGCCTGTCGCTAAGACAGATCTTTTGGAATTGGCAAAGTGATATTTGGAAGCCCATAGAGGGCTAGGGTGAAAAAGGAAATATCCTCAGATGAAATCTGGAAAGAAGCTTTCTGAGAAACTGCTTAGTGTTCTGTTAATTCATCTCACAGAGTTACATCTGTATTTCGTGGATCTCTTTGCTAGCCCAATTTCTGTGGAATCTGAGAACAGATATTTCGGATCTCTTTGAATACCACAGGGCCAAAGGAAATATCCTCCGATAACAAAGAGAAAGAAGCTTTCTGAGAAACTTCTTTGTGTTCTGTGAAATCATCTCACAGAGTTACAGCTTTCCCCTCAAGAAGCCTTTCGCTAAGACAGTTCTTGTGGAATTGGCAAAGTGATATTTGGAAGCCCATAGAGGGCTATGGTGAAAAAGGAAATATCCTCAGATGAAATCTGGAAGGAAGCTTTCTGAGAAACTGCTCTGTGATGTGTGACTTCCACTCACAGAGTTACATCTGTATTTCGTGGATCTCTTTGCTAGCCTTATTTCTGTGGAATCTGAGAAGAGATATTTCGGATCCCTTTGAAGACTATAGGGCCAAAGGAAATATCCTCCGATAACAAAGAGAAAGAAGCTTTCTGAGAAACTTCTTTGTGTTCTGTGAAATCATCTCAGAGAGTTACAGATTTCCCCTCAAGAAGCCTTTCGCTAAGATAGTTCTTGTGGAATTGGCAAAGTGACATTTGGAAGCCCATAGAGGGCTATGATGAAAAAGGAAATATCCTCAGATGAAATCTGGAATGAAGCCTTCTGAGAAACTGCTCTGTGATGTATGAATTCCACTCAAAGAGTTACATCTGTATTTCGTGGATCTCTTTGCTCGCCTTATTTCTGTGGAATCTGAGAACAGATATTTCGGATCCCTTTGAAGACTATAGGGACAAAGGAAATATCCTCCGATAACAAAGAGAAAGAAGCTTTCTGAGAAACTTCTTTGTGTTCTGTGAAATCATCTCACAGAGTTACAGCTTTCCCGTCATGAATACTTTCGCTAAGACAGTTCTTGTGGAATTGGCAAAGTGATATTTGGAAGCCCATAGAGGGTTACGGTGAAAAAGGAAATATCCTCTGATGAAATCTGGAAAGAAGCTTTCTGAGAAACTGCTTAGTGTTCTGTTAATTCATCTCACAGAGTTACATCTGTATTTCGTGGATCTCTTTGCTAGCCTTATTTCTGTGGAATCTGAGAACCGATATTTCGGATCACTTTGAAGACTATAGGGCCAAAGGAAATATCCTCCGATAAGAAAGAGAAAGAAGCTTTCTGAGAAACTTCTTTGTGTTCTGTGAAATCATCTCACAGAGTTACAGCTTTCCCCTCAAGAAGCCTTTCGCTAAGACAGTTCTTGTGGAATTGGCAAAGTGATATTTGGAAGCCCTTAGAGGGCTATGGTGAAAAAGGAAATATCCTCAGATGAAATATGGAAAGAAGCTTTCTGAGAAACTGCTTGGTGTTCTGTTAATTCATCTCACAGAGTTACATCTGTATTTCGTGGATCTCTTTGCTAGCCTTATTTCTGTGTAATCTGAGAACAGATATTTCTGATCCCTTTGGAGACTATAGGGCCAAAGGAAATATCCTCCGATAACAAAGAGAAAGAAGCTTTCTGAGAAACTTCTTTGTGTTCTGTGAAATCATCTCACAGAGTTACAGCTTTCCCCTCAAGAAGCATTTCGCTAAGACAGTTCTTGTGGAATTGGCAAAGTGATATTTGGAAGCCCATAGAGGGCTATGGTGAAAAAGGAAATATCCTCAGATAAAATCTGGAAAGAAGCTTTCTGAGAAACTGCTTAGTGTTCTGTTAATTCATCTCACAGAGTTACATCTGTATTTCATGGATCTCTTTGCTAGCCTTATTTCTGTGGATCTGAGAACAGATATTTCGGATCCCTTTGGAGACTATAGGGCCAAAGGAAATATCCTCCGATAACAAAGAGAAAGAAGCTTTCTGAGACCTTCTTTGTGTTCTGTGAAATCATATCACAGAGTTACAGCTTTCCCCTCAAGAAGCCTTTCGCTAAGACAGTTCTTGTGGAATTGGCAAAGTGATATTTGGAAGCCCATAGAGGGCTATGGTGAAAAAGGAAATATCCTCAGATGAAATCTGGAAAGAAGCTTTCTGAGAAACTGCTTTGTGAAGTGTGACTTCCACTCACAGAGTTATATCTGTATTTCGTGGATCTCTTTGCTAGCCTTATTTCTGTGGAATCTGAGAACAGATATTTCGGATCCCTTTGAAGACTATAGGGTCAAAGGAAATTTCCTCCGATAACAAAGAGAAAGAAGCTTTCTGAGAAACTTCGTTGTGTTCTGTGAAATCATCTCAGAGAGTTACAGCTTTCGCCTCAAGAAGCCTTTCGCTAAGATAGTTCTTGTGGAATTGGCAAAGTGACATTTGGAAGCCCTTAGAGGGCTATGGTGAAAAAGGAAATATCCTCAGATGAAATCTGGAAAGAAGCTTTCTGAAAAACTGCTTAGTGTTCTGTTAATTCATCTCACAGGGTTACATGTGTATTTCGTGGATCTCTTTGCTAGCCCAATTTCTGTGGAATCTGAGAACAGATATTTCGGATCTCTTTGAATACCACAGGGCCAAAGGAAATATCCTCCGATAACAAAGAGAAAGAAGCTTTCTGAGAAACTTCTTTGTGTTCTGTGAAATCATCTCACAGAGTTACAGCTTTCCCCTCAAGAAGCCTTTCGCTAAGACAGTTCTTGTGGAATTGGCAAAGTGATATTTGGAAGCCCATAGAGGGCTATGGTGAAAAAGGAAATATCCTCAGATGAAATCTGGAAAGAAGCTTTCTGAGAAACTGCTCTGTGATGTGTGACTTCCACTCACAGAGTTACATCTGTATTTCGTGGATCTCTTTGCTAGCCTTATTTCTGTGGAATCTGAGAAGAGATATTTCGGATCCCTTTGAAGACTATAGGGCCAAAGGAAATATCCTCCGATAACAAAGAGAAAGAAGCTTTCTGAGAAACTTCTTTGTGTTCTGTGAAATCATCTCACAGAGTTACAGATTTCCCCTCAAGAAGCCTTTCGCTAAGATAGTTCTTGTGGAATTGGCAAAGTGACATTTGGAAGCCCATAGAGGGCTATGGTGAAAAAGGAAATATCCTCAGATGAAATCTGGAATGAAGCCTTCTGAGAAACTGCTCTGTGATGTATGAATTCCACTCAAAGAGTTACATCTGTATTTCGTGGATCTCTTTGCTCGCCTTATTTCTGTGGAATCTGAGAACAGATATTTCGGATCCCTTTGAAGACTATAGGGACAAAGGAAATATCCTCCGATAACAAAGAGAAAGAAGCTTTCTGAGAAACTTCTTTGTGTTCTGTGAAATCATCTCACAGAGTTACAGCTTTCCCGTCATGAATACTTTCGCTAAGACAGTTCTTGTGGAATTGGCAAAGTGATATTTGGAAGCCCATAGAGGGTTACGGTGAAAAAGGAAATATCCTCTGATGAAATCTGGAAAGAAGCTTTCTGAGAAACTGCTTAGTGTTCTGTTAATTCATCTCACAGAGTTACATCTGTATTTCGTGGATCTCTTTGCTAGCCTTATTTCTGTGGAATCTGAGAACCGATATTTCGGATCACTTTGAAGACTATAGGGCCAAAGGAAATATCCTCCGATAAGAAAGAGAAAGAAGCTTTCTGAGAAACTTCTTTGTGTTCTGTGAAATCATCTCACAGAGTTACAGCTTTCCCCTCAAGAAGCCTTTCGCTAAGACAGTTCTTGTGGAATTGGCAAAGTGATATTTGGAAGCCCTTAGAGGGCTATGGTGAAAAAGGAAATATCCTCAGATGAAATATGGAAAGAAGCTTTCTGAGAAACTGCTTGGTGTTCTGTTAATTCATCTCACAGAGTTACATCTGTATTTCGTGGATCTCTTTGCTAGCCTTATTTCTGTGTAATCTGAGAACAGATATTTCTGATCCCTTTGAAGACTATAGGGCCAAAGGAAATATCCTCCGATAACAAAGAGAAAGAAGCTTTCTGAGAAACTTCTTTGTGTTCTGTGAAATCATCTCACAGAGTTACACCTTTCCCCTCAAGAAGCCTTTCGCTATGATAGTTCTTGTGGATTTGGCAAAGTGACATTTGGAAGCCCATAGAGGTCTATGGTGAAAAAGGAAATATCCTCAGATGAAATCTGGAAAGAAGCTTTCTGAGAAACTGCTTAGTGTTCTGTTAATTCATCTCACAGGGTTACAACTGTATTTCGTGGATCTCTTTGCTAGCCTTATTTCTGTGGAATCTGAGAACAGATATTTCGGATCCCTTTGGAGACTATAGGGCCAAAGGAAATATCCTCCGATAACAAAGAGAAAGAAGCTTTCTGAGAAACTCCTTTGTGTTCTGTGAAATCATCTCACAGAGTTACAGCTTTCCCCTCAAGAAGCCTTTCGCTAAGACAGTACTTGGGAATTGGCAAAGTGATATTTGGACGCCCATAGAGGGCTAGGGTGAAAAAGCAGATATCCTCAGATGAAATCTGGAAAGAAGCTTTCTGAGAAACTGCTTAGTGTTCCGTTAATTCATCTCACAGAGTTACATCTGTATTTCGTGGATCTCTTTGCTAGCCTTATTTCTGTGGAATCTGAGAACAGATATTTCAGATCCCTTTGGAGACCATAGGGCCAAGGGAATTATCCTCCGATAACAAAGAGAAAGAAGCTTTCTGAGAAACTTCTTTGTGTTCTGTGAAATCATCCCACAGAGTTACAGCTTTCCCCTAAAGAAGCCTTTCGCTAAGACAGTTCTTGTGGAATTGGCAAAGTGATATTTGGAAGCCCATAGAGGGCTATGGTGAAAAAGGAAATATCCTCAGATAAAATCTGGAAAGAAGCTTTCGGAGAAACTGCTTAGTGTTCTGTTAATTCATCTCACTGAGTTACATCTGTATTTCATGGATTTCTTTGCTAGCCTTATTTCTGTGGAATCTGAGAACAGATATTTCGGATCCCTTTGGAGACTATAGGGCCAAAGGAAATATCCTCCGATAACAAAGAGAAAGCAGCTTTCTAAGAAACTTCTTTGTGTTCTGTGAAATCATCTCACAGAGTTACAGCTTTCCCCTCAAGAAGCCTTTCGCTAAGACAGTTCTTGTGGAATTGGCAAAGTGATATTTGGAAGCCCATAGAGGGCTACGGTGAAAAAGGAAATATCCTCAGATGAAATCTGGAAAGAAGCTTTCTGAGAAACTGCTTTGTGAAGTGTGACTTCCACTCACAGAGTTACATCTGTATTTCGTGGATCTCTTTGCTAGCCTTATTTCTGTGGAATCTGAGAACAGATATTTCAGATCCCTTTGAAGACTATAGGGTCAAAGGAAATATCCTCCGATAACAAAGAGAAAGAAGCTTTCTGAGAAACTTCGTTGTGTTCTGTGAAATCATCTCAGAGAGTTACAGCTTTCGCCTCAAGTAGCCATTCGCTAAGATAGTTCTTGTGGAATTGTCAAAGTGACATTTGGAAGCCCTTAGAGGGCTATGGTGAAAAAGGAAATATCCTCAGATGAAATCTGGAAAGAAGCTTTCTGAAAAACTGCTTAGTGTTCTGTTAATTCATCTCACAGGGTTACATGTGTATTTCGTGGATCTCTTTGCTAGCCCAATTTCTGTGGAATCTGAGAACAGATATTTCGGATCTCTTTGAATACCACAGGGCCAAAGGAAATATCCTCCGATAACAAAGAGAAAGAAGCTTTCTGAGAAACTTCTTTGTGTTCTGTGAAATCAACTCACAGAGTTACAGCTTTCCCCTCAAGAAGCCTTTCGCTAAGACAGTTCTTGTGGAATTGGCAAAGTGATATTTGGAAGCCCATAGAGGGCTATGGTGAAAAAGGAAATATCCTCAGATGAAATCTGGAAAGAAGCTTTCTGAGAAACTGCTCTGTGATGTGTGACTTCCACTCACAGAGTTACATCTGTATTTCGTGGATCTCTTTGCTAGCCTTATTTCTGTGGAAACTGAGAAGAGATATTTCGGATCCCTTTGAAGACTATAGGACCAAAGGAAATATCCTCCGATAACAAAGAGAAAGAAGCTTTCTGAGAAACTTCTTTGTGTTCTGTGAAATCATCTCACAGAGTTACAGATTTCCCCTCAAGAAGCCTTTCGCTAAGATAGTTCTTGTGGAATTGGCAAAGTGACATTTGGAAGCCCATAGAGGGCTATGATGAAAAAGGAAATATCCTCAGATGAAATCTGGAAAGAAGCTTTCTGAGAAACTTCTTAGTTTTCTGTTAATTCATCTCACAAAGTTACATCTGTATTTCGTGGATCTCTTTGCTAGCCTTATTTCTGTGGAATCTGAGAACAGATATCTCGGATCCCTTTGAAGACTATAGTGCCAAAAGAAATATCCTCCGATAACAAAGAGAAAGAAGATTTCTGAGAAACTTCTTTATGTTCTGTGAAATCATCTCACAGAGTTACAGCTTTCCCCTCAAGAAGCCTTTCGCTAAGACAGTTCTTGTGGAATTGGCAAAGTGATATTCGAAGCCCATAGAGGGCTATGGTGAAAAAGGAAATATCCTCAGATGAAATCTGGAATGAAGCCTTCTGAGAAATTGCTCTGTGATGTGTGACTTCCAATCACAGAGTTACATCTGTATTTCGTGGATCTCTTTGCTAGCCTTATTTCTGTGGAATCTGAGAACAGATATTTCGGATCCCTTTGAAGACTATAGGGCCAAAGGAAATATCCTCCGATAACAAAGAGAAAGAAGCTTTCTGAGAAACTTCTTTGTGTTCTGTGAAATCATCTCACAGAGTTACAGCTTTCCCGTCATGAAGACTTTCGCTAAGACAGTTCTTTTGGAATTGGCAAAGTGATATTTGGAAGCTCATAGAGGGCTATGGTGAAAAAGGAAATAACCTCAGATGAAATCTGGAAAGAAGCTTTCTGAGAAACTGCTTAGTGTTCTGTTAATTCATCTCACAGAGTTACATGTGTTTTTCGTGGATCTCTTTGTTAGCTTTATTTCTGTGGAATCTGAGAAGAGATATTTTGGATCCCTTTGAAGACTATAGGGCCAAAGGAAATATCCTCCGATAACAAAGAGAAAGAAGCTATCTGAGAAACTTCTTTGTGTTCTGTGAAATCATCTCACAGAGTTACAGCTTTCCTCTCAAGAAGCCTTTCGCTAAGACAGTTCTTGTGGAATTGGCAAAGTGATATTTGGAAGCCCATAGAGGGCTATGGTGAAAAAGGAAATATCCTCAGATGAAATATGGAAAGAAGCTTTCTGAGAAACTGCTTGGTGTTCTGTTAATTCATCTCACAGAGTTACATCTGTATTTCGTGGATCTCTTTGCTAGCCTTATTTCTGTGTAATCTGAGAACAGATATTTCTGATCCCTTTGAAGACTATAGGGCCAAAGGAAATATCCTCCGATAACAAAGAGAAAGAAGCTTTCTGAGAAACTTCTTTGTGTTCTGTGAAATCATCTCACAGAGTTACACCTTTCCCCTCAAGAAGCCTTTCGCTATGATAGTTCTTGTGGATTTGGCAAAGTGACATTTGGAAGCCCATAGAGGTCTATGGTGAAAAAGGAAATATCCTCAGATGAAATCTGGAAAGAAGCTTTCTGAGAAACTGCTTAGTGTTCTGTTAATTCATCTCACAGAGTTACATCTGTATTTCGTGGATCTCTTTGCTAGCCTTATTTCTGTGGAATCTGAGAACTGATATTTCGGTTCCCTTTGGAGACTATAGGGCCAAAGGAAATATCCTCCGATAACAAAGAGAAAGAAGCTTTCTGAGAAACTTCTTTGTGTTCTGTGAAATCATCTCACAGAGTTACAGCTTTCCCCTCAAGAAGCCTTTCGCTAAGACAGTTCTTGTGGAATTGGCAAAGTGATATTTGGAAGCCCATAGAGGGCTATGGTGAAAAAGGAAATATCCTCAGATAAAATCTGGAAAGAAGCTTTCTGAGAAACTGCTTAGTGTTCTGTTAATTCATCTCACAGAGTTACATCTGTATTTCATGGATCTCTTTGCTAGCCTTATTTCTGTGGATCTGAGAACAGATATTTCGGATCCCTTTGGAGACTATAGGGCCAAAGGAAATATCCTCCGATAACAAAGAGAAAGAAGCTTTCTGAGACCTTCTTTGTGTTCTGTGAAATCATATCACAGAGTTACAGCTTTCCCCTCAAGAAGCCTTTCGCTAAGACAGTTCTTGTGGAATTGGCAAAGTGATATTTGGAAGCCCATAGAGGGCTATGGTGAAAAAGGAAATATCCTCAGATGAAATCTGGAAAGAAGCTTTCTGAGAAACTGCTTTGTGAAGTGTGACTTCCACTCACAGAGTTACATCTGTATTTCGTGGATCTCTTTGCTAGCCTTATTTCTGTGGAATCTGAGAACAGATATTTCGGATCCCTTTGAAGACTATAGGGTCAAAGGAAATTTCCTCCGATAACAAAGAGAAAGAAGCTTTCTCAGAAACTTCGTTGTGTTCTGTGAAATCATCTCAGAGAGTTACAGCTTTCGCCTCAAGAAGCCTTTCGCTAAGATAGTTCTTGTGGAATTGGCAAAGTGACATTTGGAAGCCCTTAGAGGGCTATGGTGAAAAAGGAAATATCCTCAGATGAAATCTGGAAAGAAGCTTTCTGAAAAACTGCTTAGTGTTCTGTTAATTCATCTCACAGGGTTACATGTGTATTTCGTGGATCTCTTTGCTAGCCCAATTTCTGTGGAATCTGAGAACAGATATTTCGGATCTCTTTGAATACCACAGGGCCAAAGGAAATATCCTCCGATAACAAAGAGAAAGAAGCTTTCTGAGAAACTTCTTTGTGTTCTGTGAAATCATCTCACAGAGTTACAGCTTTCCCCTCAAGAAGCCTTTCGCTAAGACAGTTCTTGTGGAATTGGCAAAGTGATATTTGGAAGCCCTTAGAGGGCTATGGTGAAAAAGGAAATATCCTCAGATGAAATCTGGAATGAAGCCTTCTGAGAAACTGCTCTGTGATGTATGAATTCCACTCAAAGAGTTACATCTGTATTTCGTGGATCTCTTTGCTCGCCTTATTTCTGTGGAATCTGAGAACAGATATTTCGGATCCCTTTGAAGACTATAGGGACAAAGGAAATATCCTCCGATAACAAAGAGAAAGAAGCTTTCTGAGAAACTTCTTTGTGTTCTGTGAAATCATCTCACAGAGTTACAGCTTTCCCGTCATGAATACTTTCGCTAAGACAGTTCTTGTGGAATTGGCAAAGTGATATTTGGAAGCCCATAGAGGGTTACGGTGAAAAAGGAAATATCCTCTGATGAAATCTGGAAAGAAGCTTTCTGAGAAACTGCTTAGTGTTCTGTTAATTCATCTCACAGAGTTACATCTGTATTTCGTGGATCTCTTTGCTAGCCTTATTTCTGTGGAATCTGAGAACCGATATTTCGGATCACTTTGAAGACTATAGGGCCAAAGGAAATATCCTCCGATAAGAAAGAGAAAGAAGCTTTCTGAGAAACTTCTTTGTGTTCTGTGAAATCATCTCACAGAGTTACAGCTTTCCCCTCAAGAAGCCTTTCGCTAAGACAGTTCTTGTGGAATTGGCAAAGTGATATTTGGAAGCCCTTAGAGGGCTATGGTGAAAAAGGAAATATCCTCAGATGAAATATGGAAAGAAGCTTTCTGAGAAACTGCTTGGTGTTCTGTTAATTCATCTCACAGAGTTACATCTGTATTTCGTGGATCTCTTTGCTAGCCTTATTTCTGTGTAATCTGAGAACAGATATTTCTGATCCCTTTGAAGACTATAGGGCCAAAGGAAATATCCTCCGATAACAAAGAGAAAGAAGCTTTCTGAGAAACTTCTTTGTGTTCTGTGAAATCATCTCACAGAGTTACACCTTTCCCCTCAAGAAGCCTTTCGCTATGATAGTTCTTGTGGATTTGGCAAAGTGACATTTGGAAGCCCATAGAGGTCTATGGTGAAAAAGGAAATATCCTCAGATGAAATCTGGAAAGAAGCTTTCTGAGAAACTGCTTAGTGTTCTGTTAATTCATCTCACAGAGTTACAACTGTATTTCGTGGATCTCTTTGCTAGCCTTATTTCTGTGGAATCTGAGAACAGATATTAAGGATCCCTTTTGAGACTATAGGGCCAAAGGAAATATCCTCCGATAACAAAGAGAAAGAAGCTTTCTGAGAAACTCCTTTGTGTTCTGTGAAATCATCTCACAGAGTTACAGCTTTCCCCTCAAGAAGCCTTTCGCTAAGACAGTACTTGGGAATTGGCAAAGTGATATTTGGACGCCCATAGAGGGCTAGGGTGAAAAAGCAAATATCCTCAGATGAAATCTGGAAAGAAGCTTTCTGAGAAACTGCTTAGTTTTCCGTTAATTCATCTCACAGAGTTACATCTGTATTTCGTGGATCTCTTTGCTAGCCTTATTTCTGTGGAATCTGAGAACAGATATTTCAGATCCCTTTGGAGACCATAGGGCCAAGGGAATTATCCTCCGATAACAAAGAGAAAGAAGCTTTCTGAGAAACTTCTTTGTGTTCTGTGAAATCATCCCACAGAGTTACAGCTTTCCCCTAAAGAAGCCTTTCGCTAAGACAGTTCTTGTGGAATTGGCAAAGTGATATTTGGAAGCCCATAGAGGGCTATGGTGAAAAAGGAAATATCCTCAGATAAAATCTGGAAAGAAGCTTTCGGAGAAACTGCTTAGTGTTCTGTTAATTCATCTCACTGAGATACATCTGTATTTCATGGATTTCTTTGCTAGCCTTATTTCTGTGGAATCTGAGAACAGATATTTCGGATCCCTTTGGAGACTATAGGGCCAAAGGAAATATCCTCCGATAACAAAGAGAAAGAAGCTTTCTAAGAAACTTCTTTGTGTTCTGTGAAATCATCTCACAGAGTTACAGCTTTCCCCTCAAGAAGCCTTTCGCTAAGACAGTTCTTGTGGAATTGGCAAAGTGATATTTGGAAGCCCATAGAGGGCTACGGTGAAAAAGGAAATATCCTCAGATGAAATCTGGAAAGAAGCTTTCTGAGAAACTGCTTTGTGAAGTGTGACTTCCACTCACAGAGTTACATCTGTATTTCGTGGATCTCTTTGCTAGCCTTATTTCTGTGGAATCTGAGAACAGATATTTCAGATCCCTTTGAAGACTATAGGGTCAAAGGAAATATCCTCCGATAACAAAGAGAAAGAAGCTTTCTGAGAAACTTCGTTGTGTTCTGTGAAATCATCTCAGAGAGTTACAGCTTTCGCCTCAAGAAGCCATTCGCTAAGATAGTTCTTGTGGAATTGTCAAAGTGACATTTGGAAGCCCTTAGAGGGCTATGGTGAAAAAGGAAATATCCTCAGATGAAATCTGGAAAGAAGCTTTCTGAAAAACTGCTTAGTGTTCTGTTAATTCATCTCACAGAGTTACATGTGTATTTCGTGGATCTCTTTGCTAGCCCAATTTCTGTGGAATCTGAGAACAGATATTTCGGATCTCTTTGAATACCACAGGGCCAAAGGAAATATCCTCCGATAACAAAGAGAAAGAAGCTTTCTGAGAAACTTCTTTGTGTTCTGTGAAATCATCTCACAGAGTTACAGCTTTCCCCTCAAGAAGCCTTTCGCTAAGACAGTTCTTGTGGAATTGGCAAAGTGATATTTGGAAGCCCATAGAGGGCTATGGTGAAAAAGGAAATATCCTCAGATGAAATCTGGAAAGAAGCTTTCTGAGAAACTGCTCTGTGATGTGTGACTTCCACTCACAGAGTTACATCTGTATTTCGTGGATCTCTTTGCTAGCCTTATTTCTGTGGAAACTGAGAAGAGATATTTCGGATCCCTTTGAAGACTATAGGGCCAAAGGAAATATCCTCCGATAACAAAGAGAAAGAAGCTTTCTGAGAAACTTCTTTGTGTTCTGTGAAATCATCTCACAGAGTTACAGATTTCCCCTCAAGAAGCCTTTCGCTAAGATAGTTCTTGTGGAATTGGCAAAGTGACATTTGGAAGCCCATAGAGGGCTATGATGAAAAAGGAAATATCCTCAGATGAAATCTGGAAAGAAGCTTTCTGAGAAACTTCTTAGTTTTCTGTTAATTCATCTCACAAAGTTACATCTGTATTTCGTGGATCTCTTTGCTAGCCTTATTTCTGTGGAATCTGAGAACAGATATCTCGGATCCCTTTGAAGACTATAGGGCCAAAAGAAATATCCTCCGATAACAAAGAGAAAGAAGATTTCTGAGAAACTTCTTTATGTTCTGTGAAATCATCTCACAGAGTTACAGCTTTCCCCTCAAGAAGCCTTTCGCTAAGACAGTTCTTGTGGAATTGGCAAAGTGATATTCGAAGCCCATAGAGGGCTATGGTGAAAAAGGAAATATCCTCAGATGAAATCTGGAATGAAGCCTTCTGAGAAACTGCTCTGTGATGTGTGACTTCCAATCACAGAGTTACATCTGTATTTCGTGGATCTCTTTGCTAGCCTTATTTCTGTGGAATCTGAGAACAGATATTTCGGATCCCTTTGAAGACTATAGGGCCAAAGGAAATATCCTCCGATAACAAAGAGAAAGAAGCTTTCTGAGAAACTTCTTTGTGTTCTGTGAAATCATCTCACAGAGTTACAGCTTTCCCGTCATGAAGACTTTCGTTAAGACAGTTCTTTTGGAATTGGCAAAGTGATATTTGGAAGCTCATAGAGGGCTATGTTGAAAAAGGAAATAACCTCAGATGAAATCTGGAAAGAAGCTTTCTGAGAAACTGCTTAGTGTTCTGTTAATTCATCTCACAGAGTTACATGTGTTTTTCGTGGATCTCTTTGTTAGCTTTATTTCTGTGGAATCTGAGAAGAGATATTTTGGATCCCTTTGAAGACTATAGGGCCAAAGGAAATATCCTCCGATAACAAAGAGAAAGAAGCTATCTGAGAAACTTCTTTGTGTTCTGTGAAATCATCTCACAGAGTTACAGCTTTCCTCTCAAGAAGCCTTTCGCTAAGACAGTTCTTGTGGAATTGGCAAAGTGATATTTGGAAGCCCATAGAGGGCTATGGTGAAAAAGGAAATATCCTCAGATGAAATCTGGAAAGAAGTTTTCTGAGAAACTACTCTGTGGTGTGTGACTTCCACTCACAGAGTTACATCTGTATTTCGTGGATCTCTTTGCTAGCCTTATTTATGTGGAATCTGAGAAGAGATATTTCGGATCTCTTTGAAGACTATAGGTCCAAAGGAAATATCCTCCGATAACAAACAGAAAGAAGCTTTCTGAGAAACTTCTTTGTGTTCTGTGAAATCATCTCACAGAGTTACAGCTTTCCCCTCAAGAAGCCTTTCGCTAGGACAGTTCTTGTGGAATTGGCAAAGTGATATTTGGAAGCCCATAGAGGGTTACGGTGAAAAAGGAAATATCCTCAGATGAAATCTGGAAAGAAGCTTTCTGAGAAATTGCTTAGTGTTTTGTTAATTCATCTCACAGAGTTACATCGGTATTTCGTGGATCTCTTTGCTAGCCTTATTTCTGTGGAATCTGAGAACCGATATTTCGGATCTCTTTGAAGACTATAGGGCCAAAGGAAATATCCTCCGATAAGAAAGAGAAAGAAGCTTTCTGAGAAACTTCTTTGTGTTCTGTGAAATCATCTCACAGAGTTACAGCTTTCCCCTCAAGAAGCCGTTCGCTAGGGCAGTTCTTGTGGAATTGGCAAAGTGATATTTGGAAGCCCTTAGAGGGCTATGGTGAAAAAGGAAATATCCTCAGATGAAATCTGGAAAGAAGCTTTCTGAGAAACTGCTTGGTGTTCTGTTATTTCATCTCACAGAGTTACATCTGTATTTCGTGGATCTCTTTGCTAGCCTTATTTCTGTGGAATCTGAGAACAGATATTTCTGATCCCTTTGAAGACTATAGGGCCAAAGGAAATATCCTCCGATAACAAAGAGAAAGAAGCTTTCTGAGAAACTTCTTTGTGTTCTGTGAAATCATCTCACAGAGTTACAGCTTTCCCCTCAAGAAGCCTTTCGCTAAGACAGTTCTTGTGGAATTGGCAAAGTGATATTTGGAAGCCCATAGAGGGCTATTGTGAAAAAGGAAATATCCTCAGATAAAATCTGGAAAGAAGCTTTCGGAGAAACTGCTTAGTGTTCTGTTAATTCATCTCACTGAGTTACATCTGTATTTCATGGATCTCATTGCTAGCCTCATTTCTGTGGAATCTGAGAACAGATATTTCGGATCCCTTTGGAGACTATAGGGCCAAAGGAAATATCCTCCGATAACAAAGAGAAAGAAGCTTACTGAGAAACTTCTTTGTGTTCTGTGAAATCATATCACAGAGTTACAGCTTTCCCCTCAAGAAGCCTTTCGCTAAGACAGTTCTTGTGGAATTGGCAAAGTGATATTTGGAAGCCCATAGAGGGCTAAGGTGAAAAAGGAAATATCCTCAGATGAAATCTGGAAAGAAGCTTTCTGAGAAACTGCTCTGTGAAGTGTGACTTCCACTCACAGAGTTACATCTGTATTTCGTGGATCTCTTTGCTAGCCTTATTTCTGTGGAATCTGAGAACAGATATTTCGGATCCCTTTGAAGACTATAGGGTCAAAGGAAATATCCTCCGATAACAAAGAGAAAGAAGCTTTCTGAGAAACTTCGTTGTGTTCTGTGAAATCATCTCACAGAGTTTCAGCTTTCCCTTCAAGAAGCCTTTCGCTAAGATAGTTCTTGTGGAATTGGCAAAGTGACATTTGGAAGCCCTTAGAGGGCTATGGTGAAAAAGGATATATCCTCACATGAAATCTGGAAAGAAGCTTTCTGAAAAACTGCTTAGTGTTCTGTTAATTCATCTCACAGAGTTACATGTGTATTTCGTGGATCTCTTTGCTAGCCCAATTTCTGTGGAATCTGAGAACAGATATTTCGGATCTCTTTGAATACCACAGGGCAAAAGGAAATATCCTCCGATAACAAAGAGAAAGAAGCTTTCTGAGAAACTTCTTTGTGTTCTGTGAAATCATCTCACAGAGTTACAGCTTTCCCCTCAAGAAGCCTTTCGCTAAGACAGTTCTTGTGGAATTGGCAAAGTGATATTTGGAAGCCCATAGAGGGCTATGGTGAAAAAGGAAATATCCTCAGATGAAATCTGGAAAGAAGCTTTCTGAGAAACTGCTCTGTGATGTGTGACTTCCACTCACAGAGTTACATCTGTATTTCGTGGATCTCTTTGCTAGCCTTATTTCTGTGGAATCTGAGAAGAGATATTTCGGATCCCTTTGAAGACTATAGGTCCAAAGGAAATATCCTCCAATAACAAAGAGAAAGAAGCTTTCTGAGAAACTTCTTTGTGTTGTGTGAAATCATCCCACAGAGTTACAGCTTTCCCCTCATGAAGCCTTTCGCTAAGATAGTTCTTGTGGAATTGGCAAAGTGACATTTGGAAGCCCTTAGAGGGCTATGGTGAAAAAGGAAATATTCTCAGATGAAATCTGGAAAGAAGCTTTCTGAGAAACTGCTTAGTGTTCTGTTAATTCATCTCACAGAGTTAAATCTGTATTTCCGGGATCTCTTTGCTAGCCTTATTTCTGTGGAATCTGAGAAGAGATATTTCGGATCCCTTTGAAGACCATAGGGCCAAAGGAAATATCCTCCGATAACAAAGAGAAAGAAGCTTTCTGAGAAATTTCTTTGTGTTCTGTGCAATCATCTCACAGAGTTACAGCTTTCCCCTCAAGAAGTCTTTCGCTAAGATAGTTCTTGTGGAATTCGCAAAGTGATATTTGGAAGCCCATAGAGGGCTATGGTGAAAAAGGAAATATCCTCAGATGAAATCTGGAATGAAGCCTTCTGAGAAACTTCTTAGTGTTCTGTTAATTCATCTCACAAAGTTACATCTGTATTTCGTGGATCTCTTTGCTAGCCTTATTTCTGTGGAATCTGAGAACAGATATCTCGGATCCCTTTGAAGACTATAGGGCCAAAAGAAATATCCTCCGATAACAAAGAGAAAGAAGCTTTCTGAGAAACATCTTTGTGTTCTGTGAAATCATCTCACAGAGTTACAGCTTTCCCCTCAAGAAGCCTTTCGGTAAGACAGTTCTTGTGGAATTGGAAAAGTGATATTCGAAGCCCTTAGAGGGCTATGGTGAAAAAGGAAATATCATCAGATGAAATCTGGAATGAAGCCTTCTGAGAAACTGCTTAGTGTTCTGTTAATTCATCTCACAGAGTTACATGTGTATTTCGTGGATCTCTTTGCTAGCCCAATTTCTGTGGAATCTGAGAACAGATATTTCGGATCTCTTTGAATACCACAGGGCCAAAGGAAATATCCTCCGATAACAAAGAGAAAGAAGCTTTCTGAGAAACTTCTTTGTGTTCTGCGAAATCATCTCACAGAGTTACAGCTTTCCCCTCAAAAGCCTTTCGTTAAGACAGTTCTTGTGGAATTGGCGAAGTGATATTTGGAAGCCCACAGAGGGCTATGGTGAAAAAGGAAATATCCTCAGATGAAATCTGGAAAGAAGATTTCTGAGAAACTGCTCTGTGATGTGTGACTTCCACTCACAGAGTTACATCTGTATTTCGTGGATCTCTTTGCTAGCCTTATTTCTGTGAAATCTGAGAACAGATATTTTGGATCCCTTTGAAGACTATAGGGCCAAAGGAAATATCCTCCGATAACAAAGAGAAAGTAGCTTTCTGAGAAACTTCTTGGTGTTCTGTGAAATCATCTCACAGATTTACAGCTTTCCCCTCAAGAAGCCTTTCGCTAAGACAGTTCTTGTGGAATTGGCAAAGTGATATTTGGAAGCCCATAGAGGGCTATGCTGAAAAAGGAAATATCCTCAGATGAAATCTGGAAAGAAGCTTTCTGAGAAACTGCTTGGTGTTCTATTAATTCATCTCAAAAAGTTACCTCTGTATTTCGTGGATCTCTTTGCTAGCCTTATTTCTGTGGAATCTGAGAACAAATATTTCGGATCCCTTTGAAGACTATAGGGCCAAAGGAAATATCCTCCGATAACAAAGAGAAAGAAGCTTTCTGAGAAACTTCTTTGTGTTCGGTGAAATCATCTCACAGAGTTACAGCTTTCCTCTCAAGAAGACTTTCGCTAAGACAGTTCTTGTGGAATTGGCAAAGTGATATTTGGAAGCCCATAGAGGGCTATGGTGAAAAAGGAAATATCCTCAGATGAAATCTGGAAAGAAGCTTTCTGAGAAACTGCTCTGTGATGTGTGACTTCCACTCACAGAGTTACCTCTGTATTTCGTGGATCTCTTTGCTAGCCTTATTTCTGTGGAATCTGAGAACAGATATTTCGGATCCCTTTGAAGACTATAGGGTAAAAGGAAATATCCTCCGATAACAAATAGAAAGAAGCTTTCTGAGAAACTACTTTGTGTTCTGTGAAATAATCTCACAGAGTTACAGCTTTCCCCTCAAAAGCCTTTCGTTAAGACAGTTCTTGTGGAATTGGCGAAGTGATATTTGGAAGCCCACAGAGGGCTATGGTGAAAAAGGAAATATCCTCAGATGAAATCTGGAAAGAAGCTTTCTGAGAAACTGCTCTCTGATGTGTGACTTCCACTCACAGGGTGACATTTGTATTTCGTGTATCTCTTTGCTAGCCTTATTTCTGTGGAATCAGAGAACAGATATTTCGGATCCCTTTGAAGACTACAGGGCCAAAGGAAATATCCTCCAATAACAAAGAGAAAGAAGCTTTCTGAGAAACTTCTTTGTGTTCGGTGAAATCATCTCACAGAGTTACAGCTTTCCCCTCAAGAAGCCTTTCGCAAAGACACTTCTTGTGGAATTGGCAAAGTGATATTTGGAAGCCCATAGAGGGCTATGGTGAAAAAGGAAATATCCTCAGATGAAATCTGGAAAGGAGCTTTCCGAGAAATTGCTTAGTGTTCTGTTAATTCATCTCAAAAAGTTACATCTGTATTTCGTGGAACTCTTTGCTAACTTTATTTCTGTGGAATCGGAGAATAGATATTTCGGATACCTTTGAAGTCTATACTGCCAAAGGAAATATCTTCCGATAACAAAGAGAAAGAAGATTTCTGAGAAACTTCTTTGTCTTCTGTGAAATCATCTCACAGAGTTACACCTTCCCCTAAAGAAGCCTTTCTCTAACACAGTTCTTGTGGTATTGGCAAAGTGATATTTGGAAGCCCATAGAGGGCTATGGTGAAAAACGAAGTATCCTCAGATGAAAACTGGAAGGAAGCTTTCTGAGAAACTGCTTAGTGTTCTGTTAATTCATCTCACAAAGTTACCTCTGTATTTCGTGGATCTCTTTGCTAGCCTTATTTCTGTGGAATCTGAGAACAGATATTTCGGATCCCTTGGAAGACAATAGTTCCAAAGTAAATATCCTCAAATAAAAAAGAGAAAGAAGCTTTCTGAGAAACTTCTTTGTGTTCTGTGAATTCATCTCACAGAGTTACAGCTTTCCCCTCAAGAAGCCATTCGCTAAGACAGTTCTTGTGGAATTCGCAAAGTGATATTTGGAAGCCCATAGAGGGCTACGGTGAAAACGGAAATATCCTCAGATGAAATCTGGAAAGAAGCTTTCTTAGAAAGTGCTCTGTGATGTGTGACTTCCACTCACAGAGTTACATCTGTATTTCATGGATCTCTTTGCTAGCCTTATTTCTGTGGAATCTGAGAACTGATATTTGGGATCCCTTTGAAGGCTATAGGGCCAATAGAAATATCCTCCGATAACAAAGAGAAAGAAGCTTTCTGAGAAACTTCTTTGTGTTCTGTGAAATCATCTCACAGAGTTACAGCTTTCCCCTCAAGAAGTCTTTCGCTAAGACAGTTCTTGTGGAATTGGCGAAGTGATATTTGGAAGCCCACAGAGGGCTATGGTGAAAAAGGAAATATCCTCAGATGAAATCTGGAAAGAAGCTTTCTGAGAAACTGCTCTATGATGTGTCATTTCCACTCACAGAGTTACATCTGTATTTCGTGGATCTCTTTGCTAGCCTTATTTCTGTGGAATCTGAGAACAGATATTTCGGATCCCTTTGAAGACTATAGGGCTAAAGGAAATATCGTCCGATAACAAAGAGAAAGAAGCTTTCTGAGAAACTTCTTTGTGTTCTGTGAAATCATCTCACAGAGTTACAGCTTTCCCCTCAAGAAGCCTTTCGCTAAGACAGTTCTTGTGGAATTGGCAAAGTGATATTTCGAAGCCCATAGAGGGCTATGGTGAAAAAGGAAATATCCTCAGATGAAATCTGGAAAGAAGCTTTCTGAGAAACTATTTAGTGTTCTGTTAATTCATCTCACAAAGTTACATCTGTATTTCGTGGATCTCTTTGCTAGCCTTATTTCTGTGGAATCGGAGAACAGATATTTCGGATCCCTTTGGAGACTATAGTGCAAAAGGAAATATCCTCCGATAACAAACAGAAAAATGCTTTCTGAGAAACTTCTTTGTGTTCTGTGAAATCATCTCACAGAGTTACAGCTTTCCCCTCAAGAAGCCTTTCGCTAAGACAGTTCTTGTGGAATTGGCAAAGTGATATTTGCAAGTCCATAGAGGGTTAAGGTGAAAAAGTAAATATCCTCAGATGAAATCTGGAAAGAAGCTTTCTGAGAAACTGCTCTGTGATGTGTGACTTCCACTCACAGAGTGACATCTGTATTTCGTGGATCTCTTTGCTAGCCTTATTTCTGTGGAATCTGAGAACTGATATTTGGGATCCCTTTGAAGACTATAGGGCCAATGGAAATATCCTCCGATAACAAAGAGAAAGAAGCTTTCTGAGAAACTTCTTTGTGTTCTGTGAAATCATCTCACAGAGTTACAGAATTCCCCTCAAGAAGCCTTTCGCTAAGACTGTTCTTGTCCAATTGGCAAAGTGATATTTGGAAGCCCTTAGAGGGCTATGCTGAAAAAGGAAATATCCTCAGATGAAATCTGGAAAGAAGCTTTCTGAGAAACTGCTTGGTGTTCTATTAATTCATCTCAAAAAGTTACCTCTGTATTTCGTGCATCTCTTTGCTAGCCTTATTTCTGTGGAATCTGAGAACAAATATTTCGGATCCCTTTGAAGACTATAGGGCCAAAGGAAATATCCTCCAATAACAAAGAGAAAGAAGCTTTCTGAGAAACTTCTTTGTGTTCGGTGAAATCATCTCACAGAGTTACAGCTTTCCTCTCAAGAAGACTTTCGCTAAGACAGTTCTTGTGGAATTGGCAAAGTGATATTTGGAAGCCCATAGAGGGCTATGGTGAAAAAGGAAATATCCTCAGATGAAATCTGGAAAGAAGCTTTCTGAGAAACTGCTCTGTGATGTGTGACTTCCACTCACAGAGTTACCTCTGTATTTCGTAGATCTCTTTGCTAGCCTTATTTCTGTGGAATCTGAGAACAGATATTTCGGATCCCTTTGAAGACTATAGGGTAAAAGGAAATATCCTCCGATAACAAATAGAAAGAAGCTTTCTGAGAAACTACTTTGTGTTCTGTGAAATAATCTCACAGAGTTACAGCTTTCCCCTCAAAAGCCTTTCGTTAAGACAGTTCTTGTGGAATTGGCGAAGTGATATTTGGAAGCCCACAGAGGGCTTTGGTGAAAAAGGAAATATCCTCAGATGAAATCTGGAAAGAAGCTTTCTGAGAAACTGCTCTCTGATGTGTGACTTCCACTCACAGGGTGACATTTGTATTTCGTGTATCTCTTTGCTAGCCTTATTTCTGTGGAATCTGAGAACAGATATTTCGGATCCCTTTGAAGACTATAGGGCCAAAGGAAATATCCTCCAATAACAAAGAGAAAGAAGCTTTCTGAGGAACTTCTTTGTGTTCGGTGAAATCATCTCACAGAGTTACAGCTTTCCCCTCAAGAAGCCTTTCGCAAAGACACTTCTTGTGGAATTGGCAAAGTGATATTTGGAAGCCCATAGAGGGCTATGGTGAAAAAGGAAATATCCTCAGATGAAATCTGGAAAGAAGCTTTCCGAGAAATTGCTTAGTGTTCTGTTAATTCATCTCAAAAAGTTACATCTGTATTTCGTGGAACTCTTTGCTAACCTTATTTCTGTGGAATCTGAGAACAGATATTTCTGATCCCTTTGAAGACTATAGGGCCAAAGGAAATATCCTCCGATAACAAAGAGAAAGAAGCTTTCTGAGAAACTTCTTTGTGTTCTGTGAAATCATCCCACAGAGTTACAGCTTTCCCCTCAAGAAGCCTTTCGCTAAGACAGTTCTTGTGGAATTGGCAAAGTGATATTTGGAAGCCCATAGAGGGCTATGGTGAAAAAGGAAATATCCTCAGATAAAATCTGGAAAGAAGCTTTCGGAGAAACTGCTTAGTGTTCTGTTAATTCATCTCACTGAGTTACATCTGTATTTCATGGATCTCATTGCTAGCCTCATTTCTGTGGAATCTGAGAACAGATATTTCGGATCCCTTTGGAGACTATAGGGCCAAAGGAAATATCCTCCGATAACAAAGAGAAACAAGCTTTCTGAGAAACTTCTTTGTGTTCTGTGAAATCATCTCACAGAGTTACAGCTTTCCCCTCAAGAAGCCTTTCGCAAAGACACTTCTTGTGGAATTGGCAAAGTGATATTTGGAAGCCCATAGAGGGCTATGGTGAAAAAGGAAATATCCTGAGATGAAATCTGGAAAGAAGCTTTCTGAGAAACTGCTCTTTGAAGTGTGACTTCCACTCACAGAGTTACATCTGTATTTCGTGGATCTCTTTGCTAGCCTTATTTCTGTGGAATCTGAGAACAGATATTTCGGATCCCTTTGAAGACTATAGGGTCAAAGGAAATATCCTCCGATAACAAAGAGAAAGAAGCTTTCTGAGAAACTTCGTTGTGTTCTGTGAAATCATCTCACAGAGTTTCAGCTTTCCCCTCAAGAAGCCTTTCGCTAAGACAGTTCTTGTGGAATTGGCAAAGTGACATTTGGAAGCCCTTAGAGGGCTATGGTGAAAAAGGATATATCCTCACAGGAAATCTGGAAAGAAGCTTTCTGAAAAACTGCTTAGTGTTCTGTTAATTCATCTCACAGAGTTACATGTGTATTTCGTGGATTTCTTTGCTAGCCCAATTTCTGTGGAATCTGAGAACAGATATTTCGGATCTCTTTGAATACCACAGGGCAAAAGGAAATATCCTCCGATAACAAAGAGAAAGAAGCTTTCTGAGAAACTTCTTTGTGTTCTGTGAAATCATCTCACAGAGTTACAGCTTTCCCCTCAAGAAGCCTTTCGCTAAGACAGTTCTTGTGGAATTGGCAAAGTGATATTTGGAAGCCCATAGAGGGCTATGGTGAAAAAGGAAATATACTCAGATGAAATCTGGAAAGAAGCTTTCTGAGAAACTGCTTAGTGTTCTGTTAATTCATCTCACAGATTTACATCTGTATTTCGTGGATCTCTTTGCTAGCCTTATTTCTGTGGAATCTGAGAAGAGATATTTCGGATCCCTTTGAAGACTATAGGTCCAAAGGAAATATCCTCGGATAACAAAGAGAAAGAAGCTTTCTGAGAAACTTCTTTGTGTTGTGTGAAATCATCCCACAGAGTTACAGCTTTCCCCTCATGAAGCCTTTCGCTAAGATAGTTCTTGTGGAATTGGCAAAGTGACATTTGGAAGCCCTTAGAGGGCTATGGTGAAAAAGGAAATATTCTCAGATGAAATCTGGAAAGAAGCTTTCTGAGAAACTGCTTAGTGTTCTGTTAATTCATCTCACAGAGTTAAATCTGTATTCCGGGATCTCTTTGCTAGCCTTATTTCTGTGGAATCTGAGAAGAGATATTTCGGATCCCTTTGAAGACCATAGGGCCAAAGGAAATATCCTCCGATAACAAAGAGAAAGAAGCTTTCTGAGAAACTTCTTTGTGTTCTGTGCAATCATCTCACAGAGTTACAGCTTTCCCCTCAAGAAGCCTTTCGCTAAGATAGTTCTTGTGGAATTCGCAAAGTGATATTTGGAAGCCCATAGAGGTCTATGGTGAAAAAGGAAATATCCTCAGATGAAATCTGGAAAGAAGCTTTCTGAGAAACTTCTTAGTGTTCTGTTAATTCATCTCACAAAGTTACATCTATATTTCGTGGATCTCTTTTCTAGCCTTATTTCTGTGGAATCTGAGAACAGATACATCGGATTCCTTTGAAGACTATAGGGCCAAAAGAAATATCCTCCGATAACAAAGAGAAAGAAGCTTTCTGAGAAACTTCTTTGTGTTCTGTGAAATCATCTCACAGAGTTACAGCTTTCCCCTCAAGAAGCCTTTCGCTAAGACAGTTCTAGTGGAATTGGCAAAGTGATATTTGGAAGCCCATAGAGGGCTATGGTGAAAAAGGAAATATCCTCAGATGAAATCTGGAAAGAAGCTTTCTGAGAAACTGCTTAGTGTTCTGTTAATTCATCTCACAGAGATACATCTGTATTTCGTGAATCTCTTTGCTAGCCTTATTTCTGTGGAATCTGAGAACAGATATTTCTGATCCCTTTGAAGACTATAGGGCCAAAGGAAATATCCTCTGATAACAAAGAGAAAGAAGCTTTCTGAGAAACTTCTTTGTGTTCTGTGAAATCATCTCACAGAGTTACAGCTTTCCCCTCAAGAAGCCTTTCCCTAAGACAGTTCTTGTGGAATTGGCAAAGTGATATTTGGAAGCCCATAGAGGGCTATGGCGAAAAAGGAAATATCCTCAGATGAAATCTGGAAAGAAGCTTTCTGAGAAAATGCTCTGTGATGTATGACTTCCACTAACAGAGTTACATCTGTATTTCGTGGATCTCTTTGCTAGACTTTTTTCTGTGGAATCTGAGAACAGATATTTCGGATCCCTTTGAAAACTATAGGGCCAAAGGAAATATCCTCCGATAACAAAGAGAAAGAAGCTTTCTGAGAAACTTCATTGTGTTCTGTAAAATCATCTCACAGAGTTACATCTTTCCCCTCAAGCAGACTTTCGCTAAGACAGTTCTAGTGGAATTGGCAAAGTGATATTTCAAAGCCAATAGAGGGCTACGGTGAGAAAGGACATATCCTCAGATGAAATCTGGAAAGAAGCTTTCTGAGAAACTGCTTAGTGGTCTGTTAATTCATCTCACAGAGTTACATGTGTATTTCGTGGATCTCTTTGCTAGCCTTATTTCTGTGGAATCTGAGAAGAGATATTTCGGATCCCTTTGAAGACCATAGCGCCAAAGGAAATATCCTCTGATAACAAAGAGAAAGAAGCTTTCTGAGAAACTTCTTTGTGTTCTGTGAAATCATCTCACAGAGTTACAGCTTTCCCCTCAAGAAGCCTTTCGCTAAAACAGTTTTTGTGGAATTGGCAAAGTGATATTTGGAAGCCCATAGAGGGCTATGGTTTAGAAGGAAATATCCTCAGATGAAATCTGGAAAGAAGCTTTTTGAGAAACTGTTTAGTGTTCTGTTAATTCATCTCACATTGTTACATCTGTATTTCGTGGGTCTCTTTCCTAGCCTTGTTTCTGTAGAATCTGAGAAGAGATATTTCTGATCCCTTTGAAGACTACAGGGCCAAAGGAAATATCCTCCGATAACAAAGAGAAAGAAGCTTTCTGAGATACTTCTTTGTGTTCTGTGAAATCATCTCACAGAGTTACAGCTTTCCCCTCAAGAAGCCGTTCGCTAAGACAGTTCTTGTGGAATTGGCAAAGTGATATTTGGAAGCCCATAGAGGGCTATGGTGAAAAAGGAAATATCCTCAAATGAAATCTGGAAAGAAGTTTTCTGAGAAACTACTCTGTGATGTGTGACTTCCACTCACAGAGTTACATCTGTACTTCGTGGATCTCTTTGCTGTCCTTATTTCTGTGGAATCTGAGAACAGATATTTCGGATACCTTTGAAGACTATAGGGCCAAAGGAAATATCCTCCGATAACAAAGAGAAAGAAGCTTTCTGAGAAACTTCTTTGTGTTCTGGGAAATCATCTCACAGAGTTACAGCTTTCCCCTCAAGAAGCCTTTCGCTAAGACAGTTCTTGTGGAATTGGCAAAGTGATATTTGGAAGCCCACAGAGGGCTACGGTGAAAAAGGAAATATCCTCAGATGAAATCTGGAAAGAAGCTTTCTGAGAGACTGCTCTGTGATGTTTGACTTCCAAGACGGTGTTACATCTGTATTTCGTGGATCTCTTTGCTAGCCTTATTTCTGTTGATTCTGAGAACAGATATTTCGGATCCCTTTGAAGACTATAGGGCCAGAGGAAATATCCTCCGATAACAAAGAGAAAGAAGCTTTCTGAGAAACTTCTTTGTGTTCTGTGAAATCATCTCACAGAGTTACAGCTTTCCCCTCAAGAAGCCTTTCACTAAGATAGTTCTTGTGGAATTGGCAAAGTGACATTTTCAAGCCCCTAGAGGGCTATGATGAAAAAGGAAATATCCTCAGATGAAATCTGGAAAGAAGCTTTCTGAGAAACTGCTTAGTGTTCTGTTAATTTATCTCACAGAGTTACATCTGTATTTCCTGGATCTCTTTGCTAGCCTTATTTCTGTGGAATCTGAGAAGAGATATTTCGGATCCCTTTGAAGACTATAGGTCCAAAGGAAATATCCTCGGATAACAAAGAGAAAGAAGCTTTCTGAGAAACTTCTTTGTGTTCTGGGAAATCATCTCACAGAGTTACAGCTTTAACCTCAAGAAGCATTTGGCTAAGACAGTTCTTGTGGAATTGGCAAAGTGATACTTGGAAGCCCATAGAGGGCAATGGTGAAAAAGGAAATATCCTCAGATGAAATCTGGAAAGAAGTTTTCTGAGAAACTACTCTGTGATGTGTGACTTCCACTCACAGAGTTACATCTGTATTTCGTGGATCTCTTTGCTAGCCTTATTTCTGTGGATTCTGAGAAGAAATATTTCGGATCTCTTTGAAGACTATAGGTCCAAAGGAAATATCCTCCGATAACAAAGAGAAAGAAGCTTTCTGAGAAACTTCTTTGTGTTCTGTGAAATCATCTCACAGAGTTACAGCTTTCCGCTCAAGAAGCCTTTCGCTAAGACAGTTCTTGTGGAATTGGCAAAGTGATATTTGGAAGCCCATAGAGGGATACGGTGAAAAAGGAAATATCCTCAGATGAAAACTCGAAAGAAGCTTTCTGAGAAACGGCTTAGTCTTCTGTTAATTCATCTCACAGAGTTACATCTGTATTTCGTGGATCTCTTTGCTAGCCTTATTTCCGTGGAATCCGAGAACAGATATTTCGGATCACTTTGAAGACTATAGGGCCAAAAGAAATATACTCCGATAACAAAGAGAAAGAAGCTTTCTGAGAAACTTCTTTGTGTTCTGTGAAATCATCTCACAGAGTTACAGCTTTCCCGTCAAGAAGCCTTTCGCTAAGACAGTTCTAGTGGAATTGGCAAAGTGATATTTGGAAGCCCATAGAGGGCTATGGTGAAAAAGGAAATATCCTCAGATGAAATCTGGAAAGAAGCTTTCTGAGAAACTGCTTAGTGTTCTGTTAATTCATCTCACAGAGTTACATCTGTATTTCGTGGATCTCTTTGCTAGCCTTATTTCTGTGGAATCTGAGAACAGATATTTCTTATCCCTTTGAAGACTATAGGGCCAAAGGAAATATCCTCCGATAACAAAGAGAAAGAAGGTTTCTGAGAAACTTCTTTGTGTTCTGTGAAATCATCTCACAGAGTTACAGCTTTCCCCTCAAGAAGCCTTTCGCTAAGACAGTACTTGTGAATTGGCAAAGTGATATTTGGAAGCCCATAGAGGGCTATGGTGAAAAAGGAAATATCCTCAGATGAAATCTGGAAAGAAGCTTTCTGAGAAACTGCTTAGTGTTCTGTTAATTCATCTCACAGAGTTACATCTGTATTTCGTGGATCTCTTTGCTAGCCTTATTTCTGTGGAATCTGAGAACTGATATTTCGGTTCCCTTTGGAGACTATAGGGCCGAAGGTAATATCCTCCGATAACAAAGAGAAAGAAGCTTTCTGAGAAACTTCTTTCTATTCTGTGAAATCATCTCACAGAGTTACAGCTTTCCCCTCCAGAAGCCTTTCGCTAAGACACTTCTTGTGGAATTGGCAAAGTGATATTTGGAAGCCCATAGAGGGCTATGGTGAAAAAGGAAATATCCTCAGATGAAATCTGGAAAGAAGCTTTCTGAGAAACTGCTTAGTTTTCTGTTAATTCATCTCACAGAGTTACATCTGTATTTCGTGGATCTCTTTGCTAGCCTTATTTCTGTGGAATCTGAGAACAGATATTTCGGATCCCTTTGGAGACTATAGGGCCAAAGGAAATATCCTCCGATAACAAAGAGAAAGAAGCTTTCTGAGGAACTTCTTTGTGTTCTGTGAAATCATCTCACAGATTTACAGCTTTCCCCTCAAGAAGCCTTTCGCTAAGATAGTTCTTGTGGAATTGGCAAAGTGACATTTGGAAGCCCATAGAGGGCTATGGTGAAAAAGGAAATATCCTCAGATGAAATCTGGAAAGAAGCTTTCTGAGAAACTGCTTAGTGTTCCGTTAATTCATCTCACAGAGTTACATGTGTATTTCGTGGATCTCTTTGCTAGCCTTATTTCTGTGGAATCTGAGAACAGATATTTCGGATCCCTTTGAAGACCATAGGGCCAAGGGAAATATCCTCCGATAACAAAGAGAAAGAAGCTTTCTGAGAAACTTCTTTGTGTTCTGTGCAATCATCTCACAGAGTTACAGCTTTCCCCTCAAGAAGCCCTTCGCTAAGATAGTTCTTGTGGAATTCGCAAAGTGATATTTGGAAGCCCATAGAGGGCTATGGTGAAAAAGGAAATATCCTCAGATGAAATCTGGAAAGAAGCTTTCTGAGAAACTTCTTAGTGTTCTGTTAATTCATCTCACAAAGTTAAATCTGTATTTCGTGGATCTCTTTGCTAGCCTTATTTCTGTGGAATCTGAGAACAGATATATCGGATCCCTTTGAAGACTATAGGGCCAAAAGAAATATCCTCCGATAACAAAGAGAAAGAAGCGTTCTGAGAAAGTTCTTTGTGTTCTGTGAAATCATCTCACAGAGTTACAGCTTTCCTCTCAAGAAGCCTTTCGGTAAGACAGTTCTTGTGGAATTCGCAAAGTGATATTCGAAGCCCATAGAGGGCTATGGTGAAAAAGGAAATATCCTCAGATGAAATATGGAATGAAGCCTTCTGAGAAACTGCTCTGTGATGTGTGACTTCCACTCACAGAGTTACATCTGTATTTCGTGGATCTCTTTGCTAGCCTTATTTCTGTGGAATCTGAGAAGAGATATTTCGGATCCCTTTGAAGACTATAGGGCCAAAGGAAATATCCTCCGATAACAAAGAGAAAGAAGCTTTCTGAGAAACTTCTTTGTATTCTGTGAAATCATCTCACAGAGTTACAACTTTCACCTCAAGAAGCCTTTCGCTAAGACAGTTCTAGTGGAATTGGCAAAGTGATATTTGGAAGCCCATAGAGGGCTATGGTGAAAAAGGAAATATACTCAGATGAAATCTGGAAAGAAGCTTTCTGAGAAACTGCTTAGTGTTCTTTTAATTCATCTCACAGATTTACATCTGTATTTCGTGGATCTCTTTTCTAGCCTTATTTCTGTGGAATCTAAGAACAGATATTTCGGATCACTTTGAAGACTATAGGGCCAAAGGAAATATCCTGCGATAACAAAGAGAAAGAAGCTTTCTGAGAAACTTCTTTGTGTTCTGTGAAATCATCTCACAGAGTTACAGCTTTCCCCTCAAGAAGCCTTTCGCTAAGACAGTTCTTGTGGAATTCGCAAAGTGATATTGGAAGCCCATAGAGGGCTATGATGAAAAAGGAATTATCCTCAGATGAAATCTGGAATGAAGCCTTCTGAGAAACTGCTCTGTGATGTGAGACTTCCACTCACAGAATTACATCTGTATTTCGTTCATCTCTTTGCTAGCCTTATTTCTGTGGAATCTGAGAACAGATATTTCGGATTCCTTTGAAGACCATAGGGGCAAAGGAAATATCCTCCGATAACAAAGAGAAAGAAGCTTTCGGAGAAACTTCTTTGTGTTTTGTGAAATCATCTCACAGAGTTACAGCTTTCCCCTCAAGAAGCCTTTCGCTAAGACAGTTCTTGTGGAATTGGCAAAGTGATATTTGGAAGCCCATAGAGGGCTATGGTGAAAAAGGAAATATCCTCAGATGAAATCTGGAAAGAAGCTTTCTGAGAAACTGCTCTGTGATGTGTGACTTCCACTCACAGTGTTACATCTGTATTTCGTGGATCTCTTTGCTAGCCTTATTTCTGTGGATTCTGAGAACAGATATTTCTGATCCCTTTGAAGACTATAGGGCCAAAGGAAATATCCTCCGATAACAAAGAGAAAGAAGCTTTCTGAGAAACTTCTTTGTGTTCTGTGAAATCATCTCACAGAGTTACAGCTTTCCCCTCAAGAAGCCGTTCGCTAAGATAGTTCTTGTGGAATTGGCAAAGTGACATTTGGAAGCCCATAGAGGGCAATGGTGAAAAAGGAAATATCCTCAGATGAAATCTGGAAAGAAGCTTTCTGAGAAACTGCTTAGTGTTCTCTTAATTCATCTCACAGAGTTACATCTGTATTTCGTGGATCTCTTTGCTAGCCTTATTTCTGTGGAATCTGATAACAGATATTTCGGATCCCTTTGAAGACTATAGGGCCAAAGGAAATATCCTCCGATAACAAAGAGAAAGAAGCTTTCTGAGAAACTTCTTTGTGTTCTGGGAAATCATCTCACAGAGTTACAGCTTTCCCCTCAAGAAGCCTTTCGCTAAGACAGTTCTTGTGGAATTGGCAAAGTGATATTTCGAAGCCCTAGTGGGCTACGGTGAAAAAGGAAATATCCTCAGATGAAATCTGGAAAAAGCATTCTGAGAAACTGCTTAGTGTTCTGTTAATTCATCTCAGAGAGTTACATTTGCATTTCGTGGATCTCTTTGCTAGCCTTATTTCTGTGGAATCTGAGAACAGATATTTCGGATCCCTTTGAAGACCATAGGGCCAAAGGAAATGTCCTGGGATAACAAAGAGAAAGAAGCTTTCTGAGAAACTTCTTTGTGTTCTGTGAAATCATCTCACAGAGTTACAGCTTTCCCCTCAAGAAGCCTTTCGCTAAGACAGTTCTTGTGGAATTGACAAAGTGATATTTGGAAGCTCATAGAGGGCTATGGTGAAAAAGGAAATATCCTCAGATGAAATCTGGAAAGAAGCTTTCTGAGAAACTGCTTAGTGTTCTGTTAATTCATCTCACAGAGTTACATTTGCATTTCGTGGATCTCTTTGCTAGCTTTATTTCTGTGGAATCTGAGAACAGCTATTTCGGATCCCTTTGAAGACTATAGGGCCAAAGGACATATCCTCCGATAACAAAGAGAAAGAAGCTTTCTGAGAAACTTCTTTGTGTTCTGTGAAATCATCTCACAGAGTTACAGCTTTCCTCTCAAGAAGCCTTTCCCTAAGACAGTTCTTGTGGAATTGGCAAAGTGATACTTGGAAGCCCATAGAGGGCTATGGTGAAAAAGGAAATATCCTCAGATGAAATCTGGAAAGAAGTTTTCTGAGAAACTACTCTGTGATGTGTGACTTCCACTCACAGAGTTACATCTGTATTTCGTGGATCTCTTTGCTAGCCTTATTTCTGTGGATTCTGAGAAGAAATATTTCGGATCTCTTTGAAGACTATAGGTCCAAAGGAAATATCCTCAGATAACAAAGAGAAAGAAGCTTTCTGAGAAACTTCTTTGTGTTCTGTGAAATCATCTCACAGAGTTACAGCTTTCCCCTCAAGGAGCCTTTCGCTAGGACAGTTCTTGTGGAATTGGCAAAGTGATATTTGGAAGCCCATAGAGGGATACGGTGAAAAAGGAAATATCCTCAGATGAAATCTCGAAAGAAGCTTTCTGAGAAACTGCTTAGTCTTCTGTTAATTCATCTCAGAGAGTTACATTTGCATTTCGTGGATCTCTTTGCTAGCCTTATTTCTGTGGAATCTGAGAACAGATATTTCGGATCCCTTTGAAGACCATAGGGCCAAAGGAAATGTCCTGGGATAACAAAGAGAAAGAAGCTTTCTGAGAAACTTCTTTGTGTTCTGTGAAATCATCTCACAGAGTTACAGCTTTCCCCTCAAGAAGCCTTTCGCTAAGACAGTTCTTGTGGAATTGACAAAGTGATATTTGAAAGCTCATAGAGGGCTATGGTGAAAAAGGAAATATCCTCAGATGAAATCTGGAAAGAAGCTTTCTGAGAAACTGCTTAGTGTTCTGTTAATTCATCTCACAGAGTTACATTTGCATTTCGTGGATCTCTTTGCTAGCTTTATTTCTGTGGAATCTGAGAACAGCTATTTCGGATCCCTTTGAAGACTATAGGGCCAAAGGACATATCCTCCGATAACAAAGAGAAAGAAGCTTTCTGAGAAACTTCTTTGTGTTCTGTGAAATCATCTCACAGAGTTACAGCTTTCCTCTCAAGAAGCCTTTCGCTAAGACAGTTCTTGTGGAATTGGCAAAGTGATACTTGGAAGCCCATAGAGGGCTATGGTGAAAAAGGAAATATCCTCAGATGAAATCTGGAAAGAAGTTTTCTGAGAAACTACTCTGTGATGTGTGACTTCCACTCACAGAGTTACATCTGTATTTCGTGGATCTCTTTGCTAGCCTTATTTCTGTGGATTCTGAGAAGAAATATTTCGGATCTCTTTGAAGACTATAGGTCCAAAGGAAATATCCTCAGATAACAAAGAGAAAGAAGCTTTCTGAGAAACTTCTTTGTGTTCTGTGAAATCATCTCACAGAGTTACAGCTTTCCCCTCAAGGAGCCTTTCGCTAAGACAGTTCTTGTGGAATTGGCAAAGTGATATTTGGAAGCCCATAGAGGGATACGGTGAAAAAGGAAATATCCTCAGATGAAATCTCGAAAGAAGCTTTCTGAGAAACTGCTTAGTCTTCTGTTAATTCATCTCACAGAGTTACATCTGTATTTCGTGGATCTCTTTGCTAGCCTTATTTCCGTGGAATCCGAGAACAGATATTTCGGATCACTTTGAAGACTATAGGGCCAAAGGAAATATACTCCGATATCAAAGAGAAAGAAGTTTTCTGAGAAACTTCTTTGTGTTCTGTGAAATCATCTCACAGAGTTACAGCTTTCCCCTCAAGAAGCCTTTCGCTAAGACAGTTCTTGTGGAATTGGCAAAGTGATATTTGGAAGCCCATAGAGGGCTATGGTGAAAAAGGAAATATCCTCAGATGAAATCTGGAAAGAAGCTTTCTGAGAAACTGCTTAGTGTTCTGTTAATTCATCTCACAGAGTTACATCTGTATTTCGTGGATCTCTTTGCTAGCCTTATTTCTGTGGAATCTGAGAACAGATATTTCGGATCCCTTTGGAGACTATAGGGCCAAAGGAAATATCCTCCGATAACAAAGAGAAAGAAGCTTTCTGAGGAACTTCTTTGTGTTCTGTGAAATCATCTCACAGAGTTACAGCTTTCCCCTCAAGAAGCCTTTCGCTAAGATAGTTCTTGTGGAATTGGCAAAGTGACATTTGGAAGCCCATAGAGGGCTATGGTGAAAAAGGAAATATCCTCAGATGAAATCTGGAAAGAAGCTTTCTGAGAAACTGCTTAGTGTTCCGTTAATTCATCTCACAGAGTTACATGTGTATTTCGTGGATCTCTTTGCTAGCCTTATTTCTGTGGAATCTGAGAACAGATATTTCGGATCCCTTTGAAGACCATAGGGCCAAGGGAAATATCCTCCGATAACAAAGAGAAAGAAGCTTTCTGAGAAACTTCTTTGTGTTCTGTGCAATCATCTCACAGAGTTACAGCTTTCCCCTCAAGAAGCCCTTCGCTAAGATAGTTCTTGTGGAATTCGCAAAGTGATATTTGGAAGCCCATAGAGGGCTATGGTGAAAAAGGAAATATCCTCAGATGAAATCTGGAAAGAAGCTTTCTGAGAAACTTCTTAGTGTTCTGTTAATTCATCTCACAAAGTTAAATCTGTATTTCGTGGATCTCTTTGCTAGCCTTATTTCTGTGGAATCTGAGAACAGATATATCGGATCCCTTTGAAGACTATAGGGCCAAAAGAAATATCCTCCGATAACAAAGAGAAAGAAGCTTTCTGAGAAAGTTCTTTGTGATCTGTGAAATCATCTCACAGAGTTACAGCTTTCCTCTCAAGAAGCCTTTCGGTAAGACAGTTCTTGTGGAATTCGCAAAGTGATATTCGAAGCCCATAGAGGGCTATGGTGAAAAAGGAAATATCCTCAGATGAAATATGGAATGAAGCCTTCTGAGAAACTGCTCTGTGATGTGTGACTTCCACTCACAGAGTTACATCTGTATTTCGTGGATCTCTTTGCTAGCCTTATTTCTGTGGAATCTGAGAAGAGATATTTCGGATCCCTTTGAAGACTATAGGGCCAAAGGAAATATCCTCCGATAACAAAGAGAAATAAGCTTTCTGAGAAACTTCTTTGTATTCTGTGAAATCATCTCACAGAGTTACAACTTTCACCTCAAGAAGCCTTTCGCTAAGACAGTTCTAGTGGAATTGGCAAAGTGATATTTGGAAGCCCATAGAGGGCTATGGTGAAAAAGGAAATATACTCAGATGAAATCTGGAAAGAAGCTTTCTGAGAAACTGCTTAGTGTTCTTTTAATTCATCTCACAGATTTACATCTGTATTTCGTGGATCTCTTTTCTAGCCTTATTTCTGTGGAATCTAAGAACAGATATTTCGGATCACTTTGAAGACTATAGGGCCAAAGGAAATATCCTGCGATAACAAAGAGAAAGAAGCTTTCTGAGAAACTTCTTTGTGTTCTGTGAAATCATCTCACAGAGTTACAGCTTTCCCCTCAAGAAGCCTTTCGCTAAGACAGTTCTTGTGGAATTCGCAAAGTGATATTGGAAGCCCATAGAGGGCTATGATGAAAAAGGAATTATCCTCAGATGAAATCTGGAATGAAGCCTTCTGAGAAACTGCTCTGTGATGTGAGACTTCCACTCACTGAATTACATCTGTATTTCGTTCATCTCTTTGCTAGCCTTATTTCTGTGGAATCTGAGAACAGATATTTCGGATTCCTTTGAAGACCATAGGGGCAAAGGAAATATCCTCCGATAACAAAGAGAAAGAAGCTTTCGGAGAAACTTCTTTGTGTTTTGTGAAATCATCTCACAGAGTTACAGCTTTCCCCTCAAGAAGCCTTTCGCTAAGACAGTTCTTGTGGAATTGGCAAAGTGATATTTGGAAGCCCATAGAGGGCTATGGTGAAAAAGGAAATATCCTCAGATGAAATCTGGAAAGAAGCTTTCTGAGAAACTGCTCTGTGATGTGTGACTTCCACTCACAGTGTTACATCTGTATTTCGTGGATCTCTTTGCTAGCCTTATTTCTGTGGATTCTGAGAACAGATATTTCTGATCCCTTTGAAGACCATAGGGCCAAAGGAAATACCCTGGGATAACAAAGAGAAAGAAGCTTTCTGAGAAACTTCTTTGTGTTCTGTGAAATCATCTCACAGAGTTACAGCTTTCCCCTCAAGAAGCCTTTCGCTAAGACAGTTCTTGTGGAATTGGCAAAGTGATATTTGGAAGCTCATAGAGGGCTATGGTGAAAAAGGAAATATCCTCAGATGAAATCTGGAAAGAAGCTTTCTGAGAAACTGCTTAGTGTTCTGTTAATTCATCTCACAGAGTTACATTTGCATTTCGTGGATCTCTTTGCTAGCTTTATTTCTGTGGAATCTGAGAACAGCTATTTCGGATCCCTTTGAAGACTATAGGGCCAAAGGACATATCCTCCGATAACAAAGAGAAAGAAGCTTTCTGAGAAACTTCTTTGTGTTCTGTGAAATCATCTCACAGAGTTACAGCTTTCCTCTCAAGAAGCCTTTCGCTAAGACAGTTCTTGTGGAATTGGCAAAGTGATACTTGGAAGCCCATAAGGGCTATGGTGAAAAAGGAAATATCCTCAGATGAAATCTGGAAAGAAGTTTTCTGAGAAACTACTCTGTGATGTGTGACTTCCACTCACAGAGTTACATCTGTATTTCGTGGATCTCTTTGCTAGCCTTATTTCTGTGGATTCTGAGAAGAAATATTTCGGATATCTTTGAAGACTATAGGTCCAAAGGAAATATCCTCCGATAACAAAGAGAAAGAAGCTTTCTGAGAAACTTCTTTGTGTTCTGTGAAATCATCTCACAGAGTTACAGCTTTCCCCTCAAGAAGCCTTTCGCTAAGACAGTTCTTGTGGAATTGGCAAAGTGATATTTGGAAGCCCATAGAGGGATACTGTGAAAAAGGAAATATCCTCAGATGAAATCTCGAAAGAAGCTTTCTGAGAAACTGCTTAGTCTTCTGTTAATTCATCTCACAGAGTTACATCTGTATTTCGTGGATCTCTTTGCTAGCCTTATTTCCGTGGAATCCGAGAACAGATATTTCGGATCACTTTGAAGACTATAGGGCCAAAGGAAATATACTCCGATAACAAAGAGAAAGAAGCTTTCTGAGAAACTTCTTTGTGTTCTGTGAAATCATCTCACAGAGTTACAGCTTTCCCCTCAAGAAGCCTTTCGCTAAGACAGTGCTAGTGGAATTGGCAAAGTGATATTTGGAAGCCCATAGAGGGCTATGGTGAAAAAGGAAATATCCTCAGATGAAATCTGGAAAGAAGCTTTCTGAGAAACTGCTTAGTGTTCTGTTAATTCATCTCACAGAGTTACATCTGTATTTCGTGGATCTCTTTGCTAGCCTTATTTCTGTGGAATCTGAGAACAGATATTTCTTATCCCTTTGAAGACTATAGGGCCAAAGGAAATATCCTCCGATAACAAAGAGAAAGAAGGTTTCTGAGAAACTTCTTTGTGTTCTGTGAAATCATCTCACAGAGTTACAGCTTTCCCCTCAAGAAGCCTTTCGCTAAGACAGTACTTGTGAATTGGCAAAGTGATATTTGGAAGCCCATAGAGGGCTATGGTGAAAAAGGAAATATCCTCAGATGAAATCTGGAAAGAAGCTTTCTGAGAAACTGCTTAGTGTTCTGTTAATTCATCTCACAGAGTTACATCTGTATTTCGTGGATCTCTTTGCTAGCCTTATTTCTGTGGAATCTGAGAACTGATATGTCGGTTCCCTTTGGAAACTATAGGGCCAAAGGAAATATCCTCCGATAAAAAAGAGAAAGAAGCTTTCTGAGAAACTTCTTTCTGTTCTGTGAAATCATCTCACAGAGTTACAGCTTTCCCCTTAAGAAGCCTTTCGCTAAGACAGTTCTTGTGGAATTGGCAAAGTGATATTTGGAAGCCCATAGAGGGCTATTGTGAAAAAGGAAATATCCTCAGATGAAATCTGGAAAGAAGCTTTCTGAGAAACTGCTTAGTGTTCTGTTAATTCATCTCACAGAGTTACATCTGTATTTCGTGGATCTCTTTGCTAGCCTTATTTCTGTGGAATCTAAGAACAGATATTTCGGATCCCTTTGGAGACTATAGGGCCAAAGGAAATATCCTCCGATAACAAAGAGAAAGAAGCTTTCTGAGGAACTTCTTTGTGTTCTGTGAAATCATCTCACAGAGTTACAGCTTTCCCCTCAAGAAGCCTTTCGCTGAGATAGTTCTTGTGGAATTGGCAAAGTGACATTTGGAAGCCCATAGAGGGCTATGGTGAAAAAGGAAATATCCTCAGATGAAATCTGGAAAGAAGCTTTCTGAGAAACTGCTTAGTGTTCCGTTAATTCACCTCACAGAGTTACATGTGTATTTCGTGGATCTCTTTGCTAGCCTTATTTCTGTGGAATCTGAGAACAGATATTTCGGATCCCTTTGAAGACCATAGGGCCAAGGGAAATATCCTCCGATAACAAAGAGAAAGAAGCTTTCTGAGAAACTTCTTTGTGTTCTGTGCAATCATCTCACAGAGTTACAGCTTTCCTCTCAAGAAGCCCTTCGCTAAGATAGTTCTTGTGGAATTCGCAAAGTGATATTTGGAAGCCCATAGAGGGCTATGTTGAAAAAGGAAATATCCTCAGATGAAATCTGGAAAGAAGCTTTCTGAGAAACTTCTTAGTGTTCTGTTAATTCATCTCACAAAGTTAAATCTGTATTTCGTGGATCTCTTTGCTAGCCTTATTTCTGTGGAATCTGAGAACAGATATCTCGGATCCCTTTGAAGACTATAGGGCCAAAAGAAATATCCTCCGATAACAAAGAGAAAGAAGCTTTCTAAGAAAGTTCTTTGTGTTCTGTGAAATCATCTCACAGAGTTACAGCTTTCCCCTGAAGAAGCCTTTCGGTAAGACAGTTCTTGTGGAATTCGCAAAGTGATATTCGAAGCCCATAGAGGGCTATGGTGAAAAAGGAAATATCCTCAGATGAAATATGGAATGAAGACTTCTGAGAAACTGCTCTGTGATGTGTGACTTCCACTCACAGAGTTACATCTGTATTTCGTGGATCTCTTTGCTAGCCTTATTTCTGTGGAATCTGAGAAGAGATATTTCGGATCCCTTTGAAGACTATAGGGCCAAAGGAAATATCCTCCGATAACAAGGAGAAAGAAGCTTTCTGAGAAACTTCTTTGTATTCTGTGAAATCATCTCACAGAGTTACAACTTTCACCTCAAGAAGCCTTTCGCTAAGACAGTTCTAGTGGAATTGGCAAAGTGATATTTGGAAGCCCATAGAGGGTTATGGTGAAAAAGGAAATATACTCAGATGAAATCTGGAAAGAAGCTTTCTGAGAAACTGCTTAGTGTTCTGTTAATTCATCTCACAGATTTACATCTGTATTTCGTGGATCTCTTTTCTAGCCTTATTTCTGTGGAATCTAAGAACAGATATTTCGGATCACTTTGAAGACTATAGGGCCAAAGGAAATATCCTGCGATAACAAAGAGAAAGAAGCTTTCTGAGAAACTTCTTTGTGTTCTGTGAAATCATCTCACAGAGTTACAGCTTTCCCCTCAAGAAGCCTTTCGCTAAGACAGTTCTTGTGGAATTCGCAAAGTGATATTGGAAGCCCATAGAGGGCTATGATGAAAAAGGAAATATCCTCAGATGAAATCTGGAATGAAGCCTTCTGAGAAACTGCTCTGTGATGTGAGACTTCCACTCACAGAATTACATCTGTATTTCGTTCATCTCTTTGCTAGCCTTATTTCTGTGGAATCTGAGAACAGATATTTCGGATTCCTTTGAAGACCATAGGGGCAAAGGAAATATCCTCCGATAACAAAGAGAAAGAAGCTTTCGGAGAAACTTCTTTGTGTTTTGTGAAATCATCTCACAGAGTTACAGCTTTCCCCTCAAGAAGCCTTTCGCTAAGACAGTTCTTGTGGAATTGGCAAAGTGATATTTGGAAGCCCATAGAGGGCTATGGTGAAAAAGGAAATATCCTCAGATGAAATCTGGAAAGAAGCTTTCTGAGAAACTGCTTAGTGTTCTGTTAATTCATCTCACAGAGTTACATCTGTATTTCGTGGATCTCTTTGCTAGCCTTATTTCCGTGGAATCCGAGAACAGATATTTCGGATCACTTTGAAGACTATAGGGCCAAAGGAAATATCCTCCGATAACAAAGAGAAAGAAGCTTTCTGAGAAACTTCTTTGTGTTCTGTGAAATCATCTCACAGAGTTACAGCTTTCCCCTCAAGAAGCCTTTCGCTAAGACAGTGCTAGTGGAATTGGCAAAGTGATATTTGGAAGCCCATAGAGGGCTATGGTGAAAAAGGAAATATCCTCAGATGAAATCTGGAAAGAAGCTTTCTGAGAAACTGCTTAGTGTTCTGTTAATTCATCTCACAGAGTTACATCTGTATTTCGTGGATCTCTTTGCTAGCCTTATTTCTGTGGAATCTGAGAACAGATATTTCTTATCCCTTTGAAGACTATAGGGCCAAAGGAAATATCCTCCGATAACAAAGAGAAAGAAGGTTTCTGAGAAACTTCTTTGTGTTCTGTGAAATCATCTCACAGAGTTACAGCTTTCCCCTCAAGAAGCCTTTCGCTAAGACAGTACTTGTGAATTGGCAAAGTGATATTTGGAAGCCCATAGAGGGCTATGGTGAAAAAGGAAATGTCCTCAGATGAAATCTGGAAAGAAGCTTTCTGAGAAACTGCTTAGTGTTCTGTTAATTCATCTCACAGAGTTACATCTGTATTTCGTGGATCTCTTTGCTAGCCTTATTTCTGTGGAATCTGAGAACTGATATGTCGGTTCCCTTTGGAGACTATAGGGCCAAAGGAAATATCCTCCGATAAAAAAGAGAAAGAAGCTTTCTGAGAAACTTCTTTCTGTTCTGTGAAATCATCTCACAGAGTTACAGCTTTCCCCTTAAGAAGCCTTTCGCTAAGACAGTTCTTGTGGAATTGGCAAAGTGATATTTGGAAGCCCATAGAGGGCTATTGTGAAAAAGGAAATATCCTCAGATGAAATCTGGAAAGAAGCTTTCTGAGAAACTGCTTAGTGTTCTGTTAATTCATCTCACAGAGTTACATCTGTATTTCGTGGATCTCTTTGCTAGCCTTATTTCTGTGGAATCTAAGAACAGATATTTCGGATCCCTTTGGAGACTATAGGGCCAAAGGAAATATCCTCCGATAACAAAGAGAAAGAAGCTTTCTGAGGAACTTCTTTGTGTTCTGTGAAATCATCTCACAGAGTTACAGCTTTCCCCTCAAGAAGCCTTTCGCTGAGATAGTTCTTGTGGAATTGGCAAAGTGACATTTGGAAGCCCATAGAGGGCTATGGTGAAAAAGGAAATATCCTCAGATGAAATCTGGAAAGAAGCTTTCTGAGAAACTGCTTAGTGTTCCGTTAATTCACCTCACAGAGTTACATGTGTATTTCGTGGATCTCTTTGCTAGCCTTATTTCTGTGGAATCTGAGAACAGATATTTCGGATCCCTTTGAAGACCATAGGGCCAAGGGAAATATCCTCCGATAACAAAGAGAAAGA
Organism: Macaca nemestrina; assembly: GCF_043159975.1. NCBI lineage: Eukaryota > Metazoa > Chordata > Mammalia > Primates > Cercopithecidae > Macaca > Macaca nemestrina. The sequence goes on along the minus strand of NC_092142.1, from coordinate 35,370,446 downwards.
AGCTTTCTGAGAAACTTCTTTGTGTTCTGTGCAATCATCTCACAGAGTTACAGCTTTCCTCTCAAGAAGCCCTTCGCTAAAATAGTTCTTGTGGAATTCGCAAAGTGATATTTGGAAGCCCATAGAGGGCTATGTTGAAAAAGGAAATATCCTCAGATGAAATCTGGAAAGAAGCTTTCTGAGAAACTTCTTAGTGTTCTGTTAATTCATCTCACAAAGTTAAATCTGTATTTCGTGAAACTCTTTGCTAGCCTTATTTCTGTGGAATCTGAGAACAGATATCTCGGATCCCTTTGAAGACTATAGGGCCAAAAGAAATATCCTCCGATAACAAAGAGAAAGAAGCTTTCTAAGAAAGTTCTTTGTGTTCTGTGAAATCATCTCACAGAGTTACAGCTTTCCCCTGAAGAAGCCTTTCGGTAAGACAGTTCTTGTGGAATTCGCAAAGTGATATTCGAAGCCCATAGAGGGCTATGGTGAAAAAGGAAATATCCTCAGATGAAATATGGAATGAAGACTTCTGAGAAACTGCTCTGTGATGTGTGACTTCCACTCACAGAGTTACATCTGTATTTCGTGGATCTCTTTGCTAGCCTTATTTCTGTGGAATCTGAGAAGAGATATTTCGGATCCCTTTGAAGACTATAGGGCCAAAGGAAATATCCTCCGATAACAAGGAGAAAGAAGCTTTCTGAGAAACTTCTTTGTATTCTGTGAAATCATCTCACAGAGTTACAACTTTCACCTCAAGAAGCCTTTCGCTAAGACAGTTCTAGTGGAATTGGCAAAGTGATATTTGGAAGCCCATAGAGGGTTATGGTGAAAAAGGAAATATACTCAGATGAAATCTGGAAAGAAGCTTTCTGAGAAACTGCTTAGTGTTCTGTTAATTCATCTCACAGATTTACATCTGTATTTCGTGGATCTCTTTTCTAGCCTTATTTCTGTGGAATCTAAGAACAGATATTTCGGATCACTTTGAAGACTATAGGGCCAAAGGAAATATCCTGCGATAACAAAGAGAAAGAAGCTTTCTGAGAAACTTCTTTGTGTTCTGTGAAATCATCTCACAGAGTTACAGCTTTCCCCTCAAGAAGCCTTTCGCTAAGACAGTTCTTGTGGAATTCGCAAAGTGATATTGGAAGCCCATAGAGGGCTATGATGAAAAAGGAAATATCCTCAGATGAAATCTGGAATGAAGCCTTCTGAGAAACTGCTCTGTGATGTGAGACTTCCACTCACAGAATTACATCTGTATTTCGTTCATCTCTTTGCTAGCCTTATTTCTGTGGAATCTGAGAACAGATATTTCGGATTCCTTTGAAGACCATAGGGGCAAAGGAAATATCCTCCGATAACAAAGAGAAAGAAGCTTTCGGAGAAACTTCTTTGTGTTTTGTGAAATCATCTCACAGAGTTACAGCTTTCCCCTCAAGAAGCCTTTCGCTAAGACAGTTCTTGTGGAATTGGCAAAGTGATATTTGGAAGCCCATAGAGGGCTATGGTGAAAAAGGAAATATCCTCAGATGAAATCTGGAAAGAAGCTTTCTGAGAAACTGCTTAGTGTTCTGTTAATTCATCTCACAGAGTTACATCTGTATTTCGTGGATCTCTTTGCTAGCCTTATTTCTGTGGAATCTGAGAACAGATATTTCGGATCCCTTTGGAGACTATAGGGCCAAAGGAAATATCCTCCGATAACAAAGAGAAAGAAGCTTTCTGAGGAACTTCTTTGTGTTCTGTGAAATCATCTCACAGAGTTACAGCTTTCCCCTCAAGAAGCCTTTCGCTAAGATAGTTCTTGTGGAATTGGCAAAGTGACATTTGGAAGCCCATAGAGGGCTATGGTGAAAAAGGAAATATCCTCAGATGAAATCTGGAAAGAAGCTTTCTGAGAAACTGCTTAGTGTTCCGTTAATTCATCTCACAGAGTTACATGTGTATTTCGTGGATCTCTTTGCTAGCCTTATTTCTGTGGAATCTGAGAACAGATATTTCGGATCCCTTTGAAGACCATAGGGCCAAGGGAAATATCCTCCGATAACAAAGAGAAAGAAGCTTTCTGAGAAACTTCTTTGTGTTCTGGGAAATCATCTCACAGAGTTACAGCTTTCCCCTCAAGAAGCCTTTCGCTAAGACAGTTCTTGTGGAATTGGCAAAGTGATATTTCGAAGCCCTAGTGGGCTACGGTGAAAAAGGAAATATCCTCAGATGAAATCTGGAAAAAGCTTTCTGAGAAACTGCTTAGTGTTCTGTTAATTCATCTCAGAGAGTTACATTTGCATTTCGTGGATCTCTTTGCTAGCCTTATTTCTGTGGAATCTGAGAACAGATATTTCGGATCCCTTTGAAGACCATAGGGCCAAAGGAAATATCCTGGGATAACAAAGAGAAAGAAGCTTTCTGAGAAACTTCTTTGTGTTCTGTGAAATCATCTCACAGAGTTACAGCTTTCGCCTCAAGAAGCCTTTCGCTAAGACAGTTCTTGTGGAATTGGCAAAGTGATATTTGGAAGCTCATAGAGGGCTATGGTGAAAAAGGAAATATCCTCAGATGAAATCTGGAAAGAAGCTTTCTGAGAAACTGCTTAGTGTTCTGTTAATTCATCTCACAGAGTTACATTTGCATTTCGTGGATCTCTTTGCTAGCTTTATTTCTGTGGAATCTGAGAACAGCTATTTCGGATCCCTTTGAAGACTATAGGGCCAAAGGACATATCCTCCGATAACAAAGAGAAAGAAGCTTTCTGAGAAACTTCTTTGTGTTCTGTGAAATCATCTCACAGAGTAACAGCTTTCCTCTCAAGAAGCCTTTCGCTAAGACAGTTCTTGTGGAATTGGCAAAGTGATACTTGGAAGCCCATAGAGGGCTATGGTGAAAAAGGAAATATCCTCAGATGAAATCTGGAAAGAAGTTTTCTGAGAAACTACTCTGTGATGTGTGACTTCCACTCACAGAGTTACATCTGTATTTCGTGGATCTCTTTGCTAGACTTATTTCTGTGGATTCTGAGAAGAAATATTTCGGATATCTTTGAAGACTATAGGTCCAAAGGAAATATCCTCCGATAACAAAGAGAAAGAAGCTTTCTGAGAAACTTCTTTGTGTTCTGTGAAATCATCTCACAGAGTTACAGCTTTCCCCTCAAGAAGCCTTTCGCTAAGACAGTTCTTGTGGAATTGGCAAAGTGATATTTGGAAGCCCATAGAGGGATACGGTGAAAAAGGAAATATCCTCAGATGAAATCTCGAAAGAAGCTTTCTGAGAAACTGCTTAGTCTTCTGTTAATTCATCTCACAGAGTTACATCTGTATTTCGTGGATCTCTTTGCTAGCCTTATTTCCGTGGAATCCGAGAACAGATATTTCGGATCACTTTGAAGACTATAGGGCCAAAGGAAATATACTCCGATAACAAAGAGAAAGAAGCTTTCTGAGAAACTTCTTTGTGTTCTGTGAAATCATCTCACAGAGTTACAACTTTCCCCTCAAGAAGCCTTTCGCTAAGACAGTGCTAGTGGAATTGGCAAAGTGATATTTGGAAGCCCATAGAGGGCTATGGTGAAAAAGGAAATATCCTCAGATGAAATCTGGAAAGAAGCTTTCTGAGAAACTGCTTAGTGTTCTGTTAATTCATCTCACAGAGTTACATCTGTATTTCGTGGATCTCTTTGCTAGCCTTATTTCTGTGGAATCTGAGAACAGATATTTCTTATCCCTTTGAAGACTATAGGGCCAAAGGAAATATCCTCCGATAACAAAGAGAAAGAAGGTTTCTGAGAATCTTCTTTGTGTTCTGTGAAATCATCTCACAGAGTTACAGATTTCCCCTCAAGAAGCCTTTCGCTAAGACAGTACTTGTGAATTGGCAAAGTGATATTTGGAAGCCCATAGAGGGCTATGGTGAAAAAGGAAATATCCTCAGATGAAATCTGGAAAGAAGCTTTCTGAGAAACTGCTTAGTGTTCTGTTAATTCATCTCACAGAGTTACATCTGTATTTCGTGGATCTCTTTGCTAGCCTTATTTCTGTGGAATCTGAGAACTGATATGTCGGTTCCCTTTGGAGACTATAGGGCCAAAGGAAATATCCTCCGATAAAAAAGAGAAAGAAGCTTTCTGAGAAACTTCTTTCTGTTCTGTGAAATCACCTCACAGAGTTACAGCTTTCCCCTTAAGAAGCCTTTCGCTAAGACAGTTCTTGTGGAATTGGCAAAGTGATATTTGGAAGCCCATAGAGGGCTATTGTGAAAAAGGAAATATCCTCAGATGAAATCTGGAAAGAAGCTTTCTGAGAAACTGCTTAGTGTTCTGTTAATTCATCTCACAGAGTTACATCTGTATTTCGTGGATCTCTTTGCTAGCCTTATTTCTGTGGAATCTGAGAACAGATATTTCGGATCCCTTTGGAGACTATAGGGCCAAAGGAAATATCCTCCGATAACAAAGAGAAAGAAGCTTTCTGAGGAACTTCTTTGTGTTCTGTGAAATCATCTCACAGAGTTACAGCTTTCCCCTCAAGAAGCCTTTCGCTGAGATAGTTCTTGTGGAATTGGCAAAGTGACATTTGGAAGCCCCTAGAGGGCTATGGTGAAAAAGGAAATATCCTCAGATGAAATCTGGAAAGAAGCTTTCTGAGAAACTGCTTAGTGTTCCGTTAATTCATCTCACAGAGTTACATGTGTATTTCGTGGATCTCTTTGCTAGCCTTATTTCTGTGGAATCTGAGAACAGATATTTCGGATCCCTTTGAAGACCATAGGGCCAAGGGAAATATCCTCCGATAACAAAGAGAAAGAAGCTTTCTGAGAAACTTCTTTGTGTTCTGTGCAATCATCTCACAGAGTTACAGCTTTCCCCTCAAGAAGCCCTTCGCTAAGATAGTTCTTGTGGAATTCGCAAAGTGATATTTGGAAGCCCATAGAGGGCTATGGTGAAAAAGGAAATATCCTCAGATGAAATCTGGAAAGAAGCTTTCTGAGAAACTTCTTAGTGTTCTGTTAATTCATCTCACAAAGTTAAATCTGTATTTCGTGGATCTCTTTGCTAGCCTTATTTCTGTGGAATCTGAGAACAGATATATCGGATCCCTTTGAAGACTATAGGGCCAAAAGAAATATCCTCCGATAACAAAGAGAAAGAAGCTTTCTGAGAAAGTTCTTTGTGTTCTGTGAAATCATCTCACAGAGTTACAGCTTTCCTCTCAAGAAGCCTTTCGGTAAGACAGTTCTTGTGGAATTCGCAAAGTGATATTCGAAGCCCATAGAGGGCTATGGTGAAAAAGGAAATATCCTCAGATGAAATATGGAATGAAGCCTTCTGAGAAACTGCTCTGTGATGTGTGACTTCCACTCACAGAGTTACATCTGTATTTCGTGGATCTCTTTGCTAGCCTTATTTCTGTGGAATCTGAGAAGAGATATTTCGGATCCCTTTGAAGACTATAGGGCCAAAGGAAATATCCTCCGATAACAAAGAGAAAGAAGCTTTCTGAGAAACTTCTTTGTATTCCGTGAAATCATCTCACAGAGTTACAACTTTCACCTCAAGAAGCCTTTCGCTAAGACAGTTCTAGTGGAATTGGCAAAGTGATATTTGGAAGCCCATAGAGGGCTATGGTGAAAAAGGAAATATACTCAGATGAAATCTGGAAAGAAGCTTTCTGAGAAACTGCTTAGTGTTCTTTTAATTCATCTCACAGATTTACATCTGTATTTCGTGGATCTCTTTTCTAGCCTTATTTCTGTGGAATCTAAGAACAGATATTTCGGATCACTTTGAAGACTATAGGGCCAAAGGAAATATCCTGCGATAACAAAGAGAAAGAAGCTTTCTGAGAAACTTCTTTGTGTTCTGTGAAATCATCTCACAGAGTTACAGCTTTCCCCTCAAGAAGCCTTTCGCTAAGACAGTTCTTGTGGAATTCGCAAAGTGATATTGGAAGCCCATAGAGGGCTATGATGAAAAAGGAATTATCCTCAGATGAAATCTGGAATGAAGCCTTCTGAGAAACTGCTCTGTGATGTGAGACTTCCACTCACAGAATTACATCTGTATTTCGTTCATCTCTTTGCTAGCCTTATTTCTGTGGAATCTGAGAACAGATATTTCGGATTCCTTTGAAGACCATAGGGGCAAAGGAAATATCCTCCGATAACAAAGAGAAAGAAGCTTTCGGAGAAACTTCTTTGTGTTTTGTGAAATCATCTCACAGAGTTACAGCTTTCCCCTCAAGAAGCCTTTCGCTAAGACAGTTCTTGTGGAATTGGCAAAGTGATATTTGGAAGCCCTTAGAGGGCTATGGTGAAAAAGGCAATATCCTCAGATGAAATCTGGAAAGAAGCTTTCTGAGAAACTGCTCTGTGATGTGTGACTTCCACTCACAGTGTTACATCTGTATTTCGTGGATCTCTTTGCTAGCCTTATTTCTGTGGATTCTGAGAACAGATATTTCTGATCCCTTTGAAGACCATAGGGCCAAAGGAAATATCCTCCGATAACAAAGATAAAGAAGCTTTCTGAGAAACTTCTTTGTGTTCTGTGAAATCATCTCACAGAGTTACAGCTTTCCCCTCAAGAAGCCGTTCGCTAAGATAGTTCTTGTGGAATTGGCAAAGTGACATTTGGAAGCCCATAGAGGGCAATGGTGAAAAAGGAAATATCCTCAGATGAAATCTGGAAAGAAGCTTTCTGAGAAACTGCTTAGTGTTCTCTTAATTCATCTCACAGAGTTACATCTGTATTTCGTGGATCTCTTTGCTAGCCTTATTTCTGTGGAATCTGATAACAGATATTTCGGATCCCTTTGAAGACTATAGGGCCAAAGGAAATATCCTCCGATAACAAAGAGAAAGAAGCTTTCTGAGAAACTTCTTTGTGTTCTGGGAAATCATCTCACAGAGTTACAGCTTTCCCCTCAAGAAGCCTTTCGCTAAGACAGTTCTTGTGGAATTGGCAAAGTGATATTTCGAAGCCCTAGTGGGCTACGGTGAAAAAGGAAATATCCTCAGATGAAATCTGGAAAAAGCTTTCTGAGAAACTGCTTAGTGTTCTGTTAATTCATCTCAGAGAGTTACATTTGCATTTCGTGGATCTCTTTGCTAGCCTTATTTCTGTGGAATCTGAGAACAGATATTTCGGATCCCTTTGAAGACCATAGGGCCAAAGGAAATATCCTGGGATAACAAAGAGAAAGAAGCTTTCTGAGAAACTTCTTTGTGTTCTGTGAAATCATCTCACAGAGTTACAGCTTTCCCCTCAAGAAGCCTTTCGCTAAGACAGTTCTTGTGGAATTGGCAAAGTGATATTTGGAAGCTCATAGAGGGCTATGGTGAAAAAGGAAATATCCTCAGATGAAATCTGGAAAGAAGCTTTCTGAGAAACTGCTTAGTGTTCTGTTAATTCATCTCACAGAGTTACATTTGCATTTCGTGGATCTCTTTGCTAGCTTTATTTCTGTGGAATCTGAGAACAGCTATTTCGGATCCCTTTGAAGACTATAGGGCCAAAGGACATATCCTCCGATAACAAAGAGAAAGAAGCTTTCTGAGAAACTTCTTTGTGTTCTGTGAAATCATCTCACAGAGTTACAGCTTTCCTCTCAAGAAGCCTTTCGCTAAGACAGTTCTTGTGGAATTGGCAAAGTGATACTTGGAAGCCCATAGAGGGCTATGGTGAAAAAGGAAATATCCTCAGATGAAATCTGGAAAGAAGTTTTCTGAGAAACTACTCTGTGATGTGTGACTTCCACTCACAGAGTTACATCTGTATTTCGTGGATCTCTTTGCTAGACTTATTTCTGTGGATTCTGAGAAGAAATATTTCGGATATCTTTGAAGACTATAGGTCCAAAGGAAATATCCTCCGATAACAAAGAGAAAGAAGCTTTCTGAGAAACTTCTTTGTGTTCTGTGAAATCATCTCACAGAGTTACAGCTTTCCCCTCAAGAAGCCTTTCGCTAAGACAGTTCTTGTGGAATTGGCAAAGTGATATTTGGAAGCCCATAGAGGGATACGGTGAAAAAGGAAATATCCTCAGATGAAATCTCGAAAGAAGCTTTCTGAGAAACTGCTTAGTCTTCTGTTAATTCATCTCACAGAGTTACATCTGTATTTCGTGGATCTCTTTGCTAGCCTTATTTCCGTGGAATCCGAGAACAGATATTTCGGATCACTTTGAAGACTATAGGGCCAAAGGAAATATACTCCGATAACAAAGAGAAAGAAGCTTTCTGAGAAACTTCTTTGTGTTCTGTGAAATCATCTCACAGAGTTACAACTTTCCCCTCAAGAAGCCTTTCGCTAAGACAGTGCTAGTGGAATTGGCAAAGTGATATTTGGAAGCCCATAGAGGGCTATGGTGAAAAAGGAAATATCCTCAGATGAAATCTGGAAAGAAGCTTTCTGAGAAACTGCTTAGTGTTCTGTTAATTCATCTCACAGAGTTACATCTGTATTTCGTGGATCTCTTTGCTAGCCTTATTTCTGTGGAATCTGAGAACAGATATTTCTTATCCCTTTGAAGACTATAGGGCCAAAGGAAATATCCTCCGATAACAAAGAGAAAGAAGGTTTCTGAGAATCTTCTTTGTGTTCTGTGAAATCATCTCACAGAGTTACAGATTTCCCCTCAAGAAGCCTTTCGCTAAGACAGTACTTGTGAATTGGCAAAGTGATATTTGGAAGCCCATAGAGGGCTATGGTGAAAAAGGAAATATCCTCAGATGAAATCTGGAAAGAAGCTTTCTGAGAAACTGCTTAGTGTTCTGTTAATTCATCTCACAGAGTTACATCTGTATTTCGTGGATCTCTTTGCTAGCCTTATTTCTGTGGAATCTGAGAACTGATATGTCGGTTCCCTTTGGAGACTATAGGGCCAAAGGAAATATCCTCCGATAAAAAAGAGAAAGAAGCTTTCTGAGAAACTTCTTTCTGTTCTGTGAAATCACCTCACAGAGTTACAGCTTTCCCCTTAAGAAGCCTTTCGCTAAGACAGTTCTTGTGGAATTGGCAAAGTGATATTTGGAAGCCCATAGAGGGCTATTGTGAAAAAGGAAATATCCTCAGATGAAATCTGGAAAGAAGCTTTCTGAGAAACTGCTTAGTGTTCTGTTAATTCATCTCACAGAGTTACATCTGTATTTCGTGGATCTCTTTGCTAGCCTTATTTCTGTGGAATCTGAGAACAGATATTTCGGATCCCTTTGGAGACTATAGGGCCAAAGGAAATATCCTCCGATAACAAAGAGAAAGAAGCTTTCTGAGGAACTTCTTTGTGTTCTCTGAAATCATCTCACAGAGTTACAGCTTTCCCCTCAAGAAGCCTTTCGCTGAGATAGTTCTTGTGGAATTGGCAAAGTGACATTTGGAAGCCCCTAGAGGGCTATGGTGAAAAAGGAAATATCCTCAGATGAAATCTGGAAAGAAGCTTTCTGAGAAACTGCTTAGTGTTCCGTTAATTCATCTCACAGAGTTACATGTGTATTTCGTGGATCTCTTTGCTAGCCTTATTTCTGTGGAATCTGAGAACAGATATTTCGGATCCCTTTGAAGACCATAGGGCCAAGGGAAATATCCTCCGATAACAAAGAGAAAGAAGCTTTCTGAGAAACTTCTTTGTGTTCTGTGCAATCATCTCACAGAGTTACAGCTTTCCTCTCAAGAAGCCCTTCGCTAAGATAGTTCTTGTGGAATTCGCAAAGTGATATTTGGAAGCCCATAGAGGGCTATGTTGAAAAAGGAAATATCCTCAGATGAAATCTGGAAAGAAGCTTTCTGAGAAACTTCTTAGTGTTCTGTTAATTCATCTCACAAAGTTAAATCTGTATTTCGTGGATCTCTTTGCTAGCCTTATTTCTGTGGAATCTGAGAACAGATATCTCGGATCCCTTTGAAGACTATAGGGCCAAAAGAAATATCCTCCGATAACAAAGAGAAAGAAGCTTTCTGAGAAAGTTCTTTGTGTTCTGTGAAATCATCTCACAGAGTTACAGCTTTCCCCTCAAGAAGCCTTTCGGTAAGACAGTTCTTGTGGAATTCGCAAAGTGATATTCGAAGCCCATAGAGGGCTATGGTGAAAAAGGAAATATCCTCAGATGAAATATGGAATGAAGACTTCTGAGAAACTGCTCTGTGATGTGTGACTTCCACTCACAGAGTTACATCTGTATTTCGTGGATCTCTTTGCTAGCCGTATTTCTGTGGAATCTGAGAACAGATATTTCGGATTCCTTTGAAGACCATAGGGGCAAAGGAAATATCCTCCGATAACAAAGAGAAAGAAGCTTTCTGAGAAAATTCTTTGTGTTTTGTGAAATCATCTCACAGAGTTACAGCTTTCCCCTCAAGAAGCCTTTCGCTAAGACAGTTCTTGTGGAATTGGCAAAGTGATATTTGGAAGCCCATAGAGGGCTATGGTGAAAAAGGAAATATCCTCAGATGAAATCTGGAAAGAAGCTTTCTGAGAAACTGCTTAGTGTTCTGTTAATTCAACTCACAGAGTTACATCTGTATTTCGTGGATCTCTTTGCTAGCCTTATTTCTGTGGAATCTGAGAACAGATATTTCGGATCCCTTTGGAGACTATAGGGCCAAAGGAAATATCCTCCGATAACAAAGAGAAAGAAGCTTTCTGAGGAACTTCTTTGTGTTCTGTGAAATCATCTCACAGAGTTACAGCTTTCCCCTCAAGAAGCCTTTCGCTAAGATAGTTCTTGTGGAATTGGCAAAGTGACATTTGGAAGCCCATAGAGGGCTATGGTGAAAAAGGAAATATCCTCAGATGAAATCTGGAAAGAAGCTTTCTGAGAAACTGCTTAGTGTTCCGTTAATTCATCTCACAGAGTTACATGTGTATTTCGTGGATCTCTTTGCTAGCCTTATTTCTGTGGAATCTGAGAACAGATATTTCGGATCCCTTTGAAGACCATAGGGCCAAGGGAAATATCCTCCGATAACAAAGAGAAAGAAGCTTTCTGAGAAACTTCTTTGTGATCTGTGCAATCATCTCACAGAGTTACAGCTTTCCCCTCAAGAAGCCCTTCGCTAAGATAGTTCTTGTGGAATTCGCAAAGTGATATTTGGAAGCCCATAGAGGGCTATGGTGAAAAAGGAAATATCCTCAGATGAAATCTGGAAAGAAGCTTTCTGAGAAACTTCTTAGTGTTCTGTTAATTCATCTCACAAAGTTAAATCTGTATTTCGTGGATCTCTTTGCTAGCCTTATTTCTGTGGAATCTGAGAACAGATATATCGGATCCCTTTGAAGACTATAGGGCCAAAAGAAATATCCTCCGATAACAAAGAGAAAGAAGCTTTCTGAGAAAGTTCTTTGTGTTCTGTGAAATCATCTCACAGAGTTACAGCTTTCCTCTCAAGAAGCCTTTCGGTAAGACAGTTCTTGTGGAATTCGCAAAGTGATATTCGAAGCCCATAGAGGGCTATGGTGAAAAAGGAAATATCCTCAGATGAAATATGGAATGAAGCCTTCTGAGAAACTGCTCTGTGATGTGTGACTTCCACTCACAGAGTTACATCTGTATTTCGTGGATCTCTTTGCTAGCCTTATTTCTGTGGAATCTGAGAAGAGATATTTCGGATCCCTTTGAAGACTATAGGGCCAAAGGAAATATCCTCCGATAACAAAGAGAAAGAAGCTTTCTGAGAAACTTCTTTGTATTCCGTGAAATCATCTCACAGAGTTACAACTTTCACCTCAAGAAGCCTTTCGCTAAGACAGTTCTAGTGGAATTGGCAAAGTGATATTTGGAAGCCCATAGAGGGCTATGGTGAAAAAGGAAATATACTCAGATGAAATCTGGAAAGAAGCTTTCTGAGAAACTGCTTAGTGTTCTTTTAATTCATCTCACAGATTTACATCTGTATTCGTGGATCTCTTTTCTAGCCTTATTTCTGTGGAATCTAAGAACAGATATTTCGGATCACTTTGAAGACTATAGGGCCAAAGGAAATATCCTGCGATAACAAAGAGAAAGAAGCTTTCTGAGAAACTTCTTTGTGTTCTGTGAAATCATCTCACAGAGTTACAGCTTTCCCCTCAAGAAGCCTTTCGCTAAGACAGTTCTTGTGGAATTCGCAAAGTGATATTGGAAGCCCATAGAGGGCTATGATGAAAAAGGAATTATCCTCAGATGAAATCTGGAATGAAGCCTTCTGAGAAACTGCTCTGTGATGTGAGACTTCCACTCACAGAATTACATCTGTATTTCGTTCATCTCTTTGCTAGCCTTATTTCTGTGGAATCTGAGAACAGATATTTCGGATTCCTTTGAAGACCATAGGGGCAAAGGAAATATCCTCCGATAACAAAGAGAAAGAAGCTTTCGGAGAAACTTCTTTGTGTTTTGTGAAATCATCTCACAGAGTTACAGCTTTCCCCTCAAGAAGCCTTTCGCTAAGACAGTTCTTGTGGAATTGGCAAAGTGATATTTCGAAGCCCTAGTGGGCTACGGTGAAAAAGGAAATATCCTCAGATGAAATCTGGAAAAAGCTTTCTGAGAAACTGCTTAGTGTTCTGTTAATTCATCTCAGAGAGTTACATTTGCATTTCGTGGATCTCTTTGCTAGCCTTATTTCTGTGGAATCTGAGAACAGATATTTCGGATCCCTTTGAAGACCATAGGGCCAAAGGAAATATCCTGGGATAACAAAGAGAAAGAAGCTTTCTGAGAAACTTCTTTGTGTTCTGTGAAATCATCTCACAGAGTTACAGCTTTCCCCTCAAGAAGCCTTTCGCTAAGACAGTTCTTGTGGAATTGGCAAAGTGATATTTGGAAGCTCATAGAGGGCTATGGTGAAAAAGGAAATATCCTCAGATGAAATCTGGAAAGAAGCTTTCTGAGAAACTGCTTAGTGTTCTGTTAATTCATCTCACAGAGTTACATTTGCATTTCGTGGATCTCTTTGCTAGCTTTATTTCTGTGGAATCTGAGAACAGCTATTTCGGATCCCTTTGAAGACTATAGGGCCAAAGGACATATCCTCCGATAACAAAGAGAAAGAAGCTTTCTGAGAAACTTCTTTGTGTTCTGTGAAATCATCTCACAGAGTTACAGCTTTCCTCTCAAGAAGCCTTTCGCTAAGACAGTTCTTGTGGAATTGGCAAAGTGATACTTGGAAGCCCATAGAGGGCTATGGTGAAAAAGGAAATATCCTCAGATGAAATCTGGAAAGAAGTTTTCTGAGAAACTACTCTGTGATGTGTGACTTCCACTCACAGAGTTACATCTGTATTTCGTGGATCTCTTTGCTAGCCTTATTTCTGTGGATTCTGAGAAGAAATATTTCGGATATCTTTGAAGACTATAGGTCCAAAGGAAATATCCTCCGATAACAAAGAGAAAGAAGCTTTCTGAGAAACTTCTTTGTGTTCTGTGAAATCATCTCACAGAGTTACAGCTTTCCCCTCAAGAAGCCTTTCGCTAAGACAGTTCTTGTGGAATTGGCAAAGTGATATTTGGAAGCCCATAGAGGGATACGGTGAAAAAGGAAATATCCTCAGATGAAATCTCGAAAGAAGCTTTCTGAGAAACTGCTTAGTGTTCTGTTAATTCATCTCACAGAGTTACATCTGTATTTCGTGGATCTCTTTGCTAGCCTTATTTCTGTGGAATCTGAGAACTGATATGTCGGTTCCCTTTGGAGACTATAGGGCCAAAGGAAATATCCTCCGATAAAAAAGAAAAAGAAGCTTTCTGAGAAACTTCTTTCTGTTCTGTGAAATCATCTCACAGAGTTACAGCTTTCCCCTTAAGAAGCCTTTCGCTAAGACAGTTCTTGTGGAATTGGCAAAGTGATATTTGGAAGCCCATAGAGGGCTATGGTGAAAAAGGAAATATCCTCAGATGAAATCTGGAAAGAAGCTTTCTGAGAAACTGCTTAGTGTTCTGTTAATTCATCTCAAAGGGTTACATCTGTATTTCGTGGATCTCTTTTCTAGCCTTATTTCTGTGGAATCTGAGAACAGATATTTCGGATCACTTTGAAGACTATAGGGCCAAAGGAAATATCCTGCGATAACAAAGAGAAAGAAGCTTTCTGAGAAACTTCTTTGTGTTCTGTGAAATCATCTCACAGAGTTACAGCTTTCCCCTCAAGAAGCCTTTCGCTAAGACAGTTCTTGTGGAATTCGCAAAGTGATATTGGAAGCTCATAGAGGGCTATGATGAAAAAGGAAATATCCTCCGATGAAATCTGGAATGAAGCCTTCTGAGAAACTGCTCTGTGATGTGAGACTTCCACTCACAGAATTACATCTGTATTTCGTTCATCTCTTTGCTAGCCTTATTTCTGTGGAATCTGAGAACAGATATTTCGGATTCCTTTGAAGACCATAGGGGCAAAGGAAATATCCTCCGATAACAAAGAGAAAGAAGCTTTCGGAGAAACTTCTTTGTGTTTTGTGAAATCATCTCACAGAGTTACAGCTTTCCCCTCAAGAAGCCTTTCGCTAAGACAGTTCTTGTGGAATTGGCAAAGTGATATTTGGAAGCCCATAGAGGGCTATGGTGAAAAAGGAAATATCCTCAGATGAAATCTGGAAAGAAGTTTTCTGGGAAACTACTCAGTGATGTGTGACTTCCTCTCACAGAGCTACATCTGTATTTCGTGGATCTCTTTGCTAGCCTTATTTCTGTGGAATCTGAGAAGAGATATTTCGGATCCCTTTGAAGACTATAGGGCCAAAGGAATATCCTCCTATAAAAAAGAGAAGGAAGCTTTCTGAGAAACTTCTTTGTGTTCTGTGAAATCATCTCACAGAGTTATAGCTTTCCCCTCAAGAAGCCTTTCGCTAAGACAGTCCTTGTGGAATTGGCAAAGTGATATTTGGAAGCCCATAGAGGGCTATGGTGAAAAAGGAAATATCCTCAGATGAAATCTGGAAAGAAGTTCTCTGAGAAACTGCTCTGTGATGTGTGACTTCCACTCACAGAGTTACATCTGTATTTCGTGGATCTCTTTGCTAGCCTTATTTCTGTGGAATCTGAGAACAGATATCTCGGATCCCTTTGAAGACTATAGGGCCAAAAGAAATATCCTCCGATAACAAAGAGAAAGAAGCTTTCTGAGAAAGTTCTTTGTGTTCTGTGAAATCATCTCACAGAGTTACAGCTTTCCCCTCAAGAAGCCTTTCGGTAAGACACTTCTTGTGGAATTCGCAAAGTGATATTTGGAAGCCCATAGAGGGCTATGGTGAAAAAGGAAATATCCTCAGATGAAGTCTGGAAAGAAGCTTTCTGAGAAACTGCTCTGTGATGTGTGACTTCCACTCACAGTATTACATCTGTATTTCGTGGATCTCTTTGCTAGCCTTATTTCTCTGGATTCTGAGGACAGATATTTCTGATCCCTTTGAAGACTATAGGGCCAAAGGAAATATCCTCCGATAACAAAGAGAAAGAAGCTTTCTGAGAAACTTCTTTGTGTTCTGTGAAATCATCTCACAGAGTTACAGCTTTCCCCTCAAGAAGCCGTTCTCTAAGATAGTTCTTGTGGAATTGGCAAAGTGACATTTGGAAGCCCATAGAGGGCAATGGTGAAAAAGGAAATATCCTCAGATGAAATCTGGAAAGAAGCTTTCTGAGAAACTGCTTAGTGTTCTCTTAATTCATCTCACAGAGTTACATCTGTATTTCGTGGATCTCTTTGCTAGCCTTGTTTCTGTGGAATCTGAGAACAGATATTTCGGATCCCTTTGGAGACTATAGGGCCAAAGGAAATATCCTCCGATAACAAAGAGAAAGAAGCTTTCTGAGAAATTTCTTTGTGTTCTGTGAAATCATCTCACAGAGTTACATCTTCCCCCTCAAGAAGCCTTTCTCAAAGACAGTTCTTGTGGAATTGGCAAAGTGATATTTGGAAGCCCATAGAGGGCTATGGTGAAAAAGGAAATATCCTGAGATGAAAACTGGAAAGAAGTTTTCTGAGAAACTGCTTAGTGTTCTGTTAATTCATCTCACAGAGTTACATCTGTATTTCGTATATCTCTTTGCTAGCCTTATTTCTGTGGAATCTGAGAACAGATATTTCGGATCCCTTTGGAGACTATAGGGCCAAAGGAAATATCCTCCGATAACAAAGAGTAAGAAGCTTTCTGAGAAACTTCTTTGTGTTCTGTGAAAGCATCTCACAGAGTTACAGCTTTCCCCTCAAGAAGCCTTTCGCTAAGACAGTTCTAGTGGAATTGGCAAAGTGATATTTGGAAGCCCATAGAGGGCTATGGTGAAAAAGGAAATATCCTCAGAAGAAATCTGGAAAGAAGCCTTCTGAGAAACTGCTTAGTGTTCTGTTAATTCATCTCACAGAGTTACATCTGTATTTCGTGGATCTCATTGCTAGCCTTATTTCTGTGGAATCTGAGAACAGATATTTCTTATCCCTTTGAAGACTATAGGGCCAAAGGAAATATCCTCCGATAACAAAGAGAAAGAAGCTTTCTGAGAAACTTCTTTGTGTTCTGTAAAATCATCTCACAGAGTTACATCTTTCCCCTCAAGAAGCCTTTCGCTAAGATAGTTCTTGTGGAATTGGCAAAGTGACATTTGGAAGCCCTTAGAGGGCTATGGTGAAAAAGGAAATATCCTCAGATGAAATCTGGAAAGAAGCTTTCTGAGAAACTGCTTAGTGTTCTGTTAATTCATCTCACAGAGTTACATCTTTATTTCGTGGATCCCTTTGCTAGCCTTATTTCTGTGGAATCTGAGAAGAGATATTTCGGATCCCTTTGAAGACTTTAGGGCCAAAGGAAATATCCTCCGATAACAAAGAGAAAGAAGCTTTCTGAGAAACTTCTTTGTGTTCTGGGAAATCATCTCACAGAGTTACAGCTTTCCCCTCAAGAAGCCTTTCGCTAAGACAGTTCTTGTGGAATTGGCAAAGTGATATATGGAAGCCCCTAGAGGGCTATGGTGAAAAAGGAAATATATTCAGATGAAATCTGGAAAGAAGTTTTCTGAGAAACTACTCTGTGATGTGTGACTTCCACTCACAGAGTTACATCTGTATTTCGTGGATCTCTTTGCTAGCCTTATTTCTGTGGAATCTGAGAAGAGATATTTCGGATCCCTTTGAAGACTATAGGGCCAAAGGAATATCCTCCTATAAAAAAGGGAAAGAAGCTTTCTGAGAAACTTCATTGTGTTCTGTGAAATCATCTCACAGAGTTATATCTTTCCCCTCAAGAAGCCTTTCGCTAAGACAGTTCTTGTGGAATTGGCAAAGTTATATTTGGAAGCCCATAGAGGGCTATGGTGAAAAAGGAAATATCCTCAGATGAAATCTGGAAAGAAGCTTTCTGAGAAACTGCTCTGTGATGTGTGACTTCCACTCACAGAGTTACATCTGTATTTCGTGGATCTCTTTGCTAGCCTTATTTCTGTGGAATCTGAGAACAGATATTTCGGATCCCTTTGAAAACCATAGGGCCAAAGGAAATATCCTCCGATAACAAAGAGAAAGAAGCTTTCTGAGAAACTTCTTTGTGTTCTGTGCAATCATCTCACAGAGTTACAGCTTTCCCCTCAAGAAGCATTTCGCTAAGATAGTTCTTGTGGAATTCGCAAAGTGATATTTGGAAGCCCATAGAGGGCTATGGTGAAAAAGGAAATATCCTCAGATGAAATCTGGAAAGAAGCTTTCTGAGAAACTTCTTAGTGTTCTGTTAATTCATCTCAAAAAGTTAAATCTGTATTTCGTGGATCTCTTTGCTAGCCTTATTTCTGTGGAATCTGAGAACAGATATCTCGGATCCCTTTGAAGACTAAAGGGCCAAAAGAAATATCCTCCGATAACAAAGAGAAAGAAGCTTTCTGAGAAACTTCTTTGTGTTCTGTGAAATCATCTCACAGAGTTACAGCTTTCCCCTCAAGAAGTGTTTCGGTAAGACAGTTCTTGTGCAATTCGCAAGGTGATATTCGAAGCCCATAGAGGGCTATGGTGAAAAAGGAAATATCCTCAGATGAAATCTGGAATGAAGCCTTCTGAGAAACTGCTCTGTGATGTGTGACTTCCACTCACAGAGTTACATCTGTATTTCGTGGATCTCTTTGCTAGCCTTATTTCTGTGGAATCTGAGAACAGATATTTCGGATCCCTTTGAAGACTATAGGGCCAAAGGAAATATACTCCGATAACAAAGAGAAAGAAGCTTTCTGAGAAACTTCTTTGTGTTCTGTGAAATCATCTCACAGAGTTACAGCTTTCCCCTCAAGAAGCCTTTCGCTAAGACACTTCTAGTGGAATTGGCAAAGTGATATTTGGAAGCCCATAGAGGGCTATGGTGAAAAAGGAAATATCCTCAGATGAAATCTGGAAAGAAGCTTTCTGAGAAACTGCTCTGTGATGTGTGATTTCCACTCACGGTGTTACATCTGTATTTCGTGGATCTCGTTGCTAGCCTTATCTCTGTGGATTCTGAGAACAGATATTTCTGATCCCTTTGAAGACTATAGGGCCAAAGGAAATATCCTCCGATAACAAAGAGAAAGAAGCTTTCTGAGAAACTTCTTTGTGTTCTGTGAAATCATCTCACAGAGTTACAGCTTTCCCCTCAAGAAGCCGTTCGCTAAGATAGTTCTTGTGGAATTGGCAAAGTGACATTTGGAAGCCCATAGAGGGCAATGGTGAAAAAGGAAATATCCTCAGATGAAATCTGGAAAGAAGCTTTCTGAGAAACTGCTTAGTGTTCTGTTAATTCATCTCACAGAGTTACATCTGTATTTCGTGGATCTCTTTGCTAGCCTTATTTCTGTGGAATCTGAGAACAGATATTTCTTATCCCTTTGATGACTATAGGGCAAAGGAAATATCCTCCAATAACAAAGAGAAAGAAGCTTTCTGAGAAACTTCTTTATGTTCTGTGAAATCATCTCACAGAGATACAGCTTTCCCCTCCAGAAGCCTTTCGCTAAGATAGTTCTTGTGGTATTGGCAAGGTGACATTTGGAAGCCCATATAGGGCTATGGTGAAAAAGGAAATATCCTCAGATGAAATCTGGAAAGAAGCTTTCTGAGAAACTGCTCTGAGAAGTGTGACTTCCACTCACAGAGTTACATCTGTATTTCGTGGATCTCTTTGCTAGCCTTATTTCTGTGGAATCTGGGAACAGATATTTCGGATCCCTTTGGAGACTATAGGGCCAAAGGAAATATCCTCCGATAACAAAGAGAAAGAAGCTTTCTGAGAAACTTCTTTGTGTTCTGTAAAATCATCTCACAGAGTTACATCTTCCCCCTCAAGAAGCCTTTCGCTAAGATAGTTCTTGTGGAATTGGCAAAGTGACATTTGGAAGCCCTTAGAGGGCTAAGGTGAAAAAGGAAATATCCTCAGATGAAATCTGGAAAGAAGCTTTCTGAGAAACTGCTTAGTGTTCTGTTAATTCATCTCACAGAGTTACATCTTTATTTCGTGGATCCCTTTGCTAGCCTTATTTCTGTGGAATCTGAGAAGAGATATTTCGGATCCCTTTGAAGACTTTAGGGCCAAAGGAAATATCCTCCGATAACAAAGAGAAAGAAGCTTTCTGAGAAACTTCTTTGTGTTCTGGGAAATCATCTCACAGAGTTACAGCTTTCCCCTCAAGAAGCCTTTCGCTAAGACAGTTCTTGTGGAATTGGCAAAGTGATATATGGAAGCCCCTAGAGGGCTATGTTGAAAAAGGAAATATCCTCAGATGAAATCTGGAAAAAAGTTTTCTGAGAAACTACTCTGTGATGTGTGACTTCCTCTCACAGAGTTACATCTGTATTTCGTGGATCTCTTTGCTAGCCTTATTTCTGTGGAATCTGAGAAGAGATATTTCGGATCCCTTTGAAGACTATAGGGCCAAAGGAATATCCTCCTATAAAAAAGAGAAAGAAGCTTTCTGAGAAACTTCTTTGTGTTCTGTGAAATCATCTCACAGAGTTATAGCTTTCCCCTCAAGAAGCCTTTCGCTAAGACAGTTCTTGTGGAATTGGCAAAGTGATATTTGGAAGCCCATAGAGGGCTATGGTGAAAAAGGAAATATCCTCAGATGAAATCTGGAAAGAAGCCCTCCGAGAAACTGCTCTGTGATGTGTGACTTCCACTCACAGAGTTACATCTGTATTTCGTGGATCTCTTTGCTAGCCTTATTTCTGTGGAATCTGAGAACAGATATTTCGGATCCCTTTGAAGACTATAGGGCCAAAGGAAATATCCTCCGATAACAAAGAGAAAGAAGCTTTCTGAGAAACTTCTTTGTGTTCTGTGAAATCATCTCAAAGAGTTACAGCTTTCCCCTCAGGAAGCCTTTCGCTAAGATAGTTCTTGTGGAATTGGCAAAGTGACAATTGGAAGCCCATAGAGGGCTATGGTGAAAAAGGAAATATCCTCAGATGAAATCTGGAAAGAAGCTTTCTGAGAAACTGCTTAGTGTTCTGTTAATTCATCTCACAGAGTTACATCTGTATTTCGTGGATCTCTTTGCTAGCTTTATTTCTGTGGAATCTGGGAACAGATATTTCGGATTCCTTTGAAGTCTATAGGGCCAAAGGAAATATCCTCCGATAACAAAGAGAAAGAAGCTTTCTGAGAAACTTCTTTGTGTTCTGTGAAATCATCTCACAGAGTTACAGCGTTCCCCTCAAGAAGCCTTTCGCTAAGACACTTCTTGTGGAATTGGCAAAGTGATATTTGGAAGCCCATAGAGGGCTATTGTGAAAAAGGAAATATCCTCAGATGATATTTGGAAAGAAGTTTTCTGAGAAACCCCTCTGTGATGTGTGACTTCCACTCACAGAGTTACATCTGTATTTCGTGGATCTCTTTGCTAGCCTTATTTCTGTGGAAACTGAGAACAGATATTTCGGATCCCTTTGAAGACTATAGGGCCAAGGGAAATATCCTCCGATAACAAAGAGAAAGAAGCTTTCTGAGAAACTTCTTTGTGTTCTGTGAAATCATCTCACAGAGTTACAGCTTTCCCCTCAAGAACCCTTTCGCTAAGACAGTTCTTGTGGAATTGGCAAAGTGATATATGGAAGCCCCTAGAGGGCTATGGTGAAAAAGGAAATATCCTCAGATGAAATCTGGAAAGAAGTTTTCTGAGAAACTACTCTGTGATGTGTGACTTCCTCTCACAGAGTTACATCTGTATTTCGTGGATCTCTTTGCTAGCCTTATTTCTGTGGAATCTGAGAAGAGATATTTCGGATCCCTTTGAAGACTACAGGGCCAAAGGAATATCCTCCTATAAAAAAGAGAAAGAAGCTTTCTGAGAAACTTCTTTGTGTTCTGTGAAATCATCTCACAGAGTTTTAGCTTTCCCCTCAAGAAGCCTTTCGCTAAGACAGTTCTTGTGGAATTGGCAAAGTGATATTTGGAAGCCCATAGAGGGCTATGGTGAAAAAGGAAATATCCTCAGATGAAATCTGGAAAGAAGCTTTCTGAGAAACTGCTCTGTGATGTGTGACTTCCACTCACAGAGTTACATCTGTATTTCGTGGATCTCTTTGCTAGCCTTATTTCTGTGGAATCTGAGAACAGATATTTCTGATCCCTTTGAAGACTATAGGGCCAAAGGAAATATCCTCCGATAACAAAGAGAAAGAAGCTTTCTGAGAAACTTCTTTGTGTTCTGTGAAATCATCTCACAGAGTTACAGCTTTCCCCTCAAGAAGCCTTTCGCTAAGATAGTTCTTGTGGAATTGGCAAAGTGACATTTGGAAGCCCATAGAGGGCTATGGTGAAAAAGGAAATATCCTCAGATGAAATCTGGAAAGAAGCTTTCTGAGAAACTGCTCTGTGATGTGTGACTTCCACTCACAGTGTTACATCTGTATTTCGTGGATCTCTTTGCTAGCCTTGTTTCTGTGGATTCTGAGAACAGATATTTCTGATCCCTTTGGAGATTATAGGGCTAAAGGAAATATCCTGCGATAACAAAGAGAAAGAAGCTTTCTGAGAAACTTCTTTGTGTTCTGTGAAATCATCTCACAGAATTACAGCTTTCCCCTCAAGAAGCCTTTCGCTAAGACAGTTCTTGTGGAATTCGCAAAGTGATATTGGAAGCCCATAGAGGGCTATGGTGAAAAAGGAAATATCCTCATATGAAATCTGGAATGAAGCTTTCTGAGAAACTGCTTAGTGTTCTGTTAATTCATCTCTCAGAGTTACATCTGTATTTCGTGGATCTCTTTGCTAGCCGTATTTCTGTGGAATCTGAGAACAGATATTTCGGATCCCTTTGAAGACTATAGGGCCAAAGGAAATATCCTCCGATAACAAAGAGAAAGAAGATTTCTGAGAAACTTCTTTGTGTTCTGTGAAATCATCTCACAGAGTTACAGCTTTCCCCTCAAGAAGCCTTTCGCTAAGATAGTTCTTGTGGAATTGGCAAAGTGACATTTGGAAGCCCATAGAGGGCTATGGTGAAAAAGGTAATATTCTCAGATGAAATCTGGAAAGAAGCTTTCTGAGAAACTGCTTAGTGTTCTGTTAATTCATCTCACAGAGTTACATGTGTATTTCGTGGATCTCTTTGCTAGCCTTTTTTCTGTGGAATCTGAGAACAGATATTTCGGATCCCTTTGAAGACCATAGGGGCAAAGGAAATATCCTCCGATAATAAAGAGAAAGAAGCTTTCGGAGAAACTTCTTTGTGTTCTGTGAAATCATCTCACAGAGATACAGCTTTCCCCTCAAGACGCCTTTCGCTAAGACAGTTCTTGTGGAATTGGCAAAGTGATATTTGGAAGCCCATAGAGGGCTATGGTGAAAAAGGAAATATACTCAGATGAAATCTGGAAAGAAGCTTTCTGAGAAACTGCTTAGTGTTCTGTTAATTCATCTCACAGATTTACATCTGTATTTCGTGGATCTATTTTCTAGCCTTATTTCTGTGGAATCTGAGAACAGATATTTCGGATCCCTTTGGAGACTATAGGGCTAAAGGAAATATCCCGCGATAACAAAGAGAAAGAAGCTTTCTGAGAAACTTCTTTGTGTTCTGTGAAATCATCTCACAGAATTACAGCTTTCCCCTCAAGAAGCCTTTCGCTAAGACAGTTCTTGTGGAATTCGCAAAGTGATATTGGAAGCCCATAGAGGGCTATGGTGAAAAAGGAAATATCCTCATATGAAATCTGGAATGAAGCATTCTGAGAAACTGCTCTGTGATGTGAGACTTCCACTCACATAATTACATCTGTATTTCGTGCATCTCTTTGCTAGCCTTATTTCTGTGGAATCTGAGAACAGATATTTCGGATTCCTTTGAAGACCATAGGGGCAAAGGAAATATCCTCCGATAACAAAGAGAAAGAAGCTTTCGTAGAAACTTCCTTGTGATTTGTGAAATCATCTCACAGAGTTACAGCTTTCCCCTCAAGAAGCCTTTCGCTAAGACAGTTCTTGTGGAATTGGCAAAGTGATATTTGGAAGCCCATAGAGGGCTATGGTGAAAAAGGAAATATCCTCAGATGAAATCTGGAAAGAAGCTTTCTGAGAAAGTGCTCTGTGATGTGTGACTTCCACTCACAGAGTTACATCTGTATTTCGTGGATCTCTTTACTAGCCTTATTTCTGTGGATTCTGAGAACAGATATTTCGGATCCCTTTGAAGACTATAGGGCCAAAGGAAATATCCTCCGATAACAAAGAGAAAGAAGCTTTCTGAGAAACTTCTTTGTGTTCTGTGAAATCATCTCACAGAGTTACAGCTTTCCCCTCAAGAAGCCTTTCGCTAAGATAGTTCTTGTGGAATTGGCAAAGTGACATTTGGAAGCCCATAGAGGGCTATGGTGAAAAAGGAAATATCCTCAGATGAAATCTGGAAAGAAGCTTTCTGAGAAACTGCTCTGTGATGTGTGACTTCCACTCACAGTGTTACATCTGTATTTCGTGGATTTCTTTGCTAGCCTTATTTCTGTGGATTCTGAGAACAGATATTTCTGATCCCTTTGGAGACTATAGGGCTAAAGGAAATATCCTGCGATAACAAAGAGAAAGAAGCTTTCTGAGAAACTTCTTTGTGTTCTGTGAAATCATCTCACAGAATTACAGCTTTCCCCTCAAGAAGCCTTTCGCTAAGACAGTTCTTGTGGAATTCGCAAAGTGATATTGGAAGCCCATAGAGGGCTATGGTGAAAAAGGAAATATCCTCATATGAAATCTGGAATGAAGCATTCTGGGAAACTGCTCTGTGATGTGAGACTTCCACTCACAGAATTACATCTGTATTTCGTGGATCTCTTTGCTAGCCTTATTTCTGTGGAATCTGAGAACAGATATTTCGGATTCCTTTGAAGACCATAGGGGCAAAGGAAATATCCTCCGATAACAAAGAGAAAGAAGCTTTCGTAGAAACTTCCTTGTGTTTTGTGAAATCATCTCACAGAGTTACAGCTTTCCCCTCAAGAAGCCTTTCGCTAAGACAGTTCTTGTGGAATTGGCAACGTGATATTTGGAAGCCCATAGAGGGCTATGGTGAAAAAGGAAATATCTCAGATGAAATCTGGAAAGAAGCTTTCTGAGAAACTGCTTAGTGTTCTGTTAATTCATCTCTCAGAGTTACATCTGTATTTCGTGGATCTCTTTGCTAGCCGTATTTCTGTGGAATCTGAGAACAGATATTTCGGATCCCTTTGAAGACTATAGGGCCAAAGGAAATATCCTCCGATAACAAAGAGAAAGAAGATTTCTGAGAAACTTCTTTGTGTTCTGTGAAATCATCTCACAGAGTTACAGCTTTCCCCTCAAGAAGCCTTTCGTTAAGATAGTTCTTGTGGAATTGGCAAAGTGACATTTGGAAGCCCATAGAGGGCTATGGTGAAAAAGGTAATATTCTCAGATGAAATCTGGAAAGAAGCTTTCTGAGAAACTGCTTAGTGTTCTGTTAATTCATCTCACAGAGTTACATGTGTATTTCGTGGATCTCTTTGCTAGCCTTTTTTCTGTGGAATCTGAGAACAGATATTTCGGATCCCTTTGAAGACCATAGGGGCAAAGGAAATATCCTCCGATAATAAAGAGAAAGAAGCTTTCGGAGAAACTTCTTTGTGTTCTGTGAAATCATCCCACAGAGATACAGCTTTCCCCTCAAGACACCTTTCGCTAAGACAGTTCTTGTGGAATTGGCAAAGTGATATTTGGAAGCCCATAGAGGGCTATGGTGAAAAAGGAAATATACTCAGATGAAATCTGGAAAGAAGCTTTCTGAGAAACTGCTTAGTGTTCTGTTAATTCCTCTCACAGATTTACATCTGTATTTCGTGGATCTCTTTTCTAGCCTTATTTCTGTGGAATCTGAGAACAGATATTTCGGATCCCTTTGGAGACTATAGGGCTAAAGGAAATATCCTGCGATAACAAAGAGAAAGAAGCTTTCTGAGAAACTTCTTTGTGTTCTGTGAAATCATCTCACAGAATTACAGCTTTCCCCTCAAGAAGCCTTTCGCTAAGACAGTTCTTGTGGAATTCGCAAAGTGATATTGGAAGCCCATAGAGGGCTATGGTGAAAAAGGAAATATCCTCATATGAAATCTGGAATGAAGCATTCTGAGAAACTGCTCTGTGATGTGAGACTTCCACTCACATAATTACATCTGTATTTCGTGCATCTCTTTGCTAGCCTTATTTCTGTGGAATCTGAGAACAGATATTTCGGATTCCTTTGAAGACCATAGGGGCAAAGGAAATATCCTCCGATAACAAAGAGAAAGAAGCTTTCGTAGAAACTTCCTTGTGTTTTGTGAAATCATCTCACAGAGTTACAGCTTTCCCCTCAAGAAGCCTTTCGCTAAGACAGTTCTTGTGGAATTGGCAAAGTGATATTTGGAAGCCCATAGAGGGCTATGGTGAAAAAGGAAATATCCTCAGATGAAATCTGCAAAGAAGCTTTCTGAGAAAGTGCTCTGTGATGTGTGACTTCCACTCACAGAGTTACATCTGTATTTCGTGGATCTCCTTACTAGCCTTATTTCTGTGGATTCTGAGAACAGATATTTCTGATCCCTTTGAAGACTATAGGGCCAAAGGAAATATCCTCCGATAACAAAGAGAAAGAAGCTTTCTGAGAAACTTCTTTGTGTTCTGTGAAATCATCTCACAGAGTTACAGCTTTCCCCTCAAGAAGCCGTTCGCTAAGATAGTTCTTGTGGAATTGGCAAAGTGACATTTGGAAGCCCATAGAGGGCAATGGTGAAAAAGGAAATATCCTCAGATGAAATCTGGAAAGAAGCTTTCTGAGAAACTGCTTAGTGTTCTGTTAATTCATCTCACAGAGTTACATCTGTATTTCGTGGATCTCTTTGCTAGCCTTATTTCTGTGGAATCTGAGAACAGATATTTCGGATCCCTTTGAAGACCATAGGGCCAAAGGAAATATCCTCGGAAAACAAAGAGAAAGAAGCTTTCTGAGAAACTTCTTTGTGTTCTGTGAAATCATCTCACAGAGTTACAGCTTTCCCCTCAAGAAGCCTTTCGCTAAGACAGTTCTTGTGGAATTGGCAAAGTGATATTTGGAAGCCCATAGAGGGCTATGGTGAAAAAGGAAATATCCTCAGATGAAATCTGGAAAGAAGCTTTCTGAGAAACTGCTCTGTGATGTGTGACTTCCACTCACAGTGTTACATCTGTATTTCGTGGATCTCTTTGCTAGCCTTATTTCTGTGGATTCTGAGAACAGATATTTCTGATCCCTTTTAAGACTCTAAGGCCAAAGGAAATATCCTCCGATAACAAAGAGAAAGAAGCTTTCTGAGAAACTTCTTTGTGTTCTGTGAAATCATCTCACAGAGTTACTGCTTTCCCCTCAAGAAGCCGTTCGCTAAGACCATTCTTGTGGAATTGGCAAAGTGACATTTGGACGCCCATAGAGGGCTATGGTGAAAAAGGAAATATCCTCAGATGAAATCTGGAAAGAAGCTTTCTGAGAAACTGCTTAGTGTTCTGTTAATTCATCTCTCAGAGTTACATCTGTATTTCGTGGATCTCTTTGCTAGCCTTATTTCTGTGGAATCTGAGAACAGATATTTCGGATCCCTTTGAAGACCATAGGGCCAAAGGAAATATCCTCGGATAACAAAGAGAAAGAAGCTTTCTGAGAAACTTCTTTGTGTTCTGTGAAATCATCTCACAGAGTTACAGCTTTCCCCTCAAGAAGCCTTTCGCTAAGACACTTCTTGTGGAATTGGCAAAGTGATATTTGGAAGCCCATAGATGGCTATTGTGAAAAAGGAAATATCCTCAGATGAAATTTGGAAAGAAATTTTCTGAGAAACTCCTCTGTGATGTGTGACTTCCACTCACAGAGTTACATCTGTATTTCGTGGATCTCTTTGCTAGCCTTATTTCTGTGGAATCTGAGAACAGATATTTCTGATCCCTTTGAAAACTGTAGGGCCAAAGGAAATATCCTCCGATAACAAAGAGAAAGAAGCTTTCTGAGAAACTTCTTTGTGTTCTGTGAAATCATCTCACAGAGTTACAGCTTTCCCCTCAAGAAGCCTTTTGCTAAGACACTTCTTGTGGAATGGGCAAAGTGATATTTGGAAGCCCATAGAGGGCTATTGTGAAAAAGGAAATATCCTCAGATGAAATTTGGAAAGAAGTTTTCTGAGAAAATCCTCTGTGATGTGTGACTTCCACTCACAGAGTTACATCTGTATTTCGTGGATCTCTTTGCTAGCCTTATTTCTGTGGAATCTGAGAACAGATATTTCTGATCCCTTTGAAGACTATAGGGCCAAAGGAAATATCCTCCGATAACGAAGAGAAAGAAGCTTTCTGAGAAATTTCTTTGTGTTCTCTGAAATCATCTCACAGAGTTACAGCTTACCCCTCAAGAAGCCTTTCCCTAAGATAGTTCTTGTGGAATTGTCAAAGTGACATTAGGAAGCCCATAGAGGGCTATGGTGAAAAAGGAAATATTCTCAGATGAAATCTGGAAAGAGCTTTCTGAGAAACTGCTTAGTGTTCTGTTAATTCATCTCACAGAGTTACATCTGTATTTCATGGATCTCTTTGCTAGCCTTATTTCTGTGGAATCTGAGAACAGATATTTCGGATCCCTTTGAAGACCATAGGGGCAAAGGAAATATCCTCCGATAATAAAGAGAAAGAAGCTTTCGGAGAAACTTCTTTGTGTTCTGTGAAATCATCTCACAGAGTTACAGCTTTCCCCTCAAGAAGCCTTGCGCTAAGACAGTTCTTGTGGAATTGGCAAAGTGATATTTGGAAGCCCATAGAGGGCTATGGTGAAAAAGGAAATATACTCAGATGAAATCTGGAAAGAAGCTTTCTGAAAAACTGCTTAGTGTTCTGTTAATTCATCTCACAGATTTACATCTGTATTTCGTGGATCTCTTTTCTAGCCTTATTTCTGTGGAATCTGAGAACAGATATTTCGGATCCCTTTGAAGACTATAGGGCTAAAGAAAATATCCTGCGATAACAAAGAGAAAGAAGCTTTCTGAGAAACTTCTTTGTGTTCTGTGAAATCATCTCACAGAGTTACAGCTTTCCCCTCAAGAAGTCGTTCGCTAAGACAGTTCTTGTGGAATTGGCAAAGTGATATTTGGCAGCCCATAGAGGGCTATGGTGAAAAAGGAAATATCCTCAGATGAAATCTGGAAAGAAGCTTTCTGAGAAACTGCTATGTGATGTGTGACTTCCACTCACAGAGTTACATCTGTATTTCGTGGATCTCTTTGCTAGCCTTATCTCTGTGGAATCTGAGAACAGATATTTCTGATCCCTTTGAAGACTATAGGGCCAAAGGAAATATCCTCCGATAACAAAGAGAAAGAAGCTTTCTGAGAAACTTCTTTGTGTTCTGTGAAATCATCTCACAGAGTTACAGCTTTCTCCTCAAGAAGCCTTTCGCTAAGACAGTTCTTGTGGAATTGGCAAAGTGATATTTGGAAGCCCATAGAGGGCTATGTTGAAAAAGGAAATATCCTCAGATGAAATCTGGAGAGAAGCTTTCTGAGAAACTGCTTAGTGTTCTGTTAATTCATCTCACAGAGTTACATCTGTATTTCGTGGATCTCTTTGCTACCCTTATTTCTGTGCAATCTGAGAACAGATATTGCGGATCCCTTTGAAGACTATAGGGCCAAAGGAAATATCCTCCGATAACAAAGAGAAAGAAGCTTTCTGGGAAACTTCTTTGTGTTCTGGGAAATCATCTCACAGCGTTACATCTTTCCCCTCAAGAAGCCTTTCGCTAAGACAGTTCTTGTGGAATTGGCAAAGTGATATTTGGAAGCCCATAGAGAGCTATGGTGAAAAAGGAAATATCCTCAGATGAAATCTGGAAAGAAGCTTTCTGAGAAACTGCTCTGTGATGTGTGACTTCCACTCACAGTGTTACATCTGTATTTCGTGGATCTCTTTGCTAGCCTTATTTCTGTGGAATCTGAAAACAGATATTTCTGATCCCTTTGAAGACTATAGGGCCAAAGGAAATATCCTCCGATAACAAAGAGAAAGAAGCTTTCTGAGAAACGTCTTTGTGTTCTGTGAAATCATCTCACAGAGTTACAGCTTTCCCCTCAAGAAGCCTTTCGCTAAGATAGTTCTTGTGGAATTGGCAAAGTGATATTTGGAAGCCCATAGATGGCTATTGTGAAAAAGGAAATATCCTCAGATGAAATTTGGAAAGAAGTTTTCTGAGAAACTCCTCTGTGATGTGTGACTTCCACTCACAGAGTTACATCTGTATTTCGTGGATCTCTTTGCTAGCCTTATTTCTGTGGAATCTGAGAACAGATATTTCTGATCCCTTTGAAAACTGTAGGGCCAAAGGAAATATCCTCCGATAACAAAGAGAAAGAAGCTTTCTGAGAAACTTCTTTGTGTTCTGTGAAATCATCTCACAGAGTTACAGCTTTCCCCTCAAGAAGCCTTTCGCTAAGACAGTTCTTGTGGAATTGGCAAAGTGATATTTGGAAGCCCATAGAGGGCTATGGTGAAAAAGGAAATATCCTCTGATGAAATATGGATAGAAGCTTTCTGAGAAACTGCTTAGTGTTCTGTTAATTCATCTCACAGAGTTACATCTGTATTTCGTGGATCCCTTTGCTAGCCTTATTTCTGTGGAATCTGAGAACAGCTATTTCGGATCCCTTTGAAGATCATAGGGAGAAAGGAAATATCCTCCGATAACAAAGAGAAAGAAGCTTTCTGAGAAACTTCTTTGTGTTCTGTGAAATCATCTCACAGAGTTACAGCTTTCCCCTCAAGAAGCCGTTCGCTAAGACAGTTCTTGTGGAATTGGCAAAGTGATATTTGGAAGCCCATAGAGGGCTATGGTGAAAATGGAAATATCCTCAGATGAAATCTGGAAAGAAGATTTCTGAGAAACTGCTCTGTGATGTGTGACTTCCACTCACAGAGTTACATCTGTATTTCGTGGATCTCTTTGCTAGCCTTATTTCTGTGGAATCTGAGAACAGATATTTCTGATCCCTTTGAAGACTATAGGGCCAAAGAAATATCCTCCGATAACAAAGAGAAAGAAGCTTTCTGAGAAACTTCTTTGTGTTCTGTGAAATCATCTCACAGAGTTACAGCTTTCCCCTCAAGAAGCCGTTCGCTAAGACAGTTCTTGTGGAATTGGCAAAGTGACATTTGGAAGCCCATAGAGGGCTATGGTGAAAAAGGAAATATCCTCAGATGAAATCTGGAAAGAAGATTTCTGAGAAACTGCTTTGTGTTCTGTTAATTCATCTCACAGAGTTACATCTGTATTTCGTGGATCTCTTTGCTAGCCTTATTTTTGAGGAATCTGAGAACAGATATTTCGGATCCCTTTGAAGTCTATAGGGCCAAAGTAAATATCCTCCGATAACAAAGAGAAAGAAGCTTTCTGAGAAACTTCTTTGTGTTCTGTGAAATCATCTCACAGAGTTACAGCTTTCCCCTCAAGAAGCCTTTTGCTAAGACACTTCTTGTGGAATGGGCAAAGTGATATTTGGAAGCCCATAGAGGGCTATTGTGAAAAAGGAAATATCCTCAGATGAAATTTGGAAAGAAGTTTTCTGAGAAAATCCTCTGTGATGTGTGACTTCCACTCACAGAGTTACATCTGTATTTCGTGGATCTCTTTGCTAGCCTTATTTCTGTGGAATCTGAGAACAGATATTTCTGATCCCTTTGAAGACTATAGGGCAAAAGGAAATATCCTCCGATAACAAAGAGAAAGAAGCTTTCTGAGAAATTTCTTTGTGTTCTCTGAAATCATCTCACAAAGTTACAGCTTACCCCTCAAGAAGCCTTTCCCTAAGATAGTTCTTGTGGAATTGTCAAAGTGACATTAGGAAGCCCATAGAGGGCTATGGTGAAAAAGGAAATATTCTCAGATGAAATCTGGAAAGAAGCTTTCTGAGAAACTGCTTAGTGTTCTGTTAATTCATCTCACAGAGTTACATCTGTATTTCATGGATCTCTTTGCTAGCCTTATTTCTGTGGAATCTGAGAACAGATATTTCGGATCCCTTTGAAGACCATAGGGGCAAAGGAAATATCCTCCGATAATAAAGAGAAAGAAGCTTTCGGAGAAACTTCTTTGTGTTCTGTGAAATCATCTCACAGAGTTACAGCTTTCCCCTCAAGAAGCCTTTCGCTAAGACAGTTCTTGTGGAATTGGCAAAGTGATATTTGGAAGCCCATAGAGGGCTATGGTGAAAAAGGAAATATACTCAGATGAAATCTGGAAAGAAGCTTTCTGAGAAACTGCTTAGTGTTCTGTTAATTCATCTCACAGATTTACATCTGTACTTCGTGGATCTCTTTTCTAGCCTTATCTCTGTGGAATCTGAGAACAGATATTTCTGATCCCTTTGAAGACTATAGGGCCAAAGGAAATATCCTCCGATAACAAAGAGAAAGAAGCTTTCTGAGAAACTTCTTTGTGTTCTGTGAAATCATCTCACAGAGTTACAGCTTTCTCCTCAAGAAGCCTTTCGCTAAGACAGTTCTTGTGGAATTGGCAAAGTGATATTTGGAAGCCCATAGAGGGCTATGTTGAAAAAGGAAATATCCTCAGATGAAATCTGGAGAGAAGCTTTCTGAGAAACTGCTTAGTGTTCTGTTAATTCATCTCACAGAGTTACATCTGTATTTCGTGGATCTCTTTGCTAGCCTTATTTCTGTGCAATCTGAGAACAGATATTGCGGATCCCTTTGAAGACTATAGGGCCAAAGGAAATATCCTCCGATAACAAAGAGAAAGAAGCTTTCTGGGAAACTTCTTTGTGTTCTGGGAAATCATCTCACAGCGTTACATCTTTCCCCTCAAGAAGCCTTTCGCTAAGACAGTTCTTGTGGAATTGGCAAAGTGATATTTGGAAGCCCATAGAGAGCTATGGTGAAAAAGGAAATATCCTCAGATGAAATCTGGAAAGAAGCTTTCTGAGAAACTGCTCTGTGATGTGTGACTTCCACTCACAGTGTTACATCTGTATTTCGTGGATCTCTTTGCTAGCCTTATTTCTGTGGAATCTGAAAACAGATATTTCTGATCCCTTTGAAGACTATAGGGCCAAAGGAAATATCCTCCGATAACAAAGAGAAAGAAGCTTTCTGAGAAACGTCTTTGTGTTCTGTGAAATCATCTCACAGAGTTACAGCTTTCCCCTCAAGAAGCCTTTCGCTAAGATAGTTCTTGTGGAATTGGCAAAGTGACATTTGGAAGCCCACCGAGGGGTATCATGAAAAAGGAAATATCCTCAGATGAAATCTGGAAAGAATCTTTCTGAGAAACT
This sequence comes from Macaca nemestrina, assembly GCF_043159975.1. Lineage (NCBI taxonomy): Eukaryota > Metazoa > Chordata > Mammalia > Primates > Cercopithecidae > Macaca > Macaca nemestrina. The sequence goes on along the minus strand of NC_092142.1, from coordinate 35,337,703 downwards.
GCTTAGTGTTCTGTTAATTTATCTCACAGAGTTACATCTGTATTTCGTGGATCTCTTTGCTAGCCTTATATCTGTGGAATCTGAGAACAGATATTTCGGATCCCTTTGAAGACCATAGGGCCAAAGGAAATATCGTCGGATAACAAAGAGAAAGAAGCTGTCGGAGAAACTTCTTTGTGTTCTGTGAAATCATCTCACAGAGTTACAGCTTTCCCCTCAAGAAGCCTTTCGCTAAGACACTACTTGTGGAATTGGCAAAGTGATATTTGGAAGCCCATAGAGGGCTATGGTGAAAAAGGAAATATCCTCAGATGAAATCTGGAAAGAAGCTTTCTGAGAAACTGCTTAGTGTTCTGTTAATTCATCTCACAGAGTTACATCTGTATTTCGTGGATCTCTTTGCTAGCTTTATTTCTGTGGAATCTGAGAACAGATATTTCGGATCCCTTTGATGTCTATAGGGCCAAAGGAAATATCCTCCGATAACAAAGAGAAAGAAGCTTTCTGAGAAACTTCTTTGTGTTCTGTGAAATCATCTCACAGAGTTACAGCTTTCTCCTCAAGAAGCCTTTCGCTAAGACACTTCTTGTGGAATTGGCAAAGTGATATTTGGAAGCCCATAGAGGGCTATTGTGAAAAAGGAAATATCCTCAGATGAAATTTGGAAAGAAGCTTTCTGAGAAACTGCTCTGTGATGTGTGACTTCCATTCACAGAGTTACATCTGTATTTCATGGATCTCTTTGCTAGCCTTATTTCTGTGGAATCTGAGAACAGATATTTCGGATCCCTTTGAAGACTGTAGGGCCTAAGGAAATATCCTCCGATAACAAAGAGAAAGAAGCTTTCTGAGAAACTACTTTGTGTTCTGGGAAATCATCTCACGGAGTTACAGCTTTCCCCTCAAGAAGCCTTTCGCTAAGACAGTTCTTGTGGAATTGGCAAAGTGATATTTGGAAGCCCATAGAGGGCTATTGTGAAAAAGGAAATATCCTCAGATGAAATCTGGAAAGAATCTTTCTGAGAAACTGCTTAGTGTTCTGTTAATTCATCTCACAGAGTTACATCTGTATTTCGTGGATCCCTTTCCTAGCCTTATTTCTGTGGAATCTGAGAACAGATATTTCGGATCCCTTTGAAGACCATAGGGCCAAAGGAAATATCCTCCGATAACAAAGAGAAAGAAGCTTTCTGAGAAACTTCTTTGTGTTCTGTGAAATCATCTCACAGAGTTACAGCTTTCCCCTCAAGAAGCCTTTCGCTAAGAGAGTTCTTGTGGAATTGGCAAAGTGATATTTGGAACCCCTAGAGGGCTATGGTGAAAAAGGAAATATCCTCAGATGAAATCTGGAAAGAAGTTTTCTGAGAAACTACTCTGTGATGTGTGACTTCCACTCACAGAGTTACAGGTGTATTTCGTGGATCTCTTTGCTAGCCTTATTTCTGTGGAATCTGAGAAGAGATATTTCGGATCCCTTTGAAGACTATAGGGCCAAAGGAAATATCCTCCGATAACAAAGAGAAAGAAGCTTTCTGAGAAACTTCTTTGTGTTCTGGGAAATCATCTCACAGAGTTACAGCTTTCCCCTCAAGAAGCCTTTCGCTAAGACAGTTCCTGTGGAATTGGCAAAGTGATATTTGGAAACCCATAGAGGGCTATGTTGAAAAAGGAAATATCCTCAGATGAAATCTGGAGAGAAGCTTTCTGAGAAACTGCTTAGTGTTGTGTTAATTCATCTCACAGAGTTACATCTGTATTTCGTGGATCTCTTTGCTACCCTTATTTCTGTGCAATCTGAGAACAGATATTGCGGATCCCTTTGAAGACTATAGGGCCAAAGGAAATATCCTCCGATAACAAAGAGAAAGAAGCTTTCTGGGAAACTTCTTTGTATTCTGTGAAATCATCTCACAGAGTTACAGCTTTCCCCTCAAGAAGCCTTTCCCTAAGACAGTTCTTTTGGAATTGGCAAAGTGATATTTGGAAGCCCATAGAGGGCTATGGTGAAAAAGGAAATATCCTCAGATGAAATCTGGAAAGAAGCTTTCTGAGAAACTGCTTAGTGTTCTGTTAATTTATCTCACAGGGTTACATCTGTATTTCGTGAATCACTTTGCTAGCCTTATTTCCGTGGAATATGAGAACAGCTATTTCGGAACCCTTTGAAGAGCATAGGGCCAAAGGAAATATCCTCCGATAACAAAGAGAAAGAAGCTTTCTGAGAAACTTCTTTGTGTTCTGTGAAATCATCTCACAGAGTTACAGCTTTCCTCTCAAGAAGCCGTTCGCTAAGACAGTTCTTGTGGAATTGGCAAAGTGATATTTGGAAGCCCATAGAGGGCTATGGTGAAAAAGGAAATATCCTCAGATGAAATCTGTAAAGAAGTTTTCTGAGAAACTACTCTGTGATGTGTGACTTCCACTCACAGAGTTACATCTGTATTTCGTGGATCTCTTTACTAGCCTTATTTCTGTGCAATCTGAGAACAGATATTTCTGATTCCTTTGAAGACTATAGGGCCAAAGGAAATATCCTCCGATAACAAAGAGAAAGAAGCTTTCTGAGAAACTTCTTTGTGTTCTGGGAAATCATCTCACAGCGTTACATCTTTCCCCTCAAGAAGCCTTTCGCTAAGACAGTTCTTGTGGAATTGGCAAAGTGATATTTGGAAGCCCATAGAGAGCTATGGTGAAAAAGGAAATATCCTCAGATGAAATCTGGAAAGAAGCTTTCTGAGAAACTGCTCTGTGATGTGTGACTTCCACTCACAGTGTTACATCTGTATTTCGTGTATCTCTTTGCTAGCCTTATTTCTGTGGAATCTGAAAACAAATATTTCTGATCCCTTTGAAGACTATAGGGCCAAAGGAAATATCCTCCGATAACAAAGAGAAAGAAGCTTTCTGAGAAACGTCTTTGTGTTCTGTGAAATCATCTCACAGAGTTACAGCTTTCCCCTCAAGAAGCCTTTCGCTAAGATAGTTCTTGTGGAATTGGCAAAGTGACATTTGGAAGCCCATCGAGGGCTATCATGAAAAAGGAAATATCCTCAGATGAAATCTGGAAAGAATCTTTCTGAGAAACTGCTTAGTGTTCTGTTAATTTATCTCACAGAGTTACATCTGTATTTCGTGGATCTCTTTGCTAGCCTTATATCTGTGGAATCTGAGAACAGATATTTCGGATCCCTTTGAAGACCATAGGGCCAAAGGAAATATCGTCGGATAACAAAGAGAAAGAAGCTGTCGGAGAAACTTCTTTGTGTTCTGTGAAATCATCTCACAGAGTTACAGCTTTCCCCTCAAGAAGCCTTTCGCTAAGACACTACTTGTGGAATTGGCAAAGTGATATTTGGAAGCCCATAGAGGGCTATGGTGAAAAAGGAAATATCCTCAGATGAAATCTGGAAAGAAGCTTTCTGAGAAACTGCTTAGTGTTCTGTTAATTCATCTCACAGAGTTACATCTGTATTTCGTGGATCTCTTTGCTAGCTTTATTTCTGTGGAATCTGAGAACAGATATTTCGGATCCCTTTGAAGTCTATAGGGCCAAAGGAAATATCCTCCGATAACAAAGAGAAAGAAGCTTTCTGAGAAACTTCTTTGTGTTCTGTGAAATCATCTCACAGAGTTACAGCTTTCTCCTCAAGAAGCCTTTCGCTAAGACACTTCTTGTGGAATTGGCAAAGTGATATTTGGAAGCCCATAGAGGGCTATTGTGAAAAAGGAAATATCCTCAGATGAAATTTGGAAAGAAGCTTTCTGAGAAACTGCTCTGTGATGTGTGACTTCCATTCACAGAGTTACATCTGTATTTCATGGATCTCTTTGCTAGCCTTATTTCTGTGGAATCTGAGAACAGATATATCGGATCCCTTTGAAGACTGTAGGGCCTAAGGAAATATCCTCCGATAACAAAGAGAAAGAAGCTTTCTGAGAAACTACTTTGTGTTCTGGGAAATCATCTCACAGAGTTACAGCTTTCCCCTCCAGAAGCCTTTCGCTAAGACAGTTCTTGTGGAATTGGCAAAGTGATATTTGGAAGCCCATAGAGGGCTATGGTGAAAAAGGAAATATCCTCAGATGAAATCTGGAAAGAATCTTTCTGAGAAACTGCTTAGTGTTCTGTTAATTCATCTCACAGAGTTACATCTGTATTTCGTGGATCCCTTTCCTAGCCTTATTTCTGTGGAATCTGAGAACAGATATTTCGGATCCCTTTGAAGACCATAGGTCCAAAGGAAATATCCTCCGATAACAAAGAGAAAGAAGCTTTCTGAGAAACTTCTTTGTGTTCTGTGAAATCATCTCACAGAGTTACAGCTTTCCCCTCAAGAAGCCTTTCGCTAAGAGAGTTCTTGTGGAATTGGCAAAGTGATATTTGGAACCCCTAGAGGGCTATGGTGAAAAAGGAAATATCCTCAGATGAAATCTGGAAAGAAGTTTTCTGAGAAACTACTCTGTGATGTGTGACTTCCACTCACAGAGTTACAGCTGTATTTCGTGGATCTCTTTGCTAGCCTTATTTCTGTGGAATCTGAGAAGAGATATTTCGGATCCCTTTGAAGACTATAGGGCCAAAGGAAATATCCTCCGATAACAAAGAGAAAGAAGCTTTCTGAGAAACTTCTTTGTGTTCTGGGAAATCATCTCACAGAGTTACAGCTTTCCCCTCAAGAAGCCTTTCGCTAAGACAGTTCTTGTGGAATTGGCAAAGTGATATTTGGAAGCCCATAGAGGGCTATGGTGAAAAAGGAAATGTCCTCAGAAGAAATCTGGAAAGAAGCTTTCTGAGAAACTGCTCTGTGATGTGTGACTTCCACTCACAGTGTTACATCTGTATTTCGCGGATCTATTTTCTAGCCTTATTTCTGTGGAATCTGAGAACAGATATTTAGGTTCCCTTTGGAGACTATAGGGCCAAAGGAAATATCCTGCGATAACAAAGAGAAAGAAGCTTTCTGAGAACCTTCTTTGTGTTCTGTGAAATCATCTCACAGAGTTACAGCTTTCCCCTCAAGAAGCCTGTCGCTAAGACCGTTCTTGTGGAATTGGCAAAGTGATATTTGGAAGCCCATAGAGGGCTATGGTGAAAAAGGAAATATCCTCAGATGAAATCTGGAAAGAAGCTTTCTGAGAAACTGCTTAGTGTTCTGTTAATTCATCTCACAGGGTTACATCTGCATTTCGTGGATCTCTTTGCTAGCTTTATTTCTGTGGAATCTGAGAACAGATATTTCGGATCCCTTTGAAGTCTACAGGGCCAAAGCAAATATCCTCCGATAACAAAGAGAAAGAAGCTTTCTGAGAAACTTCTTTGTGTTCTGTGAAATCATCTCACAGAGTTACAGCTTTCCCCTCAAGAATCCTTTCGCTAAGACACTTCTTGTGGAATTGGCAAAGTGATATTTGGAAGCCCATAGAGGGCTATTGTGAAAAAGGAAATATCCTCAGATGAAATTTGGAAAGAAGCTTTCTGAGAAACTGCTCTGTGATGTGTGACCTCCACTCACAGAGTTACATCTGTATTTCGTGGATCTCTTTGCTAGACTTATTTCTGTGGAATCTGAGAACAGATATTTCTGATCCCTTTGAAGACTATAGGGCCTAAGGAAATATCCTCCGATAACAAAGAGAAAGAAGCTTTCTGAGAAACTTCTTGTATTCTGTGAAATCATCTCACAGAGTTACAGCTTTCCCCTCAAGAAGCCTTTCGCTAAGACAGTTCTTGTGGAATTGGCAAAGTGATATTTGGAAGCCCATAGAGGGCTATGGTGAAAAAGGAAATATCCTCAGATGAAATCTGGAAAGAATCTTTCTGAGAAACTGCTTAGTGTTCTGTTAATTCATCTCACAGAGTTACATCTTTATTTCGTGGATCCCTTTCCTAGCCTTATTTCTGTGGAATCTGAGAACAGATATTTCGGATCCCTTTGAAGACCATAGGGCCAAAGGAAATATCCTCCGATAACAAAGAGAAAGAAGCTTTCTGAGAAACTTCTTTGTGTTCTGTGAAATCATCTCACAGAGTTACAGCTTTCCCCTCAAGAAGCCTTTCGCTAAGACAGTTCTTGTGGAATTGGCAAAGTGATATTTGGAACCCCTAAAGGGCTATTGTGAAAAAGGAAATATCCTCAGATGAAATCTGGAAAGAAGTTTTCTGAGAAACTACTCTGTGATGTGTGACTTCCAGTCACAGGGTTACATCTGTATTTCGTGGATCTCTTTGCTAGCCTTATTTCTGTGGAATCTGAGAACAGATATTTCTGATCCCTTTGAAGACCATAGGGCCAAAGGAAATATCCTCCAATAACAAAGAGAAAGAAGCTTTCTGAGAAACTTCTTTGTGTTGTGTGAAATCATCTCAGAGAGTTACAGCTTTCCCCTCAAGAATCCTTTCGCTAAGGCAGTTCTTGTGGAATTCGCAAAGTGATATTGGAAGCCCATAGAGGGCTATGGTGAAAAAGGAAATATCCTCAGATGAAATATGGAATGAAGCCTTCTGAGAAACTGCTCTGTGATGTGTGACTTCCACTCACAGAGTTACATCTGTATTTCGTGGATCCCTTTGCTAGCCTTATTTCTGTGGAATCTGAGAACAGATATTTCGGATCCCTTTGAAGACCATAGGACCAATGGAAATATCCTCCGATAACAAAGAGAAAGAAGCTTTCTGAGAAACTTCTTTGTGTTCTGTGAAATCATCTCACAGAGTTACAGCTTTCCCCTCAAGAAGTCTTTCGCTAAGACAGTTCTTGTACAATTGGCAAAGTGATATTTGGAAGCCCATAGAGGGCTATGGTGAAAAAGGAAATATCCTCAGATGAAATCTGGAAAGAAGTTTTCTGAGAAACTGCTCTGTGATGTGTGACTTCCACTCACAGAGTTACATCTGTATTTCGTGGATCTCTTTGCTAGCCTTATTTCTGTGGAATCTGAGAACAGATATTTCTGATCCCTTTGAAGACTATAGGGCCAAAGGAAATATCATCCGATAACAAAGAGAAAGAAGCTTTCTGAGAAACTTCTTTGTGTTCTGTGAAATCATCTCACAGAGTTTCACCTTTCCCCTCAAGAAGCCTTTCGCTAAGATAGTTCTTGTGGAATTGGCAAAGTGATATTTGGAAGCCCGTAGAGGGCTATGGTGAAAAAGGAAATATCGTCAGATGAAATCTGGAAAGAAGCTTTCTGAGAAACTACTTAGTGTTCTGTTAATTCATCTCACAGAGTTACATCTGTATTTCGTGGATCTCTTTGCTAGCCTTATTTCTGTGGAATCTGAAAAGAGATATTTCGGATCCCTTTGAAGACCATAGGGCAAAGTAAATATCCTCCGATAACAAAGAGAAAGAAGCTTTCTGAGAAACTTCTTTGTGTTCTGTGAAATCATCTCACAGAGTTACAGCTTTCCCGTCAAGAAGCCTTTCGCTAAGACAGTTCTTGTGGAATTGGGAAATGATATTTGGAAGCCCGTAGAGGGCTATGGTGAAAAAGGAAATATCCTCAGATGAAATCTGGAAAGAAGCTTTGTGAGAAACTGCTCTGTGATGTGTGACTTCCACTCACAGAGTTACATCTGTATTTCGTGGATCTCTTTGATAGCCTTATTTCTGTGGAATCTGAGAACAGATATTTCGGATCCCTTTGAAGACTATAGGGCCAAAGGAAATATGCTCCGATAACAAAGAGAAAGAATCTTTCTGAAAAACTTCTTTGTGTTCTGTGAAATCAACTCACACAGTTACATCTTTCCCCTCACGAAGCCTTTCGCTAAGATAGTTCTTGTGGAATTGGCAAAGTGACATTTGGTAGCCCATAGAGGGCTATGGTGAAAAAGGAAATATCCTCAGATGAAAACTGGAAAGAAGGTTTCTGAGAAACTACTTAGTGTTCTGTTAATTCGTCTCACAGAGTTACATCTGTATTTCGTGGATCTCTTTGCTAGCCTTAGTTCTGTGGAATCTGAGAACAGATATTTCGGATCCCTTTGAAGACCATAGGGCCAAAGGAAATATCCTCCGATAACAAAGAGAAAGAAGCTTTCTGAGAAACTTCTTTGTGTTCTGTGAAATCATCTCACAGAGTTACATCTTTCCCCTCAAGAAGCCTTTCTCAAAGACAGTTCTTGTGGAATTGGCAAAGTGATATTTGGAAGCCCATAGAGGGCTATGGTGAAAAAGGAAATATCCTCAGATGAAATCAGGAAAGAAGTTTTCTGAGAAACTGCTCTGTGATGTGTGACTTCCAATCACAGAGTTACATCTGTATTTCGTGGATCTCTTTGCTAGCCTTATTTCTGTGGAATCTGAGAACAGATATTTCTGATCCCTTTGAAGACTATAGGGCCAAAGGAAATATCCTCCGATAACAAAGAGAAAGATGCTTTCTGAGAAACTTCTTTGTGTTCTGTGAAATCATCTCACAGAGTTACAGCTTTCCCCTCAAGAAGCCGTTCGCTAAGACAGTTCTTGTGGAATTGGCAAAGTGACATTTGGAAGCCCATAGAGGGCTATGGTGAAAAAGGAAATATCCTCAGATGAAATCTGGAAAGAAGATTTCTGAGAAACTGCTTTGTGTTCTGTTAATTCATCTCACAGAGTTACATCTGTATTTCGTGGATCTCTTTGCTAGCCTTATTTTTGAGGAATCTGAGAACAGATATTTCGGATCCCTTTGAAGTCTATAGGGCCAAAGTAAATATCCTCCGATAACAAAGAGAAAGAAGCTTTCTGAGAAACTTCTTTGTGTTCTGTGAAATCATCTCACAGAGTTACAGCTTTCCCCTCAAGAAGCCTTTTGCTAAGACACTTCTTGTGGAATGGGCAAAGTGATATTTGGAAGCCCATAGAGGGCTATTGTGAAAAAGGAAATATCCTCAGATGAAATTTGGAAAGAAGTTTTCTGAGAAAATCCTCTGTGATGTGTGACTTCCACTCAAGAGTTACATCTGTATTTCGTGGATCTCTTTGCTAGCCTTATTTCTGTGGAATCTGAGAACAGATATTTCTGATCCCTTTGAAGACTATAGGGCCAAAGGAAATATCCTCCGATAACAAAGAGAAAGAAGCTTTCTGAGAAATTTCTTTGTGTTCTCTGAAATCATCTCACAGAGTTACAGCTTACCCCTCAAGAAGCCTTTCCCTAAGATAGTTCTTGTGGAATTGTCAAAGTGACATTAGGAAGCCCATAGAGGGCTATGGTGAAAAAGGAAATATTCTCAGATGAAATCTGGAAAGAAGCTTTCTGAGAAACTGCTTAGTGTTCTGTTAATTCATCTCACAGAGTTACATCTGTATTTCATGGATCTCTTTGCTAGCCTTATTTCTGTGGAATCTGAGAACAGATATTTCGGATCCCTTTGAAGACCATAGGGGCAAAGGAAATATCCTCCGATAATAAAGAGAAAGAAGCTTTCGGAGAAACTTCTTTGTGTTCTGTGAAATCATCTCACAGAGTTACAGCTTTCCCCTCAAGAAGCCTTTCGCTAAGACAGTTCTTGTGGAATTGGCAAAGTGATATTTGGAAGCCCATAGAGGGCTATGGTGAAAAAGGAAATATACTCAGATGAAATCTGGAAAGAAGCTTTCTGAGAAACTGCTTAGTGTTCTGTTAATTCATCTCACAGATTTACATCTGTATTTCGTGGATCTCTTTTCTAGCCTTATCTCTGTGGAATCTGTGAACAGATATTTCTGATCCCTTTGAAGACTATAGGGCCAAAGGAAATATCCTCCGATAACAAAGAGAAAGAAGCTTTCTGAGAAACTTCTTTGTGTTCTGTGAAATCATCTCACAGAGTTACAGCTTTCTCCTCAAGAAGCCTTTCGCTAAGACAGTTCTTGTGGAATTGGCAAAGTGATATTTGGAAGCCCATAGAGGGCTATGTTGAAAAAGGAAATATCCTCAGATGAAATCTGGAGAGAAGCTTTCTGAGAAACTGCTTAGTGTTCTGTTAATTCATCTCACAGAGTTACATCTGTATTTCGTGGATCTCTTTGCTAGCCTTATTTCTGTGCAATCTGAGAACAGATATTGCGGATCCCTTTGAAGACTATAGGGCCAAAGGAAATATCCTCCGATAACAAAGAGAAAGAAGCTTTCTGGGAAACTTCTTTGTGTTCTGGGAAATCATCTCACAGCGTTACATCTTTCCCCTCAAGAAGCCTTTCGCTAAGACAGTTCTTGTGGAATTGGCAAAGTGATATTTGGAAGCCCATAGAGAGCTATGGTGAAAAAGGAAATATCCTCAGATGAAATCTGGAAAGAAGCTTTCTGAGAAACTGCTCTGTGATGTGTGACTTCCACTCACAGTGTTACATCTGTATTTCGTGGATCTCTTTGCTAGCCTTATTTCTGTGGAATCTGAAAACAGATATTTCTGATCCCTTTGAAGACTATAGGGCCAAAGGAAATATCCTCCGATAACAAAGAGAAAGAAGCTTTCTGAGAAACGTCTTTGTGTTCTGTGAAATCATCTCACAGAGTTACAGCTTTCCCCTCAAGAAGCCTTTCGCTAAGATAGTTCTTGTGGAATTGGCAAAGTGACATTTGGAAGCCCATCGAGGGCTATCATGAAAAAGGAAATATCCTCAGATGAAATCTGGAAAGAATCTTTCTGAGAAACTGCTTAGTGTTCTGTTAATTTATCTCACAGAGTTACATCTGTATTTCGTGGATCTCTTTGCTAGCCTTATATCTGTGGAATCTGAGAACAGATATTTCGGATCCCTTTGAAGACCATAGGGCCAAAGGAAATATCGTCGGATAACAAAGAGAAAGAAGCTGTCGGAGAAACTTCTTTGTGTTCTGTGAAATCATCTCACAGAGTTACAGCTTTCCCCTCAAGAAGCCTTTCGCTAAGACACTACTTGTGGAATTGGCAAAGTGATATTTGGAAGCCCATAGAGGGCTATGGTGAAAAAGGAAATATCCTCAGATGAAATCTGGAAAGAAGCTTTCTGAGAAACTGCTTAGTGTTCTGTTAATTCATCTCACAGAGTTACATCTGTATTTCGTGGATCTCTTTGCTAGCTTTATTTCTGTGGAATCTGAGAACAGATATTTCGGATCCCTTTGATGTCTATAGGGCCAAAGGAAATATCCTCCGATAACAAAGAGAAAGAAGCTTTCTGAGAAACTTCTTTGTGTTCTGTGAAATCATCTCACAGAGTTACAGCTTTCTCCTCAAGAAGCCTTTCGCTAAGACACTTCTTGTGGAATTGGCAAAGTGATATTTGGAAGCCCATAGAGGGCTATTGTGAAAAAGCAAATATCCTCAGATGAAATTTGGAAAGAAGCTTTCTGAGAAACTGCTCTGTGATGTGTGACTTCCATTCACAGAGTTACATCTGTATTTCATGGATCTCTTTGCTAGCCTTATTTCTGTGGAATCTGAGAACAGATATTTCGGATCCCTTTGAAGACTGTAGGGCCTAAGGAAATATCCTCCGATAACAAAGAGAAAGAAGCTTTCTGAGAAACTACTTTGTGTTCTGGGAAATCATCTCACAGAGTTACAGCTTTCCCCTCAAGAAGCCTTTCGCTAAGACAGTTCTTGTGGAATTGGCAAAGTGATATTTGGAAGCCCATAGAGGGCTATGGTGAAAAAGGAAATATCCTCAGATGAAATCTGGAAAGAATCTTTCTGAGAAACTGCTTAGTGTTCTGTTAATTCATCTCACAGAGTTACATCTGTATTTCGTGGATCCCTTTCCTAGCCTTATTTCTGTGGAATCTGAGAACAGATATTTCGGATCCCTTTGAAGACCATAGGGCCAAAGGAAATATCCTCCGATAACAAAGAGAAAGAAGCTTTCTGAGAAACTTCTTTGTGTTCTGTGAAATCATCTCACAGAGTTACAGCTTTCCCCTCAAGGAGCCTTTCGCTAAGAGAGTTCTTGTGGAATTGGCAAAGTGATATTTGGAACCCCTAGAGGGCTATGGTTAAAAAGGAAATATCCTCAGATGAAATCTGGAAAGAAGTTTTCTGAGAAACTACTCTGTGATGTGTGACTTCCACTCACAGAGTTACAGGTGTATTTCGTGGATCTCTTTGCTAGCCTTATTTCTGTGGAATCTGAGAACAGATATTTCGGATCCCTTTGAAGACCATAGGGCCAAAGGAAATATCCTCCGATAACAAAGAGAAAGAAGCTTTCTGAGAAACTTCTTTGTGTTCTGGGAAATCATCTCACAGAGTTACAGCTTTCCCCTCAGGAAGCCTTTCGCTAAAACAGTTCCTGTGGAATTGGCAAAGTGATATTTGGAAACCCATAGAGGGCTATGTTGAAAAAGGAAATATCCTCAGATGAAATCTGGAGAGAAGCTTTCTGAGAAACTGCTTAGTGTTCTGTTAATTCATCTCACAGAGTTACATCTGTATTTCGTGGATCTCTTTGCTACCCTTATTTCTGTGCAATCTGAGAACAGATATTGCGGATCCCTTTGAAGACTATAGGGCCAAAGGAAATATCCTCCGATAACAAAGAGAAAGAAGCTTTCTGGGAAACTTCTTTGTATTCTGTGAAATCATCTCACAGAGTTACAGCTTTCCCCTCAAGAAGCCTTTCCCTAAGACAGTTCTTGTGGAATTGGCAAAGTGATATTTGGAAGCCCATAGAGGGCTATGGTGAAAAAGGAAATATCCTCAGATGAAATCTGGAAAGAAGCTTTCTGAGAAACTGCTTAGTGTTCTGTTAATTTATCTCACAGGGTTACATCTGTATTTCGTGAATCACTTTGCTAGCCTTATTTCCGTGGAATATGAGAACAGCTATTTCGGAACCCTTTGAAGAGCATAGGGCCAAAGGAAATATCCTCCGATAACAAAGAGAAAGAAGCTTTCTGAGAAACTTCTTTGTGTTCTGTGAAATCATCTCACAGAGTTACAGCTTTCCTCTCAAGAAGCCGTTCGCTAAGACAGTTCTTGTGGAATTGGCAAAGTGATATTTGGAAGCCCATAGAGGGCTATGGTGAAAAAGGAAATATCCTCAGATGAAATCTGTAAAGAAGTTTTCTGAGAAACTACTCTGTGATGTGTGACTTCCACTCACAGAGTTACATCTGTATTTCGTGGATCTCTTTACTAGCCTTATTTCTGTGCAATCTGAGAACAGATATTTCTGATTCCTTTGAAGACTATAGGGCCAAAGGAAATATCCTCCGATAACAAAGAGAAAGAAGCTTTCTGAGAAACTTCTTTGTGTTCTGGGAAATCATCTCACAGCGTTACATCTTTCCCCTCAAGAAGCCTTTCGCTAAGACAGTTCTTGTGGAATTGGCAAAGTGATATTTGGAAGCCCATAGAGAGCTATGGTGAAAAAGGAAATATCCTCAGATGAAATCTGGAAAGAAGCTTTCTGAGAAACTGCTCTGTGATGTGTGACTTCCACTCACAGTGTTACATCTGTATTTCGTGTATCTCCTTGCTAGCCTTATTTCTGTGGAATCTGAAAACAGATATTTCTGATCCCTTTGAAGACTATAGGGCCAAAGGAAATATCCTCCGATAACAAAGAGAAAGAAGCTTTCTGAGAAACGTCTTTGTGTTCTGTGAAATCATCTCACAGAGTTACAGCTTTCCCCTCAAGAAGCCTTTCGCTAAGATAGTTCTTGTGGAATTGGCAAAGTGACATTTGGAAGCCCATCGAGGGCTATCATGAAAAAGGAAATATCCTCAGATGAAATCTGGAAAGAATCTTTCTGAGAAACTGCTTAGTGTTCTGTTAATTTATCTCACAGAGTTACATCTGTATTTCGTGGATCTCTTTGCTAGCCTTATATCTGTGGAATCTGAGAACAGATATTTCGGATCCCTTTGAAGACCATAGGGCCAAAGGAAATATCGTCGGATAACAAAGAGAAAGAAGCTGTCGGAGAAACTTCTTTGTGTTCTGTGAAATCATCTCACAGAGTTACAGCTTTCCCCTCAAGAAGCCTTTCGCTAAGACACTACTTGTGGAATTGGCAAAGTGATATTTGGAAGCCCATAGAGGGCTATGGTGAAAAAGGAAATATCCTCAGATGAAATCTGGAAAGAAGCTTTCTGAGAAACTGCTTAGTGTTCTGTTAATTCATCTCACAGAGTTACATCTGTATTTCGTGGATCTCTTTGCTAGCTTTATTTCTGTGGAATCTGAGAACAGATATTTCGGATCCCTTTGAAGTCTATAGGGCCAAAGGAAATATCCTCCGATAACAAAGAGAAAGAAGCTTTCTGAGAAACTTCTTTGTGTTCTGTGAAATCATCTCACAGAGTTACAGCTTTCTCCTCAAGAAGCCTTTCGCTAAGACACTTCTTGTGGAATTGGCAAAGTGATATTTGGAAGCCCATAGAGGGCTATTGTGAAAAAGGAAATATCCTCAGATGAAATTTGGAAAGAAGCTTTCTGAGAAACTGCTCTGTGATGTGTGACTTCCATTCACAGAGTTACATCTGTATTTCATGGATCTCTTTGCTAGCCTTATTTCTGTGGAATCTGAGAACAGATATATCGGATCCCTTTGAAGACTGTAGGGCCTAAGGAAATATCCTCCGATAACAAAGAGAAAGAAGCTTTCTGAGAAACTACTTTGTGTTCTGGGAAATCATCTCACAGAGTTACAGCTTTCCCCTCCAGAAGCCTTTCGCTAAGACAGTTCTTGTGGAATTGGCAAAGTGATATTTGGAAGCCCATAGAGGGCTATGGTGAAAAAGGAAATATCCTCAGATGAAATCTGGAAAGAATCTTTCTGAGAAACTGCTTAGTGTTCTGTTAATTCATCTCACAGAGTTACATCTGTATTTCGTGGATCACTTTCCTAGCCTTATTTCTGTGGAATCTGAGAACAGATATTTCGGATCCCTTTGAAGACCATAGGGCCAAAGGAAATATCCTCCGATAACAAAGAGAAAGAAGCTTTCTGAGAAACTTCTTTGTGTTCTGTGAAATCATCTCACAGAGTTACAGCTTTCCCCTCAAGAAGCCTTTCGCTAAGAGAGTTCTTGTGGAATTGGCAAAGTGATATTTGGAACCCCTAGAGGGCTATGGTGAAAAAGGAAATATCCTCAGATGAAATCTGGAAAGAAGTTTTCTGAGAAACTACTCTGTGATGTGTGACTTCCACTCACAGAGTTACAGCTGTATTTCGTGGATCTCTTTGCTAGCCTTATTTCTGTGGAATCTGAGAAGAGATATTTCGGATCCCTTTGAAGACTATAGGGCCAAAGGAAATATCCTCCGATAACAAAGAGAAAGAAGCTTTCTGAGAAACTTCTTTGTGTTCTGGGAAATCATCTCACAGAGTTACAGCTTTCCCCTCAAGAAGCCTTTCGCTAAGACAGTTCTTGTGGAATTGGCAAAGTGATATTTGGAAGCCCATAGAGGGCTATGGTGAAAAAGGAAATGTCCTCAGAAGAAATCTGGAAAGAAGCTTTCTGAGAAACTGCTCTGTGATGTGTGACTTCCACTCACAGTGTTACATCTGTATTTCGCGGATCTCTTTTCTAGCCTTATTTCTGTGGAATCTGAGAACAGATATTTAGGTTCCCTTTGGAGACTATAGGGCCAAAGGAAATATCCTGCGATAACAAAGAGAAAGAAGCTTTCTGAGAACCTTGTTTGTGTTCTGTGAAATCATCTCACAGAGTTACAGCTTTCCCCTCAAGAAGCCTGTCGCTAAGACCGTTCTTGTGGAATTGGCAAAGTGATATTTGGAAGCCCATAGAGGGCTATGGTGAAAAAGGAAATATCCTCAGATGAAATCTGGAAAGAAGCTTTCTGAGAAACTGCTTAGTGTTCTGTTAATTCATCTCACAGGGTTACATCTGCATTTCGTGGATCTCTTTGCTAGCTTTATTTCTGTGGAATCTGAGAACAGATATTTCGGATCCCTTTGAAGTCTACAGGGCCAAAGCAAATATCCTCCGATAACAAAGAGAAAGAAGCTTTCTGAGAAACTTCTTTGTGTTCTGTGAAATCATCTCACAGAGTTACAGCTTTCCCCTCAAGAATCCTTTCGCTAAGACACTTCTTGTGGAATTGGCAAAGTGATATTTGGAAGCCCATAGAGGGCTATTGTGAAAAAGGAAATATCCTCAGATGAAATTTGGAAAGAAGCTTTCTGAGAAACTGCTCTGTGATGTGTGACCTCCACTCACAGAGTTACATCTGTATTTCGTGGATCTCTTTGCTAGACTTATTTCTGTGGAATCTGAGAACAGATATTTCTGATCCCTTTGAAGACTATAGGGCCTAAGGAAATATCCTCCGATAACAAAGAGAAAGAAGCTTTCTGAGAAACTTCTTGTATTCTGTGAAATCATCTCACAGAGTTACAGCTTTCCCCTCAAGAAGCCTTTCGCTAAGACAGTTCTTGTGGAATTGGCAAAGTGATATTTGGAAGCCCATAGAGGGCTATGGTGAAAAAGGAAATATCCTCAGATGAAATCTGGAAAGAATCTTTCTGAGAAACTGCTTAGTGTTCTGTTAATTCCTCTCACAGAGTTACATCTTTATTTCGTGGATCCCTTTCCTAGCCTTATTTCTGTGGAATCTGAGAACAGATATTTCGGATCCCTTTGAAGACCATAGGGCCAAAGGAAATATCCTCCGATAACAAAGAGAAAGAAGCTTTCTGAGAAACTTCTTTGTGTTCTGTGAAATCATCTCACAGAGTTACAGCTTTCCCCTCAAGAAGCCTTTCGCTAAGACAGTTCTTGTGGAATTGGCAAAGTGATATTTGGAACCCCTAAAGGGCTATTGTGAAAAAGGAAATATCCTCAGATGAAATCTGGAAAGAAGTTTTCTGAGAAACTACTCTGTGATGTGTGACTTCCAGTCACAGGGTTACATCTGTATTTCGTGGATCTCTTTGCTAGCCTTATTTCTGTGGAATCTGAGAACAGATATTTCTGATCCCTTTGAAGACCATAGGGCCAAAGGAAATATCCTCCAATAACAAAGAGAAAGAAGCTTTCTGAGAAACTTCTTTGTGTTGTGTGAAATCATCTCAGAGAGTTACAGCTTTCCCCTCAAGAATCCTTTCGCTAAGACAGTTCTTGTGGAATTCGCAAAGTGATATTGGAAGCCCATAGAGGGCTATGGTGCAAAGGAAATATCCTCAGATGAAATCTGGAATGAAGCCTTCTGAGAAACTGCTCTGTGATGTGTGACTTCCACTCACAGAGTTACATCTGTATTTCGTGGATCCCTTTGCTAGCCTTATTTCTGTGGAATCTGAGAACAGATATTTCGGATCCCTTTGAAGACCATAGGACCAATGGAAATATCCTCCGATAACAAAGAGAAAGAAGCTTTCTGAGAAACTTCTTTGTGTTCTGTGAAATCATCTCACAGAGTTACAGCTTTCCCCTCAAGAAGTCTTTCGCTAAGACAGTTCTTGTACAATTGGCAAAGTGATATTTGGAAGCCCATAGAGGGCTATGGTGAAAAAGGAATTATCCTCAGATGAAATCTGGAAAGAAGTTTTCTGAGAAACTGCTCTGTGATGTGTGACTTCCACTCACAGAGTTACATCTGTATTTCGTGGATCTCTTTGCTAGCCTTATTTCTGTGGAATCTGAGAACAGATATTTCTGATCCCTTTGAAGACTATAGGGCCAAAGGAAATATCATCCGATAACAAAGAGAAAGAAGCTTTCTGAGAAACTTCTTTGTGTTCTGTGAAATCATCTCACAGAGTTTCACCTTTCCCCTCAAGAAGCCTTTCGCTAAGATAGTTCTTGTGGAATTGGCAAAGTGATATTTGGAAGCCCGTAGAGGGCTATGGTGAAAAAGGAAATATCGTCAGATGAAATCTGGAAAGAAGCTTTCTGAGAAACTACTTAGTGTTCTGTTAATTCATCTCACAGAGTTACATCTGTATTTCGTGGATCTCTTTGCTAGCCTTATTTCTGTGGAATCTGAAAAGAGATATTTCGGATCCCTTTGAAGACCATAGGGCAAAGTAAATATCCTCCGATAACAAAGAGAAAGAAGCTTTCTGAGAAACTTCTTTGTGTTCTGTGAAATCATCTCACAGAGTTACAGCTTTCCCGTCAAGAAGCCTTTCGCTAAGACAGTTCTTGTGGAATTGGGAAATGATATTTGGAAGCCCGTAGAGGGCTATGGTGAAAAAGGAAATATCCTCAGATGAAATCTGGAAAGAAGCTTTGTGAGAAACTGCTCTGTGATGTGTGACTTCCACTCACAGAGTTACATCTGTATTTCGTGGATCTCTTTGATAGCCTTATTTCTGTGGAATCTGAGAACAGATATTTCGGATCCCTTTGAAGACTATAGGGCCAAAGGAAATATGCTCCGATAACAAAGAGAAAGAATCTTTCTGAAAAACTTCTTTGTGTTCTGTGAAATCAACTCACACAGTTACATCTTTCCCCTCACGAAGCCTTTCGCTAAGATAGTTCTTGTGGAATTGGCAAAGTGACTTTTGGTAGCCCATAGAGGGCTATGGTGAAAAAGGAAATATCCTCAGATGAAAACTGGAAAGAAGGTTTCTGAGAAACTACTTAGTGTTCTGTTAATTCGTCTCACAGAGTTACATCTGTATTTCGTGGATCTCTTTGCTAGCCTTAGTTCTGTGGAATCTGAGAACAGATATTTCGGATCCCTTTGAAGACCATAGGGCCAAAGGAAATATCCTCCGATAACAAAGAGAAAGAAGCTTTCTGAGAAACTTCTTTGTGTTCTGTGAAATCATCTCACAGAGTTACATCTTTCCCCTCAAGAAGCCTTTCGCTAAGACAGTTCTTGTGGAATTGGCAAAGTGATATTTGGAAGCCCATAGAGGGCTATGGTGAAAAAGGAAATATCCTCAGATGAAATCA
This sequence comes from Macaca nemestrina, assembly GCF_043159975.1. Lineage (NCBI taxonomy): Eukaryota > Metazoa > Chordata > Mammalia > Primates > Cercopithecidae > Macaca > Macaca nemestrina. The sequence continues at coordinate 35,318,877 of NC_092142.1, read as the reverse complement.
GGAAAGAAGTTTTCTGAGAAACTGCTCTGTGATGTGTGACTTCCAATCACAGAGTTACATCTGTATTTCGTGGATCTCTTTGCTAGCCTTATTTCTGTGGAATCTGAGAACAGATATTTCTGATCCCTTTGAAGACTATAGGGCCAAAGGAAATATCCTCCGATAACAAAGAGAAAGATGCTTTCTGAGAAACTTCTTTATGTTCTGTGAAATCATCTCACAGAGTTTCACCTTTCCCCTCAAGAAGCCTTTCGCTAAGACAGTTCTTGTGGAATTGACAAAGTGATATTTGGAAGCCCGTAGAGGGCTATGGTGAAAAAGGAAATATCGTCAGATGAAATCTGGAAAGAAGCTTTCTGAGAAACTACTTAGTGTTCTGTTAATTCATCTCACAGATTTACATCTGTATTTCGTGGATCTCTTTGCTAGCCTTATTTCTGTGGAATCTGAGAAGAGATATTTCGGATCCCTTTGAAGACTATAGGGCCAAAGGAAATATCCTCCGATAACAAAGAGAAAGAAGCTTTCGGAGAAACTTCTTTGTGTTCTGTGAAATCATCTCACAGAGTTACAGCTTTCCCTTCAAGCAGACTTTCGCTAAGACAGTTCTAGTGGAATTGGCAAAGTGATATTTGGAAGCCCATAGAGGGCTACGGTGAGAAAGGAAATATCCTCAGATGAAATCTGGAAAGAAGCTTTCTGAGAAACTGCTTAGTGTTCTGTTAATTCATCTCACAGAGTTATATCTGTATTTCGTGGATCTCTTTGCTAGCCTTATTTCTGTGAAATCCAAGAAGAGATATTTCGGATCCCTTTGAAGACCATAGGGCCAAAGGAAATATCCTCCGATAACAAAGGGAAAGAAGCTTTCTGAGAAACTTCTTTGTGTTCTGTGAAATCATCTCACAGAATTACAGCTTTCCCCTCAAGAAGCCTTTCGCTAAGACAGTTCTTGTGGAATTGGCAAAGTGATATTTGGAAGTCCATAGAGGGCTATGGTGAAAAAGGAAATATCCTCAGATGAAATCTGGATAGAAGCTTTCTGAGAAACTGCTTAGTGTTCTGTTAATTCATCTCACAGAGTTACATCTGTATTTCGTGGATCCCTTTGCTAGCCTTATTTCTGTGGAATCTGAGAACAGATATTTCGGATCCCTTTGAAGATCATAGGGCCAAAGTAAATATCCTCCGATAACAAAGAGAAAGAAGCTTTCTGAGAAACTTCTTTGTGTTCTGTGAAATCATCTCACAGAGTTACAGCTTTCCCCTCAAGAAGCCGTTCGCTAAGACAGTTCTTGTGGAATTGGCAACGTGATATTTGGAAGCCCATAGAGGGCTATGGTGAAAAAGGAAATATCCTCAGATGAAATCTGGAAAGAAGCTTTCTGAGAAACTGCTCTGTGATGTGTGACTTCCACTCACAGAGTTACAACTGTATTTCGTGGATCTCTTTGCTTGCCTTATTTCTGTGGAATCTGAGAACAGATATTTCTGACCCCTTTGAAGACTATAGGGCCAAAGGAAATATCCTCCGATAAAAAAGAGAAAGAAGATTTCTGAGAAACTTCTTTGTGTTCTGTGAAATCATCTCACAGAGTTACAGCTTTCCCATCAAGAAGCCTTTCCCTAAGATAGTTCTTGTGGAATTGTCAAAGTGACATTTGGAAGCCCATAGAGGGCTATGGTGAAAAAGGAAATATTCTCAGATGAAATCTGGAAAGAAGCTTTCTGAGAAACTGCTTAGTGTTCTGTTAATTCATCTCACAGAGTTACATCTGTATTTCGTGGATCTCTTTGCTAGCCTTATTTCTGTGGAATCTGAGAACAGATATTTCTGATCCCTTTGAAGTCCATAGGGGCAAAGGAAATATCCTCCGATAACAAAGAGAAAGAAGTTTTCGGAGAAACTTCTTTGTGTTCTGTGAAATCGTCTCACGGAGTTACAGCTTTCCCCTCAAGAAGCCTTTCGCTAAGACTGTTCTTGTGTAATTGGCAAAGTGATATTTGGAAGCCCATAGAGGGCTATGGTGAAAATGGAAATATCCTCAGATGAAATCTGGAAAGAAGATTTCTGAGAAACTGCTCTGTGATGTGTGACTTCCTCTCACAGAGTTACATCTGTATTTCGTGGATCTCTTTGCTAGCCTTATTTCTGTGGAATCTGAGAACAGATATTTCGGATCCCTTTGAAGTCTATAGGGCCAAAGTAAATATCCTCCGATAACAAAGAGAAAGAAGCTTTCTGAGAAACTTCTTTGTGTTCTGTGAAATCATCTCACAGAGTTACAGCTTTCCCCTCAAGAAGCCTTTTGCTAAGACACTTCTTGTGGAATTGGCAAAGTGATATTTGGAAGCCCATAGAGGGCTATTGTGAAAAAGGAAATATCCTCAGATGAAATTTGGAAAGAAGTTTTCTGAGAAAATCCTCTGTGATGTGTGACTTCCACTCACAGAGTTACATCTGTATTTCGTGGATCTCTTTGCTAGCCTTATTTCTGTGGAATCTGAGAACAGATATTTCTGATCCCTTTGAAGACTATAGGGCCAAAGGAAATATCCTCCGATAACAAAGAGAAAGAAGCTTTCTGAGAAACTTCTTTGTGTTCTGTGAAATCATCTCACAGAGTTACAGCTTTCCCCTCAGGAAGCCTTTCGCTAAGACAGTTCTTGTGGAACTGGCAAAGTGATATTTGGAAGCCCATAGAGGGCTATGGTGAAAAAGGAAATATCCTCAGATGAAATCTGGATAGAAGCTTTCTGATAAACTGCTTAGTGTTCTGTTAATTCATCTCACAGAGTTACATCTGTATTTCATGGATCCCTTTGCTAGCCTTATTTCTGTGGAATCTGAGAACAGCTATTTCGGATCCCTTTGAAGATCATAGGGACAAAGGAAATATCCTCCGATAACAAAGAGAAAGAAGCTTTCTGAGAAACTTCTTTGTGTTCTGGGAAATCATCTCACAGAGTTACAGCTTTCCCCTCAAGAAGCCGTTCGCTAAGACAGTTCTTGTGGAATTGGCAAAGTGATATTTGGAAGCCCATAGAGGGCTATGGTGAAAAAGGAAATATCCTCAGATGAAATCTGGAAAGAAGCTTTCTGAGAAACTGCTTAGTGTTCTGTTAATTCATCTCACAGGGTTACATCTGTATTTCCTGGATCCCTTTGCTAGCCTTATTTCCGTGGAATCTGAGAACAGCTATTTCGGATCCCTTTGAAGACTATAGGGCCAAAGGAAATATCCTCCAATAACAAAGAGAAAGAAGCTTTCTGAGAAACTTCTTTGTGTTCTGTGAAATCATCTCAGAGAGTTACCGCTTTCCCCTCAAGAAGCCATAGGCTAAGACAGTTCTTGTGGAATTGGCAAAGTGATATTTGGAAGCCCATAGAGGGCTATGGTGAAAAAGGAAATATGCTCAGATGAAATCTGGAAAGAATCTTTCTGAGAAACTGCTTAGTGTTCTGTTAATTCATCTCACAGAGTTACATCTTTATTTCGTGGATCCCTTTCCTAGCCTTATTTCTGTGGAATCTGAGAACAGATATTTCGGATCCCTTTGAAGACCATAGGGCCAAAGGAAATATCCTCCGATAACAAAGAGAAAGAAGCTTTCTGAGAAACTTCTTTGTGTTCTGTGAAATCATCTCACAGAGTTACAGCTTTCCCCTCAAGAAGCCTTTCGCTAAGACAGTTCTTGTGGAATTGGCAAAGTGATATTTGGAACCCCTAAAGGGCTATTGTGAAAAAGAAAATATCCTCAGATGAAATCTGGAAAGAAGTTTTCTGAGAAACTACTCTGTGATGTGTGACTTCCAGTCACAGGGTTACATCTGTATTTCGTGGATCTCTTTGCTAGCCTTATTTCTGTGGAATCTGAGAACAGATATTTCTGATCCCTTTGAAGACCATAGGGCCAAAGGAAATATCCTCCAATAACAAAGAGAAAGAAGCTTTCTGAGAAACTTCTTTGTGTTGTGTGAAATCATCTCAGAGAGTTACAGCTTTCCCCTCAAGAATCCTTTCGCTAAGACAGTTCTTGTGGAATTCGCAAAGTGATATTGGAAGCCCATAGAGGGCTATGGTGAAAAAGGAAATATCCTCAGATGAAATCTGGAATGAAGCCTTCTGAGAAACTGCTCTGTGATGTGTGACTTCCACTCACAGAGTTACATCTGTATTTCGTGGATCCCTTTGCTAGCCTTATTTCTGTGGAATCTGAGAACAGATATTTCGGATCCCTTTGAAGACCATAGGACCAATGGAAATATCCTCCGATAACAAAGAGAAAGAAGATTTCTGAGAAACTTCTTTGTGTTCTGTGAAATCATCTCACAGAGTTACAGCTTTCCCCTCAAGAAGTCTTTCGCTAAGACAGTTCTTGTACAATTGGCAAAGTGATATTTGGAAGCCCATAGAGGGCTATGGTGAAAAAGGAAATATCCTCAGATGAAATCTGGAAAGAAGTTTTCTGAGAAACTGCTCTGTGATGTGTGACTTCCACTCACAGAGTTACATCTGTATTTCGTGGATCTCTTTGCTAGCCTTATTTCTGTGGAATCTGAGAACAGATATTTCTGATCCCTTTGAAGACTATAGGGCCAAAGGAAATATCATCCGATAACAAAGAGAAAGAAGCTTTCTGAGAAACTTCTTTGTGTTCTGTGAAATCATCTCACAGAGTTTCACCTTTCCCCTCAAGAAGCCTTTCGCTAAGATAGTTCTTGTGGAATTGGCAAAGTGATATTTGGAAGCCCGTAGAGGGCTATGGTGAAAAAGGAAATATCGTCAGATGAAATCTGGAAAGAAGCTTTCTGAGAAACTACTTAGTGTTCTGTTAATTCATCTCACAGAGTTACATCTGTATTTCGTGGATCTCTTTGCTAGCCTTATTTCTGTGGAATCTGAAAAGAGATATTTCGGATCCCTTTGAAGACCATAGGGCAAAGTAAATATCCTCCGATAACAAAGAGAAAGAAGCTTTCTGAGAAACTTCTTTGTGTTCTGTGAAATCATCTCACAGAGTTACAGCTTTCCCGTCAAGAAGCCTTTCGCTAAGACAGTTCTTGTGGAATTGGGAAATGATATTTGGAAGCCCGTAGAGGGCTATGGTGAAAAAGGAAATATCCTCAGATGAAATCTGGAAAGAAGCTTTGTGAGAAACTGCTCTGTGATGTGTGACTTCCACTCACAGAGTTACATCTGTATTTCGTGGATCTCTTTGATAGCCTTATTTCTGTGGAATCTGAGAACAGATATTTCGGATCCCTTTGAAGACTATAGGGCCAAAGGAAATATGCTCCGATAACAAAGAGAAAGAATCTTTCTGAAAAACTTCTTTGTGTTCTGTGAAATCAACTCACACAGTTACATCTTTCCCCTCACGAAGCCTTTCGCTAAGATAGTTCTTGTGGAATTGGCAAAGTGACATTTGGTAGCCCATAGAGGGCTATGGTGAAAAAGGAAATATCCTCAGATGAAAACTGGAAAGAAGGTTTCTGAGAAACTACTTAGTGTTCTGTTAATTCGTCTCACAGAGTTACATCTGTATTTCGTGGATCTCTTTGCTAGCCTTAGTTCTGTGGAATCTGAGAACAGATATTTCGGATCCCTTTGAAGACCATAGGGCCAAAGGATATATCCTCCGATAACAAAGAGAAAGAAGCTTTCTGAGAAACTTCTTTGTGTTCTGTGAAATCATCTCACAGAGTTACATCTTTCCCCTCAAGAAGCCTTTCGCTAAGACAGTTCTTGTGGAATTGGCAAAGTGATATTTGGAAGCCCATAGAGGGCTATGGTGAAAAAGGAAATATCCTCAGATGAAATCAGGAAAGAAGTTTTCTGAGAAACTGCTCTGTGATGTGTGACTTCCAATCACAGAGTTACATCTGTATTTCGTGGATCTCTTTGCTAGCCTTATTTCTGTGGAATCTGAGAACAGATATTTCTGATCCCTTTGAAGACTATAGGGCCAAAGGAAATATCCTCCGATAACAAAGAGAAAGATGCTTTCTGAGAAACTTCTTTATGTTCTGTGAAATCATCTCACAGAGTTTCACCTTTCCCCTCAAGAAGCCTTTCGCTAAGATAGTTCTTGTGGAATTGACAAAGTGATATTTGGAAGCCCGTAGAGGGCTATGGTGAAAAAGGAAATATCGTCAGATGAAATCTGGAAAGAAGCTTTCTGAGAAACTACTTAGTGTTCTGTTAATTCATCTCACAGAGTTACATCTGTATTTCGTGGATCTCTTTGCTAGCCTTATTTCTGTGGAATCTGAGAAGAGATATTTCGGATCCCTTTGAAGACTATAGGGCCAAAGGAAATATCGTCCGATAACAAAGAGAAAGAAGCTTTCGGAGAAACTTCTTTGTGTTCTGTGAAATCATCTCACAGAGTTACAGCTTTCCCTTCAAGCAGACTTTCGCTAAGACAGTTCTAGTGGAATTGGCAAAGTGATATTTGGAAGCCCATAGAGGGCTACGGTGAGAAAGGAAATATCCTCAGATGAAATCTGGAAAGAAGCTTTGTGAGAAACTGCTTAGTGTTCTGTTAATTCATCTCACAGAGTTATATCTGTATTTCGTGGATCTCTTTGCTAGCCTTATTTCTGTGAAATCCAAGAAGAGATATTTCGGATCCCTTTGAAGACCATAGGGCCAAAGGAAATATCCTCCGATAACAAAGGGAAAGAAGCTTTCTGAGAAACTTCTTTGTGTTCTGTGAAATCATCTCACAGAGTTACAGCTTTCCCCTCAAGAAGCCTTTCGCTAAGACAGTTCTTGTGGAATTGGCAAAGTGATATTTGGAAGTCCATAGAGGGCTATGGTGAAAAAGGAAATATCCTCAGATGAAATCTGGATAGAAGCTTTCTGAGAAACTGCTTAGTGTTCTGTTAATTCATCTCACAGAGTTACATCTGTATTTCGTGGATCCCTTTGCTAGCCTTATTTCTGTGGAATCTGAGAACAGATATTTCGGATCCCTTTGAAGATCATAGGGCCAAAGGAAATATCCTCCGATAACAAAGAGAAAGAAGCTTTCTGAGAAACTTCTTTGTGTTCTGTGAAATCATCTCACAGAGTTACAGCTTTCCCCTCAAGAAGCCGTTCGCTAAGACAGTTCTTGTGGAATTGGCAACGTGATATTTGGAAGCCCATAGAGGGCTATGGTGAAAAAGGAAATATCCTCAGATGAAATCTGGAAAGAAGCTTTCTGAGAAACTGCTCTGTGATGTGTGACTTCCACTCACAGAGTTACAACTGTATTTCGTGGATCTCTTTGCTTGCCTTATTTCTGTGGAATCTGAGAACAGATATTTCTGACCCCTTTGAAGACTATAGGGCCAAAGGAAATATCCTCCGATAAAAAAGAGAAAGAAGATTTCTGAGAAACTTCTTTGTGTTCTGTGAAATCATCTCACAGAGTTACAGCTTTCCCATCAAGAAGCCTTTCCCTAAGATAATTCTTGTGGAATTGTCAAAGTGACATTTGGAAGCCCATAGAGGGCTATGGTGAAAAAGGAAATATTCTCAGATGAAATCTGGAAAGAAGCTTTCTGAGAAACTGCTTAGTGTTCTGTTAATTCATCTCACAGAGTTACATCTGTATTTCGTGGATCTCTTTGCTAGCCTTATTTCTGTGGAATCTGAGAACAGATATTTCTGATCCCTTTGAAGACCATAGGGGCAAAGGAAATATCCTCCGATAACAAAGAGAAAGAAGTTTTCGGAGAAACTTCTTTGTGTTCTGTGAAATCGTCTCACGGAGTTACAGCTTTCCCCTCAAGAAGCCTTTCGCTAAGACTGTTCTTGTGTAATTGGCAAAGTGATATTTGGAAGCCCATAGAGGGCTATGGTGAAAATGGAAATATCCTCAGATGAAATCTGGAAAGAAGATTTCTGAGAAACTGCTCTGTGATGTGTGACTTCCTCTCACAGAGTTACATCTGTATTTCGTGGATCTCTTTGCTAGCCTTATTTCTGTGGAATCTGAGAACAGATATTTCTGATCCCTTTGAAGACTATAGGGCCAAAGAAATATCCTCCGATAACAAAGAGAAAGAAGCTTTCTGAGAAACTTCTTTGTGTTCTGTGAAATCATCTCACGGAGTTACTGCTTTCCCCTCAAGAAGCCGTTCGCTAAGACAGTTCTTGTGGAATTGGCAAAGTGACATTTGTAAGCCCATTGAGGGCTATGGTGAAAAAGGAAATATCCTCAGATGAAATCTGGAAAGAAGATTTCTGAGAAACTGCTTAGTGTTCTGTTAATTCATCTCACAGAGTTACATCTGTATTTCGTGGATCTCTTTGCTAGCCTTATTTCTGTGGAATCTGAGAACAGATATTTCGGATCCCTTTGAAGTCTATAGGGCCAAAGTAAATATCCTCCGATAACAAAGAGAAAGAAGCTTTCTGAGAAACTTCTTTGTGTTCTGTGAAATCATCTCACAGAGTTACAGCTTTCCCCTCAAGAAGCCTTTTGCTAAGACACTTCTTGTGGAATTGGCAAAGTGATATTTGGAAGCCCATAGAGGGCTATTGTGAAAAAGGAAATATCCTCAGATGAAATTTGGAAAGAAGTTTTCTGAGAAAATCCTCTGTGATGTGTGACTTCCACTCACAGAGTTACATCTGTATTTCGTGGATCTCTTTGCTAGCCTTATTTCTGTGGAATCTGAGAACAGATATTTCTGATCCCTTTGAAGACTATAGGGCCAAAGGAAATATCCTCCGATAACAAAGAGAAAGAAGCTTTCTGAGAAACTTCTTTGTGTTCTGTGAAATCATCTCACAGAGTTACAGCTTTCCCCTCAAGAAGCCTTTCGCTAAGACAGTTCTTGTGGAACTGGCAAAGTGATATTTGGAAGCCCATAGAGGGCTATGGTGAAAAAGGAAATATCCTCAGATGAAATCTGGATAGAAGCTTTCTGATAAACTGCTTAGTGTTCTGTTAATTCATCTCACAGAGTTACATCTGTATTTCATGGATCCCTTTGCTAGCCTTATTTCTGTGGAATCTGAGAACAGCTATTTCGGATCCCTTTGAAGATCATAGGGACAAAGGAAATATCCTCCGATAACAAAGAGAAAGAAGCTTTCTGAGAAACTTCTTTGTGTTCTGGGAAATCATCTCACAGAGTTACAGCTTTCCCCTCAAGAAGCCGTTCGCTAAGACAGTTCTTGTGGAATTGGCAAAGTGATATTTGGAAGCCCATAGAGGGCTATGGTGAAAAAGGAAATATCCTCAGATGAAATCTGGAAAGAAGCTTTCTGAGAAACTGCTTAGTGTTCTGTTAATTCATCTCACAGGGTTACATCTGTATTTCCTGGATCCCTTTGCTAGCCTTATTTCCGTGGAATCTGAGAACAGCTATTTCGGATCCCTTTGAAGACTATAGGGCCAAAGGAAATATCCTCCAATAACAAAGAGAAAGAAGCTTTCTGAGAAACTTCTTTGTGTTCTGTGAAATCATCTCAGAGAGTTACAGCTTTCCCCTCAAGAAGCCATAGGCTAAGACAGTTCTTGTGGAATTGGCAAAGTGATATTTGGAAGCCCATAGAGGGCTATGGTGAAAAAGGAAATATGCTCAGATGAAATCTGGAAAGAATCTTTCTGAGAAACTGCTTAGTGTTCTGTTAATTCATCTCACAGAGTTACATCTTTATTTCCTGGATCCCTTTCCTAGCCTTATTTCTGTGGAATCTGAGAACAGATATTTCGGATCCCTTTGAAGACCATAGGGCCAAAGGAAATATCCTCCGATAACAAAGAGAAAGAAGCTTTCTGAGAAACTTCTTTGTGTTCTGTGAAATCATCTCACAGAGTTACAGCTTTCCCCTCAAGAAGCCTTTCGCTAAGACAGTTCTTGTGGAATTGGCAAAGTGATATTTGGAACCCCTAAAGGGCTATTGTGAAAAAGGAAATATCCTCAGATGAAATCTGGAAAGAAGTTTTCTGAGAAACTACTCTGTGATGTGTGACTTCCAGTCACAGGGTTACATCTGTATTTCGTGGATCTCTTTGCTAGCCTTATTTCTGTGGAATCTGAGAACAGATATTTCTGATCCCTTTGAAGACCATAGGGCCAAAGGAAATATCCTCCAATAACAAAGAGAAAGAAGCTTTCTGAGAAACTTCTTTGTGTTGTGTGAAATCATCTCAGAGAGTTACAGCTTTCCCCTCAAGAATCCTTTCGCTAAGACAGTTCTTGTGGAATTCGCAAAGTGATATTGGAAGCCCATAGAGGGCTATGGTGAAAAAGGAAATATCCTCAGATGAAATCTGGAATGAAGCCTTCTGAGAAACTGCTCTGTGATGTGTGACTTCCACTCACAGAGTTACATCTGTATTTCGTGGATCCCTTTGCTAGCCTTATTTCTGTGGAATCTGAGAACAGATATTTCGGATCCCTTTGAAGACCATAGGACCAATGGAAATATCCTCCGATAACAAAGAGAAAGAAGCTTTCTGAGAAACTTCTTTGTGTTCTGTTGAATCATCTCACAGAGTTACAGCTTTCCCCTCAAGAAGTCTTTCGCTAAGACAGTTCTTGTACAATTGGCAAAGTGATATTTGGAAGCCCATAGAGGGCTATGGTGAAAAAGGAAATATCCTCAGATGATATCTGGAAAGAAGTTTTCTGAGAAACTGCTCTGTGATGTGTGACTTCCACTCACAGAGTTACATCTGTATTTCGTGGATCTCTTTGCTAGCCTTATTTCTGTGGAATCTGAGAACAGATATTTCTGATCCCTTTGAAGACTATAGGGCCAAAGGAAATATCATCCGATAACAAAGAGAAAGAAGCTTTCTGAGAAACTTCTTTGTGTTCTGTGAAATCATCTCACAGAGTTTCACCTTTCCCCTCAAGAAGCCTTTCGCTAAGATAGTTCTTGTGGAATTGGCAAAGTGATATTTGGAAGCCCGTAGAGGGCTATGGTGAAAAAGGAAATATCGTCAGATGAAATCTGGAAAGAAGCTTTCTGAGAAACTACTTAGTGTTCTGTTAATTCATCTCACAGAGTTACATCTGTATTTCGTGGATCTCTTTGCTAGCCTTATTTCTGTGGAATCTGAAAAGAGATATTTCGGATCCCTTTGAAGACCATAGGGCAAAGTAAATATCCTCCGATAACAAAGAGAAAGAAGCTTTCTGAAAACTTCTTTGTGTTCTGTGAAATCATCTCACAGAGTTACAGCTTTCCCGTCAAGAAGCCTTTCGCTAAGACAGTTCTTGTGGAATTGGGAAATGATATTTGGAAGCCCGTAGAGGGCTATGGTGAAAAAGGAAATATCCTCAGATGAAATCTGGAAAGAAGCTTTGTGAGAAACTGCTCTGTGATGTGTGACTTCCACTCACAGAGTTACATCTGTATTTCGTGGATCTCTTTGATAGCCTTATTTCTGTGGAATCTGAGAACAGATATTTCGGATCCCTTTGAAGACTATAGGGCCAAAGGAAATATGCTCCGATAACAAAGAGAAAGAATCTTTCTGAAAAACTTCTTTGTGTTCTGTGAAATCAACTCACACAGTTACATCTTTCCCCTCACGAAGCCTTTCGCTAAGATAGTTCTTGTGGAATTGGCAAAGTGACATTTGGTAGCCCATAGAGGGCTATGGTGAAAAAGGAAATATCCTCAGATGAAAACTGGAAAGAAGGTTTCTGAGAAACTACTTAGTGTTCTGTTAATTCGTCTCACAGAGTTACATCTGTATTTCGTGGATCTCTTTGCTAGCCTTAGTTCTGTGGAATCTGAAAACAGATATTTCGGATCCCTTTGAAGACCATAGGGCCAAAGGAAATATCCTCCGATAACAAAGAGAAAGAAGCTTTCTGAGAAACTTCTTTGTGTTCTGTGAAATCATCTCACAGAGTTACAGCTTTCCCCTCAAGAAGCCTTTCGCTAAGACAGTTCTTGTGGAATTGGCAAAGTGATATTTGGAAGCCCATAGAGGGCTATGGTGAAAAAGGAAATATCCTCAGATGAAATCAGGAAAGAAGTTTTCTGAGAAACTGCTCTGTGATGTGTGACTTCCAATCACAGAGTTACATCTGTATTTCGTGGATCTCTTTGCTAGCCTTATTTCTGTGGAATCTGAGAACAGATATTTCTGATCCCTTTGAAGACTATAGGGCCAAAGGAAATATCCTCCGATAACAAAGAGAAAGATGCTTTCTGAGAAACTTCTTTATGTTCTGTGAAATCATCTCACAGAGTTTCACCTTTCCCCTCAAGAAGCCTTTCGCTAAGATAGTTCTTGTGGAATTGACAAAGTGATATTTGGAAGCCCGTAGAGGGCTATGGTGAAAAAGGAAATATCGTCAGATGAAATCTGGAAATAAGCTTTCTGAGGAACTACTTAGTGTTCTGTTAATTCATCTCACAGAGTTACATCTGTATTTCGTGGATCTCTTTGCTAGCCTTATTTCTGTGGAATCTGAGAAGAGATATTTCGGATCCCTTTGAAGACTATAGGGCCAAAGGAAATATCCTCCGATAACAAAGAGAAAGAAGCTTTCTGAGAAACTTCTTTGTGTTCTGTGAAATCATCTCACAGAGTTACAGCTTTCCCTTCAAGCAGACTTTCGCTAAGACAGTTCTAGTGGAATTGGCAAAGTGATATTTGGAAGCCCATAGAGGGCTATGGTGAAAAAGGAAATATCCTCAGATGAAATCTGGAAAGAAGCTTTCTGAGAAACTGCTCTGTGATGTGTGACTTCCACTCACAGAGTTACAACTGTATTTCGTGGATCTCTTTGCTTGCCTTATTTCTGTGGAATCTGAGAACAGATATTTCTGACCCCTTTGAAGACTATAGGGCCAAAGGAAATATCCTCCGATAAAAAAGAGAAAGAAGATTTCTGAGAAACTTCTTTGTGTTCTGTGAAATCATCTCACAGAGTTACAGCTTTCCCATCAAGAAGCCTTTCCCTAAGATAGTTGTTGTGGAATTGTCAAAGTGACATTTGGAAGCCCATAGAGGGCTATGGTGAAAAAGGAAATATTCTCAGATGAAATCTGGAAAGAAGCTTTCTGAGAAACTGCTTAGTGTTCTGTTAATTCATCTCACAGAGTTACATCTGTATTTCGTGGATCTCTTTGCTAGCCTTATTTCTGTGGAATCTGAGAACAGATATTTCTGATCCCTTTGAAGACCGTAGGGGCAAAGGAAATATCCTCCGATAACAAAGAGAAAGAAGTTTTCGGAGAAACTTCTTTGTGTTCTGTGAAATCGTCTCACGGAGTTACAGCTTTCCCCTCAAGAAGCCTTTCGCTAAGACTGTTCTTGTGTAATTGGCAAAGTGATATTTGGAAGCCCATAGAGGGCTATGGTGAAAAAGGAAATATCCTCAGATGAAATCTGGAAAGAAGCTTTCCGAGAAACTGCTTAGTGTTCTGTTAATTCATCTCACAGAGTTACATCTTTATTTCGTGGATACCTTTCCTAGCCTTATTTCTGTGGAATCTGAGAACAGATATTTCGGATCCCTTTGAAGACCATAGGGCCAAAGGAAATATCCTCCGATAACAAAGAGAAAGAAGCTTTCTGAGAAACTTCTTTCTGTTCTGTGAAATCATCTCACAGAGTTACAGCTTTCCCCTCAAGGAGCCGTTCGCTAAGACAGTTCTTGTGGAATTGGCAAAGTGATATTTGGAACCCCTAGAGGGCTATGGTGAAAAAGGAAATATCCTCAGATGAAATCTGGAAAGAAGCTTTCTGAGAAACTGCTCTGTGATGTGTGACTTCCACTCACAGTGTTACATCTGTCTTTCGTGGATCTCTTTGCTAGCCTTATTTCTGTGGAATCTGAGAAGAGATATTTCTGATCCCTTTGAAGACTCTAAGGCCGAAGGAAATAACCTCCGATAACAAAGAGAAAGAAGCTTTCTGAGAAACTTCTTTGTGTTCTGTGAAATCATCTCACGGAGTTACAGCTTTCCCCTCAAGAAGCCTTTCGCTAAGACAGTTCTTGTGGAATTGGCAAAGTGATATTTGGAAGCCCATAGAGGGCTATGGTGAAAAAGGAAATATCCTCTGATGAAATATGGATAGAAGCTTTCTGAGAAACTGCTTAGTGTTCTGTTAATTCATCTCACAGAGTTACATCTGTATTTCGTGGATCCCTTTGCTAGCCTTATTTCTGTGGAATCTGAGAACAGCTATTTCGGATCCCTTTGAAGATCATAGGGAGAAAGGAAATATCCTCCGATAACAAAGAGAAAGAAGCTTTCTGAGAAACTTCTTTGTGTTCTGTGAAATCATCTCACAGAGTTACAGCTTTCCCCTCAAGAAGCCGTTCGCTAAGACAGTTCTTGTGGAATTGGCAAAGTGATATTTGGAAGCCCATAGAGGGCTATGGTGAAAATGGAAATATCCTCAGATGAAATCTGGAAAGAAGATTTCTGAGAAACTGCTCTGTGATGTGTGACTTCCTCTCACAGAGTTACATCTGTATTTCGTGGATCTCTTTGATAGCCTTATTTCTGTGGAATCTGAGAACAGATATTTCTGATCCCTTTGAAGACTATAGGGCCAAAGAAATATCCTCCGATAACAAAGAGAAAGAAGCTTTCTGAGAAACTTCTTTGTGTTCTGTGAAATCATCTCACAGAGTTACTGCTTTCCCCTCAAGAAGCCGTTCGCTAAGACAGTTCTTGTGGAATTGGCAACGTGATATTTGGAAGCCCATAGAGGGCTATGGTGAAAAAGGAAATATCCTCAGATGAAATCTGGAAAGAAGCTTTCTGAGAAACTGCTCTGTGATGTGTGACTTCCACTCACAGAGTTACAACTGTATTTCGTGGATCTCTTTGCTTGCCTTATTTCTGTGGAATCTGAGAACAGATATTTCTGACCCCTTTGAAGACTATAGGGCCAAAGGAAATATCCTCCGATAAAAAAGAGAAAGAATATTTCTGAGAAACTTCTTTGTGTTCTGTGAAATCATCTCACAGAGTTACAGCTTTCCCATCAAGAAGCCTTTCCCTAAGATAGTTGTTGTGGAATTGTCAAAGTGACATTTGGAAGCCCATAGAGGGCTATGGTGAAAAAGGAAATATTTTCAGATGAAATCTGGAAAGAAGCTTTCTGAGAAACTGCTTAGTGTTCTGTTAATTCATCTCACAGAGTTACATCTGTATTTCGTGGATCTCTTTGCTAGCCTTATTTCTTTGGAATCTGAGAACAGATATTTCTGATCCCTTTGAAGACCATAGGGGCAAAGGAAATATCCTCCGATAACAAAGAGAAAGAAGTTTTCGGAGAAACTTCTTTGTGTTCTGTGAAATCGTCTCACGGAGTTACAGCTTTCCCCTCAAGAAGCCTTTCGCTAAGACTGTTCTTGTGTAATTGGCAAAGTGATATTTGGAAGCCCATAGAGGGCTATGGTGAAAAAGGAAATATCCTCAGATGAAATCTGGAAAGAAGCTTTCCGAGAAACTGCTTAGTGTTCTGTTAATTCATCTCACAGAGTTACATCTTTATTTCGTGGATCCCTTTCCTAGCCTTATTTCTGTGGAATCTGAGAACAGATATTTCGGATCCCTTTGAAGACCATAGGGCCAAAGGAAATATCCTCCGATAACAAAGAGAAAGAAGCTTTCTGAGAAACTTCTTTGTGTTCTGTGAAATCATCTCACAGAGTTACAGCTTTCCCCTCAAGGAGCCGTTCGCTAAGACAGTTCTTGTGGAATTGGCAAAGTGATATTTGGAACCCCTAGAGGGCTATGGTGAAAAAGGAAATATCCTCAGATGAAATCTGGAAAGAAGCTTTCTGAGAAACTGCTCTGTGATGTGTGACTTCCACTCACAGTGTTACATCTGTCTTTCGTGGATCTCTTTGCTAGCCTTATTTCTGTGGAATCTGAGAAGAGATATTTCTGATCCCTTTGAAGACTCTAAGGCCGAAGGAAATAACCTCCGATAACAAAGAGAAAGAAGCTTTCTGAGAAACTTCTTTGTGTTCTGTGAAATCATCTCACGGAGTTACAGCTTTCCCCTCAAGAAGCCTTTCGCTAAGACAGTTCTTGTGGAATTGGCAAAGTGATATTTGGAAGCCCATAGAGGGCTATGGTGAAAAAGGAAATATCCTCTGATGAAATATGGATAGAAGCTTTCTGAGAAACTGCTTAGTGTTCTGTTAATTCATCTCACAGAGTTACATCTGTATTTCGTGGATCCCTTTGCTAGCCTTATTTCTGTGGAATCTGAGAACAGCTATTTCGGATCCCTTTGAAGATCATAGGGAGAAAGGAAATATCCTCCGATAACAAAGAGAAAGAAGCTTTCTGAGAAACTTCTTTGTGTTCTGTGAAATCATCTCACAGAGTTACAGCTTTCCCCTCAAGAAGCCGTTCGCTAAGACAGTTCTTGTGGAATTGGCAAAGTGATATTTGGAAGCCCATAGAGGGCTATGGTGAAAATGGAAATATCCTCAGATGAAATCTGGAAAGAAGATTTCTGAGAAACTGCTCTGTGATGTGTGACTTCCTCTCACAGAGTTACATCTGTATTTCGTGGATCTCTTTGCTAGCCTTATTTCTGTGGAATCTGAGAACAGATATTTCTGATCCCTTTGAAGACTATAGGGCCAAAGAAATATCCTCCGATAACAAAGAGAAAGAAGCTTTCTGAGAAACTTCTTTGTGTTCTGTGAAATCATCTCACAGAGTTACTGCTTTCCCCTCAAGAAGCCGTTCGCTAAGACAGTTCTTGTGGAATTGGCAAAGTGACATTTGGAAGCCCATTGAGGGCTATGGTGAAAAAGGAAATATCCTCAGATGAAATCTGGAAAGAAGATTTCTGAGAAACTGCTTAGTGTTCTGTTAATTCATCTCACAGAGTTACATCTGTATTTCGTGGATCTCTTTGCTAGCCTTATTTCTGTGGAATCTGAGAACAGATATTTCGGATCCCTTTGAAGTCTATAGGGCCAAAGTAAATATCCTCCGATAACAAAGAGAAAGAAGCTTTCTGAGAAACTTCTTTGTGTTCTGTGAAATCATCTCACAGAGTTACAGCTTTCCCCTCAAGAAGCCTTTTGCTAAGACACTTCTTGTGGAATTGGCAAAGTGATATTTGGAAGCCCATAGAGGGCTATTGTGAAAAAGGAAATATCCTCAGATGAAATTTGGAAAGAAGTTTTCTGAGAAAATCCTCTGTGATGTGTGACTTCCACTCACAGAGTTACATCTGTATTTCGTGGATCTCTTTGCTAGCCTTATTTCTGTGGAATCTGAGAACAGATATTTCTGATCCCTTTGAAGACTATAGGGCCAAAGGAAATATCCTCCGATAACAAAGAGAAAGAAGCTTTCTGAGAAACTTCTTTGTGTTCTGTGAAATCATCTCACAGAGTTACAGCTTTCCCCTCAAGAAGCCTTTCGCTAAGACAGTTCTTGTGGAACTGGCAAAGTGATATTTGGAAGCCCATAGAGGGCTATGGTGAAAAAGGAAATATCCTCAGATGAAATCTGGATAGAAGCTTTCTGATAAACTGCTTAGTGTTCTGTTAATTCATCTCACAGAGTTACATCTGTATTTCATGGATCCCTTTGCTAGCCTTATTTCTGTGGAATCTGAGAACAGCTATTTCGGATCCCTTTGAAGATCATAGGGACAAAGGAAATATCCTCCGATAACAAAGAGAAAGAAGCTTTCTGAGAAACTTCTTTGTGTTCTGGGAAATCATCTCACAGGGTTACAGCTTTCCCCTCAAGAAGCCGTTCGCTAAGACAGTTCTTGTGGAATTGGCAAAGTGATATTTGGAAGCCCATAGAGGGCTATGGTGAAAAAGGAAATATCCTCAGATGAAATCTGGAAAGAAGCTTTCTGAGAAACTGCTTAGTGTTCTGTTAATTCATCTCACAGGGTTACATCTGTATTTCCTGGATCCCTTTGCTAGCCTTATTTCCGTGGAATCTAAGAACAGCTATTTCGGATCCCTTTGAAGACTATAGGGCCAAAGGAAATATCCTCCAATAACAAAGAGAAAGAAGCTTTCTGAGAAACTTCTTTGTGTTCTGTGAAATCATCTCACAGAGTTACAGCTTTCCCCTCAAGAAGCCATTCGCTAAGACAGTTCTTGTGGAATTGGCAAAGTGATATTTGGAAGCCCATAGAGGGCTATGGTGAAAAAGGAAATATGCTCATATGAAATCTGGAAAGAATCTTTCTGAGAAACTGCTTAGTGTTCTGTTAATTCATCTCACAGAGTTACATCTTTATTTCGTGGATCCCTTTCCTAGCCTTATTTCTGTGGAATCTGAGAACAGATATTTCGGATCCCTTTGAAGACCATAGGGCCAAAGGAAATATCCTCCGATAACAAAGAGAAAGAAGCTTTCTGAGAAACTTCTTTGTGTTCTGTGAAATCATCTCACAGAGTTACAGCTTTCCCCTCAAGAAGCCTTTCGCTAAGACAGTTCTTGTGGAATTGGCAAAGTGATATTTGGAACCCCTAGAGGGCTATGGTGAAAAAGGAAATATCCTCAGATGAAATCTGGAAAGAAGCTTTCTGAGAAACTGCTCTGTGATGTGTGACTTCCACTCACAGTGTTACATCTGTCTTTCGTGGATCTCTTTGCTAGCCTTATTTCTGTGGAATCTGAGAACAGATATTTCTGATCCCTTTGAAGACTATAAGGCCGAAGGAAATAACCTCCGATAACAAAGAGAAAGAAGCTTTCTGAGAAACTCCTTTGTGTTCTGTGAAATCATCTCACAGAGTTACAGCTTTCCCCTCAAGAAGCCTTTCGCTAAGACAGTTCTTGTGGAATTGGCAAAGTGATATTTGGAAGCCCATAGAGGGCTATGGTGAAAAAGGAAATAACCTCAGATGAAATCTGGAAAGAATCTTTCTGAGAAACTGCTTAGTGTTCTGTTAATTCATCTCACAGTGTTACATCTTTATTTCGTGGATCCCTTTCCTAGCCTTATTTCTGTGGAATCTGAGAACAGATATTTCGGATCCCTTTGAAGACCATAGGGCCAAAGGAAATATCCTCCGATAACAA
This sequence comes from Macaca nemestrina, assembly GCF_043159975.1. Classification (NCBI taxonomy): domain Eukaryota; kingdom Metazoa; phylum Chordata; class Mammalia; order Primates; family Cercopithecidae; genus Macaca; species Macaca nemestrina. The sequence continues at coordinate 35,299,858 of NC_092142.1, read as the reverse complement.
AGAGAAATAAGCTTTCTGAGAAACTTCTTGGTGTTCTGTGAAATCATCTCACAGAGTTACAGCTTTCCCCTCAAGAAGCCTTTCGCTAAGACAGTTCTTGTGGAATTGGCAAAGTGATATTTGGAACCCCTAGAGGGCTATTGTGAAAAAGGAAATATCCTCAGATGAAATCTGGAAAGAAGTTTTCTGAGAAACTACTCTGTGATGTGTGACTTCCAGTCACAGAGTTACATCTGTATTTCGTGGATCTCTTTGCTAGCCTTATTTCTTTGGAATCTGAGAAGAGATATTTCGGATCCCTTTGAAGACAATAGGGCCACAGGAAATATCCTCCAATAACAAAGAGAAAGAAGCTTTCTAAGAAACTTCTTCGTGTTGTGTGAAATCATCTCACAGAGTTACAGCTTTCCCCTCAAGAATCCTTTCGCTAAGACAGTTCTTGTGGAATTCGCAAAGTGATATTGGAAGCCCATAGAGGGCTATGGTGAAAAAGGAAATATCCTCAGATGAAATCTGGAATGAAGCCTTCTGAGAAACTGCTCTGTGATGTGTGACTTCCACTCACAGAGTTACATCTGTATTTCATGGATCCCTTTGCTAGCCTTATTTCTGTGGAATCTGAGAACAGATATTTCGGATCCCTTTGAAGACCATAGGACCAATGGAAATATCCTCCGATAACAAAGAGAAAGAAGCTTTCTGAGAAACTTCTTTGTGTTCTGTGAAATCATCTCACAGAGTTTCACCTTTCCCCTCAAGAAGCCTTTCGCTAAGATAGTTCTTGTGGAATTGGCAAAGTGATATTTGGAAGCCCGTAGAGGGCTATGGTGAAAAAGGAAATATCGTCAGATGAAATCTGGAAAGAAGCTTTCTGAGAAACTACTTAGTGTTCTGTTAATTCATCTCACAGAGTTACATCTGTATTTCGTGGATCTCTTTGCTAGCCTTATTTCTGTGGAATCTGAAAAGAGATATTTCGTATCCCTTTGAAGACCATAGGGCCAAAGTAAATATCCTCCGATAACAAAGAGAAAGAAGCTTTCTGAGAAACTTCTTTGTGTTCTGTGAAATCATCTCACAGAGTTACAGCTTTCCCGTCAAGAAGCCTTTCGCTAAGACAGTTCTTGTGGAATTGGCAAAGTGATATTTGGAACCCCTAGAGGGCTATGGTGAAAAAGGAAATATCCTCAGATGAAATCTGGAAAGAAGCTTTCTGAGAAACTGCTCTGTGATGTGTGACTTCCACTCACAGTGTTACATCTGTCTTTCGTGGATCTCTTTGCTAGCCTTATTTCTGTGGAATCTGAGAAGAGATATTTCTGATCCCTTTGAAGACTCTAAGGCCGAAGGAAATAACCTCCGATAACAAAGAGAAAGAAGCTTTCTGAGAAACTTCTTTGTGTTCTGTGAAATCATCTCACGGAGTTACAGCTTTCCCCTCAAGAAGCCTTTCGCTAAGACAGTTCTTGTGGAATTGGCAAAGTGATATTTGGAAGCCCATAGAGGGCTATGGTGAAAAAGGAAATATCCTCTGATGAAATATGGATAGAAGCTTTCTGAGAAACTGCTTAGTGTTCTGTTAATTCATCTCACAGAGTTACATCTGTATTTCGTGGATCCCTTTGCTAGCCTTATTTCTGTGGAATCTGAGAACAGCTATTTCGGATCCCTTTGAAGATCATAGGGAGAAAGGAAATATCCTCCGATAACAAAGAGAAAGAAGCTTTCTGAGAAATTTCTTTGTGTTCTGTGAAATCATCTCACAGAGTTACAGCTTTCCCCTCAAGAAGCCGTTCGCTAAGACAGTTCTTGTGGAATTGGCAAAGTGATATTTGGAAGCCCATAGAGGGCTATGGTGAAAATGGAAATATCCTCAGATGAAATCTGGAAAGAAGATTTCTGAGAAACTGCTCTGTGATGTGTGACTTCCTCTCACACAGTTACATCTGTATTTCGTGGATCTCTTTGCTAGCCTTATTTCTGTGGAATCTGAGAACAGATATTTCTGATCCCTTTGAAGACTATAGGGCCAAAGAAATATCCTCCGATAACAAAGAGAAAGAAGCTTTCTGAGAAACTTCTTTGTGTTCTGTGAAATCATCTCACAGAGTTACTGCTTTCCCCTCAAGAAGCCGTTCTCTAAGACAGTTCTTGTGGAATTGGCAAAGTGACATTTGGAAGCCCATTGAGGGCTATGGTGAAAAAGGAAATATCCTCAGATGAAATCTGGAAAGAAGATTTCTGAGAAACTGCTTAGTGTTCTGTTAATTCATCTCACAGAGTTACCTCTGTATTTCGTGGATCTCTTTGCTAGCCTTATTTCTGTGGAATCTGAGAACAGATATTTCGGATCCCTTTGAAGTCTATAGGGCCAAAGTAAATATCCTCCGATAACAAAGAGAAAGAAGCTTTCTGAGAAACTTCTTTGTGTTCTGTGAAATCATCTCACAGAGTTACAGCTTTCCCCTCAAGAAGCCTTTTGCTAAGACACTTCTTGTGGAATTGGCAAAGTGATATTTGGAAGCCCATAGAGGGCTATTGTGAAAAAGGAAATATCCTCAGATGAAATTTGGAAAGAAGTTTTCTGAGAAAATCCTCTGTGATGTGTGACTTCCACTCACAGAGTTACATCTGTATTTCGTGGATCTCTTTGCTAGCCTTATTTCTGTGGAATCTGAGAACAGATATTTCTGATCCCTTTGAAGACTATAGGGCCAAAGGAAATATCCTCCGATAACAAAGAGAAAGAAGCTTTCTGAGAAACTTCTTTGTGTTCTGTGAAATCATCTCACAGAGTTACAGCTTTCCCCTCAAGAAGCCTTTCGCTAAGACAGTTCTTGTGGAACTGGCAAAGTGATATTTGGAAGCCCATAGAGGGCTATGGTGAAAAAGGAAATATCCTCAGATGAAATCTGGATAGAAGCTTTCTGATAAACTGCTTAGTGTTCTGTTAATTCATCTCACAGAGTTACATCTGTATTTCATGGATCCCTTTGCTAGCCTTATTTCTGTGGAATCTGAGAACAGCTATTTCGGATCCCTTTGAAGATCATAGGGACAAAGGAAATATCCTCCGATAACAAAGAGAAAGAAGCTTTCTGAGAAACTTCTTTGTGTTCTGGGAAATCATCTCACAGAGTTACAGCTTTCCCCTCAAGAAGCCGTTCGCTAAGACAGTTCTTGTGGAATTGGCAAAGTGATATTTGGAAGCCCATAGAGGGCTATGGTGAAAAAGGAAATATCCTCAGATGAAATCTGGAAAGAAGCTTTCTGAGAAACTGCTTAGTGTTCTGTTAATTCATCTCACAGGGTTACATCTGTATTTCCTGGATCCCTTTGCTAGCCTTATTTCCGTGGAATCTGAGAACAGCTATTTCGGATCCCTTTGAAGACTATAGGGCCAAAGGAAATATCCTCCAATAACAAAGAGAAAGAAGCTTTCTGAGAAACTTCTTTGTGTTCTGTGAAATCATCTCACAGAGTTACAGCTTTCCCCTCAAGAAGCCATTCGCTAAGACAGTTCTTGTGGAATTGGCAAAGTGATATTTGGAAGCCCATAGAGGGCTATGGTGAAAAAGGAAATATGCTCAGATGAAATCTGGAAAGAATCTTTTTGAGAAACTGCTTAGTGTTCTGTTAATTCATCTCACAGAGTTACATCTGTATTTCGTGGATCCCTTTCCTAGCCTTATTTCTGTGGAATCTGAGAACAGATATTTCGGATCCCTTTGAAGACCATAGGGCCAAAGGAAATATCCTCCGATAACAAAGAGAAAGAAGCTTTCTGAGAAACTTCTTTGTGTTCTGTGAAATCATCTCACAGAGTTACAGCTTTCCCCTCAAGAAGCCTTTCGCTAAGACAGTTCTTGTGGAATTGGCAAAGTGATATTTGGAACCCCTAGAGGGCTATGGTGAAAAAGGAAATATCCTCAGATGAAATCTGGAAAGAAGCTTTCTGAGAAACTGCTCTGTGATGTGTGACTTCCACTCACAGTGTTACATCTGTCTTTCGTGGATCTCTTTGCTAGCCTTATTTCTGTGGAATCTGAGAACAGATATTTCTGATCCCTTTGAAGACTATAAGGCCGAAGGAAATAACCTCCGATAACAAAGAGAAAGAAGCTTTCTGAGAAACTCCTTTGTGTTCTGTGAAATCATCTCACAGAGTTACAGCTTTCCCCTCAAGAAGCCTTTCGCTAAGACAGTTCTTGTGGAATTGGCAAAGTGATATTTGGAAGCCCATAGAGGGCTATGGTGAAAAAGGAAATATCCTCAGATGAAATCTGGAAAGAATCTTTCTGAGAAACTGCTTAGTGTTCTGTTAATTCATCTCACAGTGTTACATCTTTATTTCGTGGATCCCTTTCCTAGCCTTATTTCTGTGGAATCTGAGAACAGATATTTCGGATCCCTTTGAAGACCATAGGGCCAAAGGAAATATCCTCCGATAACAAAGAGAAATAAGCTTTCTGAGAAACTTCTTTGTGTTCTGTGAAATCATCTCACAGAGTAACAGCTTTCCCCTCAAGAAGCCTTTCGCTAAGACAGTTCTTGTGGAATTGGCAAAGTGATATTTGGAACCCCTAGAGGGCTATTGTGAAAAAGGAAATATCCTCAGATGAAATCTGGAAAGAAGTTTTCTGAGAAACTACTCTGTGATGTGTGACTTCCAGTCACAGAGTTACATCTGTATTTCGTGGATCTCTTTGCTAGCCTTATTTCTGTGGAATCTGAGAAGAGATATTTCGGATCCCTTTGAAGACAACAGGGCCACAGGAAATATCCTCCAATAACAAAGAGAAAGAAGCTTTCTAAGAAACTTCTTCGTGTTTTGTGAAATCATCTCACAGAGTTACAGCTTTCCCCTCAAGAATCCTTTCGCTAAGACAGTTCTTGTGGAATTCGCAAAGTGATATTGGAAGCCCATAGAGGGCTATGGTGAAAAAGGAAATATCCTCAGATGAAATCTGGAATGAAGCCTTCTGAGAAACTGCTCTGTGATGTGTGACTTCCACTCACAGAGTTACATCTGTATTTCATGGATCCCTTTGCTAGCCTTATTTCTGTGGAATCTGAGAACAGATATTTCGGATCCCTTTGAAGACCATAGGACCAATGGAAATATCCTCCGATAACAAAGAGAAAGAAGCTTTCTGAGAAACTTCTTTGTGTTCTGTGAAATCATCTCACAGAGTTTCACCTTTCCCCTCAAGAAGCCTTTCGCTAAGATAGTTCTTGTGGAATTGGCAAAGTGATATTTGGAAGCCCGTAGAGGGCTATGGTGAAAAAGGAAATATCGTCAGATGAAATCTGGAAAGAAGCTTTCTGAGAAACTACTTAGTGTTCTGTTAATTCATCTCACAGAGTTACATCTGTATTTCGTGGATCTCTTTGCTAGCCTTATTTCTGTGGAATCTGAAAAGAGATATTTCGGATCCCTTTGAAGACCATAGGGCCAAAGTAAATATCCTCCGATAACAAAGAGAAAGAAGCTTTCTGAGAAACTTCTTTGTGTTCTGTGAAATCATCTCACAGAGTTACAGCTTTCCCGTCAAGAAGCCTTTCGCTAAGACAGTTCTTGTGGAATTGGGAAATGATATTTGGAAGCCCGTAGAGGGCTATGGTGAAAAAGGAATTATCCTCAGATGAAATCTGGAAAGAAGCTTTCTGAGAAACTGCTCTGTGATGTGTGACTTCCACTCACAGAGTTACATCTGTATTTCGTGGATCTCTTTGCTAGCCTTATTTCTGTGGAATCTGAGAACAGATATTTCGGATCCCTTTGAAGACTATAGGGCCAAAGGAAATATGCTCCGATAACAAAGAGAAAGAATCTTTCTGAGAAACTTCTTTGTGTTCTGTGAAATCATCTCACAGAGTTACAGCTTTCCCCTCACGAAGCCTTTCGCTAAGATAGTTCTTGTGGAATTGGCAAAGTGACATTTGGTAGCCCATAGAGGGCTATGGTGAAAAAGGAAATATCCTCAGATGAAATCTGGAAAGAAGGTTTCTGAGAAACTACTTAGTGTTCTGTTAATTCGTCTCACAGAGTTACATCTGTATTTCGTGGATCTCTTTGCTAGCCTTATTTCTGTGGAATCTGAGAACAGATATTTCGGATCCCTTTGAAGACCATAGGGCCAAAGGAAATATCCTCCGATAACAAAGAGAAAGAAGCTTTCTGAGAAACTTCTTTGTGTTCTGTGAAATCATCTCACAGAGTTACAGCTTTCCCCTCAAGAAGCCTTTCGCTAAGACAGTTCTTGTGGAATTGGCAAAGTGATATTTGGAAGCCCATAGAGGGCTGTGGTGAAAAAGGAAATATCCTCAGATGAAATCAGGAAAGAAGTTTTCTGAGAAACTGCTCTGTGATGTGTGACTTCCAATCACAGAGTTACATCTGTATTTCGTGGATCTCTTTGCTAGCCTTATTTCTGTGGAATCTGAGAACAGATATTTCTGATCCCTTTGAAGACTATAGGGCCAAAGGAAATATCCTCCGATAACAAAGAGAAAGATGCTTTCTGAGAAACTTCTTTATGTTCTGTGAAATCATCTCACAGAGTTTCACCTTTCCCCTCAATAAGCCTTTCGCTAAGATAGTTCTTGTGGAATTGGCAAAGTGATATTTGGAAGCCCGTAGAGGGCTATGGTGAAAAACGAAATATCGTCAGATGAAATCAGGAAAGAAGCTCTCTGAGAAACTACTTAGTGTTCTGTTAATTCATCTCACAGAGTTACATCTGTATTTCGTGGATCTCTTTGCTAGCCTTATTTCTGTGGAATCTGAGAAGAGATATTTCGGATCCCTTTGAAGACTCTAGTGCCAAAGGAAATATCCTCCGATAACAAAGAGAAAGAAGCTTTCTGAGAAACTTCTTTGTGTTCTGTGAAATCATCTCACAGAGTTACAGCTTTCCCTTCAAGCAGACTTTCGCTAAGACAGTTCTAGTGGAATTGGCAAAGTGATATTTGGAAGCCCATAGAGGGCTACGGTGAGAAAGGAAATATCCTCAGATGAAATCTGGAAAGAAGCTTTCTGAGAAACTGCTTAGTGTTCTGTTAATTCATCTCACAGAGTTATATCTGTATTTCGTGGATGTCTTTGCTAGCCTTATTTCTGTGAAATCCGAGAAGAGATATTTCGGATCCCTTTGAAGAACATAGGGCCAAAGGAAATATCCTCCGATAACAAAGAGAAAGAAGCTTTCTGAGAAACTTCTTTGTGTTCTGTGAAATCATCTCACAGAGTTACAGCTTTCCCCTCAAGAAGCCTTTCGCTAAGACAGTTCTTGTGGAATTGGCAAAGTGATATTTGGAAGTCCATAGAGGGCTATGGTGAAAAAGGAAATATCCTCAGATGAAATCTGGATAGAAGCTTTCTGAGAAACTGCTTAGTGTTCTGTTAATTCATCTCACAGAGTTACATCTGTATTTCGTGGATCCCTTTGCTAGCCTTATTTCTGTGGAATCTGAGAACAGATATTTCGGATCCCTTTGAAGATCATAGGGCCAAAGGAAATATCCTCCGATAACAAAGAGAAAGAAGCTTTCTGAGAAACTTCTTTGTGTTCTGTGAAATCATCTCACAGAGTTACAGCTTTCCCCTCAAGAAGCCGTTCGCTAAGACAGTTCTTGTGGAATTGGCAACGTGATATTTGGAAGCCCATAGAGGGCTATGGTGAAAATGGAAATATCCTCAGATGAAATCTGGAAAGAAGCTTTCTGAGAAACTGCTCTGTGATGTGTGACTTCCACTCACAGAGTTACAACTGTATTTCGTGGATCTCTTTGCTTGCCTTATTTCTGTGGAATCTGAGAACAGATATTTCTGACCCCTTTGAAGACTATAGGGCCAAAGGAAATATCCTCCGATAAAAAAGAGAAAGAAGATTTCTGAGAAACATCTTTGTGTTCTGTGAAATCATCTCACAGAGTTACAGCTTTCCCATCAAGAAGCCTTTCCCTAAGATAGTTCTTGTGGAATTGTCAAAGTGACATTTGGAAGCCCATAGAGGGCTATGGTGAAAAAGGAAATATTCTCAGATGAAATCTGGAAAGAAGCTTTCTGAGAAACTGCTTAGTGTTCTGTTAATTCATCTCACAGAGTTACATCTGTATTTCGTGGATCTCTTTGCTAGCCTTATTTCTGTGGAATCTGAGAACAGATATTTCTGATCCCTTTGAAGACCATAGGGGCAAAGGAAATAACCTCCGATAACAAAGAGAAAGAAGCTTTCTGAGAAACTTCTTTGTGTTCTGTGAAATCATCTCACAGAGTTACAGCTTTCCCCTCAAGAAGCCTTTCGCTAAGACAGTTCTTGTGGAATTGGCAAAGTGATATTTGGAAGCCCATAGAGGGCTATGGTGAAAAAGGAAATATCCTCTGATGAAATATGGATAGAAGCTTTCTGAGAAACTGCTTAGTGTTCTGTTAATTCATCTCACAGAGTTACATCTGTATTTCGTGGATCCCTTTGCTAGCCTTATTTCTGTGGAATCTGAGAACAGCTATTTCGGATCCCTTTGAAGATCATAGGGAGAAAGGAAATATCCTCCGATAACAAAGAGAAAGAAGCTTTCTGAGAAACTTCTTTGTGTTCTGTGAAATCATCTCACAGAGTTACAGCTTTCCCCTCAAGAATCCGTTCGCTAAGACAGTTCTTGTGGAATTGGCAAAGTGATATTTGGAAGCCCATAGAGGGCTATGGTGAAAATGGAAATATCCTCAGATGAAATCTGGAAAGAAAATTTCTGAGAAACTGCTCTGTGATGTGTGACTTCCACTCACAGAGTTACATCTGTATTTCGTGGATCTCTTTGCTAGCCTTATTTCTGTGGAATCTGAGAACAGATATTTCTGATCCCTTTGAAGACTATAGGGCCAAAGAAATATCCTCCGATAACAAAGAGAAAGAAGCTTTCTGAGAAACTTCTTTGTGTTCGGTGAAATCATCTCACAGAGTTACAGCTTTCCCCTCAAGAAGCCTTTTGCTAAGACACTTCTTGTGGAATTGGCAAAGTGATATTTGGAAGCCCATAGAGGGCTATTGTGAAAAAGGAAATATCCTCAGATGAAATTTGGAAAGAAGTTTTCTGAGAAAATCCTCTGTGATGTGTGACTTCCACTCACAGAGTTACATCTGTATTTCGTGGATCTCTTTGCTAGCCTTATTTCTGTGGAATCTGAGAACAGATATTTCTGATCCCTTTGAAGACTATGGGGCCAAAGGAAATATCCTCCGATAACAAAGAGAAAGAAGCTTTCTGAGAAACTTCTTTGTGTTCTGTGAAATCATCTCACAGAGTTACAGCTTTCCCCTCAAGAAGCCTTTCGCTAAGACAGTTCTTGTGGAACTGCAAAGTGATATTTGGAAGCCCATAGAGGGCTATGGTGAAAAAGGAAATATCCTCAGATGAAATCTGGATAGAAGCTTTCTGATAAACTGCTTAGTGTTCTGTTAATTCATCTCACAGAGTTACATCTCTATTTCTTGAATCCCTTTGCTAGCCTTATTTCTGTGGAATCTGAGAACAGCTATTTCGGATCCCTTTGAAGATCATAGGGACAAAGGAAATATCCTCCGATAACAAAGAGAAAGAAGCTTTCTGAGAAACTTCTTTGTGTTCTGTGAAATCATCTCACAGAGTTACAGCTTTCCCCTCAAGAATCCGTTCGCTAAGACAGTTCTTGTGGAATTGGCAAAGTGATATTTGGAAGCCCATAGAGGGCTATGGTGAAAAAGGAAATATCCTCAGATGAAATCTGGAAAGAAGCTTTCTGAGAAACTGCTCTGTGATGTGTGACTTCCACTCACAGAGTTACATCTGTATTTCGTGGATCTCGTTGCTAGCCTTATTTCTGTGGAATCTGAGAACAGACATTTCTGATCCCTTTGAAGACTATAGGGCTAAAGGAAATATCCTCCGATAACAAAGAGAAAGAAGCTTTCTGAGAAATTTCTTTGTGTTCTCTGAAATCATCTCACAGAGTTACAGTTTTCCCCTCAAGAAGCTTTTCCCTAAGATAGTTCTTGTGGAATTGTCAAAGTGACATTTGGAAGCCCATAGAGGGCTATGGTGAAAAAGGAAATATTCTCAGATGAAATCTGGAAAGAAGCTTTCTGAGAAACTGCTTAGTGTTCTGTTAATTCATCTCACAGAGTTACATCTGTATTTCGTGGATCTCTTTGCTAGCCTTATTTCTGTGGAATCTGAGAACAGATATTTCTGATCCCTTTGAAGACCATAGGGGCAAAGGAAATATCCTCCGATAACAAAGAGAAAGAAGTTTTCGGAGAAACTTCTTTGTGTTCTGTGAAATCGTCTCACGGAGTTACAGTTTCCCCTCAAGAAGCCTTTCGCTAAGACTGTTCTTGTGGAATTGGCAAAGTGATATTTGGAAGCCCATAGAGGGCTATGGTGAAAAAGGAAATATCCTCAGATGAAATCTGGAAAGAAGCTTTCTGAGAAACTGCATGGTGTTCTGTTAATTCATCTCACAGAGTTACATCTTTATTTCGTGGATCCCTTTCCTAGCCTTATTTCTGTGGAATCTGAGAACAGATATTTCGGATCCCTTTGAAGACCATAGGGCCAAAGGAAATATCCTCCGATAACAAAGAGAAAGAAGCTTTCTGAGAAACTTCTTTGTGTTCTGTGAAATCATCTCACAGAGTTACAGCTTTCCCCTCAAGAAGCCTTTCGCTAAGACAGTTCTTGTGGAATTGGCAAAGTGATATTTGGAAGCCCATAGAGGGCTATGTTGAAAAAGGAAATATCCTCAGATGAAATCTGGAGAGAAGCTTTCTGAGAAACTGCTTAGTGTTCTGTTAATTCATCTCACAGAGTTACATCTGTATTTCGTGGATCTCTTTGCTAGCCTTATTTCTGTGCAATCTGAGAACAGATATTTCGGATCCCTTTGAAGACTATAGGGCCAAAGGAAATATCCTCCGATAACAAAGAGAAAGAAGCTTTCTGGGAAACTTCTTTGTATTCTGTGAAATCATCTCACAGAGTTACAGCTTTCCCCTCAAGAAGCCTTTCCCTAAGACAGTTCTTGTGGAATTGGCAAAGTGATATTTGGAAGCCCATAGAGGGCTATGGTGAAAAAGGAAATATCCTCAGATGAAATCTGGAAAGAAGCTTTCTGAGAAACTGCTTAGTGTTCTGTTAATTTATCTCACAGGGTTACATCTGTATTTCGTGTATCACTTTGCTAGCCTTATTTCCGTGGAATATGAGAACAGCTATTTCGGAACCCTTTGAAGAGCATAGGGCCAAAGGAAATATCCTCCGATAACAAAGAGAAAGAAGCTTTCTGAGAAACTTCTTTGTGTTCTGTGAAATCATCTCACAGAGTTACAGCTTTCCACTCAAGAAGCCGTTCGCTAAGACAGTTCTTGTGGAATTGGCAAAGTGATATTTGGAAGCCCCTAGAGGGCTATGGTGAAGAAGGAAATATCCTCAGATGAAAACTGTAAAGAAGTTTTCTGAGAAACTACTCTGTGATGTGTGACTTGCAGTCACAGAGTTACATCTGTATTTCGTGGATCTCTTTGCTAGCCTTATTTCTGTGAAATCTGGGAACAGATATTTCGGATCCCTTTGAAGAATATAGGGCAAAAGGAAATATCCTCCGATAACAAAGAGAAACAAGCTTTCTGAGAAACTTCTTTGTGTTCTGTGAAATCATCTCACAGAGTTACAGCTTTCCCCACAAGAAGCCTTTCGCTAAGACAGTTCTTGTGGAATTGGCAAAGTGATATTTGGAAGCCCCTACAGGGCTATGGTGAAAAAGGAAATATCCTCAGATGAAATCTGGAAAGAAGCTTTCTGAGAAACTGCTTAGTGTTCTGTTAATTCATCTCACAGAGTTACATCTGTATTTCCTGGATCCCTTTGCTAGCCTTATTTCCGTGGAATCTGAGAACAGCTATTTCGGATCCCTTTGAAGACTATAGGGCCAAAGGAAATATCCTCCAATAACAAAGAGAAAGAAGCTTTCTGAGAAACTTCTTTCTGTTCTGTGAAATCATCTCACAGAGTTACAGCTTTCCCCTCAAGAAGCCTTTCGCTAAGACAGTTCTTGTGGAATTGGCAAAGTGATATTTGGAAGCCCTAGAGGGCTATTGTGAAAAAGGAAATATCCTCAGATGAAATCTGGAAAGAAGTTTTCTGAGAAACTACTCTGTGATGTGTGACTTGCAGTCACAGAGTTACATCTGTATTTCGTGGATCTCTTTGCTAGCCTTCTTTCTGTGGAATCTGAGAACAGATATTTCGGATCCCTTTGAAGAATATAGGGCAAAAGGAAATATCCTCCGATAACAAAGAGAAACAAGCTTTCTGAGAAACTTCTTTGTGTTCTGTGAAATCATCTCACAGAGTTACAGCTTTCCCCACAAGAAGCCTTTCGCTAAGACAGTTCTTGTGGAATTGGCAAAGTGATATTTGGAAGCCCCTAGAGGGCTATGGTGAAAAAGGAAATATCCTCAGATGAAATCTGGAAAGAAGCTTTCTGAGAAACTGCTTAGTGTTCTGTTAATTCATCTCACAGAGTTACATCTGTATTTCCTGGATCCCTTTGCTAGCCTTATTTCCGTGGAATCTGAGAACAGCTATTTCGGATCCCTTTGAAGACTATAGGGCCAAAGGAAATATCCTCCAATAACAAAGAGAAAGAAGCTTTCTGAGAAACTTCTTTGTGTTCTGTGAAATCATCTCACAGAGTTACAGCTTTCCCCTCAAGAAGCCATTCGCTAAGACAGTTCTTGTGGAATTGGCAAAGTGATATTTGGAAGCCCATAGAGGGGTATGGTGAAAAAGGAAATATGCTCAGATGAAATCTGGAAAGAATCTTTCTGAGAAACTGCTTAGTGTTCTGTTAATTCATCTCACAGAGTTACATCTTTATATCGTGGATCCCTTTCCTAGCCTTATTTCTGTGGAATCTGAGAACAGATATTTCGGATCCCTTTGAAGACTATGAGGCCGAAGGAAATAACCTCCGATAACAAAGAGAAAGAAGCTTTCTGAGAAACTCCTTTGTGTTCTGTGAAATCATCTCACCGAGTTACAGCTTTCCCCTCAAGAAGCCTTTCGCTAAGACAGTTCTTGTGGAATTGGCAAAGTGATATTTGGAAGCCCATAGAGGGCTATGGTGAAAAAGGAAATATCCTCAGATGAAATCTGGAAAGAATCTTTCTGAGAAACTGCTTAGTGTTCTGTTAATTCATCTCACAGAGTTACATCTTTATTTCGTGGATCCCTTTCCTAGCCTTATTTCTGTGGAATCTGAGAACAGATATTTCGGATCCCTTTGAAGACCATAGGGCCAAAGGAAATATCCTCCGATAACAAAGAGAAAGAAGCTTTCTGAGAAACTTCTTTGTGTTCTGTGAAATCATCTCACAGAGTTACAGCTTTTCCCTCAAGAAGCCTTTCGATAAGACAGTTCTTGTGGAATTCGCAAAGTGATATTGGAAGCCCATAGAGGGCTATGGTGAAAAAGGAAATATCCTCAGATGAAATCTGGAATGAAGCCTTCTGAGAAACTGCTCTGTGATGTGTGACTTCCACTCACAGAGTTACATCTGTATTTCGTGGATCTCTTTGCTAGCCTTATTTCTGTGGAATCTGAGAACAGATATTTCGGATCCCTTTGAAGACCATAGGACCAATGGAAATATCCTCCGATAACAAAGAGAAAGAAGCTTTCTGAGAAACTTCTTTGTGTTCTGTGAAATCATCTCACAGAGTTTCACCTTTCCCCTCAAGAAGCCTTTCGCTAAGATAGTTCTTGTGGAATTGGCAAAGTGATATTTGGAAGCCCATAGAGGGCTATGGTGAAAAAGGAAATATCGTCAGATGAAATCTGGAAAGAAGCTTTCTGAGAAACTACTTAGTGTTCTGTTAATTCATCTCACAGAGTTACATCTGTATTTCGTGGATCTCTTTGCTAGCCTTACTTCTGTGGAATCTGAAAAGAGATATTTCGGATCCCTTTGAAGACCATAGGGCCAAAGTAAATATCCTCCGATAACAAAGAGAAAGAAGCTTTCTGAGAAACTTCTTTGTGTTCTGTGAAATCATCTCACAGAGTTACAGCTTTCCCGTCAAGAAGCCTTTCGCTAAGACAGTTCTTGTGGAATTGGGAAATGATATTTGGAAGCCCGTAGAGGGCTATGGTGAAAAAGGAAATATCCTCAGTTGAAATCTGGAAAGAATCTTTCTGAGAAACTGCTCTGTGATGTGTGACTTCCACTCACAGAGTTACATCTGTATTTCGTGGATCTCTTTGCTAGCCTTATTTCTGTGGAATCTGAGAACAGATATTTCGGATCCCTTTGAAAACTATAGGGCCAAAGGAAATATGCTCCGATAACAAAGAGAAAGAAGCTTTCTGAGAAACTTCTTTGTGTTCTGTGAAATCATCTCACAGAGTTACAGCTTTCCCCTCACGAAGCCTTTCTCTAAGATAGTTCTTGTGGAATTGGCAAAGTGACATTTGGTAGCCCATAGAGGGCTATGGTGAAAAAGGAAATATCCTCAGATGAAATCTGGAAAGAAGGTTTCTGAGAAACTACTTAGTGTTCTGGTAATTCGTCTCACAGAGTTAGATCTGTATTTCGTGGATCTCTTTGCTAGCCTTATTTCTGTGGAATCTGAGAACAGATATTTCGGATCCCTTTGAAGACCATAGGGCCAAAGGAAATATCCTCCGATAACAAAGAGAAAGAAGCTTTCTGAGAAACTTCTTTGTGTTCTGTGAAATCATCTCACAGAGTTACAGCTTTCCCCTCAAGAAGCCTTTCGCTAAGACAGTTCTTGTGGAATTGGCAAAGTGATATTTGGAAGCCCATAGAGGGCTATGGTGAAAAAGGAAATATCCTCAGATGAAATCAGGAAAGAAGTTTTCTGAGAAACTGCTCTGTGATGTGTGACTTCCAATCACAGAGTTACATCTGCATTTCGTGGATCTCTTTGCTAGCCTTATTTCTGTGGAATCTGAGAACAGATATTTCTGATCCCTTTGAAGACTATAGGGCCAAAGGAAATATCCTCCGATAACAAAGAGAAAGATGCTTTCTGAGAAACTTCTTTATGTTCTCTGAAATCATCTCACAGAGTTTCACCTTTCCCCTCAAGAAGCCTTTCGCTAAGATAGTTCTTGTGGAATTGGCAAAGTGATATTTGGAAGCCCGTAGAGGGCTATGGTGAAAAAGGAAATATCCTCAGATGAAATCTGGATAGAAGCTTTCTGAGAAACTGCTTAGTGTTCTGTTAATTCATCTCACAGAGTTACATCTGTATTTCGTGGATCCCTTTGCTAGCCTTATTTCTGTGGAATCTGAGAACAGATATTTCGGATCCCTTTGAAGATCATAGGGCCAAAGGAAATATCCTCCGATAACAAAGAGAAAGAAGCTTTCTGAGAAACTTCTTTGTGTTCTGTGAAATCATCTCACAGAGTTACAGCTTTCCCCTCAAGAAGCCGTTCGCTAAGACACTTCTTGTGGAATTGGCAACGTGATATTTGGAAGCCCATAGAGGGCTATGTTGAAAAAGGAAATATCCTCAGATGAAATCTGGAAAGAAGCTTTCTGAGAAACTGCTCTGTGATGTGTGACTTCCACTCACAGAGTTACAACTGTATTTCGTGGATCTCTTTGCTTGCCTTATTTCTGTGGAATCTGAGAACAGATATTTCGGACCCCTTTGAAGACTATAGGGCCAAAGGAAATATCCTACGAGAAAAAAGAGAAAGAAGATTTCTGAGAAACTTCTTTGTGTTCTGTGAAATCATCTCACAGAGTTACAGCTTTCCCATCAAGAAGCCTTTCGCTAAGATAGTTCTTGTGGAATTGGCAAAGTGACATTTGGAAGCCCATAGAGGGCTATGGTGAAAAAGGAAATATTCTCAGATGAAATCTGGAAAGAAGCTTTCTGAGAAACTGCTTAGTGTTCTGTTAATTCATCTCACAGAGGTACATCTGTATTTCGTGGATCTCTTTGCTAGCCTTATTTCTGTGGATTCTGAGAACAGATATTTCTGATCCCTTTGAAGACCATAGGGGCAAAGGAAATATCCTCCGATAACAAAGAGAAAGAAGTTTTTGGAGAAACTTCTTTGTGTTCTGTGAAATCGTCTCACGGAGTTACAGCTTTCCCCTCAAGAAGCCTTTCGCTAAGACTGTTCCTGTGGAATTGGCAAAGTGATATTTGGAAGCCCATAGAGGGCTATGGTGAAAAAGGAAATATCCTCAGATGAAATCTGGAAAGAAGCTTTCTGAGAAACTGCTTAGTGTTCTGTTAATTCATCTCACAGATTTACATCTGTATTTCGTGTATCTCTTTGCTAGCCTTATTTCTGTGGAATCTGAGAAGAGATATTTCGGATCCCTTTGAAGACTATAGGGCCAAAGGAAATATCCTGCGATAACAAAGAGAAAGAAGCTTTCTGAGAAACTTCTTTGTGTTCTGTGAAATCATCTCACAGAGTTACAGCTTTCCCCTCAAGAAGCCTTTCGCTAAGACAGTTCTTGTGGAATTCGAAAAGTGATATTGGAAACCCATAGAGGGCTATGGTGAAAAAGGAAATATCCTCAGATGAAATCTGGAATGAACCTTCTGAGAAACTGCTCTGTGATGTGTGACTGCCACTCACAGAATTACATCTGTATTTCGTGCATCTCTTGGCTAGCCTTATTTCTGTGGAATCTGAGAACAGATATTTCGGATCCCTTTGAAGACTATAGGGCCAAAGGAAATATCCTCCTATAACAAAGAGAAAGAAACTTTCTGAGAAACTTCTTTGTGTTCTGTGAAATCATCTCACAGAGTTACAGCTTTCCCCTCAAGAAGCCGTTCGCTAAGACAGTTCTTGTGGAATTGGCAAAGTGATATTTGGAAGCCCATAGAGGGCTATGGTAAAAAAGGAAATATCCTCAGATGAAATCTGGAAAGTAGCTTTCTGAGAAACTGCTCTGTGATGTGTGACTTCCACTCACAGAGTTACATCTGTATTTCGTGTATCTCTTTGCTAGCCTTATTTCTGTGGAATCTGAGAACAGATATTTCGGATCCCTGTGAAGACTATAGGGCCAAAGTAAATATCCTCCGATAACAAAGAGAAAGAAGCTTTCTGAGAAACTTCTTTGTGTTCTGTGAAATCATTTCACGGAGTTACAGCTTTCCCCTCAAGAAGCCGTTCGCTAAGACAGTTCTTGTGGAATTGGCAAAGTGATATTTGGATGCCCATAGAGGGCTATGGTGAAAAAGGAAATATCCTCAGATGAAATCTGGAAAGAAGCTTTCTGAGAAACTGCTCTGTGATGTGTGACTTCCACTCACAGAGTTACATCTGTATTTCATGGATCTCTTTGCTAGCCTTATTTCGGTGGAAACTGAGAACAGATATTTCTGATCCCTTTGAAGACTATAGGGCCAAAGGAAATATCCTCCGATAACAAAGAGAAAGAAGCTTTCTGAGAAACTTCTTTGTGTTCTGTGAAATCATCTCACAGAGTTACAGCTTTCCCCTCAAGAAGCCTTTCGCTAAGACAGTTCTTGTGGAATTGGCAAAGTGATATTTGGAAGTCCATAGAGGGCTATGGTGAAAAAGGAAATATCCTCAGATGAAATCTGGATAGAAGCTTTCTGAGAAACTGCTCAGTGTTCTGTTAATTCATCTCACAGAGTTACATCTGTATTTCGTGGATCCCTTTGCTAGCCTTATTTCTGTGGAATCTGAGAACAGATATTTCGGATCCCTTTGAAGATCATAGGGCCAAAGGAAATATCCTCCGATAACAAAGAGAAAGAAGCTTTCTGAGAAACTTCTTTGTGTTCTGTGAAATCATCTCACAGAGTTACAGCTTTCCTCTCAAGAAGCCGTTCGCTAAGACAGTTCTTGTGGAATTGGCAAAGTGATATTTGGAAGCCCATAGAGGGCTATGGTGAAAAAGGAAATATCCTCAGATGAAATCTGGAAAGAAGCTTTCTGAGAAACTGCTCTGTGATGTGTGACTTCCACTCACAGAGTTACATCTGTATTTCGTGGATCTCTTTGCTTGCCTTATTTCTGTGGAATCTGAGAACAGATATTTCTGATCCCTTTGAAGACTATAGGGCCAAAGGAAATATCCTCCGATAAAAAAGAGAAAGAAGATTTCTGAGAAACTTCTTTGTGTTCTATGAAATCATCTCACAGTGTTACATCTTTCCAATCAAGAAGCCTTTCCCTAAGATAGTTCTTGTGGAATTGTCAAAGTGACATTTGGAAGCCCATAGAGGGATATGGTGAAAAAGGAAATATTCTCAGATGAAATCTGGAAAGAAGCTTTCTGAGAAACTGCTTAGTGTTCTGTTAATTCATCTCACAGAGTTACATCTGTATTTCGTGGATCTCTTTGCTAGCCTTACTTCTGTGGAATCTGAAAAGAGATATTTCGGATCCCTTTGAAGACCATAGGGCCAAAGTAAATATCCTCCGATAACAAAGAGAAAGAAGCTTTCTGAGAAACTTCTTTGTGTTCTGTGAAATCATCTCACAGAGTTACAGCTTTCCCGTCAAGAAGCCTTTCGCTAAGACAGTTCTTGTGGAATTGGGAAATGATATTTGGAAGCCCGTAGAGGGCTATGGTGAAAAAGGAAATATCCTCAGTTGAAATCTGGAAAGAATCTTTCTGAGAAACTGCTCTGTGATGTGTGACTTCCACTCACAGAGTTACATCTGTATTTCGTGGATCTCTTTGCTAGCCTTATTTCTGTGGAATCTGAGAACAGATATTTCGGATCCCTTTGAAAACTATAGGGCCAAAGGAAATATGCTCCGATAACAAAGAGAAAGAAGCTTTCTGAGAAACTTCTTTGTGTTCTGTGAAATCATCTCACAGAGTTACAGCTTTCCCCTCACGAAGCCTTTCTCTAAGATAGTTCTTGTGGAATTGGCAAAGTGACATTTGGTAGCCCATAGAGGGCTATGGTGAAAAAGGAAATATCCTCAGATGAAATCTGGAAAGAAGGTTTCTGAGAAACTACTTAGTGTTCTGGTAATTCGTCTCACAGAGTTAGATCTGTATTTCGTGGATCTCTTTGCTAGCCTTATTTCTGTGGAATCTGAGAACAGATATTTCGGATCCCTTTGAAGACCATAGGGCCAAAGGAAATATCCTCCGA
The DNA here is from genome assembly GCF_043159975.1 of Macaca nemestrina. Classification (NCBI taxonomy): domain Eukaryota; kingdom Metazoa; phylum Chordata; class Mammalia; order Primates; family Cercopithecidae; genus Macaca; species Macaca nemestrina. The sequence goes on along the minus strand of NC_092142.1, from coordinate 35,280,673 downwards.
TAACAAAGAGAAAGAAGCTTTCTGAGAAACTTCTTTGTGTTCTGTGAAATCATCTCACAGAGTTACAGCTTTCCCCTCAAGAAGCCTTTCGCTAAGACAGTTCTTGTGGAATTGGCAAAGTGATATTTGGAAGCCCATAGAGGGCTATGGTGAAAAAGGAAATATCCTCAGATGAAATCAGGAAAGAAGTTTTCTGAGAAACTGCTCTGTGATGTGTGACTTCCAATCACAGAGTTACATCTGCATTTCGTGGATCTCTTTGCTAGCCTTATTTCTGTGGAATCTGAGAACAGATATTTCTGATCCCTTTGAAGACTATAGGGCCAAAGGAAATATCCTCCGATAACAAAGAGAAAGATGCTTTCTGAGAAACTTCTTTATGTTCTCTGAAATCATCTCACAGAGTTTCACCTTTCCCCTCAAGAAGCCTTTCGCTAAGATAGTTCTTGTGGAATTGGCAAAGTGATATTTGGAAGCCCGTAGAGGGCTATGGTGAAAAAGGAAATATCCTCAGATGAAATCTGGATAGAAGCTTTCTGAGAAACTGCTTAGTGTTCTGTTAATTCATCTCACAGAGTTACATCTGTATTTCGTGGATCCCTTTGCTAGCCTTATTTCTGTGGAATCTGAGAACAGATATTTCGGATCCCTTTGAAGATCATAGGGCCAAAGGAAATATCCTCCGATAACAAAGAGAAAGAAGCTTTCTGAGAAACTTCTTTGTGTTCTGTGAAATCATCTCACAGAGTTACAGCTTTCCCCTCAAGAAGCCGTTCGCTAAGACACTTCTTGTGGAATTGGCAACGTGATATTTGGAAGCCCATAGAGGGCTATGTTGAAAAAGGAAATATCCTCAGATGAAATCTGGAAAGAAGCTTTCTGAGAAACTGCTCTGTGATGTGTGACTTCCACTCACAGAGTTACAACTGTATTTCGTGGATCTCTTTGCTTGCCTTATTTCTGTGGAATCTGAGAACAGATATTTCGGACCCCTTTGAAGACTATAGGGCCAAAGGAAATATCCTACGAGAAAAAAGAGAAAGAAGATTTCTGAGAAACTTCTTTGTGTTCTGTGAAATCATCTCACAGAGTTACAGCTTTCCCATCAAGAAGCCTTTCGCTAAGATAGTTCTTGTGGAATTGGCAAAGTGACATTTGGAAGCCCATAGAGGGCTATGGTGAAAAAGGAAATATTCTCAGATGAAATCTGGAAAGAAGCTTTCTGAGAAACTGCTTAGTGTTCTGTTAATTCATCTCACAGAGGTACATCTGTATTTCGTGGATCTCTTTGCTAGCCTTATTTCTGTGGATTCTGAGAACAGATATTTCTGATCCCTTTGAAGACCATAGGGGCAAAGGAAATATCCTCCGATAACAAAGAGAAAGAAGTTTTTGGAGAAACTTCTTTGTGTTCTGTGAAATCGTCTCACGGAGTTACAGCTTTCCCCTCAAGAAGCCTTTCGCTAAGACTGTTCCTGTGGAATTGGCAAAGTGATATTTGGAAGCCCATAGAGGGCTATGGTGAAAAAGGAAATATCCTCAGATGAAATCTGGAAAGAAGCTTTCTGAGAAACTGCTTAGTGTTCTGTTAATTCATCTCACAGATTTACATCTGTATTTCGTGTATCTCTTTGCTAGCCTTATTTCTGTGGAATCTGAGAAGAGATATTTCGGATCCCTTTGAAGACTATAGGGCCAAAGGAAATATCCTGCGATAACAAAGAGAAAGAAGCTTTCTGAGAAACTTCTTTGTGTTCTGTGAAATCATCTCACAGAGTTACAGCTTTCCCCTCAAGAAGCCTTTCGCTAAGACAGTTCTTGTGGAATTCGAAAAGTGATATTGGAAACCCATAGAGGGCTATGGTGAAAAAGGAAATATCCTCAGATGAAATCTGGAATGAACCTTCTGAGAAACTGCTCTGTGATGTGTGACTGCCACTCACAGAATTACATCTGTATTTCGTGCATCTCTTGGCTAGCCTTATTTCTGTGGAATCTGAGAACAGATATTTCGGATCCCTTTGAAGACTATAGGGCCAAAGGAAATATCCTCCTATAACAAAGAGAAAGAAACTTTCTGAGAAACTTCTTTGTGTTCTGTGAAATCATCTCACAGAGTTACAGCTTTCCCCTCAAGAAGCCGTTCGCTAAGACAGTTCTTGTGGAATTGGCAAAGTGATATTTGGAAGCCCATAGAGGGCTATGGTAAAAAAGGAAATATCCTCAGATGAAATCTGGAAAGTAGCTTTCTGAGAAACTGCTCTGTGATGTGTGACTTCCACTCACAGAGTTACATCTGTATTTCGTGTATCTCTTTGCTAGCCTTATTTCTGTGGAATCTGAGAACAGATATTTCGGATCCCTGTGAAGACTATAGGGCCAAAGTAAATATCCTCCGATAACAAAGAGAAAGAAGCTTTCTGAGAAACTTCTTTGTGTTCTGTGAAATCATTTCACGGAGTTACAGCTTTCCCCTCAAGAAGCCGTTCGCTAAGACAGTTCTTGTGGAATTGGCAAAGTGATATTTGGATGCCCATAGAGGGCTATGGTGAAAAAGGAAATATCCTCAGATGAAATCTGGAAAGAAGCTTTCTGAGAAACTGCTCTGTGATGTGTGACTTCCACTCACAGAGTTACATCTGTATTTCATGGATCTCTTTGCTAGCCTTATTTCGGTGGAAACTGAGAACAGATATTTCTGATCCCTTTGAAGACTATAGGGCCAAAGGAAATATCCTCCGATAACAAAGAGAAAGAAGCTTTCTGAGAAACTTCTTTGTGTTCTGTGAAATCATCTCACAGAGTTACAGCTTTCCCCTCAAGAAGCCTTTCGCTAAGACAGTTCTTGTGGAATTGGCAAAGTGATATTTGGAAGTCCATAGAGGGCTATGGTGAAAAAGGAAATATCCTCAGATGAAATCTGGATAGAAGCTTTCTGAGAAACTGCTCAGTGTTCTGTTAATTCATCTCACAGAGTTACATCTGTATTTCGTGGATCCCTTTGCTAGCCTTATTTCTGTGGAATCTGAGAACAGATATTTCGGATCCCTTTGAAGATCATAGGGCCAAAGGAAATATCCTCCGATAACAAAGAGAAAGAAGCTTTCTGAGAAACTTCTTTGTGTTCTGTGAAATCATCTCACAGAGTTACAGCTTTCCTCTCAAGAAGCCGTTCGCTAAGACAGTTCTTGTGGAATTGGCAAAGTGATATTTGGAAGCCCATAGAGGGCTATGGTGAAAAAGGAAATATCCTCAGATGAAATCTGGAAAGAAGCTTTCTGAGAAACTGCTCTGTGATGTGTGACTTCCACTCACAGAGTTACATCTGTATTTCGTGGATCTCTTTGCTTGCCTTATTTCTGTGGAATCTGAGAACAGATATTTCTGATCCCTTTGAAGACTATAGGGCCAAAGGAAATATCCTCCGATAAAAAAGAGAAAGAAGATTTCTGAGAAACTTCTTTGTGTTCTATGAAATCATCTCACAGTGTTACATCTTTCCAATCAAGAAGCCTTTCCCTAAGATAGTTCTTGTGGAATTGTCAAAGTGACATTTGGAAGCCCATAGAGGGATATGGTGAAAAAGGAAATATTCTCAGATGAAATCTGGAAAGAAGCTTTCTGAGAAACTGCTTAGTGTTCTGTTAATTCATCTCACAGAGTTACATCTGTATTTCGTGGATCTCTTTGCTAGCCTTATTTCTGTGGAATCTGAGAACAGATATTTCTGATCCCTTTGAAGACCATAGGGGCAAAGGAAATATCCTCCGATAACAAAGAGAAAGAAGCTTTCGGAGAAACATCTTTCTGTTCTGTGAAATCATCTCACGGAGTTACAGCTTTCCCCTCAAGAAGCCTTTCGCTAAGACAGTTCTTCTGGAATTGACAAAGTGATTTTTGGAAGCCCATAGAGGGCTATGTTAAAAAAGGAAATATCCTCAGATGAAATCTGGAAAGAAGCTTTCTGAGAATCTGCTCTGTGATGTGTGACTTCCACTCACAGAGTTACATCTGTATTTCGTGGATCTCTTTGCTAGCCTTATTTCTGTGGAATCTGAGAACAGATATTTCTGATCCCTTTGGAAACTATAGGGCCAAAGGAAATATCCTCCGATAACAAAGAGAAAGAAGCTTTCTGAGAAACTTCTTTGTGTTCTGTGAAATCATCTCACAGAGTTACAGCTTTCCCCTCAAGAAGCCTTTCGCTAGGATAGTTCTTGTGGAATTGTCAAAGTGACATTTGGAAGCCCATAGAGGGCTATGGTGAAAAAGGAAATATTCTCAGATGAAATCTGGAAAGAAGCTTTCTGAGAAACTGCTTAGTGTTCTGTTAATTCATCTCACAGAGTTACATCTCTATTTCGTGGATCTCTTTGCTAGCCTTATTTCTGTGGAATCTGAGAACAGATATTTCGGATCCCTTTGAAGACCATAAGGGCAAAGGAAATATCCTCCGATAAGAAAGAGAAAGAAGCTTTCGGAGAAACTTCTTTGTGTTCTGTGAAATCATCTCACAGAGTTACAGCTTTCCCCTCAAGAAGCCTTTCGCTAAGACAGTTCTTGTGGAATTGGCAAAGTGATATTTGGAAGCCCATAGAGGGCTATGGTGAAAAAGGAAATATCCTCAGATGAAATCTGGAAAGAAGATTTCTGAGAAACTGCTTTGTGTTCCGTTAATTCATCTCACAGATTTACATCTGTATTTCGTGGATCTCTTTTTTAGCCTTATTTCTGTGGAATCTGAGAACAGATATTTCGGATCCCTTTGAAGACTATAGGGCCAAAGGAAATATCCTCCGATAACAAAGAGAAAGAAGCTTTCTGAGAAACTTCTTTGTGTTCTGTGAAATCATCTCACAGAGTTACAGCTTTCCCCTCAAGAAGCCTTTCGCTAAGACAGTTCTTGTGGAATTGGCAAAGTGATATTTGGAAGCCCATAGAGGGCTATGGTGAAAAAGGAAATATCCTCAGATGAAATCTGGAAAGAGGCTTTCTGAGAAACTGCTATGTGATGTGTCACTTCCACTCACAGAGTTACATCTTTATTTGTGGATCTTTTTGCTAGCCTTATTTCTGTGGAATCTGAGAACAGATATTTCGGATCCCTTTGAAGACTATAGGGCCAAAGGAAATATCCTCCGATAACAAAGAGAAAGAAGCTTTCTGAGAAACTTCTTTGTGTTCTGTGAAATCATCTCACAGAGTTACAGCTTTCCTCTCAAGAAGCCTTTCGCTAAGACAGTTCTTGTGGAATTCGCAAAGTGATATTGGAAGCCCATATAGGGCTATGGTGAAAAAGGAAATATCCTCAGATGAAATCTGGAATGAAGCCTTCTGAGAAACTGCTCTGTGATGTGTGACTTCCACTCACAGAATTACATCTGTATTTCGTGCATCTCTTTGCTAGCCTTATTTCTGTGGAATCTGAGAACAGATATTTCGGATCCCTTTGAAGACTATAGGGCCAAAGGAAATATCCTCCGATAACAAAGAGAAAGAAGCTTTCTGAGAAACTTCTTTGTGTTCTGTGAAATCATCTCACAGAGTTACAGCTTTCCCCTCAAGAAGCCTTTCGCTAAGACAGTTCTTGTGGAATTGGCAAAGTGATATTTGGAAGCCCATATAGGGCTATGGTGAAAAAGGAAATATCCTCAAATGAAATCTGGAAAGAAGTATCTGAGAAACTGCTCTGTGATGTGTGACTTCCACTCACAGAGTTACATCTGTATTTCGTGGATCTCTTTGCTAGCCTTATTTCTGTGGAATCTGAGAACAGATATTTCTGATCCCTTTGAAGACCATAGGGGCAAAGGAAATATCCTCCGATAACAAAGAGAAAGAAGCTTTCGGAGAAACATCTTTGTGTTCTGTGAAATCATCTCACGGAGTTACAGCTTTCCCCTCAAGAAGCGTTTCGCTAAGACTGTTCTTGTGGAATTGGCAAAGTGATATTTGGAGGCCCATAGAGGGCTATGGTGAAAAAGGAAATATCCTCAGATGAAATCTGGAAAGAAGCTTTCTGAGAAACTGCTTAGTGTTCCGTTAATTCATCTCACAGATTTACATCTGTATTTCGTGGATCTCTTTGTTAGCCTTATTTCTGTGGAATCTGAGAACAGATATTTCGGATCCCTTTGAAGACTATAGGGCCAAAGGAAATATCCTCCGATAACAAAGAGAAAGAAGCTTTCTGAGAAACTTCTTTGTGTTCTGTGAAATCATCTCACAGAGTTACAGCTTTCCCCTCAAGAAGCCTTTCGCTAAGACAGTTCTTGTGGAATTCGGAAAGTGATATTTGAAGCCCATAGAGGGCTATGGTGAAAAAGGAAATATCCTCAGATGAAATCTGGAATGAAGCCTTCTGAGAAACTGCTCTGTGATGTGTGACTTCCACTCACAGAATTACATCTGTATTTCGTGCATCTCTTGGCTAGCCTTATTTCTGTGGAATCTGAGAACAGATATTTCGGATCCCTTTGAAGACTATAGGGCCAAAGGAAATATCCTCCGATAACAAAGAGAAAGAAGCTTTCTGAGAAACTTCTTTGTGTTCTGTGAAATCATCTCACAGAGTTACAGCTTTCCCCTCAAGAAGCCGTTCGCTAAGACAGTTCTTGTGGAATTGGCAAAGTGATATTTGGAAGCCCATAGAGGGCTATGGTAAAAAAGGAAATATCCTCAGATGAAATCTGGAAAGTAGCTTTCTGAGAAACTGCTCCGTGATGTGTGACTTCCCCTCACAGAGTTACATCTGTATTTCGTGGATCTCTTTGCTAGCCTTATTTCTGTGGAATCTGAGAAAAGATATTTCGGATCCCTTTGAAGACTATAGGGCCAAAGGAAATATCCTCCGATTACAAAGAGAAAGAAGCTTTCTGAGAAACTTCTTTGTGTTCTGTGAAATCATCTCACAGAGTTACAGCTTTCCCCTCAAGAAGCCTTTCGCTAAGATAGTTCTTGTGGAATTGTCAAAGTGACATTTGGAAGCCCATAGAGGGCTATGGTGAAAAAGGAAATATTCTCAGATGAAATCTGGAAAGAAGCTTTCTGAGAAACTGCTTAGTGTTCCGTTAATTCATCTCACAGAGTTACATCTGTATTTCGTGGATCTCTTTGCTAGCCTTATTTCTGTGGAATCTGAGAACTGATATTTCGGATCCCTTTCAAGACCATAGGGCCAAAGGAAATATCCTCTGATAACAAAGAGAAAGAAGCTTTCGGAGAAACTTCTTTGTGCTCTGTGAAATCATCTCACTGAGTTACAGCTTTCCCCTCAAGAAGCCTTTCGCTAAGACAGTTCTTGTGGAATTGGCAAAGTGATATTTGGAAGCCCTTAGAGGGCTATGGTGAAAAAGGAAATATCCTCAGATGAAATCTTGAAAGAAGCTTTCTGAGAAACTGCTTAGTGTTCTGTTAATTCATCTCACAGATTTACATCTGTATTTCGTGGATCTCTTTGCTAGCCTTATTTCTGTGGATTCTGAGAACAGATATTTCGGATCCCTTTGAAGACTATAGGGCCAAAGGAAATATCCTCCGATAACAAAGAGAAAGAAGCTTTCTGAGAAACTTCTTTGTGTTCTGTGAAATCATCTCACAGAGTTACAGCTTTCCCCTCAAGAAGCCTTTCGCTAAGACAGTTCTTGTGGAATTCGCAAAGTGATATTGGAAGCCCATATAGGGCTATGGTGAAAAAGGAAATATCCTCAGATGAAATCTGGAATGAAGCCTTCTGAGAAACTGCTCTGTGATGTGTGACTTCCACTCACAGAATTACATCTGTATTTCGTGCATCTCTTTGCTAGCCTTATTTCTGTGGAATCTGAGAACAGATATTTCGGATCCCTTTGAAGACTATAGGGCCAAAGGAAATATCCTCCGATAACAAAGAGAAAGAAGCTTTCTGAGAAACTTCTTCGTGTTCTGTGAAATCATCTCACAGAGTTACAGCTTTCCCCTCAAGAAGCCTTTCGCTAAGACAGTTCTTGTGGAATTGGCAAAGTGATATTTGGAAGCCCATATAGGGCTATGGTGAAAAAGGAAATATCCTCAAATGAAATCTGGAAAGAAGTATCTGAGAAACTGCTCTGTGATGTGTGACTTCCACTCACAGTGTTACATCTGTATTTCGTGGATCTCTTTGCTAGCCTTATTTCTGTGGAATCTGAGAACAGATATTTCGGATCCCTTTGAAGACTATAGGGCCAAAGGAAATATCCTCCGATAACAAAGAGAAAGAAGCTTTCTGAGAAACTTCTTTGTGTTCTGTGAAATCATCTCACAGAGTTACAGCTTTCCCCTCAAGAAGCCTTTCGCTAAGACACTACTTGTGGAATTGGCAAAGTGACATTTGGAAGCCCATAGAGGGCTATGGTGAAAAAGGAAGTATCCTCAGATGAAATCTGGAAAGAAGCTTTCTGAGAAACTGCTTAGTGTTCTGTTAATTCATCTCACAGAGTTACATCTGTATTTCGTGGATCTCTTTGCTAGCCTTATTTCTGTGGAATCTGAGAAGAGATATCTCGGATCCCTTTGAAGACTATAGGGCCAAAGGAAATATCTTCCGATAACAAAGAGAAAGAAGCTTTCTGAGAAACTTCTTTGTGTTCTGTGAAATCATCTCACAGAGTTACAGCTTTCCCCACAAGAAGCCTTTCGCTAAGACAGTTCTAGTGGAATTAGCAAAGTGATATTGGAAGCCCATAGAGGGCTATGGTGAAAAAGGAAATATTCTCAAATGAAATCTGGAATGAAGCCTTTTGACAAAGTGCTCTGTGATGTGTGACTTGCACTCACAGAGTTACATCCGTATTTCGTGGATCTCTTTGCTAGCCTTATTTCTGTGGAATCTGAGAACAGATATTTCGGATCCCTTTGAAGACTATAGGGCCAAAGGAAATATCCTCCGATAACAAAGAGAAAGAAGCTTTCTGAGAAACTTCTTTGCGTTCTGTGAAATCATCTCACAGAGTTACAGCTTTCCCCTCAAGAAGCCTTTAGCTAAGACAGTTCTTGTGGAATTGGCAAAGTGATATTTGGAAGCCCATATAGGGCTATGGTGAAAAAGGAAATATCCTCAGATGAAATCTGGAAAGAAGCTTTCTGAGAAACTGCTTAGTGTTCTGTTAATTCATCTCACAGAGGTACATCTGTATTTCGTGGATCTCTTTGCTAGCCTTATTTCTGTGGAATCTGAGAAGAGATATTTCGGATCCCTTTGAAGACTATCGGGGCAAAGGAAATATCCTCCGATAAGAAAGAGAAAGAAGCTTTCTGAGAAACTTCTTTGTGTTCTGTGAAATCATCTCACAGAGTTACAGTATTCGCCTCAAGAAGCCTTTCGCTAAGACAGTTCTTGTGGAATTGGCAAAGTGACATTTGGAAGCCCATAGAGGGCTATGGTGAAAAAGGAAATATCCTCAGATGAAATCTGGAAAGAAGCTTTCTGAGAAACTGCTCTGTGATGTGTGACTTCCACTCACAGCGTTACATCTGTATTTCATGGATCTCTTTGCTAGCCTTATTTCTGTGGAATCTGAGAACAGATATTTCGGATGCCTTTGAAGACTATAGGGCCAAAGGAAATATCCTCCGATAACAAAGAGAAAGAAGTTCTCTGAGAAACTTCTTTGTGTTCTGTGAAAACATCTCACAGAGTTACAGCTTTCACCTCAAGAAGCCTTTTGCTAAGATAGTTCTTGTGGAATTGGCAATGTGACATTTGGAAGCCCCTAGAGGGCTATGGTGAAAAAGGAAATATCCTCAGATGAAATCTGGAAAGAGGCTTTCTGAGAAACTGCTTAGTGTTCTGTTAATTCATCTCACAGAGTTACATGTGTATTTCGTGGATCTCTTTGCTAGCCTTATTTCTGTGGAATCTGAGAACAGATATTTCGGATCCCTTTGAAGACCATATGGCCAAAGGAAATATCGTCCGATAACAAAGAGAAAGAAGCTTTCTGAGACACTTCTTTGTGTTCTGTGAAATCATCTCACAGAGTTACAGCTTTCCCCTCAAGAAGCCTTTCGCAAAGACAGTTCTTGTGGAATTGGCAAAGTGACATTTGGAAGCCCATAGAGGGCTATGGTGAAAAAGGAAATATCCTCAGATGAAATCTGCAAAGAAGCTCTCTGAGAAACTGCTTAGATTTCTGTTAATTCATCTCACAGAGTTACATCTGTATGTCGTGGATCTCTTTGCTAGCCTTATTTCTGTGGAACCTGAGAACAGATATTTCGGATCCCTTTGAAGACCATAGGGCCAAAGGAAATATCCTCCGATAACAAAGAGAAAGAAGCTTTCTGAGAAACTTCTTTGTGTTCTGTGAAATCATCTCACAGAGTTACAGCTTTACCCTCAAGAAGCCGTTCGCTAAGACAGTTCTTGTGGAATTGGCAAAGTGATATTTGGAAGCCAATAGAGGGCTATGGTGAAAAAGGAAATATCCTCAGATGAAATCTGGAAAGAAGCTTTCTGAGAAACTGCTTAGTGTTTTGTTAATTCATCTCACAGAGTTACATCTGTATTTCGTGGATCTCTTTGCTAGCCTTATTTCTGTGGAATCTGAGAACAGATATTTCGGATCCCTTTGAAGACTATTGGGCCAAAGGAAATATCCTCCGATAACAAAGAGAAAGAAGCTTTCTGAGAAACTTCTTTGTGTTCCGTGAAATCGTCTCACAGAGTTACAGCTTTCCCCTCAAGAAGCCTTTCACTAAGACAGTTCTTGTGGAATTGGCAAAGTGATATTTGGAAGCCCCTAGAGGGCTATGGTGAAAAAGGAAATATCCTCAGATGAAATCTGGAATGAAGCTTTCTGAGAAACTGCTCAGTGATGTGTGACTTCCACTCACAGAGTTATATCTGTATTTCGTGGATCTCTTGCTAGCCTTATTTCTGAGGAATCTGAGAACAGATATTTCGGATCCCTTTGAAGACTATAGGGCCAAAGGAAATATCCTGCGATAACAAAGAGAAAGAAGCTTTCTGAGAAACTTCTTTGTGTTCTGTGAAATCATCTCACAGAGTTACAGCTTTCCCCTCCAGAAGCCTTTCGCAAAGACAGTTCTTGTGGAATTGGCCAAGTGACATTTGGAAGCCCAAAGAGGGCTATGGTGAAAAAGGAAATATTCCCAGATGAAATCTGGAAAGAAGCTTTCTGAGAAACTGCTCTGTGATGTGTGACTTCCACTCACAGAGTTACATCTGTATTTCGTGGATCTCTTGGCTAGCCTTATTTCTGTGAGATGATTTCACGGAACACAAAGAAGTTTCCCAGAAAGCTTCTTTCTCTTTGTTATCGGAGGATATTTCCTTTGGCCCAATAATCTTCAAAGGGATCTGGAATATGTCTTCTCACACTCCACAGAAATAAGGCTACCAAAGAGATCCACGACATACAGATGTAACTCTGTGAGTGGAAGTCACACATCACAGAGCAGTTTCTCAGAAAGCTTCTTTCCAGATTTCATCTGAGTATATTTCCTTTTTCACCATAGCCCTCTATGGGCTTCCAAATATCACTTTGCCAATTCCACAAGAAGCGTCTTAGCGAAAGGCTTCTTGAGGGGAAAGCTGTAACTCTGTGAGACGATTTCAAAGAACACAAAGAAGTTTCTCAGAATGCTTCTTTCTCTTTGTTATCGGAGGATATTTCCTTTGGCCCTATAGTCTTCAACGGAATCCGAAATATCTGTTCTCTGATTCAACAGAAATAAGGCTAGCAAAGAGATCCACGAAATACAGATGTAACTCTGTGAGTGGAAGTCACACATCACATAGCAGTTTCCAGAAAGCCTCTTTCCAGATTTCATCTGAGGATATTTCCTTTTTCACCATAGCCCTCTATGGGCTTCCAAAAATCACTTTGCCAATTCCACAAGAACTGTCTTAGCGAAAGGCTTCTTGAGGGAAAAGCTGTAACTCTGTGAGATGATTTCACGGAACACAAAGAAGTTTCTCAGAAAGCTTCTTTCTCTTTGTTATCGGAGGATATTTCCTTTGGACCTGTAGTCTTCAAAGCGTCCGAAATATCTGTTCTCAGATTCCACAGAAATGAGGCTAGCAAAGAGATCCACGAAATACAGATGTAACTCTGTGAGATGAATTAACAGAACACTAAGCAGTTTCTCAGAAAGCTTCTTTCCAGATTTCATCTGAGGATATTTCCTGTTTCACCACAGCCCTCTATGGGCTTCCAAATATCACTTTGCCAATTCCACAAGAACTGTCTTAGCGAAAGGCCTCTTGATGGGAAAGCTGTAACTCTGTGAAATGATTTCACAGAACACAAAGAAGTTTCTCAGAAAGCTTCTTTCTCTTTTTTATCGGAGGATATTTCCTTTGGCCCTATAGTCTTCAAAGGGATCCGAAATATCTTTTCTCAGATTCCACTGAAATAAGGCTAGCAAAGAGATCCACGAAATACAGATGTAACTCTGTGAGATGAATTAACAGAACACTAAGCAGTTTCTCAGAAAGCTTCTTTCTAGATTTCATCTGAGGATATTTCCTTTTTCACCATAGCCCTCTATGGGCTTCCAAATATCACTTTGCCAATTCCACAAGAACTGACTTAGCGAAAGGCTTCTTCAGGGGAAAGCTGTATCTCTGTGAGGTGATTTCACAGAACACAAAGAAGTTTCTCAGAAAGCTTCTTTCTCTTTGTTATCGGAGGATATTTCCTTTGGCCCTATAGTCTTCAAAGGGATGTGAAATATGTCTTCTCACACTCCACAGAAATAAGGCTAGCAAAGAGATCCACGACATACAGATGTAACTCTGTGAGTGGAAGTCACACATCACAGAGCAGTTTCTCAGAAAGCTTCTTTCCAGATTTCATCTGAGGATATTTCCTTTTTCACCATAGCCCTCTATGGGCTTCCAAATATCACTTTGCCAATTCCACTAGAACTGTCTTAGCGAAAGGCTTCTTGAGGGGAAAGCTGTAACTCTGTGAGATGATTTCCCAGAACACAAAGAAGTTTCTCAGAAAGCTTCTTTCTCTTTGTTATCGGAGGATATTTCCTTTGGCCCTGTAGTCTTCAAAGCGTCCGAAACATCTGTTCTCAGATTCCACAGAAATGAGGCTAGCAAAGACATCCACGAAATACAGATGTAACTCTGTGAGATGAATTAACAGAACACTAAGCAGTTTCTCAGAAAGCTTCTTTCCAGATTTCATCTGAGTATATTTCCTTTTTCACCATAGCCCTCTATGGGCTTCCAAATATCACTTTCCCAATTCCACAAGAAGTGTCTTAGCGAAAGGCTTCTTGATGGGAAAGCTGTAACTCTGTGAGATGATTTCACAGAACACAAAGAAGTTTCTCAGAATGATTCTTTCTCTTTGTTATCGGAGGATATTTCCTTTGGCCCTATAGTCTTCAAAGGGATCCGAAATATCTGTTCTCAGATTCCACAGAAATAAGGCTAGCAAAGAGATCCACGAAATACACATGTAACAATGTGAGATGAATTAACAGAACACTAAGCAGTTTCTCAGAACGATTCTTTTCAAATTTCATCTGAGGATGTTTCCTTTTTCACAATAGCCCTCTATGGGCTTCCAAATATCACTTTCCCAATTCCACAAGAACTGTCTTAGCGAAAGGCTTCTTGAGGGGAAAGCTGTAACTCTGTGAGATGATTTCACAGAACACAAAGAAGTTTCTCAGAAAGCTTCTTCCTCTTTGTTATCAGAGGATATTTCCTTTGGACCTATAGTCTTCAAAGGGATCTGGAATATGTCTTCTCACACTCCACAGAAATAAGGCTACCAAAGAGATCCACGAAGTACAGATGTAACTCTGTGAGTGGAAGTCACACATCACAGAGCAGTTTCTCAGAAAGCTTCTTTCCAGATTTCATCTGAGGATATTTCCTTTTTCACTATAGCCCTCTATGGGCTTCCACATATCACTTTGCCAATTCCACAAGAACTGTCTTAGCGAAAGGCTTCTTAAGGGGAAAGCTGTAACTCTGTGAGATGATTTCAGAGAACACAAAGAAGTTTCTCAGAAAGCTTCTTTCTCTTTGTTATCGGAGGATATTTACTTTGGAACTATAGTCTTCAAAGGGATCCGAAATATCTGTTCTCAGATTCCACAGAAATAAGGCTAGCAAAGAGATCCACGAAATACAGATGTAACTCTGTGAGTGGAAGTCACACATCACAAAGCAGTTTCTCAGAAAGCCTCTTTCCTGATTTCATCTGAGGATATTTCCTTTTTCACCATAGCCTTCTAGGTGCTTCCAAATATCACTTTGCCAATTCCACAAGAACTGTCTTAGCGAAAGGCTTCATTAGGGGAAAGCTGTAATTCTGTGAGATGATTTCACAGAACACAAAGAAGTTTCTCAGAAAGCTTCTTTCTCTTTGTTATCGGAGGATATTTCCTTTGGCCCTATAGTCTCCAAAGGGATCAGAAATATCTGTTCTCAGATTCCACAGAAATAAGGCTAGCAAATAGATCCACGGTATACACATGTAACACTGTGAGATGAATTAACAGAACACTAAGCAGTTTCTCGGAAAGCTTCTTTTCAGATTTCATCTGAGGATATTTCCTTTTTCACAATAGCCCTCTATGGGCTTCCAAATATCACTTTGCCAATTCCACAAGAACTGTCTTAGCGAAAGGATTCTTGAGGTGAAAGCAGTAACTCTGTGAGATGATTTCACAGAACACAAAGAAGTTTCTCTGAAGCTTCATTCTCTTTGTTATCAGAGGATATTTCCTTTGGCCCTATAGTCTTCAAAGGGATTTGAAATATGTCTTCTCACACTCCACAGAAATAAGGCTAGCAAAGAGATCCTCCAAATACAGATGTAACTCTGTGAGTGGAAGTCACACATCACAGAGCAGTTTCTCAGAAAGCTTCTTTTCAGATTTCATCTGAGGATAGTTCCTTTTTCACAATAGCCCTCTATGCGCTTCCAAATATCACTTTGCCAATTCCACAAGAACTGTCTTAGCGAAAGGATTCTTGATGGGAAAGCTGTAACTCCGTGAGATGATTTCACAGAACACAAAGAAGTTTCTCAGAAAGCTTCTTTCTCTTTGTTATCGGAGGATATTTCCTTTGGCCCTGTAGTCTTCAAAGCGTCCGAAATATCTGTTCTCAGATTCCACAGAAATGAGGCTAGCGAAGTCATCCACGAAATACACTTGTAACTATGTGAGATGAATTAACAGAACACTAAGCAGTTTCTCAGAAAGATTCTTTCCAGATTTCATCTGAGGATATTTCCTTTTTCACCATAGCCCTCTATGGGCTTCCAAATATCATTTTGCCAATTCAACAAGAATTGTCTTAGCGAAAGGCTTCTTGAGGGGAAAGCTGTTACTCTGTGAGGTGATTTCACAGAACTCAAAGAAGTTTCTCAGAAAGCTTCTTTCTCTTTGTTATCGGAGGATATATCATTTGGCCCTATAGTCTTCAAAGGGATCCGAAATATCTCTTCTCAGATTCCACAGAAATAAGGCTAGCGAAGAGATCCAGGAAATACAGATGTAACTCTGTGAGATGAATTAACAGAACACTAAGCAGTTTCTCAGAAAGCTTCTTTCCAGATTTGATCTGAGGACATTTCCTTTTTCACCATAGCCCTCTATGGGCTTCCAAATATCACTTTGCCAATTCCACAAGAAGTGTCTTAGCGAAAGGCTTCTTGAGGGGAAAGCTGTAAATATGTGAGATGATTTCACAGAACACAAAGAAGTTTCCCAGAAAGCTTCTTTCTCTTTGTTATCGGAGGATATTTCCTTTGGCCCTATAGTCTTCAAAGGGATCTGGAATATGTCTTCTCACACTCCACAGAAATAAGGCTACCAAAGAGATCCACGAAATACAGATGTAACTCTGTGAGTGGAAGTCACACATGACAGAGCAGTTTCTCAGAAAGCTTCTTTCCAGATTTCATCTGAGGATATTTCCTTTTTCACCATAGCCCTCTATGGGCTTCCAAATATCACTTTGCCAATTCCACAAGAACTGTCTTAGCGAAAGGCTTCTTGAGGGAAAAGCTGTAACTCTGTGAGATGATTTCACAGAACACAAAGAAGTTTCTCAGAAAGCTTCTTTCTCTTTGTTATCGGAGGATACTTCCTTCGGACCTGTAGTCTTCAAAGCGTCCGAAATATCTGTTCTCAGATTCCACAGAAATGAGGCTAGCAAAGACATCCACGAAATACAGATGTAACTCTGTGAGATGAATTAACAGAACACTAAGCAGTTTCTCAGAAAGCTTCTTTCCACATTTCATCTGAGGATATTTCCTGTTTCACCATAGCCCTCTATGGGCTTCCAAATATCACTTTGCCAATTCCACAAGAACTGTCTTAGCGAAAGGCTTCTTGAGGGGACAGCTGTAACTCTGTGAGATGATTTCACAGAACCCAAAGAAGTTTCTCAGAAAGCTTCTTCCTCTTTGTTATCGGAGGATATTTCCTTTGGCCCTATAGTCTTCAAAGGGATCCGAAATATCTTTTCTCAGATTCCACTGAAATAAGGCTAGCAAAGAGATCCACGAAATACAGATGTAACTCTTTGAGATGAATTAACAGAACACTAAGCAGTTTCTCAGAAAGCTTCTTTCCAGATTTCATCTGAGGATATTTCCTTTTTCACCGTAGCCCTCTAAGGGCTTCCAAATATCACTTTGCAAATTCCACAAGAACTGTCTTAGCGAAAGGCTTCTTGAGGGGAAAGCTGTAACTCTGTGAGATGATTTCACAGAACACAAAGAAGTTTCTCAGAAAGTTTCTTTCTCTTTGTTATCGGAGGATATTTCCTTTGGCCCTACAATCCTCAAAAGGATCCGAAGTATCTTTTCCCAGATTCCAAAGAAATAAGGCTAGCAAAGAGATCCACGAAACACAGACGTAACTCTGTGAGATGAATTAACAGAACACTAAGCAGTTTCTCAGAAAGCTTCTTTCCAGATTTCATCTGAGGATATTTCCTTTTTCACCATAGCCCTCTATGGGCTTCCAAATATCACTTTGCCAATTCCACAAGAACTGTCTTAGCGAAAGGCTTCTTCAGGGGAAAGCTGTAACTCTGTGAGATGATTTCACAGAACACAAAGAAGTTTCTCAGAAAGCTTCTTTCTCTTTGTTATTGGAGGATATTTCCTTTGGCCCTATAGACTTCAAAGAGATCTGAAATATCTGTTCTCAGATTCCACAGAAATCAGGCTAGCAAAGAGATTCACGAAATACAGA
This sequence comes from Macaca nemestrina, assembly GCF_043159975.1. Lineage (NCBI taxonomy): Eukaryota > Metazoa > Chordata > Mammalia > Primates > Cercopithecidae > Macaca > Macaca nemestrina. Next base: position 35,263,444 of record NC_092142.1, on the reverse strand, counting down.
TGTAACTCTGTGAGTGGAAGTCACACATCACAAAGCAGTCTCTCAGAAAGCCTCTTTCCGGTTCTCATCTGAGGATATTTCCTTTTTCAACATAGCCCTGTAGGGGCTTCCAAATATCACTTTGCCAATTCCACAAGAACTGTCTTAGCGAAAGGATTCAAGAGGGGAAAGCTGTAACTCTGTGAGATGATTTCACAGAACACAAAGAAGTTTCTCAGAAAGCTTCTTTCTCTTTGTTATCAGAGGATATTTCCTTTGGCCCAATAGTCTTCAAAGGGATCCGAAATATCTCTTCTCAGATTCCACAGAAAGAAGGCTAGAAAAAGATCCACAAAATCCACATGTAACTCTGCGAGATGAATTAACAGAAAACTAAGTAGTTTCTCAGAAAGATTCTTTGCAGATTTCATCTGAGGTTATTTCCTTTTTCACAATAGCCCTCTATGGGCTTCCAAATATCACTTTGCCAATTCCACAAGAACTGTCTTAGCGAAAGGCTTCTTGAGGTGAAAGCTGTAACTCTGTGAGATGATTTCACAGAACACAAAGAAGTTTCTCAGAAATCTTCTATCTCTTTTTATCGGAGGATATTTCCTTTGGCCCAATAGTCTTCAAAGGGATCTGAAATATGTCTTCTCACACTCCACAGAAATAAGGCTACCAAAGAGATCCACGACATACAGATGTAAGTCTGTGAGTGGAAGTCACACATCACAGAGCAGTTTCTCAGAAAGCTTCTTTCCAGATTTCATCTGAGTATATTTCCTTTTTCACCATAGCCCTCTATGGGCTTCCAAATATCACTTTGCCAATTCCACAAGAAGTGTCTTAGCGAAAGGCTTCTTGAGGGGAAAGCTGTAACTCTATGAGATGATTTCAAAGAACACAAAGAAGTTTCTCAGAATGCTTCTTTCTCTTTGTTATCGGAGGATATTTCCTTTGGCCCTATAGTCTTCAACGGAATCCGAAATATCTGTTCTCAGATTCAACAGAAATAAGGCTAGCAAAGAGATCCACGAAATACAGATGTAACTCTGTGAGTTGAAGTCACACATCACATAGCAGTTTCTCAGAAAGCCTCTTTCCAGATTTCATCTGAGTATATTTCCTTTTTCACCATAGCCCTCTATGGGCTTCCAAAAATCACTTTGCCAATTCCACAAGAACTGTCTTAGCGAAAGGCTTCTTGAGGGAAAAGCTGTAACTCTGTGAGATGATTTCACAGAACACAAAGAAGTTTCTCAGAAAGCTTCTTTCTCTTTGTTATCGGAGGATATTTCCTTTGGACCTGTAGTCTTCAAAGCGTCCGAAATATCTGTTCTCAGATTCCACAGAAATGAGGCTAGCAAAGACATCCACGAAATACAGATGTAACTCTGTGAGATGAATTAACAGAACACTAAGCAGTTTCTCAGAAAGCTTCTTTCCAGATTTCATCTGAGGATATTTCCTGTTTCACCATAGCCCTCTATGGGCTTCCAAATATCACTTTGCCAATTCCACAAGAACTGTCTTAGCGAAAGGTCTCTTGATGGGAAAGCTGTAACTCTGTGAAATGATTTCACAGAACACAAAGAAGTTTCTCGGAAAGCTTCTTTCTCTTTGTTATCGGAGGATATTTCCTTTGGCCCTATAGTCTTCAAAGGGATCCGAAATATCTTTTCTCAGATTCCACTGAAATAAGGCTAGCAAAGAGATCCACGAAATACAGATGTAACTCTGTGAGATGATTTCACAGAACACAAAGAAGTTTCTCAGAAAGCTTCTTTCTCTTTGTTATCGGAGGATATTTCCTTTGGCCGTATAGTCTTCAAAGGGATCCGAAATATCTTTTCTCAGATTCCACTGAAATAAGGCTAGCAAAGAGATCCACGAAATACAGATGTAACTCTGTGAGTGGAAGTCACACATCACAAAGCAGTTTCTAAGAAAGCCTCTTTCCAGATTTCATCTGAGGATATTTCCTTTTTCACCATAGCCTTCTAGGTGCTTCCAAATATCACTTTGCCAATTCCACAAGAACTGTCTTAGCGAAAGGCTTCATTAGGGGAAAGCTGTAATTCTGTGAGATGATTTCACAGAACACAAAGAAGTTTCTCAGAAAGCTTCTTTCTCTTTGTTATCGGAGGATATTTCCTTTGGCCCTACAGTCTCCAAAGGGATCAGAAATATCTGTTCTCAGATTCCACAGAAATAAGGCTAGCAAATAGATCCACGATATACACATGTAACACTGTGAGATGAATTAACAGAACACTAAGCAGTTTCTCGGAAAGCTTCTTTTCAGATTTCATCTGAGGATATTTCCTTTTTCACAATAGCCCTCTATGGGCTTCCAAATTTCACTTTGCCAATTCCACAAGAACTGTCTTAGCGAAAGGATTCTTGAGGTGAAAGCAGTAACTCTGTGAGATGATTTCACAGAACACAAAGAAGTTTCTCAGAAAGCTTCTTTCTCTTTGTTATCGGAGGATATTTCCTTTGGCCCTATAGTCTTCAAAGGGATTTGAAATATGTCTTCTCACAATCCACAGAAATAAGGCTAGCAAAGAGATCCTCCAAATACAGATGTAACGCTGTGAGTGGAAGTCACACATCACAGAGCAGTTTCTCAGAAAGCTTCTTTTCAGATTTCATCTGAGGATAGTTCCTTTTTCACAATAGCCCTCTATGCGCTTCCAAATATCACTTTGCCAATTCCACAAGAACTGTCTTAGCGAAAGGATTCTTGATGGGAAAGCTGTAACTCCGTGAGATGATTTCACAGAACACAAAGAAGTTTCTCAGAAAGGTTCTTTCTCTTTGTTATCGGAGGATATTTCCTTTGGCCCTGTAGTCTTCAAAGCGTCCGAAATATCTGTTCTCAGATTCCACAGAAATAAGGCTAGCAAAGAGATCCACGAAATACAGATGTAACCCTCTGAGTGGAAGTCACACATCACAAGGCAGTTTCTCAGAAAGCCTCTTTCCAGATTTCATCTGAGGATATTTCCTTTTTCACCATAGCCCACTAAGGGCTTCCAAATATCACTTTGCCAATTACACAAGAACTGTCTTAGCGAAAGGATTCATGAGGGGAAAGCTGTAACTCTGTGAGATGATTTCACAGAACACAAAGAAGTTTCTCAGAAAGCTTCTTTCTCTTTGTTATCGGAGGATATTTCCTTTGGCCCTATAGTCTTCAAAGGGATCCGAAATATCTGTTCTCAGATTCCACAGAAATAAGGCTAGCAAAGAGATCCACGAAATACACAAGTAACACTGTGAGATGAATTAACAGAACACTAAGCAGTTTCTCAGAAAGCTTCTTTCCAGATTTCATCTGAGGATATTTCCTTTTTCACCATAGCCCTCTAAGGGCTTCCAAATATCACTTTGCCAATTCCACAAGAACTGTCTTAGCGAAAGGATTCTTTATGGGAAAGCTGTAACTCTGTGAGATGATTTCACAGAACACAAAGAAGTTTCTCAGTAAGCTTCTTTCTCTTTGTTATCGGAGGATATTTCCTTTGGCCCTATAGTCTTCAAAGGGATCTGAAATATGTCTTCTCACACTCCACAGAAATAAGGATAGCAAAGAGATCCACGAAATACAGATGTAACTCTGTGAGTGGAAGTCACACATCACAGAGCAGTTTCTCAGAAAGCTTCTTTCCAGTTTTCTTCTGAGGATATTTCCTTTTTCACCATAGCCCACTATGGGCTTCCAAATATCACTTTACCAATTCCACAAGAACTGTCTTAGCCAAAGGCTTCTTGAGGGGAAAGCTGTAACTCTGTGAGATGATTTCACAGAACACAAAGAAGTTTCTCAGAAAGCTTCTTTCTCTTTGTTATCGGAGGATATTTCCTTTGGCCCTATAGTCTTCAAAGGGATCTGAAATATCTGTTCTCAGATTCCACAGAAATAAGGCTAGTAAAGAGATCCACGAAATACAGATATAACTCTGTGAGTGGAAGTCACACATCACAGAGCAGTTTCTCAGAAAGCTTCTTTCCAGATTTCATCTGAGGATATTTCCTTTTTCACCATAGCCCTCTATGGGCTTCCAAATATCACTTTGCCAATACCACAAGAACTGTCTTAGCGAAAGGCTTCTTGAGGGGAAAGCTGTAACTCTGTGAGATTATTTCACAGAACACTAAGAAGTTTCTCAGAAAGCTTCTTTCTCTTTGTTATCGGAGGATATTTCCTTTGGCCCTATAGTATTCAATGGGATCCGAAATATCTGTTCTCAGATTCCACAGAAATAGGGCTAGCAAAGAGATCCACGAAATACAGATGTAACTCGGTGACAGGAATTAACAGAACACTAAGCAGTTTCTCCAAAAGCTTCTTTCCAGATTTCATCTGAGGATATTTCCTTTTTCACCGTAGCCCTCTATGGGCTTCCAAATATCACTTTGCCAATTCCACAAGAACTGTCTTAGAGAAAGGCTTCTTGAGGGGATAGCTGTAACTCTGTGAGATCATTTCACAGAACACAAAGAAGTTTCTCGGAAAGCTTCTTTCTCTGTGTTTTCGGAGGATATTTCCTTAGGCCCTATAGTCTTCAAAGGGATCCGAAATATCTGTACTCAGATCCCACAGAAATAAGGGTAGCAAAGAGATGCACGAAATACAGATGTAACTATGTGAGTGGAAGTCACACATCACAGAGGAGTTTCTCAGCAACCTTCTTTCCAGATTTCATCTGAGGATATTTCCTTTTTCACCATAGCCATCAAAGGGCTTCCAAATATCACTTTGCCAATTCCACAAGAACTGTCTTAGCGAAAGGCTTCTTGAGGGGAAAGCTGTAACTCTGTGCGATGATTTCACAAAACACAAAATAGTTTCTCAGAAAGCTTCTTTCTCTTTGTTACCGGAGGATATTTCCTTTTGCCCTATAGTCTTCAAAGGGATCCGAAATATATGTTCTCAGATTCCACAGAAATTAGGCTAGCAAAGAGATCCACGAAATACAGATGTAACTCTGTGAAATGAATTAACAGAACACTAAGCAGTTTCTCAGAAAGCTTCTTTCCAGATTTCATCTGAGGATATTTCCTTTTTCACCATAGCCCTCTATCGGCTTCCAAATATCGCTTTGCCAATTCCACACGAAGTGTCTTAGCGAAAGGCTTCTTGAGGGGAAAGCTGTAACTCTGTGAGATGATTTCACAGAACACAAAGAAGTTTCTCAGAAAGCTTCTTTCTCTGTGTTATCGGCGGATATTTCCTTAGGCCCTACAGTCTTCAAAGGGATCCGAAATATCTGTTCTCAGATTCCACAGAAATAAGGCTAGCAAAGAGATCCACGAAATACAGATGTAACTCTGTGAGTGGAAGTCACACATCACAGAGCAGTCTCTCAGAAAGCCTCTTTCCAGATTTCATCTGAGGATATTTCTTTTTTCACCATAGCCCTCTATGGGCTTCCAAATATCCCTTTGCCAATTCCACAAGAACTGTCTTAGCGAAAGGCTTCTTGAGGGGATAGCTGTAACTCTGTGAGATCATTTCACAGAACACAAAGAAGTTTCTCGGAAAGCTTCTTTCTCTGTGTTATCGGAGGATATTTCCTTAGGCCCTATAGTCTTCAAAGGGATCTGAAATATCTGTACTCAGATCCCACAGAAATAAGGGTAGCAAAGAGATGCACGAAATACAGATGTAACTATGTGAGTGGAAGTCACACATCACAGAGGAGTTTCTCAGCAAGCTTCTTTCCAGATTTCATCTGAGGATATTTCCTTTTTCACCGTAGCCCTCTATGGGCTTCGAAATATCACCTTGCAAATACCACAAGAACTGTCTTAGCGAAAGGCTTCTGGAGGGGAAAGCTGTAACTCTGTGAGATTATTTCACAGAACACTAAGAAGTTTCTCAGAAAGCTTCTTTCTCTTTGTTATCGGAGGATATTTCCTTTGGCCCTAGAGTCTTCAAAGGGATCCGAAATATCTGTTCTCAGATTCCACAGAAATAAGGCTAGCAAAGAGATCCACAAATACAGATGTAGCTCTGTGAGTGGAAGTGACACATCACATAGCAGTTTCTCAGAAAGCCTCTTTCCAGATTTCATCTGAGGATATTTCCTTTTTCATTATAGCCCTCTATGGGCTTCCAAATATCACTTTGCCAATTCCACAAGAACTGTCTTAGCGAAAGGATTCTTGAAGGGAAAGCTGTAACTCTGTGAGATGATTTCACAGAACACAAAGAAGTTTCTCAGAAAGCTTCTTTCTCTTTGTTATCGGAGGATATTTCCTTTGGCCCTATAGTCTTCAAAGGGATCCGAAATATCTGTTCTCAGATTCCACTGAAATAAGGCTAGCAAAGAGATCAACGAAATATAGACGTACCTCTGTGAGATAAATTAACAGAACACTAAGCAGTTTCTCAGAAAGCTTCTTTCCAGATTTTCTGAGGATATTTCTTTTTTCACCATAGCCCTCTAGGCGCTTCCAAATATCACTTTGCCAATTCCACAACAACTGTCTTTGCCAAAGACTTCTTGAGGGGAAAGCTGTAACTCTGTGAGATGATTTCACAGAACACAAAGAAGTTTCTCAGAAAGCTTCTTTCTCTTTGTTATCGGAGAATATTTCCTTTGGCCCTATGGTCTTCAAATGGATCTGAAATATGTCTTCTCACACTCCACAGAAATAAGGCTAGAAAAGAGATCCACAAATACAGATGTAACACTGTGAGTGGAAGTCACACATCACAGAGCAGTTTCTCAGAAAGCTTATTTCCAGATTTCATCTGAGGATATTTCCTTTTTCACCATAGCCCACTATGGGCTTCCAAATATCACTTTTCCAATTCCACAAGAACTCTCTTAGCCAAAGGCTTCTTGAGGGGAAAGCTGTAACACTGTGAGATGATTTCACAGAACACAAAGAAGTTTCTCAGAAAGCTTCTTTCTCTTTGTTATCGGAGGATATTTGCTTTGGCCCAATAGTCTTCAAAGGGATCCGAAATATCTGTTCTCAGATTCCACAGAAATAAGGCTAGCAAAGAGATCCACGAAATACAGATGTAACTCTGTGAGTGGAAGTCACACATCACATAGCAGTTTCTCAGAAAGCCTCTTTCCAGATTTCATCTGAGGATATTTCCTTTTTCACCATAGCCCTCTATGCGCTTCCAAATATCACTTTGCCAATTCCACAAGAACTGTCTTAGCTAAAGGCTTCTTGAGGGGAAAGCTGTAACTCTGTGAGACGATTTCACAGAACACAAGGAAGTTTCTCAGAAAGCTTCTTTCTCTTTGTTATCGGAGGATATTTCCTTCGGCCCTATAGTCTTCAAAGGGATCCGAAATATCTCTTCTCAGATTCCACAGATATAAGGCTAGCAAAGAGGTCAACGAAATACAGACGTACCTCTGTGAGGTAAATTAACAGAACACTAAGCAGTTTCTCAGAAAGCTTCTTTCCAGATTTTATCTGAGGATAATTTCTTTTTTCACCATAGCCCTCTATGCCCTTCCAAATATCACTTTGCCAATTCCACAAGAACTGTCTTAGCGAAAGGCTTCTTGAGGAGAAAGCTGTAACTCTGTGAGATGATTTCACAGAACACAAAGAAGTTTCTCAGAAAGCTTCTTTCTCTTTGTTATCGGAGGATATTTCCTTTGGCCCAATAGTCTTCAAAGGGATCCGAAATATCTGTTCTCAGATTCCACAGAAATAAGGCTAGCAAAGAGATCCAGGAAATACAGATGTAACTCTGTGAGATGAATTAACAGAACACTAAGGAGTTTCTCAGAAAGCTTCTTTCCAGATTTCATCTGAGGATATTTCCTTTTTCACCATAGCCCTCTATGGGCTTCCAAATATCACTATGCCAATTCCACAAAAGTGTCTTAGCGAAAGGCTTCTTGAGGGGAAAGCTGTAACTCTGTGAGATGATTTCACAGAACACAAAGAAGTTTCTCAGAAAGCTTATTTCTCTTTGTTATCGGAGGATATTTCCTTTGGCCCTATAGTCTTCAAAGGGATCCGAAATATCTGTTCTCAGATTCCACAAAAATAAGGCCAGCAAAGAGATCCACGAAATAGAGAAGTAACTCTGTGAGTGGTAGTCACATATCACATAGCAGTTTCTCAGAAAGCCTCTTTCCAGATTTCATCTGAAGATAATTTCTTTTTCACAATAGCCCTCTATGGGCTTCCAAATATCACTTTGCCAACTCCACAAGAACTGTCTTATCGAAAGCCTTCTTGAGGGGAAAGCTGTAACTCTGTTAGATGATTTCACAGAAAACAAAGAAGTTTCTCAGAAAGCTTCTTACTCTTTGTTATCGGAGGATATTTCCTTTGGCCCTATAGTCTTCAAGGGATCCGAAATATCTGTTCTCAGATTCCACAGAAATAAGGCTAGCAAAGAGATCCACAAATACAGATGTAACGCTGTGAGTGGAAGTGACACATCACATAGCAGTTTCTCAGAAAGCCTCTTTCCAGATTTCATCTGAGGATATTTCCTTTTTCACCATAGCCCTCTATGGGCTTCCAAATATCACTTTGCCAATTCCACAAGAACTGTCTTAGCGAAAGGCTTCTTGAGGGGAAAGCTGTAACTCTGTGAGATGATTTCACAGAACACAAAGATGTTTCTCAGAAAGCTTCTTTCTCTTTGTTATCGGAGGATATTTCCTTTGGCCCTATAGTCTTCAAAGGGATCCGAAATATCAGTTCTCAGATTCCACAGAAATAAGGCTAGCAAAGAGATCCACGAAATACAGACGTACCTCTGTGAGATAAATTAACAGAACACTAAGCAGTTTCTCAGAAACCTTTTTTCCAGATTTCATCTGAGGATATTTCTTTTTTCACCATAGCCCTCTATGCGCTTCCAAATATCACTTTGCCAATTCCACAAGAACTGTCTTAGCGAAAGGCTTCTTGAGGGGAAAGCTGTAACTCTGTGAGATGATTTCACAGAACACAAAGAAGTTTCTCAGAAAGCTTCTTTCTCTTTGTTATCGGAGGATATTTCCTTTGGCCCTATAGTCTTCAAAGGGATCCGAAATATCTGTTCTCAGATTCCACAGAAATAAGGCTAGCAAAGAGATCCACGAAATACAGATGTAACTCTGTGAGTGGAAGTCACACATCACAAAGCGGTTTCTCAGAAAGCCTCTTTCGAGATTTCATCTGAGGATATTTCCTTTTTCACCATAGCCCTCTATGGGCTTCCAAATATCACTTTGCCAATTCCAGAAGAACTGTCTTAGCGAAAGGCTTCTTGAGGGGAAAGCTGTAACTCAGTGAGATGATTTCACAGAACACAAAGAAGTTTCTCAGAAAGCTTCTTTCTCTTTGTTATCGGAGGATATTTCCTTTGGCCCTACAGTCTTCAAAGGGATCCGAAGTATCTCCTCTCAGATTCCACAGAAATAAGGCGAGCAAAGAGATCCACGAAATACAGATGTAACTCTGTGAGATGAATTAACAGAACACTAAGCAGTTTCTCAGAAATCTTCTTTCCAGATTTCATCTGAGGATATTTCCTTTTTCACCGTAGCCCTCTATGGGCTTCCAAATATCACTTTGCCAATTCCACAAGAACTGTCTTAGCGAAAGGCTTCTTGAGGGGAAAGCTGTAACTCTGTGAGATGATTTCACAGAACACAAAGAAGTTTCTCAGAAAGCTTCTTTCTCTTTGTTATCGGAGGATATTTCCTTTGGCCCTATAGTCTTCAAAGGGATCCGAAATATCTGTTCTCAGATTCCACAGAAATAAGGCTAGCAAAGAGATCCACGAAATACAGATGTAACTCTGTGAGTGGAAGTCACACATCACATAGCAGTTTCTCAGAAAGCCTCTTTCCAGATTTCATCTGAGGATATTTCCTTTTTCACCATAGCCCTCTATGCGCTTCCAAATATCACTTTGCCAATTCCACAAGAACTGTCTTAGCGAAAGGCTTCTTGAGGGGAAAGCTGTAACTCTGTGAGACGATTTCACAGAACACAAGGAAGTTTCTCAGAAAGCTTCTTTCTCTTTGTTATCGGAGGATATTTCCTTCGGCCCTATAGTCTTCAAAGGGATCCGAAATATCTCTTCTCAGATTCCACAGATATAAGGCTAGCAAAGAGGTCAACGAAATACAGACGTACCTCTGTGAGATAAATTAACAGAACACTAAGCAGTTTCTCAGAAAGCTTCTTTCCAGATTTTATCTGAGGATAATTTCTTTTTTCACCATAGCCCTCTATGCCCTTCCAAATATCACTTTGCCAATTCCACAAGAACTGTCTTAGCGAAAGGCTTCTTGAGGGGAAAGCTGTAACTCTGTGAGATGATTTCACAGAACACAAAGAAGTTTCTCAGAAAGCTTCTTTCTCTTTGTTATCGGAGGATATTTCCTTTGGCCCAATAGTCTTCAAAGGGATCCGAAATATCTGTTCTCAGATTCCACAGAAATAAGGCTAGCAAAGAGATCCAGGAAATACAGATGTAACTCTGTGAGATGAATTAACAGAACACTAAGGAGTTTCTCAGAAAGCTTCTTTCCAGATTTCATCTGAGGATATTTCCTTTTTCACCATAGCCCTCTATGGGCTTCCAAATATCACTATGCCAATTCCACAAAAGTGTCTTAGCGAAAGGCTTCTTGAGGGGAAAGCTGTAACTCTGTGAGATGATTTCACAGAACACAAAGAAGTTTCTCAGAAAGCTTCTTTCTCTTTGTTATCGGAGGATATTTCCTTTGGCCCTATAGTCTTCAAAGGGATCCGAAATATCTGTTCTCAGATTCCACAAAAATAAGGCCAGCAAAGAGATCCACGAAATACAGAAGTAACTCTGTGAGTGGTAGTCACATATCACATAGCAGTTTCTCAGAAAGCCTCTTTCCAGATTTCATCTGAAGATAATTTCTTTTTCACAATAGCCCTCTATGGGCTTCCAAATATCACTTTGCCAACTCCACAAGAACTGTCTTATCGAAAGCCTTCTTGAGGGGAAAGCTGTAACTCTGTTAGATGATTTCACAGAAAACAAAGAAGTTTCTCAGAAAGCTTCTTACTCTTTGTTATCGGAGGATATTTCCTTTGGCCCTATAGTCTTCAAGGGATCCGAAATATCTGTTCTCAGATTCCACAGAAATAAGGCTAGCAAAGAGATCCACAAATACAGATGTAACGCTGTGAGTGGAAGTGACACATCACATAGCAGTTTCTCAGAAAGCCTCTTTCCAGATTTCATCTGAGGATATTTCCTTTTTCACCATAGCCCTCTATGGGCTTCCAAATATCACTTTGCCAATTCCGCAAGAACTGTCTTAGCGAAAGGCTTCTTGAGGGGAAAGCTGTAACTCTGTGAGATGATTTCACAGAACACAAAGATGTTTCTCAGAAAGCTTCTTTCTCTTTGTTATCAGAGGATATTTCCTTTGGCCCTATAGTCTTCAAAGGGATCCGAAATATCTGTTCTCAGATTCCACAGAAATAAGGCTAGCAAAGAGATCCACGAAATACAGACGTACCTCTGTGAGATAAATTAACAGAACACTAAGCAGTTTCTCAGAAAGCTTTTTTCCAGATTTCATCTGAGGATATTTCCTTTTTCACCATAGCCCTCTATGGGCTTCCAAATATCACTTTGCCAATTCCACAAGAACTGTCTTAGCGAAAGGCTTCTTGAGGAGAAAGCTGTAACTCTGTGTGATGATTTCCCAAAACACAAAGAATTTTCTCAGAAAGCTTCCTTCTCTTTGTTAACGGAGGATATTTCCTTTGGCCCTATAGTCTTCAATGGAATCCGAAATATCTGTTCTCAGATTCTACAGAAATAAGACTAGCAAAGAGATCCACGAAATACAGATAAAACTCTGTGAGATGAATTAACAGAACACTAAGCAGTTTCTCAGAAAGCTTCTTTCCAGATTTCATCTGAGGATATTTCTTTTTTCACCATAGCCCTCTATGGGCTTCCAAATATCATTTTGCCAATTCCACAAGAACTGTCTTAGAGAAAGGCTTCTTGAGGGGAAAGCTGTAACTCTGTGAGATGACTTCACAGAACACAAAGAAGTTTCACAGAAAGCTTCTTTCTCTTTGTTGTCGGAGGATATTTCCTTTGGCCCTATACTCTTCAAAGGGATCCGAAATATCTGTTCTCAGATTCCACAGAAATAAGGCTAGCAAAGAGATTCACGAAATACCGTTGTAACTCTGTGAGATGAATTAACAGAATATTAAGCAGTTTCTCAGAAAACTTCTTTCCAGATTTCATCTGACGATATGTTCTTTTTCACCGTAGCCCTCTATGGGCTTCCAAATACCACTTTGCCAATTCCACAAGAACTATCTTAGCGAAAGGCTTCTTGAGGGGAAAGCTGTAACTCTGTGAGATGATTTCACAGAACACAAAGATGTTTCTAGAAAGCTTCTTCCTCTTTGTTATCAGAGGATATTTCCTTTGGCCCTATAGTCTTCAAAGGGATCCGAAATATCTGTTCTCAGATTCCACAGAAATAAGGCTAGCAAAGAGATCCACGAAATGCAGATGTAACTCTGTAAGATGAATTAACAGAACACTAAGCTGTTTCTCACAAAGCTTCTTTCCAGAACATCTGAGGATATTTCCTTTTTCACCATAGCCTTCTAAGGGCTTCCAAATATCACTTTGCCAATTCCACAAGTACTGTCTTAGCGAAGGGCTTCTTGAGGGGAAAGCTGTAACTCTGTGAGATGATTTCACAGAACATAAAGAAGTTTCACAGAAAGCTTCTTTCTCTTTGTTATCGGAGGATATTTCCTTTGGCCCTGTAGTCTTCAAAGCTTTGCAAAATATCTGGACTCAGATTTAACAGAAATAAGGCTAGCAAACAGATCCACGAAATACAGATGTAACTCTGTGAGTGGAAGTCAAACATCACAGAGCTGTTTCTCAGAAAGCTTCTTTCCAGATTTCATCTGAGGATATGTCCTTTTTCACCATAGCCCTCTATGGGCTTTCAAATATCACTTTGCCAATTCCACAAGAACTGTCTTAGCGAAAGGGTTCTTGAGGGGAAAGCTGTAACTCTGTGAGATGATTTCACAGAACACCAAGAAGTTTCTCAGAAAGCTTCTTTCTCTTTGATATCGGAGGATATTTCCTTTTGCCCTAAAGTCTTCAAAGGGATCCGAAATATCTGTTCTCAGATTCCACAGAAATAAGGCTAGCAAAGAGATCCACAAAATATAGATGTAACTCTGTGAGTGAAGTCACACATCACAGAGCTGTTTCTCAGAAAGCTTCTTTCCAGATTTCATCTGAGGATATTTCCTTTTTTAACATAGCCCTCTATGGGCTTCCAAATATCACTTTGCCAATTGAAAAAGAACTGTCTTAGCGAAAGGCTTCTTGAGGGGAAAGCTGTAACTCTGTGAGATGATTCCACAGAACATAAAGAAGTTTCTCAGAAAGCTTCTTTCTCTTTGTTATCGGAGGATATTACCTTTTGCCCTATAGTCTTCAAATGGATCCGAAATATCTGTTCTCAGATTCCACAGAAATAAGGCCAGCAAAGAGATCCACGAAATACAGATGTAACTCTGTGAGATGAATTAACAGAACACTAAGCAGTTTCTCCGAAATCTTCTTTCCAGATTTTTTCTGAGGATATTTCCTTTTTCACCTTAAGCTTCTATGGGCTCCCAAATATCACTTTGCCAATTCCACAAGAACTGTCTTAGCGAAAGGCTTCTTGAGGGGAAAGCTGTAACTCTGTACGATGATTTCACAGAACACAAAGAAGTTTCTCAGAAAGCTTCTTTCTCTTTGTTATCGGAGGATATTTCCTTTGGCCCTATAATCTTCAAAGGGATCCGAAATATCTGTTCTCAGATTCCACAGAAATAAGGCTAGCAAAGAGATCCACGAAATACAGACGTAGCTCTGTGAGTTGAATTAATAGAACACTAAGCAGTGTCGCAGAAATCTTCTTTCCCGATTTCATCTGAGGATATTTCCTTTTTCACCATAGCTTTCTATGGGCTCCCAAATATCACTTTGCCAATTCCACTAGAACTGTCTTAGCGAAAGGCTTCTTGAGGAGAAAGCTGTAACTCTGTACGATGATTTCACAGAACACAAAGAAGTTTCTCAGAAAGCTTCTTTCTCTTTGTTATCGGAGGATATTTCCTTTGGCGCTATAATCTCCAAAGGGATCCGAAATATCTGTTCTCAGATTCCACAGAAATAAGGCTAGCAAAGAGATCCACGAAATACAGATGTAGCTCTCTGAGTTGAATTAACAGAACACTAAGCAGTTTCGCAGAAATCTTCTTTCCCGATTTCATCTGAGGATATTTCCTTTTTCACCATAGCTTTCTATGGGCTTCCAAGTATCACTTTGTCATTTCCCCAATAACTATCTTAACGAAAGGCTTCTTGAGGGGAAAGCTGTAACTCTGTGAGATGATTTCATAGAACACAAAGAAGTTTCTCAGAAATCTTCTTCCTCTTGGTTTTCGGAGTATATTTCCTTCGGCCCTATAGTCTTCAAAGGGATCCGAAATATCTGTTCTCAGATTCCACAGAAATAATTCTAGCAAAGAGATCCACGAAATACAGATGTAACTCTGTGAGTGAAGTCACACATCACAGAGCTATTTCTCAGAAAGCCTCTTTCCAGATTTCATCTGAGGATATTTCCTTTTTTAACATAGCCCTCTATGGGCTTCCAAATATCACTTTGCCAATTGGACAAGAACTGTCTTAGCGAAAGGCTTCTTGAGGGGAAAGCTGTAATTCTGTGAGATGATTCCACAGAACATAAAGAAGTTTCTCAGAAAGCTTCTTTCTCTTTGTTATCGGAGGATATTACCTTTTGCCCTATAGTCTTCAAAGGGATCCGAAATATCTGTTCTCAGATTCCACAGAAATAAGGCAAGCAAAGAGATCCACCAAATACAGATGTAACTCTGTGAGATGAATTAACAGAACACTAAGCAGTTTCTCCGAAATCTTCTTTCCAGATTTTTTCTGAGGATATTTCCTTTTTCACCTTAAGCTTCTATGGGCTCCCAAATATCACTTTGCCAATTCCACAAGAACTGTCTTAACGAAAGGCTTCTTGAGGGGAAAGCTGTAACTCTGTACGATGATTTCACAGAACACAAAGAAGTTTCTCAGAAAGCTTCTTTCTCTTTGTTATCGGAGGATATTTCCTTTGGCCCTATAATCTTCAAAGGGATCCGAAATATCTGTTCTCAGATTCCACAGAAATAAGGCTAGCAAAGAGATCCACGAAATACAGATGTAGCTCTGTGAGTTGAATTAATAGAACACTAAGCAGTTTCGCAGAAATCTTCTGTCCCGATTTCATCTGAGGATATTTCCTTTTTCACCATAGCTTTCCATGGGCTTCCAAGTATCACTTTGCCATTTCCACAATAACTATCTTAACGAAAGGCTTCTTGAGGGGAAAGCTGTAACTCTGTGAGATGATTTCGTAGAACACAAAGAAGTTTCTCAGAAATCTTCTTCCTCTTGGTTTTCGGAGTATATTTCCTTCGGCCCTATAGTCTTCAAAGGGATCCGAAATATCTGTTCTCAGATTCCACAGAAATAAGTCTAGCAAAGAGATCCACGAAATACAGATGTAACTCTGTGAGATGAATTAACAGAACACTAAGCAGTTTCTCAGAAAGCTTCTTTCCCGATTTCATCTGAGGATATTTCTTTTTTCACCATAGCCCTCTATGGGCTTCCAAATATCACTTTGACAATTCCACAAGAACTGTCTTAGCGAAAGGCTTCTTGAGGGGAAAGCTGTAACTCTGTGAGATGATTTCACAAAACACCAAGAAGTTTCTCAGAAAGCTTCTTTCTCTTTGTTATCGGAGGATATTTCCTTTGGCCCTGTAATCTTCAAAGGGATCCGAAATATCTGTTCTCAGATTCCACAGAAATAAGGCTAGCAAAGAGATCCACGAAATACAGATGTAACTCTGTGAGATGAATTTACAGAACACTAAGCAGTTTCTCAGAAATCTTCTTTCCAGATTTCATCAGAGGATATTTCCTTTTTCACCGTAGCCCTCTATGGGCTTCCAAATATCACTTTGACAAATCCACAAGAACTGTCTTAGCGAAAGGCTTCTTAAGGGGAAAGCTGTAACTCTGTGAGATGATTTCACAGAACACAAAGAAGTTTCTCAGAAAGCTTCTTTCTCTTTGTTATCAGTGGATATTTCCTTTGGCAGTGTAGTCTTCAAAGCTATCCGAAATATCTACTCTCAGATTCCACAGAAACAAGGCTAGCAAAGAGATCCACGACATACAGATGTAGCTCTGTTAGATGAATTAACAGAACACTAAGCAGTTTCTCAGAAACCATCTTTCCAGATTTCATCTGAGGATATTTCCTTTTTCACCGTAGGCCTCTATGGGCTTCCAAATATCACTTTGCCATTTCCACAAGAACTGTCTTAGCGAAAGGCTTCTTGAGGGGAAAGCTGTAACTCTGTGAGATGATTTCACAGAACACAAAGAAGTTTCTCAGAAAGCTTCTTTCTCTGTGTTATCGGAGGATATTTCCTTCTGCCCTATAGTCTTCAAAGGGTCCGAAATATCTGTTCCCAGATTCTACAGAAATAAGGGGAGAAGAGGGATCCACGCAGTACAGATGTAACTTTCTGAGATGAATTAACAGAACACTAAGCAGTTTCTCAGAAATCTTCTTTCCAGATTAGATCTGAGGATATTTCGTTTTTCACCCAAGCCCTCTATGGGCTTCCAAATATCACTTTGCCAATTCCACAAGAATTGTCTTAGCGAAAGGTTTCTTAAGGGGAAAGCTGTAACTCGGTGAGATGATTTCACAGAACACAAAGAAGTTTCTCAGAAAGCATCTTTCTCTTTGTTATCTTAGGATATTTCCTTTGGCACTGTAGTCTTCAAAGGGATCCGAAATATCTGATTTCAAATTCCACAGAAATAAGGCTAGCAAAGAGATCCACGAAATACAGATGTAGCTCTGTGAGATGAATTAACAGAACAGTAAGCAGTTTCTCAGAAAGCTTCTTTCCAGATTTCAACTGAGGATATTTCCTTTTTCACCCTAGCCCTCTATGGGCTTCCAAATATCACTTTGCGAAGTCCACAAGAACTGTCTTAGCGAAAGGCTTCTTGAGGGGAAAGCTGTAACTCTGTGAGATGATTTCACAGAACACAAAGAAGTTTCTCAGAAAGCTTCTTTCTCTTTGTTATCGGAGGATATTTCCTTTGGTCCTATAGTCTGCAAAGGGAACCGAAATATATGTTCTCAGACTCCACAGAAATAAACCTAGCAAAGAGATCCATGAAATACAGATGTAACTCTGTGAGTGGAAGTCACACATCACAGAGCAGTTTCTCAGAAAGCTTCTTTCCAGATTTCATCTGAGGATATTTCCTTTTTCACCATAGCCCTCTATGGGCTTCCAAATATCACTTTGCCAATTCCCCAAGAACTGTCTTAGCGAATGGCTTCTTGAGGGGAATGCTGTAACTCTGTGAGATGATTCCATAGAACACAAAGAAGTTTCTCAGAAAGCTTCTTTCTCTTTGTTATCGGAGGATATTTCCTTTTGCCCTATAGTCTTCAAATGGATCCGAAATATCTGTTCTCAGATTCCACAGAAATAAGGCTAGCAAAGAGATCCACGAAATACAGATGTAACTCTGTGAGATGAATTAACAGAACACTAAGCAGTTTCTCAGAAAGCTTCTTTCCAGATTTCATCTGAGGATATTTCCTTTTTCACCATAGCCCTCTATGGGCTTCCAAATATCACTTTGCCAATTCCACAAGAACTGTCTTAGCGAAAGGCTTCTTGAGGGGAAAGCTGTAACTCTGTGTGATGATTTCCCAAAACACAAAGAATTTTCTCAGAAAGCTTCCTTCTCTTTGTTAACGGAGGATATTTCCTTTGGCCCTATATTCTTCAATGGAATCCGAAATATCTGTTCTCAGATTCTACAGAAATAAGACTAGCAAAGAGATCCACGAAATACAGATAAAACTCTGTGAGATGAATTAACAGAACACTAAGCAGTTTCTCAGAAAGCTTCTTTCCAGATTTCATCTGAGGATATTTCTTTTTTCACCATAGCCCTCTATGGGCTTCCAAATATCATTTTGCCAATTCCACAAGAACTATCTTAGCGAAAGGCTTCTTGAGGGGAAAGCTGTAACTCTGTGAGATGATTTCACAGAACACAAAGAAGTTTCTCAGAAAGCTTCTTTCTCTTTGTTATCGGAGGATATTTCCTTTGGCCCAATAGTCTTCAAAGGGATCCGAAATATCTCTTCTCAGATTCCACAAAAATAAGGCTAGCAAAGAGATCATCGAAATACAGACGTAGCTCTGTGAGATAAATTAACAGAACACTAAGCAGTTTCTCAGAAATCTTCTTTCCAGATTTTATCTGAGGATATTTCTTTTTTCACCATAGCCCTCTATGCGCTTCCAAATATCACTTTGCCAATTCCACAAGAACTGTCTTAGCGAAAGGCTTCTTGAGGGGAAAGCTGTAACTCTGTGAGATGATTTCACAGAACACAAAGAAGTTTCTCAGAAAGCGTCTTTCTCTTTGTTATCGGAGGATATTTCCTTTGGCCCTATAGACTTCAAAGGGATCCGAAATATCTGTTCTCAGATTCCACAGAAATAAGGGTAGCAAAGAGATCCACGAAATACAGATGTAACTCTGTGAGTGGAAGTCACACATCACAAAGCAGTTTCCCAGAAAGCCTCTTTCCAGATTTCATCTGAGTATATTTCCTTTTTCACCATAGCCCTCTAAGGGCTTCCAAATATCACTTTGCCAATTCCACAATAACTTTCTTAGCGAAAGGCTTCTTGAGGGGAAAACTGTAACTCTGTGAGATGATTTCACAGAACACAAAGAAGTTTCTCAGAAAGCTTCCTTCTCTTTGTTATCGGAGGATATTTCCTTTGGCCCTATAGTCTTCAAAGGGATTTGAAATATGTCTTCTCACACTCAACAGAAATAAGGCTAGCAAAGAGATCCAAGAAATACCGATGTAACTCTGTGATTGGAAGTCACACATCACAGAGCAGTTTCTCAGAGCTTCTTCCAGATTTCATCTGAGGATATTTCCTTTTTCACCATAGCCCTCTATGGGCTTCCAAATATCACTTTGCCAATTCCACAAGAACTGTCTTAACGAAAGGCTTCTTGAGCGGAAAGCTTTAACTCTGTCAGATGATTTCAGAGAACACAAAGAAGTTTCTCAGAAAGCTTCTTTCTCTTTGTTATCGGAGGATATTTCCTTTGGCCCTGTAGTCTTCAAAGCGTCCGAAATATCTGTTCTCAGATTCCACAGAAATGAGGCTAGGAAAGACATCCACGAAATACAGATGTAACTCTGTGACATGAATTAACAGAACACTAAGCAGTTTCTCAGAAAGCTTCTTTCCAGATTTCATCTGAGGATATTTCCTTTTTCATCATAGCCCTCTAAGGGCTTCAAAATATCACTTTGCCAATTCCACAAGAACTATCTTAGCGAAAGGCTTCTTGAGGGGAAAGCTGTAACTCTGTGAGGTGATTTCACAGACCACAAAGAAGTTTCTCCGAAAGCTTCTTTCTCTTTGTTATCGGAGGATATTTCCTTTGGCCCAATAGTCTTCAAAGGGATCCGAATTATCTGTTCTCAGATTCCACAGAAATAAGGCTAGCAAAGAGATCCAGGAAATACAGATGTAACTCTGTGAGATGAATTAACAGAACACTAAGCAGTTTCTCAGAAAGCTTCTTTCCAGATTTCATCTGAGGATATTTCCTTTTTCACCATAGCCCTCTATGGGCTTCAAAATATCACTTTGCCAATTCCACAAAAGTGTCCTAGCGAAAGGCTTCTTGAGGGGAAAGCTGTAACTCTGTGAGATGATTTCACAGAACACAAAGAAGTTTCTCAGAAAGCTTCTTTCTCTTTGTTATCGGAGGATATTTCCTTTGGCCCTATAGTCTTCAAAGGGATCCGAAATATCTGTTCTCAGATTCCACAGAAATAAGGCTAGCAAAGAGATCCACGAAATACAGATGTAACTCTGTGAGTGGAAGTCACACATCACAAAGCGGTTTCTCAGAAAGCCTCTTTCCAGATTTCATCTGAAGATATTTCCTTTTTCACCATAGCCCTCTAAGGGCTTCCAAATATCACTTTGCCAATTCCACAAGAACTGTCTTAGCGAAAGGATTATTGAAGGGAAAGCTGTAACTCTGTGAGATGATTTCACAGAACACAAAGAAGTTTCTCAGAAAGCTTCTTTCTCTTTGTTATCGGAGGATATTTCCTTTGGCCCTATAGTCTTCAAAGGGATCCGAAATATCTGTTCTCAGATTCCACTGAAATAAGGCTAGGAAAGGGATCAACGAAATACAGACGTACCTCTGTCAGATAAATTAACAGAACACTAAGCAGTTTCTCAGAAAGCTTCTTTCCAGATTTCATCTGAGGATATTTCTTTTTTCACCATAGCCCTCTATGCGGTTCCAAATATCACTTTTCCAATTCCACAAGAACTGTCTTAGCAAAAGGCTTCTTGAGGGTAAAGCTGTAACTCTGTGAGATGATTTCACAGAACACAAAGAAGTTTCTCAGAAAGCTTCTTTCTCTTTGTTATCGGAGGATATTTCCTTTGGCCCTATAGTCTTCAAAGGGATCTGAAATATGTCTTCTCACACTCCACAGAAATAAGGCTAGCAAAGAGATCCACGAAATACAGATGTAACTCTGTGAGTGGAAGTCACACATCACACAGCAGTTTCTCAGAAAGCTTCTTTCCAGATTTCATCTGAGGATATTTCCTTTTTCACCATAGCCCTCTATGGGCTTCCAAATATCACTTTGCCAACTCCACAAGAACTGTCTTAGCCAAAGGCTTCTTGAGGGGAAAGCTGTAGTTCTGTGAGATGATTTCACAGAACACAAAGAAGTTTCTCAGAAAGCTTCTTTCTCTTTGTTATCGGAGGATATGTCCTTTGGCCCAACAGTCTTCAAAGGGATCCGAAGTATCTGTTCTCAGATTCCACAGAAATAAGGCGAGCAAAGAGATCCACGAAATACAGATGTAACTCTGTGAGATGAATTAACAGAACACTAAGGAGTTTCTCAGAAATCTTCTTTCCAGATTTCATCTGAGGATATTTCCTTTTTCACCGTAGCCCTCTATGGGCTTCCAAATATCACATTGCCAATTCCACAAGAACTGTCTTAGCAAAAGGCTTCTTGAGGGGAAAGCTGTAACTCTGTGAGATGATTTCACAGAACACAAAGAAGTTTCTCAGAAAGATTCTTTCTCTTTGTTATCGGAGGATATTTCCTTTGGCCCTATAGTCTTCAAAGGGATCCGAAATATCTGTTCTCAGATTCCACAGAAATAAGGCTAGCAAAGAGACCCACGAAATACAGATGTAACTCTGTGAGTGGAAGTCACACATCACATAGCAGTTTCTCAGAAAGCCTTTTTCCAGATTTCATCTGAGGATATTTCCTTTTTCACCATAGCCCTCTATGGGCTTCCAAATATCACTTTGACAATTCCACAAGAACTGTCTTAGCGAAAGGCTTCTTGAGGGGAAAGCTGTAACTCTGTGAGATGATTTCACAGAACACAAAGAAGTTTCTCAGAAAGCTTCTTTCTCTTTGTTATCAGAGGATATTTTCTTTGGCCCTATAGTCTTCAAAGGGATCCGAAATATCTGTTCTCAGATTACACAGAAATAAGGCTAGCAAAGAGATCAACGAAATACAGACGTACCTCTGTGAGATAAATTAACAGAACACTAAGCAGTTTCTCAGAAAGCTTCTTTCCAGATTTTATCTGAGGATTATTTCTTTTTTCACCATAGCCCTCTATGGGCTTCCAAATATCACTTTGCCAATTCCACAAGAACTGTCTTAGCGAAAGGCTTCTTGAGGGGAAAGCTGTAACTCTGTCAGATGATTTCAGAGAACACAAAGAAGTTTCTCAGAAAGCTTCTTTCTCTTTGTTATTGGAGGATATTTCCTTTGGCCCTGTAGTCTTCAAAGCGTCCGAAATATCTGTTCTCAGATTCCACAGAAATGAGGCTAGGAAAGACATCAACGAAATACAGATGTAACTCTGTGAGATGAATTAACAGAACACTAAGCAGTTTCTCAGAAAGCTTCTTTCCAGATTTCATCTGAGGATATTTCCTTTTTCACCATAGCCCTCTATGGGCTTCCAAATATCACTTTGCCAATTCCACAAGAACTGTCTTAGCGAAAGGCTTCTTGAGGGGAAAGCTGTAACTCTGTGAGATGATTTCACAGAACACAAAGAAGTTTCTCAGAAAGCTTCTTTCTCTTTGTTATCGGAGGATATTTCCTTTGGCCCTATAGTCTTCAAAGGGATCCGAAATATCTGTTCTCAGATTCCACAGAAATAAGGCTAGCAAAGAGATCCACGAAATACAGAAGTAACTCTCTGAGCGGAAGTCACATATCACATAGCAGTTTCTCAGAAAGCCTCTTTCCAGATTTCATCTGAGGATATTTCCTTTTTCACCATAGCCCTCTATGGGCTTCCAAATATCACTTTGCCAACTCCACAAGAACTGTCTTATCTAAAGGCTTCTTGAGGGGAAAGCTGTAACTCTGTGAGATGATTTCACAGAACACAAAGAAGTTTCTCAGAAAGCTTCTTTCTCTTTGTTAACGGAGGATATTTCCTTTGGCCCTATAGTCTTCAAAGGGATCCGAAATATCTGTTCTCAGATTCCACAGAAATAAGGCTAGCAAAGGGATCCACGAGATACAGAAGTAACTCTGTGAGTGGAAGTCACATATCACATAGCAGTTTCTCAGAAAGCCTCTTTCCAGATTTCATCTGAGGATATTTCCTTTTTCACCATAGCCCTCTATGGGCTTCCAAATATCACTTTGCCAACTCCACAAGAATTGTCTTATCTAAAGGCTTCTTGAGGGGAAAGCTGTAACTCTGTGAGATGATTTCACAGAACACAAAGAAGTTTCTCAGAAAGCTTCTTTCTCTTTGTTATCGGAGGATATGTCGTTTGGCCCAACAGTCTTCAAAAGGATCCGAAGTATCTGTTCTCAGATTCCACAGAAATAAGGCTAGCAAAGAGATCCACAAATACAGATGTAACTCTGTGAGTGGAAGTGACACATCACATAGCAGTTTCTCAGAAATCTTCTTTCCAGATTTCATCTGAGGATATTTCCTTTTTCACCGTAGCCCTCTATGGGCTTCCAAATATCACTTTGCCAATTCCACAAGAACTGTCTTAGCGAAAGGCTTCTTGAGGGGAAAGGTGTAACTCTGTGAGATGATTTCACAGAACACAAAGAAGTTTCTCAGAAAGCTTCTTTCTCTTTGTTATCGGAGGATATTTCCTTTGGCCCTATTGTCTTCAAAGGGATCCGAAATATCTGTTCTCAGATTCCACAGAAATAAGGCAAACAAAGAGATCCACGAAATACAGATGTAACTCTGTGAGTGGAAGTCACACATCACATAGCAGTTTCTCAGAAAGCCTCTTTCCAGATTTCATCTGAGGACATTTCCTTTTTCACCATAGCCCTCTATGGGCTTCCAAATATCACTTTGCCAATTCCACAAGAACTGTCTTAGCGAAAGGCTTCTTGAGGGGAAACTGTAACTCTGTGAGATGATTTCACAGAACACAAAGAAGTTTCTCAGAAAGCTTCTTTCTCTTTGTTATCGGAGGATATTTCCTTTGGCCCTATAGTCTTCAAAGGGATCCGAAATATCTGTTCTCAGATTCCACAGAAATAAGGCTAGCAAAGAGATCCACGAAATACAGAAGTAACTCTGTGAGCGGAAGTCACATATCACATAGCAGTTTCTCAGAAAGCCTCTTTCCATATTTCATCTGAGGATATTTCCTTTTTCACCATAGCCCTCTATGGGCTTCCAAATATCACTTTGCCAACTCCACAAGAACTGTCTTATCTAAAGGCTTCTTGAGGGGAAAGCTGTAACTCTGTGAGATGATTTCACAGAACACAAAGAAGTTTCTCAGAAAGCTTCTTTCTCTTTGTTATCGGAGGATATTTCCTTTGGCCCTATAGTCTTCAAAGGGATCCGAAATATCTGTTCTCAGATTCCACAGAAATAAGGCTAGCAAAGGGATCCACGAAATACAGAAGTAACTCTGTGAGCGGAAGTCACATATCACATAGCAGTTTCTCAGAAAGCCTCTTTCCAGATTTCATCTGAGGATATTTCCTTTTTCACCATAGCCCTCTATGGGCTTCCAAATATCACTTTGCCATCTCCACAAGAATTGTCTTATCTAAAGGCTTCTTGAGGGGAAAGCTGTAACTCTGTGAGATGATTTCACAGAACACAAAGAAGTTTCTCAGAAAGCTTCTTTCTCTTTGTTATCGGAGGATATTTCCTTTGGCCCTATAGTCTTCAAAGGGATCCGAAATATCTGTTCTCAGATTCCACAGAAATAAGGCTAGCAAAGAGATCCACAAATACAGATGTAACTCTGTGAGTGGAAGTGACACATCACATAGCAGTTTCTCAGAAAGCCTCTTTCCAGATTTCATCTGAGGATATTTCCTTTTTCACCATAGCCCTCTATGGGCTTCCAAATATCACTTTGCCAATTCCACAAGAACTGTCTTAGCGAAAGGCTTCTTGAGGGGAAAGCTGTAACTCTGTGAGATGATTTCACAGAACACAAAGAAGTTTCTCAGAAAGCTTCTTTCTCTTTGTTATCGGAGGATATTTCCTTTGGCCCTATAGTCTTCAAAGGGATCCGAAATATCTGTTCTCAGATTCCACAGAAATAAGGTTAGCAAAGAGATCCACGAAATACAGACGTACCTCCGTGAGATAAATTAACAGAACACTAAGCAGTTTCTCAGAAAGCTTTTCTCCAGATTTCATCTGAGGATATTTGTTTTTTCACCATAGCCCTCTATGCGCTTCCAAATATCAATTTGCCAATTCCACAAGAAATTTCTTATAGAAAGGCTTCTTGAGGGGAAAGCTGTAACTCTGTGAGATGATTTCACAGAACAAAAAGAAGTTTCTCATAAAGCTTCTTTCTCTTTGTTATCGGAGGATATTTCCTTTGGCCCTATAGTCTTCAAAGGGATCTGAATTATGTCTTCTCACACTCCACAGAAATAAGGCTAGCAAAGAGATCCACGAAATACAGATGTAACTCTGTGAGTGGAAGTCACACATCACAGAGCAGTTTCTCAGAAAGCTTCTTTCCAGATTTCATCTGAGGATATTTCCTTTTTCATCATAGCCCTCTATGGGCTTCCAAATATCACTTTGCCAATTCCACAAGAACTGTCTTAGCCAAAGGCTTCTTTAGGGGAAAGCTGTAACTCTGTTAGATGATTTCACAGAACACAAAGAAGTTTCTCAGAAAGCTTCTTTCTCTTTGTTATCAGAGGATATGTCCTTTGGCCCAACAGTCTTCAAAAGGATCCGAAGTATCTGTTCTCAGATTCCACAGAAATAAGGCGAGCAAAGAGATCCACGAAATACAGATGTAACTCTGTGAGATGAATTAACAGAACACTAAGGAGTTTCTCAGAAATCTTCTTTCCAGATTTCATCTGAGGATATTTCCTTTTTCACCGTAGCCCTCTATGGGCTTCCAAATATCACTTTGCCAATTCCACAAGAACTGTCTTAACGAAAGGCTTCTTGAGGGGAAAGCTGTAACTCTGTGAGATGATTTCACAGAACACAAAGAAGTTTCTCAGAAAGCTTCTTTCTCTTTGTTATCGGAGGATATTTCCTTTGGCCCTATTGTCTTCAAAGGGATCCGAAATATCTGTTCTCAGATTCCACAGAAATAAGGCTAGCAAAGAGATCCACGAAATACAGATGTAACTCTGTGAGTGGAAGTCACACATCACATAGCAGTTTCTCAGAAAGCCTCTTTCCAGATTTCATCTGAGGATATTTCCTTTTTCACCATAGCCCTCTATGGGCTTCCAAATATCACTTTGCCAATTCCACAAGAACTGTCTTAGCGAAAGGCTTCTTGAGGGGAAAGCTGTAACTCTGTGAGATGATTTCACAGAACACAAAGAAGTTTCTCAGAAAGCTTCTTTCTCTTTGTTATCGGAGGATATTTCCTTTGGCCCTATAGTCTTCAAAGGGATCCGAAATATCTGTTCTCAGATTCCACAGAAATAAGCCTAGCAAAGAGATCCACGAAATACAGAAGTAACTCTGTGAGCGGAAGTCACATATCACATAGAAGTTTCTCAGAAAGCCTCTTTCCAGATTTCATCTGAGGATATTTCCTTTTTCACCATAGCCCTCTATGGGCTTCCAAATATCACTTTGCTAACTCCACAAGAACTGTCTTATCTAAAGGCTTCTTGAGGGGAAAGCTGTAACTCTGTGAGATGATTTCACAGAACACAAAGAAGTTTCTCAGAAAGCTTCTTTCTCTTTGTTATCGGAGGATATTTCCTTTGGCCCTATAGTCTTCAAAGGGATCCGAAATATCTGTTCTCAGATTCCACAGAAATAAGGCTAGCAAAGGGATCCACGAAATACAGAAGTAACTCTGTGAGTGGAAGTCACATATCACATAGCAGTTTCTCAGAAAGCCTCTTTCCAGATTTCATCTGAGGATATTTCCTTTTTCACCATAGCCCTCTATGGGCTTCCAAATATCACTTTGCCATCTCCACAAGAATTGTCTTATCTAAAGGCTTCTTGAGGGGAAAGCTGTAACTCTGTGAGATGATTTCACAGAACACAAAGAAGTTCCTCAGAAAGCTTCTTTCTCTTTGTTATCGGAGGATATTTCCTTTGGCCCTATATTCTTCAAAGGGATCCGAAATATCTGTTCTCAGATTCCACAGAAATAAGGCTAGCAAAGAGATCCACGAAATACAGATGTAACTCTGTGAGTGGAAGTGACACATCACATAGCAGTTTCTCAGAAAGCCTCTTTCCAGATTTCATCTGAGGATATTTCCTTTTTCACCATAGCCCTCTATGGGCTTCCAAATATCACTTTGCCAATTCCACAAGAACTGTCTTAGCGAAAGGCTTCTTGAGGGGAAAGCTGTAACTCTGTGAGATGATTTCACAGAACACAAAGAAGTTTCTCAGAAAGCTTCTTTCTCTTTGTTATCGGAGGATATTTCCTTTGGCCCTATAGTCTTCAAAGGGATCCGAAATATCTGTTCTCAGATTCCACAGAAATAAGGTTAGCAAAGAGATCCACGAAATACAGACGTACCTCCGTGAGATAAATTAACAGAACACTAAGCAGTTTCTCAGAAAGCTTTTCTCCAGATTTCATCTGAGGATATTTGTTTTTTCACCATAGCCCTCTATGCGCTTCCAAATATCAATTTGCCAATTCCACAAGAAATTTCTTATAGAAAGGCTTCTTGAGGGGAAAGCTGTAACTCTGTGAGATGATTTCACAGAACAAAAAGAAGTTTCTCATAAAGCTTCTTTCTCTTTGTTATCGGAGGATATTTCCTTTGGCCCTATAGTCTTCAAAGGGATCTGAATTATGTCTTCTCACACTCCACAGAAATAAGGCTAGCAAAGAGATCCACGAAATACAGATGTAACTCTGTGAGTGGAAGTCACACATCACAGAGCAGTTTCTCAGAAAGCTTCTTTCCAGATTTCATCTGAGGATATTTCCTTTTTCATCATAGCCCTCTATGGGCTTCCAAATATCACTTTGCCAATTCCACAAGAACTGTCTTAGCCAAAGGCTTCTTTAGGGGAAAGCTGTAACTCTGTTAGATGATTTCACAGAACACAAAGAAGTTTCTCAGAAAGCTTCTTTCTCTTTGTTATCAGAGGATATGTCCTTTGGCCCAACAGTCTTCAAAAGGATCCGAAGTATCTGTTCTCAGATTCCACAGAAATAAGGCGAGCAAAGAGATCCACGAAATACAGATGTAACTCTGTGAGATGAATTAACAGAACACTAAGGAGTTTCTCAGAAATCTTCTTTCCAGATTTCATCTGAGGATATTTCCTTTTTCACCGTAGCCCTCTATGGGCTTCCAAATATCACTTTGCCAATTCCACAAGAACTGTCTTAGCGAAAGGCTTCTTGAGGGGAAAGCTGTAACTCTGTGAGATGATTTCACAGAACACAAAGAAGTTTCTCAGAAAGCTTCTTTCTCTTTGTTATCGGAGGATATTTCCTTTGGCCCTATTGTCTTCAAAGGGATCCGAAATATCTGTTCTCAGATTCCACAGAAATAAGGCTAGCAAAGAGATCCACGAAATACAGATGTAACTCTGTGAGTGGAAGTCACACATCACATAGCAGTTTCTCAGAAAGCCTCTTTCCAGATTTCATCTGAGGATATTTCCTTTTTCACCATAGCCCTCTATGGGCTTCCAAATATCACTTTGCCAATTCCACAAGAACTGTCTTAGCGAAAGGCTTCTTGAGGGGAACGCTGTAACTCTGTGAGATGATTTCACAGAACACAAAGAAGTTTCTCAGAAAGCTTCTTTCTCTTTGTTATCGGAGGATATTTCCTTTGGCCCTATAGTCTTCAAAGGGATCCGAAATATCTGTTCTCAGATTCCACAGAAATAAGCCTAGCAAAGAAATCCACGAAATACAGAAGTAACTCTGTGAGCGGAAGTCACATATCACATAGCAGTTTCTCAGAAAGCCTCTTTCCAGATTTCATCTGAGGATATTTCCTTTTTCACCATAGCCCTCTATGGGCTTCCAAATATCACTTTGCCAACTCCACAAGAACTGTCTTATCTAAAGGCTTCTTGAGGGGAAAGCTGTAACTCTGTGAGATGATTTCACAGAACACAAAGAAGTTTCTCAGAAAGCTTCTTTCTCTTTGTTATCGGAGGATATTTCCTTTGGCCCTATAGTCTTCAAAGGGATCCGAAATATCTGTTCTCAGATTCCACAGAAATAAGGCTAGCAAAGGGATCCACGAAATACAGAAGTAACTCTGTGAGTGGAAGTCACATATCACATAGCAGTTTCTCAGAAAGCCTCTTTCCAGATTTCATCTGAGGATATTTCCTTTTTCACCATAGCCCTCTATGGGCTTCCAAATATCACTTTGCCAACTCCACAAGAATTGTCTTATCTAAAGGCTTCTTGAGGGGAAAGCTGTAACTCTGTGAGATGATTTCACAGAACACAAAGAAGTTTCTCAGAAAGCTTCTTTCTCTTTGTTATCGGAGGATATTTCCTTTGGCCCTATAATCTTCAAAGGGATCCGAAATATCTGTTCTCAGATTCCACAGAAATAAGGCTAGCAAAGAGATCCACAAATACAGATGTAACTCTGTGAGTGGAAGTGACACATCACATAGCAGTTTCTCAGAAAGCCTCTTTCCAGATTTCATCTGAGGATATTTCCTTTTTCACCATAGCCCTCTATGGGCTTCCAAATATCACTTTGCCAATTCCACAAGAACTGTCTTAGCGAAAGGCTTCTTGAGGGGAAAGCTGTAACTCTGTGAGATGATTTCACAGAACACAAAGAAGTTTCTCAGAAAGCTTCTTTCTGTTTGTTATCGGAGGATATTTCCTTTGGCCCTATAGTCTTCAAAGGGATCCGAAATATCTGTTCTCAGATTCCACAGAAATAAGGCTAGCAAAGAGATCCACGAAATACAGACGTACCTCCGTGAGATAAATTAACAGAACACTAAGCAGTTTCTCAGAAAGCTTTTCTCCAGATTTCATCTGAGGATATTTGTTTTTTCACCATAGCCCTCTATGCGCTTCCAAATATCAATTTGCCAATTCCACAAGAAATTTCTTATAGAAAGGCTTCTTGAGGGGAAAGCTGTAACTCTGTGAGATGATTTCACAGAACACAAAGAAGTTTCTCATAAAGCTTCTTTCTCTTTGTTATCGGAGGATATTTCCTTTGGCCCTATAGTCTTCAAAGGGATCTGAATTATGTCTTCTCACACTCCACAGAAATAAGGCTAGCAAAGAGATCCACGAAATACAGATGTAACTCTGTGAGTGGAAGTCACACATCACAGAGCAGTTTCTCAGAAAGCTTCTTTCCAGATTTCATCTGAGGATATTTCCTTTTTCATCATAGCCCTCTATGGGCTTCCAAATATCACTTTGCCAATTCCACAAGAACTGTCTTAGCCAAAGGCTTCTTTAGGGGAAAGCTGTAACTCTGTTAGATGATTTCACAGAACACAAAGAAGTTTCTCAGAAAGCTTCTTTCTCTTTGTTATCAGAGGATATGTCCTTTGGCCCAACAGTCTTCAAAAGGATCCGAAGTATCTGTTCTCAGATTCCACAGAAATAAGGCGAGCAAAGAGATCCACGAAATACAGATGTAACTCTGTGAGATGAATTAACAGAACACTAAGGAGTTTCTCAGAAATCTTCTTTCCAGATTTCATCTGAGGATATTTCCTTTTTCACCGTAGCCCTCTATGGGCTTCCAAATATCACTTTGCCAATTCCACAAGAACTGTCTTAGCGAAAGGCTTCTTGAGGGGAAAGCTGTAACTCTGTGAGATGATTTCCCAGAACACAAAGAAGTTTCTCAGAAAGCTTCTTTCTCTTTGTTATCGGAGGATATTTCCTTTCGCCCTATAGTCTTCAAAGGGATCCGAAATATCTGTTCTCAGATTCCACAGAAATAAGGCTAGCAAAGAGATCCACGAAATACAGATGTAACTCTGTGAGTGGAAGTCACACATCACATAGCAGTTTCTCAGAAAGCCTCTTTCCAGATTTCATCTGAGGATATTTCCTTTTTCACCATAGCCCTCTATGGGCTTCCAAATATCACTTTGCCAATTCCACAAGAACTGTCTTAGCGAAAGGCTTCTTGAGGGGAAAGCTGTAACTCTGTGAGATGATTTCACAGAACACAAAGAAGTTTCTCAGAAAGCTTCTTTCTCTTTGTTATCGGAGGATATTTCCTTTGGCCCTATAGTCTTCAAAGGGATCAGAAATATCTGTTCTCAGATTCCACAGAAATAAGGCTAGCAAAGAGATCCACGAAATACAGACGTACCTCCGTGAGATAAATTAACAGAACACTAAGCAGTTTCTCAGAAAGCTTTTCTCCAGATTTCATCTGAGGATATTTGTTTTTTCACCATAGCCCTCTATGCGCTTCCAAATATCAATTTGCCAATTCCACAAGAAATTTCTTATAGAAAGGCTTCTTGAGGGGAAAGCTGTAACTCTGTGAGATGATTTCACAGAACACAAAGAAGTTTCTCATAAAGCTTCTTTCTCTTTGTTATCGGAGGATATTTCCTTTGGCCCTATAGTCTTCAAAGGGATCTGAATTATGTCTTCTCACACTCCACAGAAATAAGGCTAGCAAAGAGATCCACGAAATACAGATGTAACTCTGTGAGTGGAAGTCACACATCACAGAGCAGTTTCTCAGAAAGCTTCTTTCCAGATTTCATCTGAGGATATTTCCTTTTTCATCATAGCCCTCTATGGGCTTCCAAATATCACTTTGCCAATTCCACAAGAACTGTCTTAGCCAAAGGCTTCTTTAGGGGAAAGCTGTAACTCTGTTAGATGATTTCACAGAACACAAAGAAGTTTCTCAGAAAGCTTCTTTCTCTTTGTTATCAGAGGATATGTCCTTTGGCCCAACAGTCTTCAAAAGGATCCGAAGTATCTGTTCTCAGATTCCACAGAAATAAGGCGAGCAAAGAGATCCACGAAATACAGATGTAACTCTGTGAGATGAATTAACAGAACACTAAGGAGTTTCTCAGAAATCTTCTTTCCAGATTTCATCTGAGGATATTTCCTTTTTCACCGTAGCCCTCTATGGGCTTCCAAATATCACTTTGCCAATTCCACAAGAACTGTCTTAGCGAAAGGCTTCTTGAGGGGAAAGCTGTAACTCTGTGAGATGATTTCCCAGAACACAAAGAAGTTTCTCAGAAAGCTTCTTTCTCTTTGTTATCGGAGGATATTTCCTTTCGCCCTATAGTCTTCAAAGGGATCCGAAATATCTGTTCTCAGATTCCACAGAAATAAGGCTAGCAAAGAGATCCACGAAATGCAGATGTAACTCTGTGAGTGGAAGTCACACATCACATAGCAGTTTCTCAGAAAGCCTCTTTCCAGATTTCATCTGAGGATATTTCCTTTTTCACCATAGCCCTCTATGGGCTTCCAAATATCACTTTGCCAATTCCACAAGAACTGTCTTAGCGAAAGGCTTCTTGAGGGGAAAGCTGTAACTCTGTGAGATGATTTCACAGAACACAAAGAAGTTTCTCAGAAAGCTTCTTTCTCTTTGTTATCGGAGGATATTTCCTTTGGCCCTATAGTCTTCAAAGGGATCCGAAATATCTGTTCTCAGATTCCACAGAAATAAGGCTAGCAAAGAGATCCACAAATACAGATGTAACTCTGTGAGTGGAAGTGACACATCACATAGCAGTTTCTCAGAAAGCCTCTTTCCAGATTTCATCTGAGGATATTTCCTTTTTCACCATAGCCCTCTATGGGCTTCCAAATATCACTTTGCCAATTCCACAAGAACTGTCTTAGCGAAAGGCTTCTTGAGGGGAAAGCTGTAACTCTGTGAGATGATTTCACAGAACACGAAGAAGTTTCTCAGAAAGCTTCTTTCTCTTTGTTATCGGAGGATATTTCCTTTGGCCCTATAGTCTTCAAAGGGATCCGAAATATCTGTTCTCAGATTCCACAGAAATAAGGTTAGCAAAGAGATCCACGAAATACAGACGTACCTCCGTGAGATAAATTAACAGAACACTAAGCAGTTTCTCAGAAAGCTTCTTTCCAGATTTCATCTGAGGATATTTCCTTTTTCACCATAGCCCTCTATGGGCTTCAAAATATCACTTTGCCAATTCCACAAAAGTGTCCTAGCGAAAGGCTTCTTGAGGGGAAAGCTGTAACTCTGTGAGATGATTTCACAGAACACAAAGAAGTTTCTCAGAAAGCTTCTTTCTCTTTGTTATCGGAGGATATTTCCTTTGGCCCTATAGTCTTCAAAGGGATCCGGAATATCTGTTCTCAGATTCCACAGAAATAAGGCTAGCAAAGAGATCCACGAAATACAGAAGTAACTCTGTGAGTGGAAGTCACATATCACATAGCAGTTTCTCAGAAAGCCTCTTTCCAGATTTCATCTGAGGATATTTCCTTTTTCACCATAGCCCTCTATGGGCTTCCAAATATCACTTTGCCAACTCCAAAAGAAATGTCTTATCTAAAGGCTTCTTGAGGGGAAAGCTGTAACTCTGTGAGATGATTTCACAGAACACAAAGAAGTTTCTCAGAAAGCTTCTTTCTCTTTGTTATCGGAGGATATTTCCTTTGGCCCTATAGTCTTCAAAGGGATCTGAAATATGTCTTGTTACACTCCACAGAAACAAGGCTAGCAAAGAGATCCACGAAATACAGATGTAACTCTGTGAGTGGAAGTCACACATCACAGAGCAGTTTCTCAGAAAGCTTCTTTCCAGATTTCATCTGAGGATTTTCCCTTTTTCATTATAGCCCTCTATGGGCTTCCAAATATCACTTTGCCAATTCCACAAGAACTGTCTTAGCCAAAGGCTTCTTGAGGGGAAAGCTGTAACTCTGTGAGATGATTTCACAGAACACAAAGAAGTTTCTCAGAAAGCTTCTTTCTCTTTGTTATCGGAGGATATTTCCTTTGGCCCTATAGTCTTCAAAGGGATCCGAAATATCTGTTCTCAGATTCCACTGAAATAAGGCTATCAAAGAGATCAACGAAATACAGACGAACCTCTGTCAGATAAATTAACAGAACACTAAGAAGTTTCTCAGAAAGCTTCTTTCCAGATTTCATCTGAGGATATTTGTTTTTTCACCATAGCCCTCTATGCGGTTCCAAATATCACTTTTCCAATTCCACAAGAACTGTCTTAGCAAAAGGCTTCTTGAGGGTAAAGCTGTAACTCTGTGAGATGATTTCACAGAACACAAAGAAGTTTCTCAGAAAGCTTCTTTCTCTTTGTTATCGGAGGATATTTCCTTTGGCCCTATAGTCTTCAAAGGGATCTGAAATATGTCTTCTCACACTCCACAGAAATAAGGCTAGCAAAGAGATCCACGAAATACAGATGTAACTCTGTGAGTGGAAGTCACACATCACACATCAGTTTCTCAGAAAGCTTCTTTCCAGATTTCATCTGAGGATATTTCCTTTTTCACCATAGCCCTCTATGGGCTTCCAAATATCACTTTGCCAATTCCACAAGAACTGTCTTAGCCAAAGGCTTCTTGAGGGGAAAGCTGTAGTTCTGTGAGATGATTTCACAGAACACAAAGAAGTTTCTCAGAAAGCTTCTTTCTCTTTGTTATCGGAGGATATTTCCTTTTGCCCTACAGTCTTCAAAGGGATCCGAAGTATCTGTTCTCAGATTCCACAGAAATAAGGCGAGCAAAGAGATCCACGAAATACAGATGTAACTCTGAGAGATGAATTAACAGAACACTAAGCAGTTTCTCAGAAATCTTCTTTCCAGATTTCAACTGAGGATATTTCCTTTTTCAACGTAGCCCTCTATGGGCTTCCAAATATCACTTTGCCAATTCCACAAGAACTGTCTTAGCGAAACGCTTCTTGAGGGGAAAGCTGTAACTCTGTGAGATGATTTCACAGAACACAAAGAAGTTTCTCAGAAAGCTTCTTTCTCTTTGTCATCGGAGGATATTTCCTTTGGCCCTATAGTCTTCAAAGGGATCCGAAATATCTGTTCTCAGATTCCACAGAAATAAGGCGAGCAAAGAGATCCACGAAATACAGATGTAACTCTGTGAGTGGAAGTCACACATCACATAGCAGTTTCTCAGAAAGCCTCTTTCCAGATTTCATCTGAGGATATTTCCTTTTTCACCGTAGCCCTCTATGGGCTTCCAAATATCACTTTGCCAATTCCACAAGAACTGTCTTAGCGAAAGGTTTCTTGAGGGGAAAGCTGTAACTCTGTGAGATGATTTCACAGAACACAAGGAAGTTCCTCAGAAAGCTTCTTTCTCTTTGTTATCGAAGGATATTTCCTTTGGTCCTATAGTCTTCAAAGGGATCCGAAATATCTCTTCTCAGATTCCACAGAAATAAGGCTAGCAAAGAGATCCACGAAATACAGAAGTAACTCTGTGAGTGGAAGTCACATATCACATAGCAGTTTCTCAGAAATCTTCTTTCCAGATTTTATCTGAGGATATTTCTTTTTTCACCATAGCCCTCTATGCGCTTCCAAATATCACTTTGCCAATTCCACAAGAACTGTCTTAGCGAAAGGCTTCTTGAGGGGAAAGCTGTAACTCTGTGAGATGATTTCACAGAACACAAAGAAGTTTCTCAGAAAGCTTCTTTCTCTTTGTTATCGGAGGATATTTCCTTTGGCCCTATAGTCTTCAAAGGGATCTGAAATATGTCTTGTCACACTCCACAGAAACAAGGCTAGCAAAGAGATCCACGAAATACAGATGTAACTCTGTGAGTGGAAGTCACACATCACAGAGCAGTTTCTCAGAAAGCTTCTTTCCAGATTTCATCTGAGGATATTCCCTTTTTCATTATAGCCCTCTATGGGCTTCCAAATATCACTTTGCCAATTCCACAAGAACTCCTTAGCCAAAGGCTTCTTGAGGGGAAAGCTGTAACTCTGTGAGATGATTTCACAGAACACAAAGAAGTTTCTCAGAAAGCTTCTTTCTCTTTGTTATCGGAGGATATGTCCTTTGGCCCAACAGTCTTCAAAGGGATCCGAAGTATCTGTTCTCAGATTCCACAGAAATAAGGCGAGCAAAGAGATCCACGAAATACAGATGTAACTCTGTGAGATGAATTAACAGAACACTAAGCAGTTTCTCAGAAATCTTCTTTCCAGATTTCATCTGAGGATATTTCCTTTTTCACCGTAGCCCTCTATGGGCTTCCAAATATCACTTTGCCAATTCCACAAGAACTGTCTTAGCGAAAGGATTATTGAAGGGAAAGCTGTAACTCTGTGAGATGATTTCACAGAACACAAAGAAGTTTCTCAGAAAGCTTCTTTCTCTTTGTTATCGGAGGATATTTCCTTTGGCCCTATAGTCTTCAAAGGGATCCGAAATATCTGTTCTCAGATTCCACTGAAATAAGGCTAGCAAAGAGATCAACGAAATACAGACGTACCTCTGTCAGATAAATTAACAGAACACTAAGCAGTTTCTCAGAAAGCTTCTTTCCAGATTTCATCTGAGGATATTTCTTTTTTCACCATAGCCCTCTATGCGGTTCCAAATATCACTTTGCCAATTCCACAAGAACTGTCTTAGCAAAAGGCTTCTTGAGGGTAAAGCTGTAACTCTGTGAGATGATTTCACAGAACACAAAGAAGTTTCTCAGAAAGCTTCTTTCTCTTTGTTATCGGAGGATATTTCCTTTGGCCCTATAGTCTTCAAAGGGATCTGAAATATGTCTTCTCACACTCCACAGAAATAAGGCTAGCAAAGAGATCCACGAAATACAGATGTAACTCTGTGAGTGGAAGTCACACATCACACAGCAGTTTCTCAGAAAGCTTCTTTCCAGATTTCATCTGAGGATATTTCCTTTTTCACCATAGCCCTCTATGGGCTTCCAAATATCACTTTGCCAATTCCACAAGAACTGTCTTAGCCAAAGGCTTCTTGAGGGGAAAGCTGTAGTTCTGTGAGATGATTTCACAGAACACAAAGAAGTTTCTCAGAAAGCTTCTTTCTCTTTGTTATCGGAGGATATTTCCTTTTGCCCTACAGTCTTCAAAGGGATCCGAAGTATCTGTTCTCAGATTCCACAGAAATAAGGCGAGCAAAGAGATCCACGAAATACAGATGTAACTCTGAGAGATGAATTAACAGAACACTAAGCAGTTTCTCAGAAATCTTCTTTCCAGATTTCAACTGAGGATATTTCCTTTTTCACCATAGCCCTCTATGGGCTTCCAAATATCACTTTGCCAATTCCACAAGAACTGTCTTAGCGAAAGGCTTCTTGAGGGGAAAGCTGTAACTCTGTGAGATGATTTCACAGAACACAAAGAAGTTTCTCAGAAAGCTTCTTTCTCTTTGTTATCGGAGGATATTTCCTTTGGCCCTATAGTCTTCAAAGGGATCCGAAATATCTGTTCTCAGATTCCACAGAAATAAGGCTAGCAAAGAGATCCACAAATACAGATGTAACTCCGTGAGTGGAAGTGACACATCACATAGCAGTTTCTCAGAAAGCCTCTTTCCAGATTTCATCTGAGGATATTTCCTTTTTCACCATAGCCCTCTATGGGCTTCCAAATATCACTTTGCCAATTCCACAAGAACTGTCTTAGCGAAAGGCTTCTTGAGGGGAAAGCTGTAACTCTGTGAGATGATTTCACAGAACACGAAGAAGTTTCTCAGAAAGCTTCTTTCTCTTTGTTATCGGAGGATATTTCCTTTGGCCCTATAGTCTTCAAAGGCATCCAAAATATCTGTTCTCAGATTCCACAGAAATAAGGTTAGCAAAGAGATCCACGAAATACAGACGTACCTCCGTGAGATAAATTAACAGAACACTAAGCAGTTTCTCAGAAAGCTTCTTTCCAGATTTCATCTGAGGATATTTCCTTTTTCACCATAGCCCTCTATGGGCTTCAAAATATCACTTTGCCAATTCCACAAAAGTGTCCTAGCGAAAGGCTTCTTGAGGGGAAAGCTGTAACTCTGTGAGATGATTTCACAGAACACAAAGAAGTTTCTCAGAAAGCTTCTTTCTCTTTGTTATCGGAGGATATTTCCTTTGGCCCTATAGTCTTCAAAGGGATCCGGAATATCTGTTCTCAGATTCCACAGAAATAAGGCTAGCAAAGAGATCCACGAAATACAGAAGTAACTCTGTGATTGGAACTCACATATCACATAGCAGTTTCTCAGAAAGCCTCTTTCCAGATTTCATCTGAGGATATTTCCTTTTTCACCATAGCCCTCTATGGGCTTCCAAATATCACTTTGCCAACTCCACAAGAAATGTCTTATCTAAAGGCTTCTTGAGGGGAAAGCTGTAACTCTGTGAGATGATTTCACAGAACACAAAGAAGTTTCTCAGAAAGCTTCTTTCTCTTTGTTATCGGAGGATATTTCCTTTGGCCCTATAGTCTTCAAAGGGATCTGAAATATGTCTTGTCACACTCCACAGAAACAAGGCTAGCAAAGAGATCCACGAAATACAGATGTAACTCTGTGAGTGGAAGTCACACATCACAGAGCAGTTTCTCAGAAAGCTTCTTTCCAGATTTCATCTGAGGATTTTCCCTTTTTCATTATAGCCCTCTATGGGCTTCCAAATATCACTTTGCCAATTCCACAAGAACTGTCTTAGCCAAAGGCTTCTTGAGGGGAAAGCTGTAACTCTGTGAGATGATTTCACAGAACACAAAGAAGTTTCTCAGAAAGCTTCTTTCTCTTTGTTATCGGAGGATATTTCCTTTGGCCCTATAGTCTTCAAAGGGATCCGAAATATCTGTTCTCAGATTCCACTGAAATAAGGCTATCAAAGAGATCAACGAAATACAGACGTACCTCTGTCAGATAAATTAACAGAACACTAAGAAGTTTCTCAGAAAGCTTCTTTCCAGATTTCATCTGAGGATATTTCTTTTTTCACCATAGCCCTCTATGCGGTTCCAAATATCACTTTTCCAATTCCACAAGAACTGTCTTAGCAAAAGGCTTCTTGAGGGTAAAGCTGTAACTCTGTGAGATGATTTCACAGAACACAAAGAAGTTTCTCAGAAAGCTTCTTTCTCTTTGTTATCGGAGGATATTTCCTTTTGCCCTACAGTCTTCAAAGGGATCCGAAGTATCTGTTCTCAGATTCCACAGAAATAAGGCGAGCAAAGAGATCCACGAAATACAGATGTAACTCTGAGAGATGAATTAACAGAACACTAAGCAGTTTCTCAGAAATCTTCTTTCCAGATTTCAACTGAGGATATTTCCTTTTTCAACGTAGCCCTCTATGGGCTTCCAAATATCACTTTGCCAATTCCACAAGAACTGTCTTAGCGAAACGCTTCTTGAGGGGAAAGCTGTAACTCTGTGAGATGATTTCACAGAACACAAAGAAGTTTCTCAGAAAGCTTCTTTCTCTTTGTCATCGGAGGATATTTCCTTTGGCCCTATAGTCTTCAAAGGGATCCGAAATATCTGTTCTCAGATTCCACAGAAATAAGGCGAGCAAAGAGATCCACGAAATACAGATGTAACTCTGTGAGTGGAAGTCACACATCACATAGCAGTTTCTCAGAAAGCCTCTTTCCAGATTTCATCTGAGGATATTTCCTTTTTCACCGTAGCCCTCTATGGGCTTCCAAATATCACTTTGCCAATTCCACAAGAACTGTCTTAGCGAAAGGTTTCTTGAGGGGAAAGCTGTAACTCTGTGAGATGATTTCACAGTACACAAGGAAGTTCCTCAGAAAGCTTCTTTCTCTTTGTTATCGAAGGATATTTCCTTTGGTCCTATAGTCTTCAAAGGGATCCGAAATATCTCTTCTCAGATTCCACAGAAATAAGGCTAGCAAAGAGATCAACGAAATACAGACGTACCTCTGTGAGATAAATTAACAGAACACTAAGCAGTTTCTCAGAAATCTTCTTTCCAGATTTTATCTGAGGATATTTCTTTTTTCACCATAGCCCTCTATGCGCTTCCAAATATCACTTTGCCAATTCCACAAGAACTGTCTTAGCGAAAGGCTTCTTGAGGGGAAAGCTGTAACTCTGTGAGATGATTTCACAGAACACAAAGAAGTTTCTCAGAAAGCTTCTTTCTCTTTGTTATCGGAGGATATTTCCTTTGGCCCTATAGTCTTCAAAGGGATCTGAAATATGTCTTGTCACACTCCACAGAAACAAGGCTAGCAAAGAGATCCACGAAATACAGATGTAACTCTGTGAGTGGAAGTCACACATCACAGAGCAGTTTCTCAGAAAGCTTCTTTCCAGATTTCATCTGAGGATATTCCCTTTTTCATTATAGCCCTCTATGGGCTTCCAAATATCACTTTGCCAATTCCACAAGAACTCCTTAGCCAAAGGCTTCTTGAGGGGAAAGCTGTAACTCTGTGAGATGATTTCACAGAACACAAAGAAGTTTCTCAGAAAGCTTCTTTCTCTTTGTTATCGGAGGATATGTCCTTTGGCCCAACAGTCTTCAAAGGGATCCGAAGTATCTGTTCTCAGATTCCACAGAAATAAGACGAGCAAAGAGATCCACGAAATACAGATGTAACTCTGTGAGATGAATTAACAGAACACTAAGCAGTTTCTCAGAAATCTTCTTTCCAGATTTCATCTGAGGATATTTCCTTTTTCACCGTAGCCCTCTATGGGCTTCCAAATATCACTTTGCCAATTCCACAAGAACTGTCTTAGCGAAAGGATTATTGAAGGGAAAGCTGTAACTCTGTGAGATGATTTCACAGAACACAAAGAAGTTTCTCAGAAAGCTTCTTTCTCTTTGTTATCGGAGGATATTTCCTTTGGCCCTATAGTCTTCAAAGGGATCCGAAATATCTGTTCTCAGATTCCACTGAAATAAGGCTAGCAAAGAGATCAACGA
The DNA here is from genome assembly GCF_043159975.1 of Macaca nemestrina. NCBI lineage: Eukaryota > Metazoa > Chordata > Mammalia > Primates > Cercopithecidae > Macaca > Macaca nemestrina. The sequence goes on along the minus strand of NC_092142.1, from coordinate 35,222,840 downwards.
AATACAGACGTACCTCTGTCAGATAAATTAACAGAACACTAAGCAGTTTCTCAGAAATCTTCTTTCCAGATTTCATCTGAGGATATTTCCTTTTTCACCGTAGCCCTCTATGGGCTTCCAAATATCACTTTGCCAATTCCACAAGAACTGTCTTAGCGAAAGGCTTCTTGAGGGGAAAGCTGTAACTCTGTGAGATGATTTCACAGAACACAAAGAAGTTTCTCAGAAAGCTTCTTTCTCTTTGTTATCGGAGGATATTTCCTTTGGCCCTATAGACTTCAAAGGGATCCGAAATATCTGTTCTCAGATTCCACAGAAATAAGGGTAGCAAAGAGATCCACGAAATACAGATGTAACTCTGTGAGTGGAAGTCACACATCACAAAGCAGTTTCCCAGAAAGCCTCTTTCCAGATTTCATCTGAGGATATTTCCTTTTTCACCAATGCCCTCTATGAGCTTCCAAATATCACTTTGCCAATTCCACAATAACTTTCTTAGCGAAAGGCTTCTTGAGGGGAAAACTGTAACTCTGTGAGATGATTTCACAGAACACAAAGAAGTTTCTCAGAAAGCTTCCTTCTCTTGTTATCGGAGGATATTTCCTTTGGCCCTATAGTCTTCAAAGGGATTTGAAATATGTCTTCTCACACTCAACAGAAATAAGGCTAGCAAAGAGAGCCACGAAATACCGATGTAACTCTGTGAGTGGAAGTCACACATCACAGAGCAGTTTCTCAGAGCTTCTTCCAGATTTCATCTGAGGATATTTCCTTTTTCAACATAGCCCTCTATGGGCTTCCAAATATCACTTTGCCAATTCCACAAGAACTGTCTTAACGAAAGGCTTCTTGAGCGGAAAACTTTAACTCTGTCAGATGATTTCAGAGAACACAAAGAAGTTCCTCAGAAAGCTTCTTTCTCTTTGTTATCGGAGGATATTTCCTTTGGCCCTGTAGTCTTCAAAGCGTCCGAAATATCTGTTCTCAGATTCCACAGAAATGAGGTTAGGAAAGACATCCACGAAATACAGATGTAACTCTGTGAGATGAATTAACAGAACACTAAGAAGTTTCTCAGAAAGCTTCTTTCCAGATTTCATCTGAGGATATTTCCTTTTTCACCATAGCCCTCTATGGGCTTCAAAATATCACTTTTCCAATTCCACAAAAGTGTCCTAGCGAAAGGCTTCTTGAGGGGAAAGCTGTAACTCTGTGAGATGATTTCACAGAACACAAAGAAGTTTCTCAGAAAGCTTCTTACTCTTTGTTATCGGAGGATATTTCCTTTGGCCCTATAGTCTTCAAAGGGATCCGAAATATCTGTTCTCAGATTCCACAGAAATAAGGCTAGCAAAGAGATCCACGAAATACAGAAATAACTCTGTGAGTGGAAGTCACATATCACATAGCAGTTTCTCAGAAAGCCTCTTTCCAGATTTCATCTGAGGATATTTCCTTTTTCACCATAGAACTCTATGGGCTTCCAAATATCACTTTGCCAACTCCACAAGAAATGTCTTATCTAAAGGCTTCTTGAGGGGAAAGCTGTAACTCTGTGAGATGATTTCACAGAACACAAAGAAGTTTCTCAGAAAGCTTCTTTCTCTTTGTTATCGGAGGATATTTCCTTTGGCCCTATAGTCTTCAAAGGGATCTGAAATATGTCTTGTCACACTCCACAGAAACAAGGCTAGCAAAGAGATCCACGAAATACAGATGTAACTCTGTGAGTGGAAGTCACACATCACAGAGCAGTTTCTCAGAAAGCTTCTTTCCAGATTTCATCTGAGGATATTTCCTTTTTCATTATAGCCCTCTATGGGCTTCCAAATATCACTTTGCCAATTCCACAAGAACTGTCTTAGCCAAAGGCTTCTTGAGGGGAAAGCTGTAACTCTGTGAGATGATTTCACAGAACACAAAGAAGTTTCTCAGAAAGCTTCTTTCTCTTTGTTATCGGAGGATATGTCCTTTGGCCCAACAGTCTTCAAAGGGATCCGAAGTATCTGTTCTCAGATTCCACAGAAATAAGGCGAGCAAAGAGATCCACGAAATACAGATGTAACTCTGTGAGATGAATTAACAGAACACTAAGCAGTTTCTCAGATATCTTCTTTCCAGATTTCATCTGAGGATATTTCCTTTTTCACCGTAGCCCTCTATGGGCTTCCAAATATCACTTTGCCAATTCCCCAAGAACTGTCTTATCGAAAGGCTTCTGGAGGGGAAAGCTGTAACTCTGTGAGATGATTTCACAGAACACAAAGAAGCTTCTCAGAAAGCTTCTTTCTCTTTGTTATCGGAGGATATTTCCTTTGGCCCTATAGTCTTCAAAGGGATCCGAAATATCTGTTCTCAGATTCCACAGAAATAAGGCTAGCAAAGAGATCCACGAAATACAGATGTAACTCTGTGAGTGGAACTCACACATCACATAGCAGTTTCTCAGAAAGCCTCTTTCCAGATTTCATCTGAGGATATTTCCTTTTTCACCATAGCCCTCTATGCGCTTCCAAATATCACTTTGCCAATTCCACAAGAACTGTCTTAGCGAAAGGCTTCTTGAGCGGAAAGCTGTAACTCTGTGAGATGATTTCACAGAACACAAGGAAGTTTCTCAGAAAGCTTCTTTCTCTTTGTTATCGGAGGATATTTCCTTTGGCCCTATAGTCTTCAAAGGGATCCGAAATATCTCTTCTCAAATTCCACAGAAATAAGGCTAGCAAAGAGATCAACGAAATACAGACGTACCTCTGTGAGATAAATTAACAGAACACTAAGCAGTTTCTCAGAAAGCTTCTTTCCAGATTTTATCTGAGGATTATTTCTTTTTTCACCATAGCCCTCTATGCGCTTCCAAATATCACTTTGCCAATTCCACAAGAACTGTCTTAGCGAAAGGCTTCTTGAGGGGAAAGCTGTATCTCTGTGAGATGATTTCACAGAACACAAAGAAGTTTCTCAGAAAACTTCTTTCTCTTTGTTATCGGAGGATATTTCCTTTGGCCCTATAGACTTCAAAGGGATCCGAAATATCTGTTCTCAGATTCCACAGAAATAAGGCTAGCAAAGAGATCCAAGAAATACAGATGTAACTCTGTGAGTGGATGTCACACATCTCAAAGCAGTTTCTCAGAAAGCCTCTTTCCAGATTTCATCTGAGGATATTTCTTTTTTCACCATAGCCCTCTAAGGGCTTCCAAATATCACTTTGCCAATTCCACAAGAACTGTCCTAGCGAAAGGCTTCTTGAGGGGAAAGCTGTAACTCTGTGAGATGATTTCACAGAACACAAAGAAGTTTCTCAGAAAGCTTCCTTCTCTTTGTTATCGGAGGATATTTCCTTTGGCCCTATAGTCTTCAAAGGGATTTGAAATATGTCGTCTCACACTCAACAGAAATAAGGCTAGCAAAGAGATCCATGAAATACCGATGTAACTCTGTGAGTGGAAGTCACACATCACAGAGCAGTTTCTCAGAAAGCTTCTTTCCAGATTTCATCTGAGGATATTTCCTTTTTCACCATAGCCCTCTAGGGGCTTCCAAATATCACTTTGCCAATTCCACAAGAACTGTCTTAGCGAAAGGCTTCTTGAGGGGAAAGCTGTAACTCTGTGAGATGATTTCACAGAACACAAAGAAGTTTCTCAGAAAGCTTCTTTCTCTTTGTTATCGGAGAATATTTCCTTTGGCCCTATAGTCTTCAAAGGGATCCGAAATATCTGTTCTCAGATTCCACAGAAATAAGGCTAGCAAAGAGATCCACGAAATACAGAAGTAACTCTGTGAGTGGAAGTCACATATCACATAGCAGTTTCTCAGAAAGCCTCTTTCCAGATTTCATCTGAGGATATTTCCTTTTTCACCATAGCCCTCTATGGGCTTCCAAATATCACTTTGCCAACTCCACAAGAAATGTCTTATCTAAAGGCTTCTTTAGGGGAAAGCTGTAACTCTGTGAGATGATTTCACAGAACACAAAGAAGTTTCTCAGAAAGCTTCTTTCTCTTTGTTATCGGAGGATATGTCCTTTGGCCCAACAGTCTTCAAAGGGATCCGAAGTATCTGTTCTCAGATTCCATAGAAATAAGGCGAGCAAAGAGATCCACGAAATACAGATGTAACTCTGTGAGATGAATTAACAGAACACTAAGCAGTTTCTCAGAAATCTTCTTTCCAGATTTCATCTGAGGATATTTCCTTTTTCACCGTAGCCCTCTATGGGCTTCCAAATATCACTTTGCCAATTCCACAAGAACTGTCTTATCGAAAGGCTTCTGGAGGGGAAAGCTGTAATTCTGTGAGATGATTTCACAGAACACAAAGAAGCTTCTCAGAAAGCTTCTTTCTCTTTGTTATCGGAGGATATTTCCTTTGGCCCTATAGTCTTCAAAGGGATCCGAAATATCTGTTCTCAGATTCCACAGAAATAAGGCTAGCAAAGAGATCCACGAAATACAGATGTAACTCTGTGAGTGGAAGTCACACATCACATAGCAGTTTCTCAGAAAGCCTCTTTCCAGATTTCATCTGAGGATATTTCCTTTTTCACCATAGCCCTCTATGCGCTTCCAAATATCACTTTGCCAATTCCACAAGAACTGTCTTAGCGAAAGGCTTCTTGAGGGGAAAGCTGTAACTCTGTGAGATGATTTCACAGAACACAAGGAAGTTTCTCAGAAAGCTTCTTTCTCTTTGTTATCGGAGGATATTTCCTTTGGCCCTATAGTCTTCAAAGGGATCCGAAATATCTGTTCTCAGATTCCACAGAAATAAGGCTAGCAAAGAGATCCACGAAATACAGACGTACCTCTGTGAGATAAATTAACAGAAAATTAAGCAGTTTCTCAGAAAGCTTTTTTCCAGATTTCATCTGAGGATATTTCTTTTTTCACCATAGCCCTCTATGCGCTTCCAAATATCACTTTGCCAATTCCACAAGAACTGTCTTAGCGAAAGGCTTCTTGAGGGGAAAGCTGTAACTCTGTGAGATGATTTCACAGAACACAAAGAAGTTTCTCAGAAAGTTTCTTTCTCTTTGTTATCGGAGGATATTTCCTTTGGCCATATAGTCTTCAAAGGGATCCGAAATATGTGTTCTCAGATTCCACAGAAATAAGGGTAGCAAAGAGATCCACGAAATACAGATGTAACTCTGTGAGTGGAAGTCACACATCACAAAGCAGTTTCCCAGAAAGCCTCTTTCCAGATTTCATCTGAGGATATTTCCTTTTTCACCAATGCCCTCTATGGGCTTCCAAATATCACTTTGCCAATTCCACAATAACTTTCTTAGCGAAAGGCTTCTTGAGGGGAAAACTGTAACTCTGTGAGATGATTTCACAGAACACAAAGAAGTTTCTCAGAAAGCTTCCTTCTCTTTGTTATCGGAGGATATTTCCTTTGGCCCTATAGTCTTCAAAGGGATTTGAAATATGTCTTCTCACACTCAACAGAAATAAGGCTAGCAAAGAGATCCACGAAATACCGATGTAACTCTGTGAGTGGAAGTCACAAATCACAGAGCAGTTTCTCAGAGCTTCTTACAGATTTCATCTGAGGATATTTCCTTTTTCACCATAGCCCTCTATGGGCTTCCAAATATCACTTTGCCAATTCCACAAGAACTGTCTTAACAAAAGGCTTCTTGAGCGGAAAACTTTAACTCTGTCAGATGATTTCAGAGAACACAAAGAAGTTCCTCAGAAAGCTTCTTTCTCTTTGTTATCGGAGGATATTTCCTTTGGCCCTGTAGTCTTCAAAGCGTCCGAAATATCTGTTCTCAGATTCCACAGAAATGAGGTTAGGAAAGACATCCACGAAATACAGATGTAACTCTGTGAGATGAATTAACAGAACACTAAGCAGTTTCTCAGAAAGCTTCTTTCCAGATTTCATCTGAGGATATTTCCTTTTTCATCATAGCCCTCTAAGGGCTTCCAAATATCACTTTGCCAATTCCACAAGAACTGTCTTAGCGAAAGGCTTCTTGAGGGGAAAGCTGTAACTCTGTGAGGTGATTTCACAGACCACAAAGAAGTTTCTCAGAAAGCTTCTTTCTCTTTGTTATCGGAGGATATTTCCTTTGGCCCAATAGTCTTCAAAGGGATCCGAAATATCTGTTCTCAGATTCCACAGAAATAAGGCTAGCAAAGAGATCCAGGAAATACACATGTAACTCTGTGAGATGAATTAACAGAACACTAAGCAGTTTCTCAGAAAGCTTCTTTCCAGATTTCATCTGAGGATATTTCCTTTTTCAACATAGCCCTCTATGGGCTTCAAAATATCACTTTGCCAATTCCACAAAAGTGTCCTAGCGAAAGGCTTCTTGAGGGGAAAGCTGTAACTCTGTGAGATGATTTCACAGAACACAAAGAAGTTTCTCAGAAAGCTTCTTACTCTTTGTTATCGGAGGATATTTCCTTTGGCCCTATAGTCTTCAAAGGGATCCGAAATATCTGTTCTCAGATTCCACAGAAATAAGGCTAGCAAAGAGATCCACCAAATACAGAAGTAACTCTGTGAGTGGAAGTCACATATCACATAGCAGTTTCTCAGAAAGCCTCTTTCCAGATTTCATCTGAGGATATTTCCTTTTTCACCATAGCCCTCTATGGGCTTCCAAATATCACTTTGCCAACTCCACAAGAAATGTCTTATCTAAAGGCTTCTTGAGGGGAAAGCTGTAACTCTGTGAGATGATTTCACAGAACACAAAGAAGTTTCTCAGAAAGCTTCTTTCTCTTTGTTATCGGAGGATATTTCCTTTGGCCCTATAGTCTTCAAAGGGATCTGAAATATGTCTTGTCACACTCCACAGAAACAAGGCTAGCAAAGAGATCCACGAAATACAGATGTAACTCTGTGAGTGGAAGTCACACATCACAGAGCAGTTTCTCAGAAAGCTTCTTTCCAGATTTCATCTGAGGATATTTCCTTTTTCATTATAGCCCTCTATGGGCTTCCAAATATCACTTTGCCAATTCCACAAGAACTGTCTTAGCCAAAGGCTTCTTGAGGGGAAAGCTGTAACTCTGTGAGATGATTTCACAGAACACAAAGAAGTTTCTCAGAAAGCTTCTTTCTCTTTGTTATCGGAGGATATGTCCTTTGGCCCAACAGTCTTCAAAGGGATCCGAAGTATCTGTTCTCAGATTCCACAGAAATAAGGCGAGCAAAGAGATCCACGAAATACAGATGTAACTCTGTGAGATGAATTAACAGAACACTAAGCAGTTTCTCAGATATCTTCTTTCCAGATTTCATCTGAGGATATTTCCTTTTTCACCGTAGCCCTCTATGGGCTTCCAAATATCACTTTGCCAATTCCCCAAGAACTGTCTTATCGAAAGGCTTCTGGAGGGGAAAGCTGTAACTCTGTGAGATGATTTCACAGAACACAAAGAAGCTTCTCAGAAAGCTTCTTTCTCTTTGTTATCGGAGGATATTTCCTTTGGCCCTATAGTCTTCAAAGGGATCCGAAATATCTGTTCTCAGATTCCACAGAAATAAGGCTAGCAAAGAGATCCACGAAATACAGATGTAACTCTGTGAGTGGATGTCACACATCTCAAAGCAGTTTCTCAGAAAGCCTCTTTCCAGATTTCATCTGAGGATATTTCTTTTTTCACCATAGCCCTCTAAGGGCTTCCAAATATCACTTTGCCAATTCCACAAGAACTGTCTTAGCGAAAGGCTTCTTGAGGGGAAAACTGTAACTCTGTGAGATGATTTCACAGAACACAAAGAAGTTTCTCAGAAAGCTTCCTTCTCTTTGTTATCGGAGGATATTTCCTTTGGCCCTATAGTCTTCAAAGGGATTTGAAATATGTCGTCTCACACTCAACAGAAATAAGGCTAGCAAAGAGATCCATGAAATACCGATGTAACTCTGTGAGTGGAAGTCACACATCACAGAGCAGTTTCTCAGAAAGCTTCTTTCAAGATTTCATCTGAGGATATTTCCTTTTTCACCATAGCCCTCTAGGGGCTTCCAAATATCACTTTGCCAATTCCACAAGAACTGTCTTAGCGAAAGGCTTCTTGAGGTGAAAGCTGTAACTCTGTCAGATGATTTCAGAGAACACAAAGAAGTTTCTCAGAAAGCTTCTTTCTCTTTGTTATCGGAGGATATGTCCTTTGGCCCAACAGTCTTCAAAGGGATCCGAAGTATCTGTTCTCAGATTCCACAAAAACAAGGCGAGCAAAGAGATCCACGAAATACAGATGTAACTCTGTGAGATGAATTAACAGAACACTAAGGAGTTTCTCAGAAATCTTCTTTCCAGATTTCATCTGAGGATATTTCCTTTTTCACCGTAGCCCTCTATGGGCTTCCAAATATCACTTTGCCAATTCCACAAGAACTGTCTTAGCGAAAGGCTTCTTGAGGGGAAAGCTGTAACTCTGTGAGATGATTTCTCAGAACACAAAGAAGTTTCTCAGAAAGCTTCTTTCTCTTTGTTATCGGAGGATATTTCCTTTGGCCCTATAGTCTTCAAAGGGATCCGAAATATCTGTTCTCAGATTCCACAGAAATAAGGGTAGCAAAGAGATCCACGAAATACAGATGTAACTCTGTGAGTGGAAGTCACACATCACAAAGCAGTTTCCCAGAAAGCCTCTTTCCAGATTTCATCTGAGGATATTTCCTTTTTCACCAATGCCCTCTATGGGCTTCCAAATATCACTTTGCCAATTCCACAATAACTTTCTTAGCGAAAGGCTTCTTGAGGGGAAAACTGTAACTCTGTGAGATGATTTCACAGAACACAAAGAAGTTTCTCAGAAAGCTTCCTTCTCTTTGTTATCGGAGGATATTTCCTTTGGCCCTTTAGTCTTCAAAGGGATTTGAAATATGTCTTCTCACACTCAACAGAAATAAGGCTAGCAAAGAGATCCACGAAATACCGATGTAACTCTGTGAGTGGAAGTCACACATCACAGAGCAGTTTCTCAGAGCTTCTTCCAGATTTCCTCTGAGGATATTTCCTTTTTCACCATAGCCCTCTATGGGCTTCCAAATATCACTTTGCCAATTCCACAAGAACTGTCTTAACAAAAGGCTTCTTGAGCGGAAAACTTTAACTCTGTCAGATGATTTCAGAGAACACAAAGAAGTTCCTCAGAAAGCTTCTTTCTCTTTGTTATCGGAGGATATTTCCTTTGGCCCTGTAGTCTTCAAAGCGTCCGAAATATCTGTTCTCAGATTCCACAGAAATGAGGTTAGGAAAGACATCCACGAAATACAGATGTAACTCTGTGAGATGAATTAACAGAACACTAAGCAGTTTCTCAGAAAGCTTCTTTCCAGATTTCATCTGAGGATATTTCCTTTTTCATCATAGCCCTCTAAGGGCTTCCAAATATCTCTTTGCCAATTCCACAAGAACTGTCTTAGCGAAAGGCTTCTTGAGGGGAAAGCTGTAACTCTGTGAGGTGATTTCACAGACCACAAAGAAGTTTCTCAGAAAGCTTCTTTCTCTTTGTTATCGGAGGATATTTCCTTTGGCCCAATAGTCTTCAAAGGGATCCGAAATATCTGTTCTCAGATTCCACAGAAATAAGGCTAGCAAAGTGATCCAGGAAATACACATGTAACTCTGTGAGATGAATTAACAGAACACTAAGCAGTTTCTCAGAAAGCTTCTTTCCAGATTTCATCTGAGGATATTTCCTTTTTCACCATAGCCCTCTATGGGCTTCAAAATATCACTTTGCCAATTCCACAAAAGTGTCCTAGCGAAAGGCTTCTTGAGGGGAAAGCTGTAACTCTGTGAGATGATTTCACAGAACACAAAGAAGTTTCTCAGAAAGCTTCTTTCTCTTTGTTATCGGAGGATATGTCCTTTGGCCCAACAGTCTTCAAAGGGATCCGAAGTATCTGTTCTCAGATTCCACAGAAATAAGGCGAGCAAAGAGATCCACGAAATACAGATGTAACTCTGTGAGATGAATTAACAGAACACTAAGCAGTTTCTCAGATATCTTCTTTCCAGATTTCATCTGAGGATATTTCCTTTTTCACCGTAGCCCTCTATGGGCTTCCAAATATCACTTTGCCAATTCCCCAAGAACTGTCTTATCGAAAGGCTTCTGGAGGGGAAAGCTGTAACTCTGTGAGATGATTTCACAGAACACAAGGAAGTTTCTCAGAAAGCTTCTTTCTCTTTGTTATCGGAGGATATTTCCTTTGGCCCTATAGTCTTCAAAGGGATCCGAAATATCTCTTCTCAGATTCCACAGAAATAAGGCTAGCAAAGAGATCAACGAAATACAGACGTACCTCTGTGAGATGAATTAACAGAACACTAAGCAGTTTCTCAGAAAGCTTCTTTCCAGATTTTATCTGAGGATTATTTCTTTTTTCACCATAGCCCTCTATGCGCTTCCAAATATCACTTTGCCAATTCCACAAGAACTGTCTTAGCGAAAGGCTTCTTGAGGGGAAAGCTGTATCTCTGTGAGATGATTTCACAGAACACAAAGAAGTTTCTCAGAAAACTTCTTTCTCTTTGTTATCGGAGGATATTTCCTTTGGCCCTATAGACTTCAAAGGGATCCGAAATATCTGTTCTCAGATTCCACAGAAATAAGGCTAGCAAAGAGATCCAAGAAATACAGATGTAACTCTGTGAGTGGATGTCACATATCTCAAAGCAGTTTCTCAGAAAGCCTCTTTCCAGATTTCATCTGAGGATATTTCTTTTTTTACCATAGCCCTCTAAGGGCTTCCAAATATCACTTTGCCAATTCCACAAGAACTGTCTTAGCGAAAGGCTTCTTGAGGGGAAAACTGTAACTCTGTGAGATGATTTCTCAGAACACAAAGAAGTTTCTCAGAAAGCTTCTTTCTCTTTGTTATCGGAGGATATTTCCTTTGGCCCTATAGTCTTCAAAGGGATCCGAAATATCTGTTCTCAGATTCCACAGAAATAAGGCTAGCAAAGAGATCCACGAAATACAGATGTAACTCTGTGAGTGGAAGTCACACATCACATAGCAGTTTCTCAGAAAGCCTCTTTCCAGATTTCATCTGAGGATATTTCCTTTTTCACCATAGCCCTCTATGCGCTTCCAAATATCACTTTGCCAATTCCACAAGAACTGTCTTAGCGAAAGGCTTCTTGAGGGGAAAGCTGTAACTCTGTGAGATGATTTCACAGAACACAAAGAAGTTTCTCAGAAAGCTTCTTTCTCTTTGTTATCAGAGGATATTTTCTTTGGCCCTATAGTCTTCAAAGGGATCCGAAATATCTGTTCTCAGATTACACAGAAATAAGGCTAGCAAAGAGATCAACGAAATACAGACGTACCTCTGTGAGATAAATTAACAGAACACTAAGCAGTTTCTCAGAAAGCTTCTTTCCAGATTTTATCTGAGGATTATTTCTTTTTTCACCGTAGCCCTCTATGGGCTTCCAAATATCACTTTGCCAATTCCACAAGAACTGTCTTAGCGAAAGGCTTCTTGAGGGGAAAGCTGGAACTCTGTCAGATGATTTCAGAGAACACAAAGAAGTTTCTCAGAAAGCTTCTTTCTCTTTGTTATCGGAGGATATTTCCTTTGGCCCTGTAGTCTTCAAAGCGTCCGAAATATCTGTTCTCAGATTCCACAGAAATGAGTCTAGGAAAGACATCAACGAAATACAGATGTAACTCTGTGAGATGAATTAACAGAACACTAAGCAGTTTCTCAGAAAGCTTCTTTCCAGATTTCATCTGAGGATATTTCCTTTTTCACCATAGCCCTCTATGGGCTTCCAAATATCACTTTGCCAACTCCACAAGAACTGTCTTATCTAAAGGCTTCTTGAGGGGAAAGCTGTAACTCTGTGAGATGATTTCACAGAACACAAAGAAGTTTCTCAGAAAGCTTCTTTCTCTTTGTTATCGGAGGATATTTCCTTTGGCCCTATAGTCTTCAAAGGGATCCGAAATATCTGTTCTCAGATTCCACAGAAATAAGGCTAGCAAAAAGATCCACAAATAAAGATGTAACTCTGTGAGTGGAAGTGACACATCACATAGCAGTTTCTCAGAAAGCCTCTTTCCAGATTTCATCTGAGGATATTTCCTTTTTCACCATAGCCCTCTATGGGCTTCCAAATATCACTTTGCCAATTCCACAAGAACTGTCTTAGCGAAAGGCTTCTTGAGGGGAAAGCTGTAACTCTGTGAGATGATTTCACAGAACACAAAGAAGTTTCTCAGAAAGCTTCTTTCTCTTTGTTATCGGAGGATATTTCCTTTGGCCCTATAGTCTTCAAAGGGATCCGAAATATCTGTTCTCAGATTCCACAGAAATAAGGCTAGCAAAGAGATCCACGAAACACAGAAGTAACTCTGTGAGCGGAAGTCACATATCACATAGCAGTTTCTCAGAAAGCCTCTTTCCAGATTTCATCTGAGGATATTTCCTTTTTCACCATAGCCCTCTATGGGCTTCCAAATATCACTTTGCCAACTCCACAAGAACTGTCTTATCTAAAGGCTTCTTGAGGGGAAAGCTGTAACTCTGTGAGATGATTTCACAGAACACAAAGAAGTTTCTCAGAAAGCTTCTTTCTCTTTGTTATCGGAGGATATTTCCTTTGGCCCTATAGTCTTCAAAGGGATCCGAAATATCTGTTCTCAGATTCCACTGAAATAAGGCTAGCAAAGAGATCAACGAAATACAGACGTACCTCTGTCAGATAAATTAACAGACCACTAAGCAGTTTCTCAGAAAGCTTCTTTCCAGATTTCATCTGAGGATATTTCTTTTTTCACCATAGCCCTCTATGGGCTTCCAAATATCACTTTGCCAATTCCACAAGAACTGTCTTAGCAAAAGGCTTCTTGAGGGTAAAGCTGTAACTCTGTGAGATGATTTCACAGAACACAAAGAAGTTTCTCAGAAAGCTTCTTTCTCTTTGTTATCGGAGGATATTTCCTTTGGCCCTATAGTCTTCAAAGGGATCTGAAATATGTCTTTTCACACTCCACAGAAATAAGGCTAGCAAAGAGATCCACGAAATACAGATGTAACTCTGTGAGTGGAAGTCACACATCACACAGCAGTTTCTCAGAAAGCTTCTTTCCAGATTTCATCTGAGGATATTTCCTTTTTCACCATAGCCCTCTATGGGCTTCCAAATATCACTTTGCCAATTCCACAAGAACTGTCTTAGCGAAAGGCTTCTTGAGGGGAAAGCTGTAGTTCTGTGAGATGATTTCACAGAACACAAAGAAGTTTCTCAGAAAGCTTCTTTCTCTTTGTTATCGGAGGATATTTCCTTTTGCCCTACAGTCTTCAAAGGGATCCGAAGTATCTGTTCTCAGATTCCACAGAAATAAGGCGAGCAAAGAGATCCACGAAATACAGATGTAACTCTGAGAGATGAATTAACAGAACACTAAGCAGTTTCTCAGAAATCTTCTTTCCAGATTTCATCTGAGGATATTTCCTTTTTCACCGTAGCCCTCTATGGGCTTCCAAATATCACTTTGCCAATTCCACAAGAACTGTCTTAGCGAAAGGCTTCTTGAGGGGAAAGCTGTAACTCTGTGAGATGATTTCACAGAACACAAAGAAGTTTCTCAGAAAGCTTCTTTCTCTTTGTCATCGGAGGATATTTCCGTTGGCCCTATAGTCTTCAAAGGGATCCGAAATATCTGTTCTCAGATTCCACAGAAATAAGGCGAGCAAAGAGATCCACGAAATACAGATGTAACTCTGTGAGTGGAAGTCACACATCACATAGCAGTTTCTCAGAAAGCCTCTTTCCAGATTTCATCTGAGGATATTTGCTTTTTCACCATAGCCCTCTATGCCCTTCCAAATATCACTTTGCCAATTCCACAAGAACTGTCTTAGCGAAAGGCTTCTTGAGGGGAAAGCTGTAACTCTGTGAGATGATTTCACAGAACACAAGGAAGTTCCTCAGAAAGCTTCTTTCTCTTTTTTATCGAAGGATATTTCCTTTGGTCCTATAGTCTTCAAAGGGATCCGAAATATCTCTTCTCAGATCCACAGAAATAAGGCTAGCAAAGAGATCAACGAAATACAGACGTACCTCTGTGAGATAAATTAACAGAACACTAAGCAGTTTCTCAGAAATCTTCTTTCCAGATTTTATCTGAGGATATTTCTTTTTTCACCATAGCCCTCTATGCGCTTCCAAATATCACTTTGCCAATTCCACAAGAACTGTCTTAGCGAAAGGCTTCTTGAGGGGAAAGCTGTAACTCTGTGAGATGATTTCACAGAACACAAAGAAGTTTCTCAGAAAGCTTCTTTCTCTTTGTTATCGGAGGATATTTCCTTTGGCCCTATAGACTTCAAAGGGATCCGAAATATCTGTTCTCAGATTCCACAGAAATAAGGGTAGCAAAGAGATCCACGAAATACAGATGTAACTCTGTGAGTGGAAGTCACACATCACAAAGCAGTTTCCCAGAAAGCCTCTTTCCAGATTTCATCTGAGGATATTTCCTTTTTCACCAATGCCCTCTATGGGCTTCCAAATATCACTTTGCCAATTCCACAATAACTTTCTTAGCGAAAGGCTTCTTGAAGGGAAAACTGTAACTCTGTGAGATGATTTCACAGAACACAAAGAAGTTTCTCAGAAAGCTTCCTTCTCTTTGTTATCGGAGGATATTTCCTTTGGCCCTATAGTCTTCAAAGGGATTTGAAATATGTCTTCTCACACTCAACAGAAATAAGGCTAGCAAAGAGATCCACGAAATACCGATGTAACTCTGTGAGTGGAAGTCACACATCACAGAGCAGTTTCTCAGAGCTTCTTCCAGATTTCATCTGAGGATATTTTCTTTTTCACCATAGCCCTCTATGTGCTTCCAAATATCACTTTGCCAATTCCACAAGAACTGTCTTAACGAAAGGCTTCTTGAGCGGAAAACTTTAACTCTGTCAGATGATTTCAGAGAACACAAAGAAGTTCCTCAGAAAGCTTCTTTCTCTTTGTTATCGGAGGATATTTCCTTTGGCCCTGTAGTCTTCAAAGCGTCCGAAATATCTGTTCTCAGATTCCACAGAAAAGAGGTTAGGAAAGACATCCACGAAATACAGATGTAACTCTGTGAGATGAATTAACAGAACACTAAGCAGTTTCTCAGAAAGTTTCTTTCCAGATTTCATCTGAGGATATTTCCTTTTTCATCATAGCCCTCTAAGGGCTTTCAAATATCACTTTGCCAATTCCACAAGAACTGTCTTAGCGAAAGGCTTCTTGAGGGGAAAGCTGTAACTCTGTGAGGTGATTTCACAGACCACAAAGAAGTTTCTCAGAAAGCTTCTTTCTCTTTGTTATCGGAGGATATTTCCTTTGGCCCAATAGTCTTCAAAGGGATCCGAAATATCTGTTCTCAGATTCCACAGAAATAAGGCTAGCAAAGAGATCCAGGAAATACACATGTAACTCTGTGAGATGAATTAACAGAACACTAAGCAGTTTCTCAGAAAGCTTCTTTCCAGATTTCATCTGAGGATATTTCCGTTTTCACCATAGCCCTCTATGGGCTTCAAAATATCACTTTGCCAATTCCACAAAAGTGTCCTAGCGAAAGGCTTCTTGAGGGGAAAGCTGTAACTCTGTGAGATGATTTCACAGAACACAAAGAAGTTTCTCAGAAAGCTTCTTTCTCTTTCTTATCGGAGGATATTTCCTTTGGCCCTATAGTCTTCAAAGGGATCCGAAATATCTGTTCTCAGATTCCACAGAAATAAGGCTAGCGAAGAGATCCACGAAATACAGAAGTAACTCTGTGAGTGGAAGTCACATATCACATAGCAGTTTCTCAGAAAGCCTCTTTCCAGATTTCATCTGAGGATATTTCCTTTTTCACCATAGCCCTCTATGGGCTTCCAAATATCACTTTGCCAACTCCACAAGAAATGTCTTATCTAAAGGCTTCTTGAGGGGAAAGCTGTAACTCTGTGAGATGATTTCACAGAACACAAAGTAGTTTCTCAGAAAGCTTCTTTCTCTTTGTTATCGGAGGATATTTCCTTTGGCCCTATAGTCTTCAAAGGGATCTGAAATATGTCTTGTCACACTCCATAGAAACAAGGCTAGCAAAGAGATCCACGAAATACAGATGTAACTCTGTGAGTGGAAGTCACACATCACAGAGCAGTTTCTCAGAAAGCTTCTTTCCAGATTTCATCTGAGGATATTTCCTTTTTCATTATAGCCCTCTATGGGCTTCCAAATATCACTTTGCCAATTCCACAAGAACTGTCTTAGCGAAAGGCTTCTTGAGGGGAAAGCTGTAACTCTGTGAGATGATTTCACAGAACACAAAGAAGTTTCTCAGAAAGCTTCTTTCTCTTTGTTATCGGAGGATATGTCCTTTGGCCCAACAGTCTTCAAAGGGATCCGAAGTATCTGTTCTCAGATTCCACAGAAATAAGTTTAGCAAAGAGATCCACGAAATACAGACGTACCTCCGTGAGATAAATTAACAGAACACTAAGCAGTTTCTCAGAAAGCTTTTCTCCAGATTTCATCTGAGGATATTTGTTTTTTCACCATAGCCCTCTATGCGCTTCCAAATATCAATTTGCCAATTCCACAACCAATGTCTTATAGAAAGGCTTCTTGAGGGGAAAGCTGTAACTCTGTGAGGTGATTTCACAGAACACAAAGAAGTTTCTCAGAAAGCTTCTTTCTCTTTGTTATCGGAGGATATTTCCTTTGGCCCTGTAGTCTTCAAAGGGATCCGAAATATCTGTTCTCAGATTCCACAGAAATAAGGCTAGCAAAGAGATCCACGAAATACAGATGTAACTCTGTGAGTGGAAGTCACACATCACATAGCAGTTTCTCAGAAAGCCTCTTTCCAGATTTCATTTGAGGATATTTCCTTTTTCACCATAGCCCTCTATACGCTTCCAAATATCACTTTGACAATTCCACAAGAACTGTCTTAGCGAAAGGCTTCTTGAGTGGAAAGCTGTAACTCTGTGAGATGATTTCACAGAACACAAAGAAGTTTCTCAGAAAGCTTCTTTCTCTTTGTTATCAGAGGATATTTTCTTTGGCCCTATAGTCTTCAAAGGGATCCGAAATATCTGTTCTCAGATTACACAGAAATAAGGCTAGCAAAGAGATCACCGAAATACAGACGTACCTCTGTGAGATAAATTAACAGAACACTAAGCAGTTTCTCAGAAAGCTTCTTTCCAGATTTTATCTGAGGATTATTTCTTTTTTCACCATAGCCCTCTATGGGCTTCCAAATATCACTTTGCCAATTCCACAAGAACTGTCTTAGCGAAAGGCTTCTTGAGGGGAAAGCTGGAACTCTGTCAGATGATTTCAGAGAACACAAAGAAGTTTCTCAGAAAGCTTCTTTCTCTTTGTTATCGGAGGATATTTCCTTTGGCCCTGTAGTCTTCAAAGCGTCCGAAATATCTGTTCTCAGATTCCACAGAAATGAGGCTAGGAAAGACATCAACGAAATACAGATGTAACTCTGTGAGATGAATTAACAGAACACTAAGCAGTTTCTCAGAAAGCTTCTTTCCAGATTTCATCTGAGGATATTTCCTTTTTCACCATAGCCCTCTATGGGCTTCCAAATATCACTTTGCCAACTCCACAAGAACTGTCTTATCTAAAGGCTTCTTGACGGGAAAGCTGTAACTCTGTGAGATGATTTCACAGAACACAAAGAAGTTTCTCAGAAAGCTTCTTTCTCTTTGTTATCGGAGGATATTTCCTTTGGCCCTATAGTCTTCAAAGGGATCCGAAATATCTGTTCTCAGATTCCACAGAAATAAGGCTAGCAAAAAGATCCACAAATAAAGATGTAACTCTGTGAGTGGAAGTGACACATCACATAGCAGTTTCTCAGAAAGCCTCTTTCCAGATTTCATCTGAGGATATTTCCTTTTTCACCATAGCCCTCTATGGGCTTCCAAATATCACTTTGCCAATTCCACAAGAACTGTCTTAGCCAAAGGCTTCTTGAGGGGAAAGCTGTAACTCTGTGAGATGATTTCACAGAACACAAAGAAGTTTCTCAGAAAGCTTCTTTCTCTTTGTTATCGGAGGATATTTCCTTTGGCCCTATAGTCTTCAAAGGGATCCGAAATATCTGTTCTCAGATTCCACAGAAATAAGGCTAGCAAAGAGATCCACGAAATACAGAAGTAACTCTGTGAGCGGAAGTCATATAACACATAGCAGTTTCTCAGAAAGCCTCTTTCCAGATTTCATCTGAGGATATTTCCTTTTTCACCATAGCCCTCTATGGGCTTCCAAATATCACTTTGCCAACTCCACAAGAACTGTCTTATCTAAAGGCTTCTTGAGGGGAAAGCTGTAACTCTGTGAGATGATTTCACAGAACACAAAGAAGTTTCTCAGAAAGCTTCTTTCTTTTTGTTATCGGAGGATATTTCCTTTGGCCCTATAGTCTTCAAAGGGATCCGAAATATCTGTTCTCAGATTCCACAGAAATAAGGCTAGCAAAGAGATCCACGAAATACAGAAGTAACTCTGTGAGTGGAAGTCACATATCACATAGCAGTTTCTCAGAAAGCCTCTTTCCAGATTTCATCTGAGGATATTTCCTTTTTCACCATAGCCCTCTATGGGCTTCCAAATATCACTTTGCCAACTCCACAAAAATTGTCTTATCTAAAGGCTTCTTGAGGGGAAAGCGGTAACTCTGTGAGATGATTTCACAGAACACAAAGAAGTTTCTCAGAAAGCTTCTTTCTCTTTGTTATCGGATGATATTTCCTTTGGCCCTATAGTCTTCAAAGGGATCCGAAATATCTGTTCTCAGATTCCACAGAAATAAGGCTAGCAAAGAGATCCACAAATACAGATGTAACTCTGTGAGTGGAAGTGACACATCACATAGCAGTTTCTAAGAAAGCCTCTTTCCAGATTTCATCTGAGGATATTTCCTTTTTCACCATAGCCCTCTATGGGCTTCCAAATATCACTTTGCCAATTCCACAAGAACTGTCTTAGCGAAAGGCTTCTTGAGGGGAAAGCTGTAACTCTGTGAGATGATTTCACAAAACACAAAGAAGTTTCTCCGAAAGCTTCTTTCTCTTTGTTATCGGAGGATATTTCCTTTGGCCCTATAGTCTTCAAAGGGATCTGAATTATGTCTTCTCACACTCCACAGAAATAAGGCTAGCAAAGAGATCCACGAAATACAGATGTAACTCTGTGAGTGGAAGTCACACATCACAGAGCAGTTTCTCAGGAAGCTTCTTTCCAGATTTCATCTGAGGATATTTCCTTTTTCATTATAGCCCTCTATGGGCTTCCAAATATCACTTTGCCAATTC
Source organism: Macaca nemestrina (assembly GCF_043159975.1). Taxonomy (NCBI): domain Eukaryota; kingdom Metazoa; phylum Chordata; class Mammalia; order Primates; family Cercopithecidae; genus Macaca; species Macaca nemestrina. The sequence continues at coordinate 35,203,516 of NC_092142.1, read as the reverse complement.
CACAAGAACTGTCTTAGCCAAAGGCTTCTTGAGGGGAAAGCTGTAGCTCTGTTAGATGATTTCACAGAACACAAAGAAGTTTCTCAGAAAGCTTCTTTCTCTTTGTTATCAGAGGATATGTCCTTTGGCCCAACAGTCTTCAAAAGGATCCGAAGTATCTGTTCTCAGATTCCACAGAAATAATTCTAGCGAAGAGTTCCACGAAATACAGATGTAGCTCTGTCAGCTGAATTAACAGAACACTAGGCAGTTTCTCATAAAGCTTCTTTCCAGATTTCATCTGAGGATATTTCCTTTTTCACCATAGCCCTCTATGGGTTTCCAAATATCACTTTGCCAATACCACAAGAACTGTCTTAGCGAAAGGCTTATTGAGTGGAAAGCTGTAACTCTGTGAGATGATTTCACAGAACATAAAGAAGTTTCTCAGAAAACTTCTATGTCTTTGTTTTGTGAGGATATTTCCTTTGGCCCTCTAGTCTTCAAAGGGATCGGAAATATCTGTTCTCAGATTCCACAGAAATAAGGCTAGCAAAGAGATCCAAGAAATACAGATGTAACTCTGTGAGATGAATTAACAGAACACTAAGGAGTTTCTCATAAGGCTTCTTTCCAGATTTCATCTGAGGATATTTTCTTTTTCACCATAGCCCTCTATGGGCTTCCAAATATCACTTTGCCAATTCCACAAGAACTGTCTTAGAGAAAGGCTTCTTGAGGGGAAAGCTGTAACTCTGTGAGAAGACTTCACAGAACACAAAGAAGTTTCTCAGAAAGCTTCTTTCTCTTTGTTATCGGAGCATATTTCCTTTTGCCCTATAGTCTTCAAAGGGATCCGAAATATCTGTTCTCAGATTCCACAGAAATAAGGCTAACAAAGGGATCACAGAAGTACAGAGGTAACTTTGTGAGATGAATTAACAGAACACTAAGCAGTTTCTCAGTAATCTTCTTTCCAGATTTGATCTCAGGATATTTCCTTTTTCACCGTAGCCCTCTATGGGCTTCCAAATATCACTTTGCCAATTCCACAAGAACTGTCTTAGCGAAAGTCTTCTTGATGGTAAAGCTGTAACTCTGTGGGATGATATCACAGAACACAAAGAAGTTTCTCAGAAAGCTTCTTTCTCTTTGTTATCGGAGGATATTTCCTTTGGCCCTATAGTCTTCAAAGGGATCCGAAATATCTGTTCTCAGATTCTACAGAAATAAGGCTAGCCAAGAGATCCACGAAATACAGATGTAACTCTGTGAGATGAATTAGCAGAACACTAAGCAGTTTCTCAGAAAGCATCTTTCCAGATTTCATCTGAGGATATTACCTTTTTCACCATATCCCTCTATGTGCTTCCAAATATCACTTTGCCAATTCCACAAGAACTGTTTTAGCGAAAGGCTTCTTGAGGGGAAAGCTGTAACTCTGTGAGATGATTTCACAGAACTCAAAGAAGTTTCTCAGAAAGCTTCTTTCTCTTTGTTATCGGAGGATATTTCCTTTGGCCCTATAGTCTTCAAAGTGATCCGAAATATCTGTTCTCAGATTCCACAGAAATAGGGCTAGCAAAGAGATCCACGAAATACTGATGTAACTCTGTGAGATGAATTAACAGAACACTAAGCAGTTCCTCAGAAAGCATCCTTCCAGATTTCATCTGAGGATATTTCCTTTTTCACCATAGCCCTCTACGGGGTTCAAAATGTCACTTTGCCAACTCCACAAGAACTGTCTTAGCGAAAGGCTTTTTGAGGGGAAAGCTGTAACTCTGTGAGATGATTTCACAGAACACAAAGAAGTTTCTCAGAAAGCTTCTTTCTCTGTGTTATCGGAGGATAATTCCTTAGGCCCTATAGTTTTCAAAGGGATCCAAATATCTGTTCTCAGATTCCACATAAATAAGGCTAGCAAAGAGATCCACGAAATACAGATGTAACTCTGTGAGTGGAAGTCACACATCACAGAGCAGTTTCTCAGAAAGCATCTTTCCAGATTTCATCTGAGGATATTTCCTTTTTCACCATAGCCCTCTATGGGCTTTCAAATATCCCCTTGCCAATTCAACAGGAACTGTCTTAGCGAATGGCTTCTTGAGGGGAAAGCTGTAACTCTGTGAGATGATTTCACAGAACACAAAGAAGTTTCTCAGAAAGCTTCTTTCTCTTTGTTATCAGAGGATATTTCCTTTAGCCCAATAGTCTTCAATGGGATCCGAAATATCTGTTCTCAGATTCCACAGAAATAAGGCTAGCAAAGAGATCCACGAAATACAGATGTAACACTGTGAGATGAATTAACAGAACACTAAGCAGTTTCTCAGAAAGCATCTTTCCAGATTTCATCTGAGGATATTTCCTTTTTCACCATAGCCCTCTACGGGGTTCCAAATGTCACTTTGACAACTCCACAAGAACTGTCTTAGCGAAAGGCTTTTTGAGGGGAAAGCTGTAACTCTGTGAGATGATTTCACAGAACACAAAGAAGTTTCTCAGAAATCTTCTTTCTCTGTGTTATCGGAGGATAATTCCTTAGGCCCTATAGTCTTCAAAGGGATCCAAATATCTGTTCTCAGATTCCACAGAAATAAGGCTAGCAAAGAGATACACGAAATACAGATGTAACTCTGTGAGATGAATTAACAGAACACTAGGCAGTTTCTCAGAAAGCTTCTTTCCAGATTTCATCCGAGGATATTTCTTTTTCACCATAGCCCTCTAAGAGCTTCCAAACATCACTTTGCCAATTCCACAAGAACTATCTTAGCGAAAGGCTTCTTGAGGGAAAAGCTGTAACTCTGTGAGATGATTTCACAGAACACAAAGAAGTTTCTCAGAAAGCTTCTTTCTCTTTGTTATCGGAGGATATTTCCTTTGTCCCTATAGTCTTCAAAGGCATCCGAAATATCTGTTCTCAGATTCCACAGAAATAAGGCTAGCAAAGAGTTACACGAAATACAGATGTAACTCTGTGAGATGAATTAACAGAACACCAAGCAGATTCTCAGAACGCTTCTTTCCAGATTTCATCTGAGGATATTTCCTTTTTCACCATAGCCCTCTATGGGCTTCCAAATATCACTTTGCCAATTCAACAAGAAATTACTTAGCGAAAGACTCCTTGAGGGGAAAACTGTAACTCTGTCAGATGATTTCACAGAACACAAAGAAGTTTCTCAGAAAGCTTCTTTCTCTTTGTTATCAGAGGATATTTCCTTTGGCCCAATAGTCTTCAAAGGGATCCGAAATATCTGTTCTCAGATTCCACAGAAATAAGGCTAGCAAAGAGATCCACGAAATACACATGTAGCTCTGTGAGATGAATTAACAGAACACTAAGCAGTTTTTCAGAAAGCATCTTTCCAGATTTCATCTGAGGATATTTCCTTTTTCACCATAGCCCTCTATGGGCTTCCAAATATCACTTTGCCAATTCCACAAGAAGTGTCTTAGCGAAAGGCTTCTTGAGGGGAAAGCTGTAACTCTGTGAGATGATTTCACAGAACACAAAGAAGTTTCTCAGAAAGCTTCTTTCTCTTTGTTTTCGGAGGTTATTTCCTTTCGCCCTATAGTCTTCAAAGGGATCCGAAATATCTGTTCTCAGATTCCACAGAAATAAGGCTAGCAAAGAGATCCACGAAATACAGATGTAACTCTGTGAGATGAATTAACAGAACACTAAGCAGTTTCTCATAAAGTTTCTTTCCAGATTTCATCTGAGGATATTTCCTTTTTCACCGTAGCCCTCTATGAGCTTCCAAATATCACTTTGCCAATTCCACAAGAACTGTCTTAGCGAATGGCTTCCTGATGGGAAAGCTGTAACTCTGTGAGATGATTTCACAGAACACAAAGAAGTTTCTCAGAAAGCTTCTTTCTCTTTGTTATCGGAGGATATTTCCTTTTGCCCTATAGTCTTCAAAGGGATCCGAAATATCTGTTCTCAGATTTCACAGAAATAAGGTTAGCAAAGAGATCCACGAAATACAGATGTAACTCTGTGAGTGGAAGTCCACAACACAGAGCAGTTTCTCAGAAATCTTCTTTCTGATTTCATCTGAGGATATTTCCTTTTTCACCTTAGCCCTCTATGGTCTTCCAAATATCGCTTTGCCAATTCCACAAGAACTGTCTTAGCGAAAGGCTTCTTGAGGGGAAAGCTGTAACTCTGTGAGATGATTTCACAGAACACAAAGAAGTTTCTCAGAAAGCTTCTTTCTCTTTGTTTTCGGAGGATATTTCCTTTGGCCCTATAGCCTTCAAAGGGATCCGAAATATCTGTTCTCAAATTCCACAGAAATAAGGCTAGCAAAGAGATCCACGAAATACAGATGTAACTCTGTGAGATGAATTAACAGAACAGTAAGCAGTTTCTCAGAAAGCTTCTTTCCAGATTTCATCTGAGGATATTTCCTTTTTCACCATAGCCCTCTATGAGCTTCCAAATATCACTTTGCCAATTCCACAAGAACTGTCTTAGCGAATGGCTTCTTGAGCGGAAAGCTGTAACTCTGTGAGATGATTTCACAGAACAAAAAGAAGTTTCTCAGAAAGCTTCTTTCTCTTTGTTATCGGAGGATATTTCCTTTGGTTCTATAGTCTTCAAAGGGATCCGAAATATCTGTTCTCAGATTCCACAGAAATAAGGCTAGCGAAGAGATCCACGAAATACAGATGTAACTCTCTTCGATGAATTAACGGAACACTAAGCAGTTTCTCAGAAAGCTTCTTTCCAGATTGCATCTGAGGATATTTCCTTTGTCACCGTAGCCGTCTATGGGCTTCCAAATATCACTTTGCCAATTCCACAAGAACTGTCTTAGCGAAAGGCTTCTTGAGGGGAAAGCTGTAACTCTGTGAGATGATTTCACAGAACACAAAGAAGTCTCTCAGAAAGCTTCTTTCTCTTTGTTATCGGAGGATATTTCCTTTGGCCCTATAGTCTTCAAAGGGATCCGAAATATCTGTTCTCAGATTCCAAAGAAATAAGGCCAGCAAAGAGATCCACGAAACACAGATGTAGCTCTGTGCGATGAATTAACAGAACACTAAGCAGTTTCTCAGAAAGCTACTTTCCAGATTTCAAATAAGGATATTTCCTTTTTCACCATAGCTCTCTATGGGCTTCCAAATATCACTTTGCCAATTCCTCAAGAATTCTCTTAGCGAAAGGCTTCTTGAGGGGAAAGCTGTAACTCTGTGAGATGATTTCACAGAACACAAAGAAGTTTCTCAGAAAGCTTCTTTCTCTTTGTTATCGGAGGATATTTCCTTTTGCCCTATAGTCTTCAAAGGGAACCGAAATATCTGTTCTCAGATTCCTCAGAAATAAGGCTAGCAAAGAGATCCACGAAATATAGATGTAACTCTGTGTGTGGAAGTCACACATCACAGAGCAGTTTCTCAGAAAGCTTCTTTCCAGATTTCATCTGAGGATATTTCCTTTTTCACCATAGCCCTCTACGGGCTTCCAAATATCACTTTGCCAATTCCACAAGAACTGTCTTAGCGAAAGGCTTCTTGAGGAAAAAGCTGTAACTCTGTGAGATGATTTCACAGAACACAAAGAAGTTTCTCAGAAAGCTTCTTTCTCTTGTTATCGGATCATACTTCCTTTTGCCCTATAGTCTTCAAAGGGATACGAAATATCTGTTCTCAGATTCCACAGAAATAAGGCTAGCAAAGAGATCCACGATTTACAGATGTAACTCTGTGAGATGAATTAACGGAACACTAAGCAGTTTCTCAGAAAGCATCTTTCCAGATTTAATCTGAGGATATTTCCTTTTTCAGAGTACCCCCCTAAGGGCTTCCAAATATCACGTTGCCAATTCCAAAAGAACTGTCTTAGCGAAAGGCTTCTTGAGGGGAAAACTGTAACTCTGTGAGATGATTTCACAGAACACAAAGAAGTTTCTCAGAAAGCTTCTTTCTCTTTGTTTTCGGAGGTTATTTCCTTTCGCCCTATAGTCTTCAAAGGGATCCGAAATATCTGTTCTCAGATTCCACAGAAATAAGGCTAGCAAAGAGATCCACGAAATACAGATGTAACTCTGTGAGATGAATTAACAGAACACTAAGCAGTTTCTCATAAAGTTTCTTTCCGGATTTCATCTGAGGATATTTCCTTTTTCACCGTAGCCCTCTATGAGCTTCCAAATATCACTTTGCCAATTCCACAAGAACTGTCTTAGCGAATGGCTTCCTGATGGGAAAGCTGTAACTCTGTGAGATGATTTCACAGAACACAAAGAAGTTTCTCAGAAAGCTTCTTTCTCTTTGTTATCGGAGGATATTTCCTTTTGCCCTATAGTCTTCAAAGGGATCCGAAATATCTGTTCTCAGATTTCACAGAAATAAGGTTAGCAAAGAGATCCATGAAATACAGATGTAACTCTGTGAGTGGAAGTCCACATCACAGAGCAGTTTCTCAGAAATCTTCTTTCTGATTTCATCTGAGGATATTTCCTTTTTCACCTTAGCCCTCTATGGTCTTCCAAATATCGCTTTGCCAATTCCACAAGAACTGTCTTAGCGAAAGGCTTCTTGAGGGGAAAGCTGTAACTCTGTGAGATGATTTCACAGAACACAAAGAAGTTTCTCAGAAAGCTTCTTTCTCTTTGTTTTCGGAGGATATTTCCTTTGGCCCTATAGTCTTCAAAGGGATCCGAAATATCTGTTCTCAGATTCCACAGAAATAAGGCTAGCAAAGAGATCCACGAAATACAGATGTAACTCTGTGAGATGAATTAACAGAACACTAAGCAGTTTCTCAGAAAGCTTCTTTCCAGATTTCATCTGAGGATATTTCCTTTTTCACCATAGCCCTCTATGGGCTTCCAAATATCACTTTGCCAATTCCACAAGAACTGTCTTAGCGAAAGACCTCATGAGGGGAAAGCTGTAAGTCTGTGATATAATTTTACAGAACACAAAGAAGTTTCTCAGAAAGCTTCTTTCTCTTTGTTATCGGAGCATATTTCCTTTTGCCCTATAGTCTTCAAAGGGATCCAAAATATCTGTTCTCAGATTCCACAGAAATAAGGCTAGCAAAGAGATCCACGAAATACAGATGTAGCTCTGTGAGATGAATTAACGGAACACTAAGTAGTTTCTCAGTAATCTTCTTTCCAGATTTGATCTCAGGATATTTCCTTTTTCACCGTACAACTCTATGGGCTTCCAAATATCACTCTGCAAATTCCAGAAGAACTGTCTTAGCGAAAGGCTTCTTGAGGGGAAAGCTGTGACTCTGTGTCATGATTTCACAGAACCCGAAGAAGTTTCTCAGAAAGCTTCTTTCTCTGTCTTATCGGAGGATATTTCCTCAGGCCCTATAGTCTTCAAAGGGATCCAAATATCTGTTCTCAGATTCCACAGAAATAAGGCTAACAAAGAGATCCACGAAATACAGATGTAACTCTGTGAGTGGAAGTCACACATCACAAAGCAGTTTCTCAGAAATCTTCTTTCCAGATTTCATCTGAGGATATTTCCTTTTTCAACTTAGCCCTGTATGGGCATCCAAATATCGCTTAGCCAATTCCACAAGAACTGTCTTAGCGAAAGGCTTCTTGAGGGGAAAGCTGTAAGTCTGTGAGATGACTTCACAGAACACAAAGAAGTTTCTCAGGAAGATTCTTTCTCTTTGTTATGGGAGGATATTTCCTTTGGCCCTATAGTCTTCAAAGGGATCCGAAATATCTGTTCTCAGATTCCACAGAAATAAGGCTAGCAAAGAAATCCACGAAATACAGATGTAACCCTCCGAGATGAATTAACAGAACACTAAGCAGTTTCTCAGAAAGCCTCTTTCCAGATTTCATCTGAGGATATTTCCTTTTTCAACATAGCCCTCTATGGGCTTCCAAATATCACTTTGCCAATTCCACAAGAACTGTCTTAGCGAAAGGCTTCTTGAGGGGAAAGCTGAAACTCTGTGAGATGATTTCACAGAACACTAAGAAGTTTCTCAGAAAGCTTCTTTCTCTTTGTTATCGGAGGATATTTCATTTGGCCCCATAATCCTCTAAGGGATCCGAAATATCTGTTTTCAGATTCCACAGAAATAAGGATAGCAAAGGGATCAAAGAAGTACAGAAGTAACATTGTGAGATGAATTAACAGAACACTAAGCAATTTCTCAGTAATCTTCTTTACAGATTTGATCTCAGGATATCTCCTTTTTCACCGTAGCCCTCTAAGGGCTTCCAAATACCACTTTGCCAATTCCACAAGAACTGTCTTAGCGAAAGGCTTCTTGAGGGGAAAGCTGTAACTCTGTGAGATGATTTCACAGAACACAAAGAAGTTTCTCGGAAAGCTTCTTTCTCTGTGTTATCGGAGGATATTTCCTTAGGCCGTATAGTCTTCAAAGGGATCTGAAATATCTGTTCTCAGATTCCACAGAAATAAGGCTAGCAAAGAGATCCACGAAATACAGATGTAACTATGTGAGTGGAAGTCACACATCACAGAGCAGTTTCTCAGAAATCTTCTTTCCAGATTTCATCTGAGGATATTTCCTCTTTCACCATAGCCCTCTATGGGCTTCCAAATATCGCTTTGCCAATTCCAAAAGAACTGTCTTAGCGAAAGGCTTCTTGAGGGGAAAGCTGTAACTCTGTGAGATGATTTCACAGAACACAAAGAGGTTTCTCAGATAGCTTCTTTCTCTTTGTTATCGGAGGATATTTCCTTTGGTTCTATAGTCTTCAAAGGGATCCGAAATATCTGTTCTCAGATTCCACAGAAATAAGGCTAGCAAAGAGATCCACGAGATACAGATGTAACTCTCTGAGATGAATTAACGGAACACTAAGCAGTTTCTCAGAAAGCTTCTTTCCAGATTTCATCTGAGGATATTTCCTTTTTCACCATAGCCCTCTATGGGCTTCCAAATATCACTTTGCCAATTCCACAAGAACTGTCTTAGCGAAAGGCTTCTTGAGGGGAAAGCTGTAACTCTGTGAGATGATTTCACAGAACACAAAGAAGTTTCTCAGAAAGCTTCTTTCTCTTTGTTATCGGAGTATATTTCCTTTTGCCCTATAGTCTTCAAAGGGATCCGAAATATCTGTTCTCAGATTCCACAGAACTAAGGCTAGCAAAAAGATCAAAGAAGTACGGAAGTAACTTTGTGAAATGAATTAACAGAACACTAAGCAGTTTCTCAGTAATCTTCTCTCCAGATTTGATCTCAGGATATTTCCTTTTTCACCGTAGCCCTCTATGGGCTTCCAAATATCACTTTGCCAATTCCAGAAGAACTGTCTTAGCGAAAGGCTTCTTGAGGGGAAAGCTGTAACTCTGTGAGATAATTTCACAGAACCCAAAGAAGTTTCTCAGAAAGCTTCTTTCTCTTTGTTATCGGAGGATATTTCCTTTGGCCCTCTTGTCTTCAAAGGGATCCGAAATATCTGTTCTCAGATTCCACAGAAATAAGGCTAGCAAAGAGATCCACGAAATACAGATGCAACTCTGTGAGATGAATTAACAGAACACTAAGCAGTTTCTCAGAAAGCATCTTTCCAGATTTCATCTGAGGATATTTCCTTTTTCACCGTAGCCCTCTACGGGGTTCCAAATATCACTTTTCCAACTCCACAAGAACTGTCTTAGCGAAAGGCTTCTTAAGGGGAAAGCTGTAACTCTGTGAGATGATTTCGCAGAACACTAAGAAGTTTCTCAGAAAGCTTCTTTCTCTGTGTTATCGGAGGATATTTCCTTAGGTCCCATAGTCTTCAAAGGGATCGAAATATCTGTTCTCAGATTCCACAGAAATAAGTCTAGCAAAGAGATCCACGAAATACACATGTAACTCTGTGAGATGAATTAACAGAACACTAAGCAGTTTCTCAGAAATCTTCTTTCCGGATTTCATCTGAGGATATTTCCTTTTTCAACATAGCCCTCTATGGGCTTCCAAATATTGCGTTGCCAATTCCACAAGAACTGACTTAGCGAAAGGCTTCTTGAGGGGAAAGCTGTAACTCTGTGAGATGATTTCAGAGAACACAAAAAGTTTCTCAGAAAGCTTTTTCTCTTTGTTATCAGAGGATATTTCCTTTGGCCCTATAGTCTTCAAAGGGATCCGAAATATCTGTTCTCAGATTCCACAGAAATAAGGCTAGCAAAGAGATAAACGAAATACAGATGTAATTCTGGAAGTTGAATTAACACAACACTAAGCAGTTTCTCAGTAAGCTTCTTTCCAGATTTCATCTGAGGATATTTCCTTTTTCACCATAGCACTCTAGGGGCTTCCAAATATCACTTTGCCAATTGCACAAGAAGTGTCTTAGCGAATGGCTTCTTGAGGGGAAAGCTGTAACTCTGTGAGATGATTTCACAGAACACTAAGAAGTTTTTCAAAAGCTTCTTTCTCTTTGTTATCAGCCGATATTTCCTTTGGTTCTATAGTCTTCAAAGAGATCCGAAATATCTGTTCTCAGATTCCACAGAAATAAGGCTAGCCAAGAGATCCACGAAATACAGATGTAACTCTCTGAGATGAATTAACGGAACACTAAGCAGTTTCTCAGAAAGCTTCTTTCCAGATTTCATCTGAGGATATTTCCTTTTTCACCTTAGCCCTCTATGGGCTTCCAAATATCACTTTGTCAATTCTACAAGAACTGTCTTAGCGAAAGGTTTATTGAGGGGAAAGCTGTAACTCTGTGAGATGATTTCACAGAACACAAAGAAGTTTCTCAGAAAGCTTCTTTCTCTTTGTTATCGGAGGATATTTCCTTTGGCCCTATAGTCTTCATAGGCATCCGAAATATCTGTTTTCAGATTCCACAGAAATCAGGCCAGCAAGGAGATCCACGAAATACAGTTGAAACTCTGTGAGTGGAAGTCACACATCACAGAGCAGTTTCTCAGAAAGCTTCTTTCCAGATTTCATCTGAGGATATTTCCTTTTTCACCATAGCCCTCTATGGGCTTCCAAATACCACTTTGCCAATTCCACAAGAACTGTCTTAGCGAAAGGATTCTTGAGGGGAAAGCTGTAACTCTGTGAGATGATTTCACATAACACAAAGAAGTTTCTCAGAAAACTTCTTTCTCTGTGTTATCGGAGGATGTTTCCTTAGGGCCTATAGTCTTCAAAGGGATCCAAATATCTGTTCTCAGATTCCACAGAAATAAGGCTAGCAAAGAGATCCAGGAAATAAAGATGTAACTCTGTGTGATGAATTAACAGAACACTAAGCAGTTTCTCAGAAAGCTTCTTTCCAGATTTCATCTGAGGATATTTCCTTTTTCACCGTAGCCCTCTATGGGCTTCAAAATATCACTTTTCCAATTCCACAAGAACTGTCTTAGCGAAAGGCTTCATGAGGGGAAAGCTGTAACTCTGTGAGATAATTTCACAGAACGCAAAGTAGTTTCTCACAAAGCTTCTTTCTCTTTGTTATAGGAGCATATTTCGTTTTGCCCTAAAGTCTTCAAAGGGATCCAAAATATCTGTTCTCAGATTCCACAGAAATAAGGCTAGCAAAGAGATCCAGGAAATACAGATGTAACTCTGTGAGATGAATTAACAGAACACTAAGCAGTTTCTCAAAAAGCTACTTTCCAGATTTCATCTGAAGATATTTCCTTTTTCACCATAGACCTCTACGGGCTTCCAAATGTCACTTTGCCAAATCCACAAGATCTGTCTTAGAGAAAGGCATCTTGAGGGGAAAGCTGTAACTCTGTGAGATGATTTCACAGAACACAAAGAAGTTTCTCAGAAAGCTTCATTCTCTGTGTTATCGGAGGATATTTCCTTAGGCCCAATATTCTTCAACGGAATCCAAATATCTGTTCTCAGATTCCACAGAAATAAGGCTATCAAAGAGATCCACGATATACAGATGTAACCCTGTGAGTGGAAGTCACACATCACAGAGCAGTTTCTCAGAAATCTTCTTTCCAGATTTCATCTCAGGATATTTCCTTTTTCACCATAGCCCTCTAAGGACTTCCAAATATCGCTTTGCCAATTCCACAAGAACTGTCCTAGCGAAAGGCTTCTTGTGGGGAAAGCTGTATCTCTGTGAGATGATTTCACAGAACACAAAAAAGTTTTTCAGAAAGCTTCTTTCTCTTTGTTATCGGAGCATATTTCCTTTGGCCCTATAGTCTTCAAAGGGATCCAAAATATATTTTCTCAGATTCCACAGAAATAAGGCTAGCAAAGAGATCCACGGAATACAGATGTAACTCTGTGAGTGGAAGTCACACATCACAGAGCAGTTTCTCAGAAAGCATCTTTCCAGATTTCATCTGAGGATATTTCCTTTTTCACCATAGGTCTCTCTGGGTTTCCATATATCAGTTTGCCAATTCCACAAGAACTGTCTTAGCGAAAGGCTTCTTGAGGGGAAAGATGTAACTCTGTGTGGTGATTTCACAGAACACAAAGAAGTTTCTCAGAGAGCTTCTTTGTCTTCGTTATCGGAGGATATTTCCTTTGGCCTTATAGGCTTCACAGGGATCCGAAATATCTATTCTCAGATTCCACAGAAATAAGGCTAGCAAAGAGATCCACGAAATACAGATGTAGCTCTGTGAGATGAATTAACAGAACACTAAGCAGTTTATCAGAAAGCTTCTTTCCAGATTTCATCTGAGAATACATCCTTTTTCACCATAGCCCTCTATGGGCGTCCAAATATCGCTTTGCCAATTCCACAAGAACTGTCTTAGCGAAAGGCTTCTTGAGGGGAAAGCTGTAAATCTGTGAGATGATTTCACAGAACACAAAGAAGTTTCTCAGAAAGCTTCTTTCTCTGTGTTATCGGAGGATATTTCCTTTTGCCCTGTAGTCTTCAAAGGGATCCGAAATATCTGTTCTGAGATTCCACAGAAATAAGGCTAGCAAAGAGATCCACGAAATACATAAGTAACTCTGTGAGATGAATTAACAGAACACTAAGCAGTTTCTCAGAAATCTTCTTTCCAGATTTCATCTGAGGATATTTCCTTTTTCACCATAGCCCTGTATGGGCTTCCAAATATCACTTTGCCAATTCCACAAGAACTGTCTTAGCGAAAGGCTTCATGAGGGGAAAGCTGTAACTCTGTGAGATATCTTTACAGAACACAAAGAAGTTTCTCAGAAAGCTTCTTTCTCTTTTATATCGGAGCTTATTTCCTTTTGCCCTACAGTCTTCAAAGGGATCCAAAATATCTGTTCTCAGATTCCACAGAAATAAGGCTAGCAAAGAGATACACGAAATACAGATGTAACTCTGTGAGATGAATTAACAGAACACTAAGCAGTTTCTCAGAAAGCTTCTTTCCAGATTTCATCAGAGGATATTTCCTTTTTCACCATAGCCCTCTATGGGCTTCAAAATATCACTTTGCCAATTCCAGAAGAACTGTCTTAGAAAAAGCCTTCTTGAGGGGAAAGCTGTAACTCTGTGAGATAATTTCACAGAACACAAAGAAGTTTCTTAGAAAGCTTCTTTCTCTTTGTTATCGGAGGATATTTCCTTTGGCCCTATAGTATTCAAAGGGATCCGAAATATCTTTTCTCAGATTCCACAGAAATAAGGCTAGCAAAGAGATCCACGGAATACAGATGTAACTCTGTGAGTGGAAGTCACACATCACAGAGCAGTTTCTCAGAAAGCATCTTTCCAGATTTCATCTGAGGATATTTCCTTTTTCACCATAGCTCTCTCTGGGCTTCCATATATCAGTTTGCCAATTCCACAAGAACTGTCTTAGCGAAAGGCTTCTTGAAGGGAAAGCTGTAACTCTGTTAGATGATTTCACAGAACACAAAAAAGTTTCTCAGAAAGCTTCTTTCTCTGTGATATCGGAGGATATTTCCTTTTGCCCTATAGTCTTCAAAGGGATCCGAAATATCTGTTCTCAGATTCTACAGAAATAAGGCTAGCAAAGAGATCCACGAAATACAGATGTAACTCTGTGAGATGAATTAACAGAACACTAAGCAGTTTCTCAGAAATCTTCTTTCCAGATTTCATCTGAGGATATTTCCTTTTTCACCATAGCCCTCTATGGGCTTCCAAATATCACTTTGCCAATTCCACAAGAACTGTCTTAGCGAAAGGCTTCATGAGGGGAAAGCTGTAACTCTGTGAGATATCTTTACAGAACACAAAGAAGTTTCTCAGAAAGCTTCTTTCTCTTTGTTATCGGAGCATATTTCCTTTGGCCCTATAGTCTTCAAAGGGATCCAAACCATCTGTTCTCAGATTCCACAGAAATAAGGCTAGCAAAGAGATCCACGAAGTACAGATGTAACTCTGTGAGATGAATTAACAGAACACTAAGCAGTTTCTCAGAAAGCTTCTTTCCAGATTTCATCTGAGGATATTTCCTTTTTCACCATAGCGCTCTAGGGGTTCCAAATATCACTTTGCCAATTCCACAAGAACAGTCTTAGCGAAAGGCTTCATGAGGGGAACGCTGTACCTCTGTGAGATAATTTAACAGAACACAAAGAAGTTTCTCAGAAACCTTCTTTCTCTTTGTTATCGGAGCATATTTCCTTTTGCTCTATAGTCTACAAAGGGATCCAAAATATCTGTTCTCAGATTCCACAGAAATAAGGCTAGCAAAGCGATCCACGAAATACAGATGTAACTCTGTGAGATGAATTTACAGAACACTAAGCAGTTTCTCAGAAAGCTTCTTTCCAAATTTCATCTGAGGATATTTCCTTTTTCACCGTAGCCCTCTATGGGCTTCCAAATATCACTTTGCCAAATCCATAAGAACTGTCTTAGCGAAAGGCTTCTTAAGGGGAAAGCTGTAACTCTGTGAGATGATTTCACAGAACACAAAGAAGTTTCTCAGAAAGCTTCTTTCTCTTTGTTATCGGAGGATATTTCCTTTGGCACTGTAGTCTTCAAAGCTATCCGAAATATCTATTCTCAGATTCCACAGAAACAAGGCTAGCAAAGAGATCCACGAAATACAGATGTAACTCTGTGAGTGGAAGTCACACATCACAGAGCAGTTTTATAAGAAAGCATCTTTCCAGATTTCATCTGAGGATACTTCCTTTTTCACCAAGCCCTCTCTGGGCTTCCATCTATCAGTTTGCCAATTGCACAAGAACTGTCTTAGCGAAAGGCTTCTTGAGGGGAAAGATGTAACTCTGTGTCGTGATTTCACAGAAAACAAAGAAGTTTCTCAGAGAGCTTCTTTCTCTTCGTTATCGGAGGATATTTCCTTTGGCCCTATAGTCTTCAAAGGGATCCGAAATATCTGTTCTCAGATTCCACAGAAATAAGGCTAGAAAAGAGATCCACGAAATACAGATGTAGCTCTGTGAGATGAATTAACAGAACACTAAGCAGTTTCTCAGAAACCATCTTTCCAGATTTCATCTGAGGATATTTCCTTTTTCACCGTAGGCCTCTATGGGCTTCCAAATATCACTTTGCCAATTCCACAAGAACTGTCTTAGCGAAAGGCTTCTTGAGGGGAAAGCTGTAACTCTGTGAGATGATTTCACAGAACACAAAGAAGTTTCTCAGAAAGCTTCTTTCTCTGTGTTATCGGAGGATATTTCCTTTTGCCCTATAGTCTTCAAAGGGTCCGAAATATCTGTTCCCAGATTCTACAGAAATAAGGGGAGAAGAGGGATCCACACAGTACAGATGTAACATTCTGAGATGAATTAACAGAACACTAAGCAGTTTCTCAGAAATCTTCTTTCCACATTAGATCTGAGGATATTTCCTTTTTCACCCAAGCCCTCTATGGGCTTCCAAATATCACTTTGCCAATTCCACAAGAATTGTCTTAGCGAAAGGCTTCTTAAGGGGAAAGCTGTAACTCGGTGAGATGATTTCACAGAACACAAAGAACTTTCTCAGAAAGCATCTTTCTCTTTGTTATCTTAGGATATTTCCTTTGGCACTGTAGTCTTCAAAGGGATCCGTAATATCTGATTTCAAATTCCACAGAAATAAGGCTAGCAAAGAGATCCACGAAATACATATTTATCTTTGTGAGATGAATTAACAGATCACTAAGCAGTTTCTCAGAAAGCTTCTTTCCAGATTTCATCTGAGGATATTTCCTTTTTCACCATAGCCGTCTATGGGCTTCCAAATATCACTTTGCCAATACCACAAGAACTGTCTTAGCGAAAGGCTTCTTGAGGGGAAAGCTGTAACTCTGTGAGATGATTTCACAGAACACAAAGAAGTCTCTCAGAAAGCTTCTTTCTCTTTGTTATCGGAGGATATTTCCTTTGGCACTATAGTCTTCAAAGGGATCCGAAATATCTGTTCTCAGATTCCACAGAAATAAGGCTAGCAAAGAGATCCACGAAATACAGATGTAGCTCTGTGAGATGAATTAACAGAACAGTAAGCAGTTTCTCAGAAAGCTTCTTTCCAGATTTCAACTGAGGATATTTCCTTTTTCACCCTAGCCCTCTATGGGCTTCCTAATATCACTTTGCGAATTCCTCAAGAACTGTCTTAGCGAAAGGCTTCTTGAGGGGAAAGCTGTAACTCTGTGAGATGATTTCACAGAACACAAAGAAGTTTCTCAGAAAGCTTCTTTCTCTTTGTTATCGGAGGATATTTCCTTTGGCCCTGTAATCTTCAAAGGGATCCGAAATATCTGTTCTCAGATTCCACAGAAATGTGGCTAGCAAAGAGATCCACGAAATACAAATGTAACTCTGTGAGATGAATTAACAGAACACTAAGCAGTTTCTCAGAAAGCTTCTTTCCAGATTTCATCTGAAGATATTTCCTTTTTCACCATAGCCCTCTATGGGCTTCCAAATATCACTTTGCCAATTCCACAAGAACTGTCTTAGCGAAAGGCTTCTTGAGGGGAAAGCTGTAACTCTGTGAGATGATTTCGCAGAACACTAAGAAGTTTCTCAGAAAGCTTCTTTCTCTGTGTTATCGGAGGATATTTCCTTAGGTCCTATAGTCTTCAAAGGGATCGAAATATCTGTTCTCAGATTCCACAGAAATAAGTCTAGCAAAGAGATCCACGAAATACACATGTAACTCTGTGAGATGAATTACAAGAACACTAAGCAGTTTCTCAGAAATCTTCTTTCCGGATTTCATCTGAGGATATTTCCTTTTTCAACATAGCCCTCTATGGGCTTCCAAATATTGCTTTGCCAATTCCACAAGAACTGACTTAGCAAAAGGCTTCTTGAGGGGAAAGCTGTAACTCTGTGAGATGATTTCAGAGAACACAAAAAGTTTCTCAGAAAGCTTCTTTCTCTTTGTTATCAGAGGATATTTCCTTTGGCCCTATATTCTTCAAAGGGATCCGAAATATCTGTTCTCAGATTCCACAGAAATAAGGCTAGCAAAGAGATCCACGAAATACAGATGTAACTCTGGAAGTTGAATTAACAGAACACTAAGCAGTTTCTCAGTAAGCTTCTTTCCAGATTTCATCAGAGGATATTTCCTTTTTCACCATAGCCCTCTATGGGCTTCCAAATATCACTTTGCCAATTACACAAGAAGTGTCTTAGCGAATGGCTTCTTGAGGGGAAAGCTGTAACTCTGTGAGATGATTTCACAGAACACTGAGAAGTTTCTCAAAAGCTTCTTTCTCTTTGTTATCAGACGATATTTCCTTTGGTTCTATAGTCTTCAAAGAGATCCGAAATATCTGTTCTCAGATTCCACAGAAATAAGGCTAGCAAAGAGATCCACGAAACACAGATGTAACTCTCTGAGATTAATTAACGGAATACTAAGAAGTTTCTCAGAAAGCTTCTTTCCAGATTTCATCTGAGGATATTTCCTTTTTCACCTTAGCCCTCTATGGGCTTCCAAATATCACTTTGCCATTTCTACAAGAACTGTCTTAGCGAAAGTTTTCTTGAGGGGAAAGCTGTAACTCTGTGAGATGATTTCACAGAACACAAAGAAGTTTCTCAAAAGCTTCTTTCTCTTTGTTATCGGAGGATATTTCCTTTGGCCCTATAGTCTTCATAGGCATCCGAAATATCTGTTTTCAGATTCCACAGAAATCAGGCCAGCAAGGAGATCCATGAAATACAGTTGAAACTCTGTGAGTGGAAGTCTCACATCACAGAGCAGTTTCTCAGAAAGCTTCTTTCCAGATTTCATCTGAGGATATTTCCTTTTTCACCATAGCCCTCTAGGGGCTTCCAAATATCACTTTGCCAATTCCACATGAACTGTCTTAGCGAAAGGATTCTTGAGGGGAAAGCTGTAACTCTGTGAGATGATTTCACATAACACAAAGAAGTTTCTCAGAAAGCTTCTTTCTCTGTGTTATCGGAGGATGTTTCCTTATGGCCTATAGTCTTCAAAGGGATCCAAATATCTGTTCTCAGATTCCACAGAAATAAGGCTAGCAAAGAGATCCAGGAAATAAAGATGTAACTCTGTGTGATGAATTAACAGAACACTAAGCAGTTTTTCAGAAAGCTTCTTTCCAGATTTCATCTGAGGATATTTTCTTTTTCACCGTAGCCCTCTATGGGCTTCAAAATATCACTTTGCCAATTCCACCAGAACTGTCTTAGCGAAAGGCTTCATGAGGGGAAAGCTGTAACTCTGTGAGATAATTTCACGGAACGCAAAGAAGTTTCTCAGAAAGCTTCTTTCTCTTTGTTTTCGGAGGATATTTCCTTTGGCCCTATAGTCTTCAAAGGGATCCGAAATATCTGTTCTCAGATTCCACAGAAATAAGGCTAGCAAAGAGATCCACGAAATAGAGATGTAACTCTGTGAGATGAATTAACAGAACACTAAGCAGTTTCTCAGAAAGCTTCTTTCCAGATTCATCTGAGGATATTTCCTTTTTCACCGTAGCCCTCTATGGGCTTCAAAATATCACTTTTCCAATTCCACAAGAACTGTCTTAGCGAAAGGCTTCATGAGGGGAAAGCTGTAACTCTGTGAGATAATTTCACAGAACGCAAAGAAGTTTCTCACAAAGCTTCTTTCTCTTTGTTATAGGAGCATATTTCCTTTTGCCCTAAAGTCTTCAAAGGGATCCAAAATATCTGTTCTCAGATTCCACAGAAATAAGGCTAGCAACGAGATCCAGGAAATACAGATGTAACTCTGTGAGATGAATTAACAGAACACTAAGCAGTTTCTCAGAAAGCTACTTTCCAGATTTCATCTGAGGATATTTCCTTTTTCACCATAGACCTCTACGGGCTTCCAAATGTCACTTTGCCAAATCCACAAGATCTGTCTTAGCGAAAGGCATCTTGAGGGGAAAGCTGTAACTCTGTGAGATGATTTCACAGAACACAAAGAAGTTTCTCAGAAAGCTTCATTCTCTGTGTTATCGGAGGATATTTCCTTAGGCCCTATATTCTTCAACGGAATCCAAATATCTGTTCTCAGATTCCACAGAAATAAGGCTAACAAAGAGATCCACGATATACAGATGTAACCCTGTGAGTGGAAGTCACACATCACAGAGCAGTTTCTCAGAAATCTTCTTTCCAGATTTCATCTCAGGATATTTCCTTTTTCACCATAGCCCTCTAAGGACTTCCAAATATCGCTTTGCCAATTCCACAAGAACTGTCCTAGCGAAAGGCTTCTTGTGGGGAAAGCTGTATCTCTGTGAGATGATTTCACAGAACACAAAAAAGTTTTTCAGAAAGCTTCTTTCTCTTTGTTATCGGAGGATATTTCCTTTGGCCCTATAGTCTTCAAAGGGATCCGAAATATCTTTTCTCAGATACCACAGAAATGAGGCTAGCAAAGAGATCCACGGAATACAGATGTAACTCTGTGAGTGGAAGTCACACATCACAGAGCAGTTTCTCAGAAAGCATCTTTCCAGATTTCATCTGAGGATATTTCCTTTTTCACCATAGGTCTCTCTGGGCTTCCATATATCAGTTTGCCAATTCGACAAGAACTGTCTTAGCGAAAGGCTTCTTGAGGGGAAAGATGTAACTCTGTGTGGTGATTTCACAGAACACAAAGAAGTTTCTCAGAGAGCTTCTTTGTCTTCGTTATCGGAGGATATTTCCTTTGGCCTTATAGGCTTCACAGGGATCCGAAATATCTATTCTCAGATTCCACAGAAATAAGGCTAGCAAAGATATCCACGAAATACAGATATAGCTCTGTGAGATGAATTAACAGAACACTAAGCAGTTTCTCAGAAATCTTCTTTCCAGATTAGATCTGAGGATATTTCCTTTTTCACCATAGCCCTCTATGGGCGTCCAAATATCGCTTTGCCAATTCCACAAGAACTGTCTTAGCGAAAGGCTGCTTGAGGGGAAAGCTGTAACTCTGTTAGATGATTTCACAGAACACAAAGAAGTTTCTCAGAAAGCTTCTTTCTCTGTGTTATCGGAGGATATTTCCTTTTGCCCTGTAGTCTTCAAAGGGATCCGAAATATCTGTTCTGAGATTCCACAGAAATAAGGCTAGCAAAGAGATCCACGAAATACATAAGTAACTCTGTGAGATGAATTAACAGAACACTAAGCAGTTTCTCAGAAAGCTTCTTTCCAGATTTCATCTGAGGATATTTCCTTTTTCACCATAGCCCTCTATGGGCTTCCAAATATCACTTTGCCAATTCCACAAGAACTGTCTTAGCGAAAAGCTTCATGAGGGGAAAGCTGTAACTCTGTGAGATGATTTCGCAGAACACTAAGAAGTTTCTCAGAAAGCTTCTTTCTCTGTGTTATCGGAGGATATTTCCTTAGGTCCTATAGTCTTCAAAGGGATCGAAATATCTGTTCTCAGATTCCACAGAAATAAGTCTAGCAAAGAGATCCACGAAATACACATGTAACTCTGGAAGTTGAATTAACAGAACACTAAGCAGTTTCTCAGAAAGCATCTTTCCAGATTTCATCTGAGGATACTTCCTTTTTCACCAAGCCCTCTCTGGGCTTCCATATATCAGTTTGCCAATTGCACAAGAACTGTCTTAGCGAAAGGCTTCTTGAGGGGAAAGATGTAACTCTGTGTTGTGATTTCACAGAAAACAAAGAAGTTTCTCAGAGAGCTTCTTTCTCTTTGTTATCGGAGGATATTTCCTTTGGCCCTATAGTCTTCAAAGGGATCCGAAATATCTGTTCTCAGATTCCACAGAAATAAGGCTAGCAAAGAGATCCACGAAATACAGATGTAGCTCTCTGAGATGAATTAACAGAACACTAAGCAGTTTCTCAGAAACCATCTTTCCAGATTTCATCTGAGGATATTTCCTTTTTCACCGTAGGCCTCTATGGGCTTCCAAATATCACTTTGCCAATTCCACAAGAACTGTCTTAGCGAAAGGCTTCTTGAGGGGAAAGCTGTAACTCTGTGAGATGATTTCACAGAACACAAAGAAGTTTCTCAGAAAGCTTCTTTCTCTGTGTTATCGGAGGATATTTCCTTTTGCCCTATAGTCTTCAAAGGGTCCGAAATATCTGTTCCCATATTCTACAGAAATAAGGGGAGAAGAGGGATCCACACAGTACAGATGTAACTTTCTGAGATGAATTAACAGAACACTAAGCAGTTTCTCAGAAATCTTCTTTCCAGATTAGATCTGAGGATATTTCCTTTTTCACCCAAGCCCTCTATGGGCTTCCAAATATCACTTTGCCAATTCCACAAGAATTGTCTTAGCGAAAGGCTTCTTAAGGGGAAAGCTGTAACTCGGTGAGATGATTTCACAGAACACACAGAAGTTTCTCAGAAAGCATCTTTCTCTTTGTTATCTTAGGATATTTCCTTTGGCACTGTAGTCTTCAAAGGGATCCGAAATATCTGATTTCAAATTCCACAGAAATAAAGCTAGCAGAGAGATCCACGAAATACATATTTATCTTTGTGAGATGAATTAACAGATCACTAAGCAGTATCTCAGAAAGCTTCTTTCCAGATTTCATCTGAGGATATTTCCTTTTTCACCATAGCCGTCTATGGGCTTCCAAACATCACTTTGCCAATTCCACAAGAACTGTCTTAGCGAAAGGCTTCTTGAGGGGAAAGCTGTAACTCTGTGAGATGATTTCACAGAACACAAAGAAGTCTCTCAGAAAGCTTCTTTCTCTTTGTTATCGGAGGATATTTCCTTTGGCCCTATAGTCTGCAAAGGGAACCGAAATATCTGTTCTCAGACTCCACAGAAATAAAGCTAGCAAAGAGATCCATGAAATATAGATGTAACTCTGTGAGTGGAAGTCACACATCACAGAGCAGTTTCTCAGAAAGCTTCTTTCCAGATTTCATCTGAGGATATTTCCTTTTTCACCATAGCCCTCTATGGGCTTCCAAATATCACTTTGCCAATTCCCCAAGAACTGTCTTAGCGAATGGCTTCTTGAGGGGAATGCTGTAACTCTGTGAGATGATTCCACAGAACACAAAGAAGTTTCTCAGACAGCTTCTTTCTCTTTGTTATCGGAGGATATTTCCTTTTGCCCTATAGTCTTCAAAGGGATCCGAAATATCTGTTCTCAGATTCCACAGATATAAGGCTAGCAAATAGATCCACGAAATACAGATGTAACTCTGTGAGATGAATTAACAGAAAACTAAGCAGTTGTTTCTCAGAAATCTTCTTTGCAGATTTTATCTGAGGATATTTCCTTTTTCACCATAAGCTACTATGGGCTTCCAAATATCACTTTGCCAATTCCACAAGAACTGTCTTAGCGAAAGGCTTCCTGTGGGGAAAGCTGTAACTCTGTAAGATGATTTCACAGAACACAAAGAAGTTTCTCAGAAAGCTTCTTTCTCTTTGTTATCGGAGGATATTTCCTTTGGCCCTATAGTCTTCAAAGGGTTCCGAAATATCTGTTCTCAGATTCCACAGAAATAAGGCTAGCAAAGAGATCCACGAAATACAGATGTAGCTCTGTGAGATGAATTAATAGAACAATAAGCAGTTTCTCAGAAAGCTTCTTTCCAGATTTCATCTGAGGATATTTCCTTTTTCACCATAGCTTTCTATGGGCTTCCAAGTATCACTTTGCAAATTCCACAAGAACTATCTTAACGAAAGGCTTCTTCAGGGGAAAGCTGTAACTCTGTGAGATGATTTCATAGAACACAAAGAAGTTTCTCAGAAATCTTCTTCCTCTTTGTTTTCGGAGTATATTTCCTTCGGCCCTATAGTCTTCAAAGGGATCCGAAATATCTGTTCTCAGATTCCACGGAAATAAGTCTTGCAGAGAGATCCACGAAATATAGATGTAACTCTGTGAGATGAATTAACAGAACCCCAAGCAGTTTCTCAGAAAGCTTCTTTCCAGATTTCATCTGAGGATATTTCTTTTTTCACCATAGCCCTGTATGGGCTTCCAAATATAACTTTGACAATTCCACAAGAACTGTCTTAGCGAAAGGCTTCTTGAGGGGAAAGCTGTAACTCTGTGAGATGATTTCACAGAACACCAAGAAGTTTCTCAGAAAGCTTCTTTCTCTTTGTTATCGGAGGATATTTCCTTTGGCCCTGTAATCTTCAAAGGGATCCGAAATATCTGTTCTCAGATTCCACAGAAATGAGGCTAGCAAAGAGATCCACGAAATAGAGATGTAACTCTGTGAGATGAATTAACAGAACACTAAGCAGTTTCTCAGAAAGCTTCTTTCCAGATTTCATCTGAAGATATTTCCTTTTACACCATAGCCCTCTATGGGCTTCCAAATATCACTTTGCCAATTCCACAAGAACTGTCTTAGAGATCGGCTTCTTGAGGGGAAATCTGTAACTCTGTGTGATGATTTCCCAGAACACAAAGAAGTTTCTCAGAAAGCTTCCTTCTCTTTGTTAACGGAGGATATTTCCTTTGGCCCTATAGTCTTCAATGTAATACGAAATATCTGTTCTCAGATTCTACAGAAATAAGGCTAGCAAAGACATCCACGAAATACAGATAAAACTCTGTGAGATGAATTAACAGAACACTAAGCAGTTTCTCAGAAAGCTTCTTCAAGATTTCATATGAGGATATTTCCTTTTTCACCGTAACCCTCTATGGGCTTCCAAATATCACTTTGCCAATTCCACAATAACTATCTTAGCGAAAGGCTTCTTGAGGGGAAAGCTGTAACTCTGTGAGATGATTTCACAGAACACAAAGAAGTTTCTCAGAAAGCTTCCTTCTCTTTGTTATCGGAGGATATTTCCTTAGGCCCTGTAGTCTTCAAAGCGTTCCGAAATATCTGGTTTCAGATTGCACAGAAATAATGCTAGCAAAGAGATCGACGAAATACAGATACAACGTTGTGAGATGAATTAACAGAACACTAAGCAGTTTCTCAGAAAGCTTCTTTCCAGATTTCATCTGAGGATATTTCCTTTTTCACCATAGCCCTCTATGGGCTTCCAAATATCACTTTGCCAATTCCACAAGAACTGTCTTAGCGAAAGGCTTCTAGAGGGGAAAGCTGTAACTCTGTGAGATGATTTCACAGAACGCAAAGAAGTTTCTAGAAAGCTTCTTCCTCTTTGTTATCGGAGGATATTTCCTTTGGCCCTATAGTCTTCAAAGGGATCCGAAATATCTGTTTTCAGATTCCACAGAAATAAGGCTAGCAAAGAGATCCACGAAATACAGATGTAACTCTGTGAGATGAATTAACAGAACACTAAGCAGTTTCTCAGAAAGCTTCTTACCAGATTTCATCTGAAGATATTTCCTTTTTCACCATAGCCCTATATGGGCTTCCAAATATCACTTTCCAATTCCACAAGAACTGTCTTAACGAAAGGCTTCTTGAGGGGAAAGCTGTAATTCTGTGAGATGATTTCATAGAACAGGAAGAAGTTTCTCAGAAATCTTCTTCCTCTTTGTTTTCGAAGTATATTTCCTTCGGCCCTACAGTCTTCAAAGGGATCCGAAATATTTGTTCTCAGATTCCACGGAAATAAGTCTAGCAAAGAGATCCACGAAATACAGATGTAACTCTGTGAGATGAATTAACAGAACCCTAAGCAGTTTCTCAGAAAGCTTCTTTCCAGATTTCATCTGAGGATATTTCTTTTTTCACCATAGCCCTCTATGGGCTTCCAAATATCACTTTGCCAATTCCACAACAACTGTCTTAGCGAAAGGCTTCTTGAGGGGAAAGCTGTAACTCTGTGAGATGATTTCACAGAACACAAAGAAGTTTCTCATAAAGCTTCTTTCTCTTTGTTATCGGAGGATATTTCCTTTGGCCCTATAGTCTGCAAAGGGAACCGAAATATCTGTTCTCAGACTCCACAGAAATAAAGCTAGCAAAGAGATCCATGAAATACAGATGTAACTCTGTGAGTGGAAGTCACACATCACAGAGCAGTTTCTCAGAAAGCTTCTTTCCAGATTTCATCTGAGGATATTTCCTTTTTCACCATAGCCCTCTATGGGCTTCCAAATATCACTTTGCCAATTCCCCAAGAACTGTCTTAGCGAATGGCTTCTTGAGGGGAATGCTGTAACTCTGTGAGATGATTCCACAGAACAAAAAGAAGTTTCTCAGAAAGCTTCTTTCTCTTTGTTAACGGAAGATATTTCCTTTTGCCCTTTAGTCTTCAAAGGGATCCGAAATATCTGTTCTCAGATTCTACAGAAATAAGGCTAGCAAATAGATCCACGAAATACAGATGTAACTCTGTGAGATGAATTAACAGAAAACTAAGCAGTTGTTTCTCAGAAATCTTCTTTGCAGATTTTATCTGAGGATATTTCCTTTTTCACCATAAGCTACTATGGGCTTCCAAATATCACTTTGCCAATTCCACAAGAACTGTCTTAGCGAAAGGCTTCCTGAGGGGAAAGCTGTAACTCTGTAAGATGATTTCACAGAACACAAAGAAGTTTCTCAGAAATCTTCTTTCTCTCTGTTATCGGAGGATATTTCCTTTGGCCCTATATTCTTCAAAGGGATCCGAAATATCTGTTCTCAGATTCCACAGAAATAAGGCTAGCAAAGAGATCCACGAAATACAGATGTAGCTCTGTGAGATGAATTAATAGAACAATAAGCAGTTTCTCAGAAAGCTTCTTTCCAGATTTCATCTGAGGATATTTCCTTTTTCACCATAGCTTTCTATGGGCTTCCAAGTATCACTTTGCAAATTCCACAAGAACTATCTTAACGAAAGGCTTCTTGAGGGGAAAGCTGTAACTCTGTGAGATGATTTCATAGAACACAAAGAAGTTTCTCAGAAATCTTCTTCCTCTTTGTTTTCGGAGTATATTTCCTTCGGCCCTATAGTCTTCAAAGGGATCCGAAATATCTGTTCTCAGATTCCACGGAAATAAGTCTAGCAGAGAGATCCACGAAATACAGATGTAACTCTGTGAGATGAATTAACAGAACCCTAAGCAGTTTCTCAGAAAGCTTCTTTCCAGATTTCATCTGAGGATATTTCTTTTTTCACCATAGCCCTCTATGGGCTTCCAAATATCACTTTGACAATTCCACAAGAACTGTCTTAGCGAAAGGCTTCTTGAGGGGAAAGCTGTAACTCTGTGAGATGATTTCACAGAACACCAAGAAGTTTCTCAGAAAGCTTCTTTCTCTTTGTTATCGGAGGATATTTCCTTTGGCCCTGTAATCTTCAAAGGGATCCGAAATATCTGTTCTCAGATTCCACAGAAATGAGGCTAGCAAAGAGATCAACGAAATACAGATGTAACTCTGTGAGATGAATTAACAGAACACTAAGCAGTTTCTCAGAAAGCTTATTTCCAGATTTCATCTGAAGATATTTCCTTTTTCACCATAGCCCTCTATGGGCTTCCAAATATCACTTTGCCAGTTCCACAAGAACTGTCTTAGCGAAAGGCTTCTTGAGGGGAAAGCTGTAACTCTGTGTGATGATTTCCCAGAACACAAAGAAGTTTCTCGGAAAGCTTCCTTCTCTTTGTTAACGGAGGATATTTCCTTTGGCCCTATAGTCTTGAATGGAATACGAAATATCTGTTCTCAGATTCTACAGAAATAAGGCTAGCAAAGACATCCACGAAATACAGATAAAACTCTGTGAGATGAATTAAGAGAACACTAAGCAGTTTCTCAGAAAGCTTCTTTCCAGATTTCATCTGAGGATATTTCTTTTTTCACCATAGCCCTCTATGGGCTTCCAAATATCATTTTGCCAATTCCACAAGAACTGTCTTAGAGAAAGGCTTCTTGAGGGAAAAGCTGTAACTCTGTGAGATGACTTCACAGAACACAAAGAAGTTTCAAAGAAAGCTTCTTTCTCTTTGTTGTCGGAGGATATTTCCTTTGGCCATATAGTCTTCAAAGGGATCCGAAATATCTGTTCTCAGATTCCACAAAAATAAGGCTAGCAAAGAGATTCACGAAATACCGTTGTAACTCTGTGAGATGAATTAACAGAATATTAAGCAGTTTCTCCGAAAACTTCTTTCCAGATTTCATCTGATGATATGTCCTTTTTCACCGTAGCCCTCTATGGGCTTCCAAATATCACTTTGCCAATTCCACAATAACTATCTTAGCGAAAGGCTTCTTGAGGGGAAAGCTGTAACTCTGTGAGATGATTTCACAGAACACAAAGAAGTTTCTCAGAAAGCTTCTTCCTCTTTGTTATCGGAGGATATTTCCTTTGGCCCTGTAGTCTTCAAAGCGTTCCGAAATATCTGGTCTCAGATTGCACAGAAATAATGCTAGCAAAGAGATCCACGAAATACAGATACAACGTTGTGAGATGAATTAACAGAACACTAAGCAGTTTCTCAGAAAGCTTCTTACCAGATTTCATATGAAGATATTTCCTTTTTCACCATAGCCCTCTATGGGCTTCCAAATATCACTTTGCCAATTCCACAAGAACTGTCTTAACGAAAGGCTTCTTGAGGGGAAAGCTGTAATTCTGTGAGATGATTTCATAGAACACGAAGAAGTTTCTCAGAAATCTTCTTCCTCTTTGTTTTCGGAGTATATTTCCTTCGGCCCTACAGTCTTCAAAGGGATCCGAAATATTTGTTCTCAGATTAGACGGAAATAAGTCTAGCAAAGAGATCCACGAAATACAGATGTAACTCTGTGAGATGAATTAACAGAACCCTAAGCAGTTTCTCAGAAAGCTTCTTTCCACATTTCATCTGAGGATATTTCTTTTTTCACCATAGCCCTCTATGGGCTTCCAAATATCACTTTGCCAATTCCACAAGAACTGTCTTAGCGAAAGGCTTCTTGAGGGAAAAGCTGTAACTCTGTGAGATGATTTCACAGAACACCAAGAAGTTTCTCAGAAAGCTTCTTTCTCTTTGTTATCGGAGGATATTTCCTTTGGCCCTGCAATATTCAAAGGGATCAGAAATATCTGTTCTCAGATTCCACAGAAATAAGGCTAGCAAAGAGATCCATGAAATACAGATGTAACTCTGTGAGATGAATTAACAGAACACTAAGCAGTTTCTCAGAAAGCTTCTTTCCAGATTTCATCTGAAGATATTTCCTTTTTCACCATAGCCCTCTATGTGCTTCCAAATATCACTTTCCCAATTCCTCAAGAACTGTCTTAGCGAAAGGCTTCTTGAGGGGAAAGCTGTAACTCTGTGAGATGATTTCACAGAACACAAAGAAGTTTCACAGAAAGCTTCCTTCTCTTTGTTATCGGAGGATATTTCCTTTGGCCCTGTAGTCTTCAAAGCGTTCCGAAATATCTGGTCTCAGATTCCACAGAAATTAGGCTAGCAAAGAGATCCACGAAAAACAGATGAAACTCTGTGAGTGGAAGTCACACATCCTAGAGCTGTTTCTCAGAAAGCTTCTTTCCAGATTTCATCTGAGGATATGTCCTTTTTCACCATAGCCCTCTTTGGGCTTCCAAATATCACTTTCCCAATTCCACAAGAACTGTCTTAGCGAAAGGGTTCTTGAGGGGAAAACTGTAACTCTGTGAGATGATTTCACCGAACACAAATAAGTTTCTCAGAAAGCTTCTTTCTCTTTGTTATCGGAGGATATTTCCTTTGGCCCTATACTCTTCAAAGGGATCCGAAATATCTGTTCTCAGATTCCACAGAAATAAGGCTAGCAAAGGGATGACAAAATATAGATGGAACTCTGTGAGTGAAGTCACACATCACAGAGCTGTTTCTCAGAAAGCTTCTTTCCAGATTTCATCTGAGGATATTTCCTTTTTTAACATAGCCCTCTATGGGCTTCCAAATATCACTTTTCCAATTCCACAAGAACTGTCTTAGCGAAAGGCTTCTTGAGGGGAAAGCTGTAACTCTGTGAGATGATTCCACAGAACACAAAGAAGTTTCTCAGAAAGCTTCTTTCTCTTTGTTATCGGAGGATATTTCCTTTTGCCCTATAGTCTTCAAATGGATCCGAAATATCTGTTCTCAGATTCCACAGAAATAAGGCTAGCAAAGAGATACACGAAATACAGATGTATCTCTGTGAGATGAATTAACAGAACACTAAGCAGTTTCTCAGAAAGCTTCTTTCCAGATTTCATCTGAGGATATTTCCTTTTTCACAATAGCCCTCTAAGGGCTTCCAAATATCACTTTGATAATTCCACAAGAACTATCTTAACCAAAGGCTTCTTGAGGGGGAAGCTGTAACTCTGTGAGATGATTTCACAGAACACAAAAAGTTTCTCAGAAAGCTTCTTTCTCTTTGTTATCGGAGGATATTTCCTTTGGCCCTATTGTCTTCAAAGGGATCCGAAATATCTGTTCTCAGATTCCACAGAAATAAGGCTAGCAAAGAGATCCAAGAAATACAGATGTAGCTCTGTGAGATAAATTAACAGAACACTAAGCAGTTTCTCAGAAAGCTTCTTTCAAGATTTCATCTTAGGATATTTCCTTTTTCACCATAGCTCTCTATGGGCTTCCAAATATCACTTTGCCAATTCCACAAGAACTATCTTAGCGAAAGGATTCTTGAAGGGAAAGCTGCAACTCTGTGAGATGATTTCATAGAACACAAAGAAGTTTCTCAGAAAGCTTCTTCCTCTTTGTTTTCGGAGGATATTTCCTTTGGCCCTATAGTCTTCAAAGGGATCCAAAATATCTGTTCTCAGATTCCACAGAAATAAGTCTAGCAAAGAGATCCACGAAATACAGATGTAACTCTGTGAGATGAAGTAACAGAACACCAAGCAGTTTCTCAGAAAGCTTCTTTCCAGATTTCATCTGAGGATATTTCTTTTTTCACCATAGCCCTCTATGGGCTTCCAAATATCACTTTGCCAATTCCACAAGAACTGTCTTAGCGAAAGGCTTCTTGAGGGGAAAGCTGTAACTCTGTGAGATGATTTCACAGAACACAAAGAAGTTTCTCAGAAAGCTTCTTTCTCTTTGTTATCGGAGCATATTTCCTTTTGCCCTATAGTCTTCAAAGGGATCCGAAATATCTGTTCTCAGATTCCACAGAACTAAGGCTAGCAAAAAGATCAAAGAAGTACAGAAGTAACTTTGTGAAATGAATTAACAGAACACTAAGCAGTTTCTCAGTAACCTTCTTTCCAGATTTGATCTCAGGATATTTCCTTTTTCACCGTAGCCCTCTATGGGCTTCCAAATATCACTTTGCCAATTCCAGAAGAAATGTCTTAGCGAAAGGCTTCTTGAGGGGAAAGCTGTAACTCTGTGAGATAATTTCACAGAACCCAAAGAAGTTTCTCAGAAAGCTTCTTTCTCTTTGTTATCGGAGGATATTTCCTTTGGCCCTATAGTCTTCAAAGGGATCCGAAATATCTGTTCTCAGAATCCACAGAAATAAGGCTAGCAAAGAGATCCACGAAATACAGATGCAACTCTGTGAGATGAATTAACAGAACACTAAGCTGTTTCTCAGAAAGCATCTTTCCAGATTTCATCTGAGGATATTTCCTTTTTCACCATAGCCCTCTACGGGGTTCCAAATATCACTTTTCAAACTCCACAAGAACTGTCTTAGCGAAAGGCTTCTTAAGGGGAAAGCTGTAACTCTGTGAGAAGATTTCGCAGAACACTAAGAAGTTTCTCAGAAAGCTTCTTTCTCTGTGTTATCGGAGGATATTTCCTTAGGTCCTATAGTCTTCAAAGGGATCGAAATATCTGTTCTCAGATTCCACAGAAATAAGTCTAGCAAAGAGATCCACGAAATACACATGTAACGCTGTGAGATGAATTAACAGAACACTAAGCAGTTTCTCAGAAATCTTCTTTCCGGATTTCATCTGAGGATATTTCCTTTTTCAACATAGCCCTCTATGGCTTCCAAATATTGCTTTGCCAATTCCACAAGAACTGACTTAGCGAAAGGCTTCTTGAGGGGAAAGCTGTAACTCTGTGAGATGATTTCAGAGAACACAAAAAGTTTCTCAGAAAGCTTCTTTCTCTTTGTTATCAGAGGATATTTCCTTTGGCCCTATAGTCTTCAAAGGGATCCGAAATATCTGTTCTCAGATTCCACAGAAATAAGGCTAGCAAAGAGATCCACGAAATACAGATGTAACTCTGAAAGTTGAATTAACAGAACACTAAGCAGTTTCTCAGTAAGCTTCTTTCCAGATTTCATCTGAGGATATTTCCTTTTTCACCAAAGCCCTCTATGGGCTTCCAAATATCACTTTGCCAATTACACAAGAAGTGTCTTAGCGAATGGCTTCTTGATGGGAAAGCTGTAACTCTGTGAGATGATTTCACAGAACACTAAGAAGTTTCTCAAAAGCTTCTTTCTCTTTGTTATCAGACGATATTTCCTTTGGTTCTATAGTCTTCAAAGAGATCCGAAATATCTGTTCTCAGATTCCACAGAAATAAGGCTAGCAAAGAGATCCACGAAATACAGATGTTACTCTCTGAGATGAATTAACGGAACACTAAGCAGTTTCTCAGAAAGCTTCTTTCCAGATTTCATCTGAGGATATTTCCTTTTTCCCCTTAGCCCTCTATGGGCTTCCAAATATCACTTTGCCAATTCTACAAGAACTGTCTTAGCGAAAGTTTTCTTGAGGGGAAAGCTGTAACTCTGTGAGATGATTTCACAGAACACAAAGAAGTTTCTCAGAAAGCTTCTTTCTCTTTGTTATCGGAGGATATTTCCTTTGGCCCTATAGTCTTCATAGGCATCCGAAATATCTGTTTTCCGATTCCACAGAAATCAGGCCAGCAAGGAGATCCACGAAATACAGTTGAAACTCTGTGAGTGGAAGTCACACATCACAGAGCAGTTTCTCAGAAAGCTTCTTTCCAGATTTCATCTGAGGATATTTCCTTTTTCACCATAGCCCTCTATGGGCTTCCAAATATCACTTTGCCAATTCCACAAGAACTGTCTTAGCGAAAGGATTCTTGAGGGGAAAGCTGTAACTCTGTGAGATGATTTCACATAACACAAAGAAGTTTCTCAGAAAGCTTCTTTCTCTGTGTTATCGGAGGATGTTTCCTTAGGGCCTATAGTCTTCAAAGGGATCCAAATATCTGTTCTCAGATTCCACAGAAATAAGACTAGCAAAGAGATCCAGGAAATAAAGATGTAACTCTGTGTGATGAATTAACAGAACACTAAGCAGTTTCTCAGAAAGCTTCTTTCCAGATTTCATCTGAGGATATTTCCTTTTTCACTGTAGCCCTCTATGGGCTTCAAAATATCACTTTGCCAATTCCACAAGAACTGTCTTAGCGAAAGGCTTCATGAGGGGAAAGCTATAACTCTGTGAGATAATTTCACGGAACGCAAAGAAGTTTCTCATAAAGCTTCTTTCTCTTTGTTATCGGAGGATATTTCCTTTGGCCCTATAGTCTTCAAAGGGATCCGAAATATCTGTTCTCAGATTCCACAGAAATAAGGCTAGCAAAGAGATCCACGAAATAGAGATGCAACTCTGTGAGATGAATTAAAAGAACACTAAGCAGTTTCTCAGAAAGCTTCTTTCCAGATTTCATCTGAGGATATTTCCTTTTTCACCGTAGCCCTCTATGGGCTTCAAAATATCACTTTTCCAATTCCACAAGAACTGTCTTAACGAAAGGCTTCATGAGGGGAAAGCTGTAACTCTGAGAGATAATTTCACAGAACGCAAAGAAGTTTCTCACAAAGCTTCTTTCTCTTTGTTATAGGAGCATATTTCGTTTTGCCCTAAAGTCTTCAAAGGGATCCAAAATATCTGTTCTCAGATTCCACAGAAATAAGGCTAGCAAAGAGATCCAGGAAATACAGATGTAACTCTGTGAGATGAATTAACAGAACACTAAGCAGTTTCTCAGAAAGCTACTTTCCAGATTTCATCTGAGGATATTTCCTTTTTCACCATAGACCTCTACGGGCTTCCAAATGTCACTTTGCCAAATCCACAAGATCTGTCTTAGCGAAAGGCATCTTGAGGGGAAAGCTGTAACTCTGTGAGATGATATCACAGAACACAAAGAAGTTTCTCAGAAAGCTTCATTCTCTGTGTTATCTGAGGATATTTCCTTAGGCCCTATATTCTTCAACGGAATCCAAATATCTGTTCTCAGATTCCACAGAAATAAGGCTAACAAAGAGATCCACGATATACAGATGTAACCCTGTGAGTGGAAGTCACACATCACAGAGCAGTTTCTCAGAAAGCATCTTTCCAGATTTCATCTGAGGATATTTCCTTTTTCACCATAGGTCTCTCTGGGCTTCCATATATCAGTTTGCCAATTCCACAAGAACTGTCTTAGCAAAAGGCTTCTTGAGGGGAAAGCTGTAACTCTGTGAGATAATTTCACAGAACACAAAGAAGTTTCTCAGAAAGCTTCTTTCTCTTTGTTATCGGAGGATATTTCCTTTGGCCCTATAGTCTCCAAAGGGATCCGAAATATCTTTTCTCAGATTCCACAGAAATAAGGCTAGCAAAGAGATCCACGGAATACAGATGTAACTCTGTGAGTGGAAGTCACACATCACAGAGCAGTTTCTCAGAAAGCATCTTTCCAGATTTCATCTGAGGATATTTCCTTTTTCACCATAGCTCTCTCTGGGCTTCCATATATCAGTTTGCCAATTCCACAAGAACTGTCTTAGCGAAAGGCTTCTTGAAGGGAAAGCTGTAACTCTGTTAGATGATTTCACAGAACACAAAGAAGTTTCTCAGAAAGCTTCTTTCTCTGTGTTATCGGAGGATATTTCCTTTAGCCCTATAGTCTTCAAAGGGATCCGAAATATCTGTTCTCACATTCTACAGAAATAAGGCTAGCAAAGAGATCCACGAAATACAGATGTAACTCTGTGAGATGAATTAACAGAACACTAAGCAGTTTCTCAGAAATCTTCTTTCCAGATTTCATCGGAGGATATTTCCTTTTTCACCATAGCCCTCTATGGGCTTCCAAATATCACTTTGCCAATTCCACAAGAACTGTCTTAGCGAAAGGCTTCATGAGGGGAAAGCTGTAACTCTGTGAGATATCTTTACAGAACACAAAGAAGTTTCTCAGAAAGCTTCTTTCTCTTTGTTATCGGAGCATATTTCCTTTGGACCTATAGTCTTCAAAGGGATCCAAAAAATCTGTTCTCAGATTCCACAGAAATAAGGCTAGCAAAGAGATCCACGAAGTACAGATGTAACTCTGTGAGATGAATTAACAGAACACTAAGCAGTTTCTCAGAAAGCTTCTTTCCAGATTTCATCTGAGGATATTTCCTTTTTCACCATAGCGCTCTAGGGGTTCCAAATATCACTTTGCCAATTCCACAAGAACTGTCTTAGCGAAAGGCTTCATGAGGGGAACGCTGTACCTCTGTGAGATAATTTAACAGAACACAAAGAAGTTTCTCAGAAACCTTCTTTCTCTTTGCTATCGGAGCATATTTCCTTTTGCTCTATATTCTACAAAGGGATCCAAAATATCTGTTCTCAGATTCCACAGGAATAAGGCTAGCAAAGCGATCCACGAAATACAGATGTAACTCTGTGAGATGAATTTACAGAACACTAAGCAGTTTCTCAGAAAGCTTCTTTCCAAATTTCATCTGAGGATATTTCCTTTTTCACCGTAGCCCTCTATGGGCTTCCAAATATCACTTTGCCAAATCCACAAGAACTGTCTTAGCGAAAGGCTTCTTAAGGGGAAAGCTGTAACTCTGTGAGATGATTTCACAGAACACAATGAAGTTTCTCAGAAAGCTTCTTTCTCTTTGTTATGGAGGATATTTCCTTTGGCACTGTAGTCTTCAAAGCTATCCGAAATATCTATTCTCAGATTCCACAGAAACAAGGCTAGCAAAGAGATCCACGAAATACAGATGTAACTCTGTGAGTGGAAGCCACACATCACAGAGCAGTTTCTCAGAAAGTATCTTTCCAGATTTCATCTGAGGATACTTCCTTTTTCACCAAGCCCTCTCTGGGCTTCCATATATCACTTTGCCAATTGCCCAAGAACTGTCTTAGCGAATGGCTTCTTGAGGGGAATGCTGTAACTCTGTGAGATGATTCCAGAGAACACAAAGAAGTTTCTCAGACAGCTTCTTTCTCTTTGTTATCGGAGGATATTTCCTTTTGCCCTATAGTCTTCAAAGGGATCCGAAATATCTGTTCTCAGATTCCACAGAAATAAGGCTAGCAAAGAGATCCAGGAAATACAGATGTAACTCTGTGAGATGAATTAACAGAACACTAAGCAGTTTCTCAGAAAGCTACTTTCCGGATTTCATCTGAGGATATTTCCTTTTTCACCATAGACCTCTACCGGCTTCCAAATGTCACTTTGCCAAATCCACAAGATCTGTCTTAGCGAAAGGCATCTTGAGGGGAGAGCTGTAACTCTGTGAGATGATTTCACAGAACACAAAGAAGTTTCTCAGAAAGCTTCATTCTCTGTGTTATCGGAGCATATTTCCTTTTGCCCTATAGTCTTCAAAGGGATCCGAAATATCTGTTCTCAGATTCCACAGAAATAAGGCTAGCAAAGAGATCCAGGAAATAGAGATGCAACTCTGTGAGATGAATTAAAAGAACACTAAGCAGTTTCTCAGAAAGCTTCTTTCCAGATTTCATCTGAGGATATTTCCTTTTTCACCGTAGCCCTCTATGGGCTTCAAAATATCACTTTTCCAATTCCACAAGAACTGTCTTAGCGAAAGGCTTCATGAGGGGAAAGCTGTAACTCTGAGAGATAATTTCACAGAACGCAAAGAAGTTTCTCACAAAGCTTCTTTCTCTTTGTTATAGGAGCATATTTCGTTTTGCCCTAAAGTCTTCAAAGGGATCCAAAATATCTGTTCTCAGATTCCACAGAAATAAGGCTAGCAAAGAGATCCAGGAAATACAGATGTAACTCTGTGAGATGAATTAACAGAACACTAAGCAGTTTCTCAGAAAGCTACTTTCCAGATTTCATCTGAGGATATTTCCTTTTTCACCATAGACCTCTACGGGCTTCCAAATGTCACTTTGCCAAATCCACAAGATCTGTCTTAGCGAAAGGCATCTTGAGGGGAAAGCTGTAACTCTGTGAGATGATATCACAGAACACAAAGAAGTTTCTCAGAAAGCTTCATTCTCTGTGTTATCTGAGGATATTTCCTTAGGCCCTATGTTCTTCAACGGAATCCAAATATCTGTTCTCAGATTCCACAGAAATAAGGCTAACAAAGAGATCCACGATATACAGATGTAACCCTGTGAGTGGAAGTCACACATCACAGAGCAGTTTCTCAGAAAGCATCTTTCCAGATTTCATCTGAGGATATTTCCTTTTTCACCATAGGTCTCTCTGGGCTTCCATATATCAGTTTGCCAATTCCACAAGAACTGTCTTAGCGAAAGGCTTCTTGAAGGGAAAGCTGTAACTCTGTTAGATGATTTCACAGAACACAAAGAAGTTTCTCAGAAAGCTTCTTTCTCTGTGTTATCGGAGGATATTTCCTTTAGCCCTATAGTCTTCAAAGGGATCCGAAATATCTGTTCTCAGATTCTACAGAAATAAGGCTAGCAAAGAGATCCACGAAATACAGATGTAACTCTGTGAGATGAATTAACAGAACACTAAGCAGTTTCTCAGAAATCTTCTTTCCAGATTTCATCGGAGGATATTTCCTTTTTCACCATAGCCCTCTATGGGCTTCCAAATATCACTTTGCCAATTCCACAAGAACTGTCTTAGCGAAAGGCTTCATGAGGGGAAAGCTGTAACTCTGTGAGATATCTTTACAGAACACAAAGAAGTTTCTCAGAAAGCTTCTTTCTCTTTGTTATCGGAGCATATTTCCTTTGGACCTATAGTCTTCAAAGGGATCCAAAAAATCTGTTCTCAGATTCCACAGAAATAAGGCTAGCAAAGAGATCCACGAAGTACAGATGTAACTCTGTGAGATGAATTAACAGAACACTAAGCAGTTTCTCAGAAAGCTTCTTTCCAGATTTCATCTCAGGATATTTCCTTTTTCACCATAGCGCTCTAGGGGTTCCAAATATCACTTTGCCAATTCCACAAGAACTGTCTTAGCGAAAGGCTTCATGAGGGGAACGCTGTACCTCTGTGAGATAATTTAACAGAACACAAAGAAGTTTCTCAGAAACCTTCTTTCTCTTTGTTATCGTAGCGTATTTCCTTTTGCTCTATAGTCTACAAAGGGATCCAAAATATCTGTTCTCAGATTCCACAGAAATAAGGCTAGCAAAGCGATCCACGAAATACAGATGTAACTCTGTGAGGTGAATTTACAGAACACTAAGCAGTTTCTCAGAAAGCTTCTTTCCAAATTTCATCTGAGGATATTTCCTTTTTCACCGTAGCCCTCTATGGGCTTCCAAATATCACTTTGCCAAATCCACAAGAACTGTCTTAGCGAAAGGCTTCTTAAGGGGAAAGCTGTAACTCTGTGAGATGATTTCACAGAACACAAAGAAGTTTCTCAGAAAGCTTCTTTCTCTTTGTTATGGAGGATATTTCCTTTGGCACTGTAGTCTTCAAAGCTATCCGAAATATCTATTCTCAGATTCCACAGAAACAAGGCTAGCAAAGAGATCCACGAAATACAGATGTAACTCTGTGAGTGGAAGCCACACATCACAGAGCAGTTTCTCAGAAAGTATCTTTACAGATTTCATCTGAGGATACTTCCTTTTTCACCAAGCCCTCTCTGGGCTTCCATATATCACTTTGCCAATTGCCCAAGAACTGTCTTAGCGAATGGCTTCTTGAGGGGAATGCTGTAACTCTGTGAGTTGATTCCAGAGAACACAAAGAAGTTTCTCAGAAAGCTTCTTTCTCTTTGTTATCGGAGGATATTTCCTTTTGCCCTATAGTCTTCAAAGGGATCCGAAATATCTGTTCTCAGATTCCACAGAAATAAGGCTAGCAAAGAGATCCAGGAAATACAGATGTAACTCTGTGAGATGAATTAACAGAACACTAAGCAGTTTCTCAGAAAGCTACTTTCCGGATTTCATCTGAGGATATTTCCTTTTTCACCATAGACCTCTACGGGCTTCCAAATGTCACTTTGCCAAATCCACAAGATCTGTCTTAGCGAAAGGCATCTTGAGGGGAGAGCTGTAACTCTGTGAGATGATTTCACAGAACACAAAGAAGTTTCTCAGAAAGCTTCATTCTCTGTGTTATCGGAGGATATTTCCTTAGGCCCTATATTCTTCAACGGAATCCAAATATCTGTTCTCAGATTCCACAGAAATAAGGCTAACAAAGAGATCCACGATATACAGATGTAACTCTGGGAGTGGAAGTCACACATCACAGAGCAGTTTCTCAGAAAGCATCTTTCCAGATTTCATCTGAGGATATTTCCTTTTTCACCATAGCTCTCTCTGGGCTTCCATATATCAGTTTGCCAATTCCACAAGAACTGTCTTAGCGAAAGGCTTCTTGAGGGGAAAGATGTAACTCTGTGTGGTGATTTCACAGAACACAAAGAAGTTTCTCAGAGAGCTTCTTTGTCTTCGTTATCGGAGGATATTTCCTTTGGCCTTATAGGCTTCACAGGGATACGAAATATCTATTCTCAGATTCCACAGAAATAAGGCTAGCAAAGAGATCCACGAAATACAGATGTAGCTCTGTGAGATGAATTAACAGAACACTAAGCAGTTTCTCAGAAATCTTCTTTCCAGATTAGATCTGAGGATATTTCCTTTTTCACCATAGCCCTCTATGGGCGTCCAAATATCGCTTTGCCAATTCCACAAGAACTGTCTTAGAGAAAGGCTTCTTGAGGGGAAAGCTGTAACTCTGTGAGATGATTTCACAGAACACAAAGAAGTTTCTCAGAAAGCTTCTTTCTCTGTGTTATCGGAGGATATTTCCTTTTGCCCTGTAGTCTTCAAAGGGATCCGAAATATCTGTTCTGAGATTCCACAGAAATAAGTCTAGCAAAGAGATCCACGAAATACATAAGTAACTCTGTGAGATGAATTAACAGAACACTAAGCAGTTTATCAGAAATCTTCTTTCCAGATTTCATCTGAGGATATTTCCTTTTTCACCATAGCCCTCTATGGGCTTCCAAATATCACTTTGCCAATTCCACAAGAACTGTCTTAGCGAAAGGCTTCATGAGGGGAAAGCTGTAACTCTGTGAGATATCTTTACAGAACACAAAGAAGTTTCTCAGAAAGCTTCTTTCTCTTTTTTATCGGAGCTTATTTCCCTTTGCCCTACAGTCTTCAAAGGGATCCAAAATATCTGTTCTCAGATTCCACAGAAATAAGGCTAGCAAAGAGATACACGAAATACAGATGTAACTCTGTGAGATGAATTAACAGAACACTAAGAAGTTTCTCAGAAAGCTTCTTTCCAGATTTCATCTGAGGATATTTCCTTTTTCACCATAGCCCTCTATGGGCTTCAAAATATGACTTTGCCAATTCCAGAAGAACTATATTAGCAAAAGGCTTCTTGAGGGGAAAGCTGTAACTCTGTGAGATAATTTCACAGAACACAAAGAAGTTTCTCAGAAAGCTTCTTTCTCTTTGTTATCGGAGGATATTTCCTTTGGCCCTATAGTATTCAAAGGGATCCGAAATATCTTTTCTCAGATTCCACAGAAATAAGGCTAGCAAAGAGATCCACGGAATACAGATGTAACTCTGTGAGTGGAAGTCACACATCACAGAGCAGTTTCTCAGAAAGCATCTTTCCAGATTTCATCTGAGGATATTTCCTTTTTCACCATAGCTCTCTCTGGGCTTCCATATATCAGTTTGCCAATTCCACAAGAACTGTCTTAGCTAAAGGCTTCTTGAAGGGAAAGCTGTAACTCTGTTAGATGATTTCACAGAACACAAAGAAGTTTCTCAGAAAGCTTCTTTCTCTGTGTTATCGGAGGATATTTCCTTTAGCCCTATAGTCTTCAAAGAGATCCGAAATATCTGTTCTCAGATTCTACAGAAATAAGGCTAGCAAAGAGATCCACGAAATACAGATGTAACTCTGTGAGATGAATTAACAGAACACTAAGCAGTTTCTCAGAAATCTTCTTTCCAGATTTCATCGGAGGATATTTCCTTTTTCACCATAGCCCTCTATGGGCTTCCAAATATCACTTTGCCAATTCCACAAGAACTGTCTTAGCGAAAGGCTTCATGAGGGGAAAGGTGTAACTCTGTGAGATATCTTTACAGAACACAAAGAAGTTTCTCAGAAAGCTTCTTTCTCTTTGTTATCGGAGCATATTTCCTTTGGCCCTATAGTCTTCAAAGGGATCCAAAACATCTGTTCTCAGATTCCACAGAAATAAGGCCAGCAAAGAGATCCACGAAGTACAGATGTTACTCTGTGAGATGAATTAACAGAACACTAAGCAGTTTCTCAGAAAGCTTCTTTCCAGATTTCATCTGAGGATATTTCCTTTTTCACCATAGCGCTCTAGGGGTTCCAAATATCACTTTGCCAATTCCACAAGAACTGTCTTAGCGAAAGGCTTCATGAGGGGAACGCTGTACCTCTGTGAGATAATTTAACAGAACACAAAGAAGTTTCTCAGAAACCTTCTTTCTCTTTGTTATAGGAGCATATTTCCTTTTGCTCTATAGTCTACAAAGGGATCCAAAATATCTGTTCTCAGATTCCACAGAAATAAGGCTAGCAAAGCGATCCACGAAATACAGATGTAACTCTGTGAGATGAATTTACAGAACACTAAGCAGTTTCTCAGAAAGCTTCTTTCCAAATTTCATCTGAGGATATTTCCTTCTTCACCGTAGCCCTCTATGGGCTTCCAAATATCACTTTGCCAAATCCACAAGAACTGTCTTAGCGAAAGGCTTCTTAAGGGGAAAGCTGTAACTCTGTGAGATGATTTCACAGAACACAAAGAAGTTTCTCAGAAAGCTTCTTTCTCTTTGTTATGGAGGATATTTCCTTTGGCACTGTAGTCTTCAAAGCTATCCGAAATATCTATTCTCAGATTCCACAGAAACAAGGCTAGCAAAGAGATCCACGAAATACAGATGTAACTCTGTGAGTGGAAGCCACACATCACAGAGCAGTTTCTCAGAAAGTATCTTTCCAGATTTCATCTGAGGATACTTCCTTTTTCACCAAGCCCTCTCTGGGCTTCCATATATCACTTTGCCAATTGCCCAAGAACTGTCTTAGCGAATGGCTTCTTGAGGGGAATGCTGTAACTCTGTGAGATGATTCCAGAGAACACAAAGAAGTTTCTCAGAAAGCTTCTTTCTCTTTGTTATCGGAGGATATTTCCTTTTGCCCTATAGTCTTCAAAGGGATCCGAAATATCTGTTCTCAGATTCCACAGAAATAAGGCTAGCAAAGAGATCCAGGAAATACAGATGTAACTCTGTGAGATGAATTAACAAAACACTAAGCAGTTTCTCAGAAAGCTACTTTCCGGATTTCATCTGAGGATATTTCCTTTTTCACCATAGACCTCTACGGGCTTCCAAATGTCACTTTGCCAAATCCACAAGATCTGTCTTAGCGAAAGGCATCTTGAGGGGAGAGCTGTAACTCTGTGAGATGATTTCACAGAACACAAAGAAGTTTCTCAGAAAGCTTCATTCTCTGTGTTATCGGAGGATATTTCCTTAGGCCCTATATTCTTCAACGGAATCCAAATATCTGTTCTCAGATTCCACAGAAATAAGGCTAACAAAGAGATCCACGATATACAGATGTAACTCTGGGAGTGGAAGTCACACATCACAGAGCAGTTTCTCAGAAAGCATCTTTCCAGATTTCATCTGAGGATATTTCCTTTTTCACCATAGCTCTCTCTGGGCTTCCATATATCAGTTTGCCAATTCCACAAGAACTGTCTTAGCGAAAGGCTTCTTGAGGGGAAAGATGTAACTCTGTGTGGTGATTTCACAGAACACAAAGAAGATTCTCAGAGAGCTTCTTTGTCTTCGTTATCGGAGGATATTTCCTTTGGCCTTATAGGCTTCACAGGGATACGAAATATCTATTCTCAGATTCCACAGAAATAAGGCTAGCAAAGAGATCCACGAAAT
Organism: Macaca nemestrina; assembly: GCF_043159975.1. Classification (NCBI taxonomy): domain Eukaryota; kingdom Metazoa; phylum Chordata; class Mammalia; order Primates; family Cercopithecidae; genus Macaca; species Macaca nemestrina. Next base: position 35,161,165 of record NC_092142.1, on the reverse strand, counting down.
ACAGATGTAGCTCTGTGAGATGAATTAACAGAACACTAAGCAGTTTCTCAGAAATCTTCTTTCCAGATTAGATCTGAGGATATTTCCTTTTTCACCATAGCCCTCTATGGGCGTCCAAATATCGCTTTGCCAATTCCACAAGAACTGTCTTAGAGAAAGGCTTCTTGAGGGGAAAGCTGTAACTCTGTGAGATGATTTCACAGAACACAAAGAAGTTTCTCAGAAAGCTTCTTTCTCTGTGTTATCGGAGGATATTTCCTTTTGCCCTGTAGTCTTCAAAGGGATCCGAAATATCTGTTCTGAGATTCCACAGAAATAAGGCTAGCAAAGAGATCCACGAAATACATAAGTAACTCTGTGAGATGAATTAACAGAACACTAAGCAGTTTATCAGAAATCTTCTTTCCAGATTTCATCTGAGGATATTTCCTTTTTCACCATAGCCCTCTATGGGCTTCCAAATATCACTTTGCCAATTCCACAAGAACTGTCTTAGCGAAAGGCTTCATGAGGGGAAAGCTGTAACTCTGTGAGATATCTTTACAGAACACAAAGAAGTTTCTCAGAAAGCTTCTTACTCTTTTTTATCGGAGCTTATTTCCCTTTGCCCTACAGTCTTCAAAGGGATCCAAAATATCTGTTCTCAGATTCCACAGAAATAAGGCTAGCAAAGAGATACACGAAATACAGATGTAACTCTGTGAGATGAATTAACAGAACACTAAGAAGTTTCTCAGAAAGCTTCTTTCCAGATTTCATCTGAGGATATTTCCTTTTTCACCATAGCCCTCTATGGGCTTCAAAATATCACTTTGCCAATTCCAGAAGAACTATATTAGCAAAAGGCTTCTTGAGGGGAAAGCTGTAACTCTGTGAGATAATTTCACAGAAAACAAAGAAGTTTCTCAGAAAGCTTCTTTCTCTTTGTTATCGGAGGATATTTCCTTTGGCCCTATAGTATTCAAAGGGATCCGAAATATCTTTTCTCAGATTCCACAGAAATAAGGCTAGCAAAGAGATCCACGGAATACAGATGTAACTCTGTGAGTGGAAGTCACACATCACAGAGCAGTTTCTCAGAAAGCATCTTTCCAGATTTCATCTGAGGATATTTCCTTTTTCACCATAGCTCTCTCTGGGCTTCCATATATCAGTTTGCCAATTCCACAAGAACTGTCTTAGCTAAAGGCTTCTTGAAGGGAAAGCTGTAACTCTGTTAGATGATTTCACAGAACACAAAGAAGTTTCTCAGAAAGCTTCTTTCTCTGTGTTATCGGAGGATATTTCCTTTAGCCCTATAGTCTTCAAAGAGATCCGAAATATCTGTTCTCAGATTCTACAGAAATAAGGCTAGCAAAGAGATCCACGAAATACAGATGTAACTCTGTGAGATGAATTAACAGAACACTAAGCAGTTTCTCAGAAATCTTCTTTCCAGATTTCATCGGAGGTAATTTCCTTTTTCACCATAGCCCTCTATGGGCTTCCAAATATCACTTTGCCAATTCCACAAGAACTGTCTTAGCGAAAGGCTTCATGAGGGGAAAGGTGTAACTCTGTGAGATATCTTTACAGAACACAAAGAAGTTTCTCAGAAAGCTTCTTTCTCTTTGTTATCGGAGCATATTTCCTTTGGCCCTATAGTCTTCAAAGGGATCCAAAACATCTGTTCTCAGATTCCACAGAAATAAGGCCAGCAAAGAGATCCACGAAGTACAGATGTTACTCTGTGAGATGAATTAACAGAACACTAAGCAGTTTCTCAGAAAGCTTCTTTCCAGATTTCATCTGAGGATATTTCCTTTTTCACCATAGCGCTCTAGGGGTTCCAAATATCACTTTGCCAATTCCACAAGAACTGTCTTAGCGAAAGGCTTCATGAGGGGAACGCTGTACCTCTGTGAGATAATTTAACAGAACACAAAGAAGTTTCTCAGAAACCTTCTTTCTCTTTGTTATCGGAGCATATTTCCTTTTGCTCTATAGTCTACAAAGGGATCCAAAATATCTGTTCTCAGATTCCACAGAAATAAGGCTAGCAAAGCGATCCACGAAATACAGATGTAACTCTGTGAGATGAATTTACAGAACACTAAGCAGTTTCTCAGAAAGCTTCTTTCCAAATTTCATCTGAGGATATTTCCTTCTTCACCGTAGCCCTCTATGGGCTTCCAAATATCACTTTGCCAAATCCACAAGAACTGTCTTAGCAAAAGGCTTCTTAAGGGGAAAGCTGTAACTCTGTGAGATGATTTCACAGAACACAAAGAAGTTTCTCAGAAAGCTTCTTTCTCTTTGTTATCGGAGGATATTTCCTTTGGCACTGTAGTCTTCAAAGCTATCCGAAATATCTATTCTCAGATTCCACAGAAACAAGGCTAGCAAAGAGATCCACGAAATACAGATGTAACTCTGTGAGTGAAAGTCACACATCACAGAGCAGTTTCTCAGAAAGCATCTTTCCAGATTTCATCTGAGGATACTTCCTTTTTCACCAAGCCCTCTCTGGGCTTCCATATATCAGTTTGCCAATTGCACAAGAACTGTCTTAGCGAAAGGCTTCTTGAGGGGAAAGATGTAACTCTGTGTCGTGATTTCACAGAAAACAAAGAAGTTTCTCAGAGAGCTTCTTTCTCTTCGTTATCGGAGGATATTTCCTTTGGCCCTATAGTCTTCAAAGGGATCCGAAATATCTGTTCTCAGATTCCACAGAAATAAGGCTAGCAAAGAGATCCACGAAATACAGAAGAAGCTCTGTGAGATGAATTAACAGAACACTAAGCAGTTTCTCAGAAACCATCTTTCCAGATTTCATCTGAGGATATTTCGTTTTTCACCGTAGGCCTCTATGGGCTTCCAAATATCACTTTTCCAATTCCACAAGAACTGTCTTAGCGAAAGGCTTCTTGAGGGGAAAGCTGTAACTCTGTGAGATGATTTCACAGAACACAAAGAAGTTTCTCAGAAAGCTTCTTTCTCTGTGTTATCGGAGGATATTTCCTTTTGCCCTATAGTATTCAAAGGGTCCGAAATATCTGTTCGCAGATTCTACAGAAATAAGGGTAGAAGAGGGATCCACACAGTACAGATGTAACTTTCTGAGATGAATTAACAGAACACTAAGCAGTTTCTCAGAAAGCTTCTTTCCAGATTTCATCTCAGGATATTTCCTTTTTCACCATAGCCGTCTATGGGCTTCCAAATATCACTTTGCCAATTCCACAAGAACTGTCTTAGCGAAAGACTTCTTGAGGGGAAAGCTGTAACTCTGTGAGATGATTTCACAGAACACAAAGAAGTTTCTCAGAAAGCTTCTTTCTCTTTGTTATCGGAGGATATTTCCTTTGGCCCTATAGTCTTCAAAGGGATCCGAAATATCTGTTCTCAGATTCCACAGAAATAAGGCTAGCAAAGAGATCCACGAAATACAGATGTAGCTCTGTGAGATGAATTAACAGAACAGTAAGCAGTTTCTCAGAAAGCTTCTTTCCAGATTTCAACTGAGGATATTTCCTTTTTCACCCTAGCCCTCTATGGGCTTCCTAATATCACTTTGCGAATTCCACAAGAACTGTCTTAGCGAAAGGCTTCTTGAGCGGAAAGCTGTAACTCTGTGAGATGATTTCACAGAACACAAAGAAGTTTCTCAGAAAGCTTCTTTCTCTTTGTTATCGGAGGATATTTCCTTTGGCCCTATAGTCTGCAAAGGGAACCGAAACATCTGTTCTCAGACTCCACAGAAATAAAGCTAGCAAAGAGATCCATGAAATACAGATGTAACTCTGTGAGTGGAAGTCACACATCACAGAGCAGTTTCTCAGAAAGCTTCTTTCCAGATTTCATCTGAGGATATTTCCTTTTTCACCATAGCCCTCTATGGGCTTCCAAATATCACTTTGCCAATTCCCCAAGAACTGTCTTAGCGAATGGCTTCTTGAGGGGAATGCTGTAACTCTGTGAGATGATTCCACAGAACACAAAGAAGTTTCTCAGAAAGATTCTTTCTCTTTGTTATCGGAGGATATTTCCTTTTGCCCTATAGTCTTCAAAGGGATCCGAAATAGCTGTTCTCAGATTCCACAGAAATAAGGCTAGCAAATAGATCCACGAAATACAGATGTAACTCTGTGAGATGAATTAACAGAAAACTAAGCAGTTGTTTCTCAAAAATCTTCTCTGCAGATTTTATCTGAGGATATTTCCTTTTTCACCATAAGCTACTATGGGCTTCCAAATATCACTTTGCCAATTCCACAAGAACTGTCTTAGCGAAAGGCTTCCTGAGGGGAAAGCTGTAACTCTGTAAGATGATTTCACAGAACACAAAGAAGTTTCTCAGAAAGCTTCTTTCTCTTTGTTATCGGAGGATATTTCCTTTGGCCCTGTAATCTTCAAAGGGATCCGAAATATCTGTACTCAGATTCCACAGAAATGAGGCTAGCAAAGAGATCCACGAAATACAGATGTAACTCTGTGAGATGAATTAACAGAACACTAAGCAGTTTCTCAGAAAGCTTCTTTCCAGATTTCATCTGAAGATATTTCCTTTTTCACCATAGCCCTCTATGGGCTTCCAAATATCACTTTGCCAATTCCACAAGAACTGTCTTAGCGAAAGGCTTCTTGAGGGGAAAGCTGTAACTCTGTGTGATGATTTCCCAGAACACAAAGAAGTTTCTCAGAAAGCTTCCTTCTCTTTGTTAACGGAGGATATTTCCTTTGGCCCTATAGTCTTCAATGGAATACGAAATATCTGTTCTCAGATTCTACAGAAATAAGGCTAGCAAAGACATCCACGAAATACAGATAAAACTCTGTGAGATGAATTAAGAGAACACTAAGCAGTTTCTCAGAAAGCTTCTTTCCAGATTTCATCTGAGGATATTTCTTTTTTCACCATAGCCCTCTATGGGCTTCGAAATATCATTTTGCCAATTCCACAAGAACTGTCTTAGAGAAAGGCTTCTGGAGGGGAAAGCTGTAACTCTGTGCGATGATTTCACAGAACACAAAGAAGTTTCACAGAAAGCTTCTTTCTCTTTGTTGTCGGAGGATATTTCCTTTGGCCCTATAGTCTCCAAAGCTATCCGAAATATCTATTCTCAGATTCCACAGAAACAAGGCTAGCAAAGAGATCCACGAAATACAGATGTAACTCTGTGAGTGGAAGTCACACATCACAGAGCAGTTTCTCAGAAAGCATCTTTCCAGATTTCATCTGAGGATACTTCCTTTTTCACCAAGCCCTCTCTGGGCTTCCATATATCAGTTTGTCAATTGCACAAGAACTGTCTTAGCGAAAGGCTTCTTGAGGGGAAAGATGTAACTCTGTGTCGTGATTTCACAGAAAACAAAGAAGTTTCTCAGAGAGCTTCTTTCTCTTCGTTATCGGAGGATATTTCCTTTGGCCCTATAGTCTTCAAAGGGATCCGAAATATCTGTTCTCAGATTCCACAGAAATAAGGCTAGCAAAGAGATCCACGAAATACAGAAGAAGCTCTGTGAGATGAATTAACAGAACACTAAGCAGTTTCTCAGAAACCATCTTTCCAGATTTCATCTGAGGATATTTCGTTTTTCACCGTAGGCCTCTATGGGCTTCCAAATATCACTTTTCCAATTCCACAAGAACTGTCTTAGCGAAAGGCTTCTTGAGGGGAAAGCTGTAACTCTGTGAGATGATTTCACAGAACACAAAGAAGTTTCTCAGAAAGCTTCTTTCTCTGTGTTATCGGAGGATATTTCCTTTTGCCCTATAGTATTCAAAGGGTCCGAAATATCTGTTCGCAGATTCTACAGAAATAAGGGGAGAAGAGGGATCCACACAGTACAGATGTAACTTTCTGAGATGAATTAACAGAACACTAAGCAGTTTCTCAGAAAGCTTCTTTCCAGATTTCATCTCAGGATATTTCCTTTTTCACCATAGCCGTCTATGGGCTTCCAAATATCACTTTGCCAATTCCACAAGAACTGTCTTAGCGAAAGACTTCTTGAGGGGAAAGCTGTAACTCTGTGAGATGATTTCACAGAACACAAAGAAGTTTCTCAGAAAGCTTCTTTCTCTTTGTTATCGGAGGATATTTCCTTTGGCCCTATAGTCTTCAAAGGGATCCGAAATATCTGTTCTCAGATTCCACAGAAATAAGGCTAGCAAAGAGATCCACGAAATACAGATGTAGCTCTGTGAGATGAATTAACAGAACAGTAAGCAGTTTCTCAGAAAGCTTCTTTCCAGATTTCAACTGAGGATATTTCCTTTTTCACCCTAGCCCTCTATGGGCTTCCTAATATCACTTTGCGAATTCCACAAGAACTGTCTTAGCGAAAGGCTTCTTGAGCGGAAAGCTGTAACTCTGTGAGATGATTTCACAGAACACAAAGAAGTTTCTCAGAAAGCTTCTTTCTCTTTGTTATCGGAGGATATTTCCTTTGGCCCTATAGTCTGCAAAGGGAACCGAAACATCTGTTCTCAGACTCCACAGAAATAAAGCTAGCAAAGAGATCCATGAAATACAGATGTAACTCTGTGAGTGGAAGTCACACATCACAGAGCAGTTTCTCAGAAAGCTTCTTTCCAGATTTCATCTGAGGATATTTCCTTTTTCACCATAGCCCTCTATGGGCTTCCAAATATCACTTTGCCAATTCCCCAAGAACTGTCTTAGCGAATGGCTTCTTGAGGGGAATGCTGTAACTCTGTGAGATGATTCCACAGAACACAAAGAAGTTTCTCAGAAAGATTCTTTCTCTTTGTTATCGGAGGATATTTCCTTTTGCCCTATAGTCTTCAAAGGGATCCGAAATAGCTGTTCTCAGATTCCACAGAAATAAGGCTAGCAAATAGATCCACGAAATACAGATGTAACTCTGTGAGATGAATTAACAGAAAACTAAGCAGTTGTTTCTCAAAAATCTTCTCTGCAGATTTTATCTGAGGATATTTCCTTTTTCACCATAAGCTACTATGGGCTTCCAAATATCACTTTGCCAATTCCACAAGAACTGTCTTAGCGAAAGGCTTCCTGAGGGGAAAGCTGTAACTCTGTAAGATGATTTCACAGAACACAAAGAAGTTTCTCAGAAAGCTTCTTTCTCTTTGTTATCGGAGGATATTTCCTTTGGCCCTGTAATCTTCAAAGGGATCCGAAATATCTGTACTCAGATTCCACAGAAATGAGGCTAGCAAAGAGATCCACGAAATACAGATGTAACTCTGTGAGATGAATTAACAGAACACTAAGCAGTTTCTCAGAAAGCTTCTTTCCAGATTTCATCTGAAGATATTTCCTTTTTCACCATAGCCCTCTATGGGCTTCCAAATATCACTTTGCCAATTCCACAAGAACTGTCTTAGCGAAAGGCTTCTTGAGGGGAAAGCTGTAACTCTGTGTGATGATTTCCCAGAACACAAAGAAGTTTCTCAGAAAGCTTCCTTCTCTTTGTTAACGGAGGATATTTCCTTTGGCCCTATAGTCTTCAATGGAATACGAAATATCTGTTCTCAGATTCTACAGAAATAAGGCTAGCAAAGACATCCACGAAATACAGATAAAACTCTGTGAGATGAATTAAGAGAACACTAAGCAGTTTCTCAGAAAGCATCTTTCCAGATTTCATCTGAGGATATTTCTTTTTTCACCATAGCCCTCTATGGGCTTCGAAATATCATTTTGCCAATTCCACAAGAACTGTCTTAGAGAAAGGCTTCTGGAGGGGAAAGCTGTAACTCTGTGAGATGACTTCACAGAACACAAAGAAGTTTCACAGAAAGCTTCTTTCTCTTTGTTGTCGGAGGATATTTCCTTTGGCCCTATAGTCTTCAAAGGGATCCGAAATATCTGTTCTCAGATTCCACAAAAATAAGGCTAGCAAAGAGATTCACGAAATACCGTTGTAACTCTGTGAGATGAATTAACAGAATATTAAGCAGTTTCTCAGAAAACTTCTTTCCAGATTTCATCTGATGATATGTCCTTTTTCACCGTAGCCCTCTATGGGCTTCCAAATATCACTTTGCCAATTCCACAAGAACTGTCTTAGCGAAAGGCTTCTTGAGGGGAAAGCTGTAACTCTGTGAGATGATTTCACAGAACACAAAGAAGTTTCAGAGAAAGCTTCCTTCTCTTTGTTATCGGAGGATATTTCCTTTGGCCCTGTAGTCTTCAAAGCGTTCCGAAATATCTGTTCTCAGATTCCATAGAAATAAGGCTAGCAAAGAGATCCACGAAATACAGATGAAACTCTGTGAGTGGAAGTCACACATCATAGAGCTGTTTCTCAGAAAGCTTCTTTCCAGATTTCATCTGAGGATATGTCCTTTTTCACCATAGCCCTCTTTGGGCTTCCAAATATCACTTTCCCAATTCCACAAGAACTGTCTTAGCGAAAGGGTTCTTGAGGGGAAAGCTGTAACTCTGTGAGATGATTTCAAAGAACGCAAATAAGTTTCTCAGAAAGCTTCTTTCTCTTTGTTATCGGAGGATATTTCCTTTGGCCCTATACTCTTCAAAGGGATCCGAAATATCTGTTCTCAGATTCCACAGAAATAAGGCTAGCAAAGAGATCCACAAAATATAGATGTAACTCTGTGAGTGAAGTCACACATCACAGAGCTGTTTCTCAGAAAGCTTCTTTCCAGATTTCATCTGAGGATATTTCCTTTTTTAACATAGCCCTCTATGGGCTTCCAAATATCACTTTTCCAATTCCACAAGAACTGTCTTAGCGAAAGGCTTCTTGAGGGGAAAGCTGTAACTCTGTGAGATGATTCCACAGAACACAAAGAAGTTTCTCAGAAAGCTTCTTTCTCTTTGTTATCGGAGGATATTTCCTTTTGCCCTATAGTCTTCAAATGGATCCGAAATATCTGTTCTCAGATTCCACAGAAATAAGGCTAGCAAAGAGATCCACGAAATACAGATGTATCTCTGTGAGATGAATTAACAGAACACTAAGCAGTTTCTCAGAAATCTTCTTTCCAGATTTCATCTGAGGATATTTCCTTTTTCACAATAGCCCTCTAAGGGCTTCCAAATATCACTTTGATAATTCCACAACAACTGTCTTAGCGAATGGCTTCTTGAGGGGAAAGCTGTAACTCTGTGAGATGATTTCACAGAACACAAAGAAGTTTCCCAGAAAGCTTCTTTCTCTTTGTTATCGGAGGATATTTCCTTTGGCCCTATTGTCTTCAAAGGGATCCGAAATATCTGTTCTCAGATTCCACAGAAATAAGGCTAGCAAAGAGATCCAAGAAATACAGATGTAGCTCCGTGAGATAAATTAAACAGAACACTAAGCAGTTTCTCAGAAAGCTTCTTTCAAGATTTCATCTTAGGATATTTCCATTTTCACCATAGCTCTCTATGGGCTTCCGAATATCACTTTGCCAATTCCACAAGAACTGTTTTAGCGAAAGGCTTCCTTAGGGGAAAGCTGTAACTCTGTGAGATGATTTCACAGAACACAAAGAAGATTCTCAGAAAGCTTCTTCCTCTTTGTTTTCGGAGGATATTTCCTTTGGCCCTATAGTCTTCAAAGGGATCCAAAATATCTGTTCTCAGATTCCACAGAAATAAGTCTAGCAAAGAGATCCACGAAATACAGATGTAACTCTGTGAGATGAATTAACAGAACACTAAGCAGTTTCTCAGAAAGCTTCTTTCCAGATTTCATCTGAGGATATTTCTTTTTTCACCATAGCCCTCTATGCGCTTCCAAATATCACTTTGACAATTCCACAAGAACCGTCTTAGCGAAAGGCTTCTTGAAGGGAAAGCTGTAACTCTGTGAGATGATTTCACAGAACACCAAGAAGTTTCTCAGAAAGTTTCTTTCTCTTTGTTATCGGAGGATATTTCCTTTGGCCCTATAGTCTTCAAAGGGATCCGAAATATCTGTTCTCTGATTCCACAGAAATAAGGCTAGCAAAGAGATCCACAAAATACAGATAAAGCTCTCTGAGATGAATTAACAGAATACTAAGCTGTTTCTCAGAAAGCTTCCTTCCAGATTTCATCTTAGGATATTTCTTTTTTCACCATAGCCCTCTATGGGCTTCCAAATATCACTTTGCCAATTCCACAAGAACTGTCTTAGCGAAAGGCTTCTTGAGGGGAAAGCTGTAACTCTGTACGATGATTTCACAGAACACAAAGAAGTTTCTCAGAAAGCTTCTTTCTCTTTGTTATCACAGGATACTTCCTTTGGCCCTATAATCTTCAAAGGGATCCGAAATATCTGTTCTCAGATTCCACAAAAATAAGGCTAGCAAAGAGATCCACGAAATACAGATGTAGCTCTGTGAGTTGAATTAACAGAACACTAAGCAGTTTCTCAGAAAGCTTCTTTCCAGATTTTTTCTGAGGATATTTCCTTTTTCACCTTAAGCTTCTATGGGCTCCCAAATATCACTTTGCCAATTCCACAAGAACTATCTTAGCGAAAGGCTTCTTGAGGGGAAAGCTGTAACTCTGTACGATGATTTCACAGAACACAAAGAAGTTTCTCAGAAAGCTTCTTTCTCTTTGTTATCATAGGATACTTCCTTTGGCCCTATAATCTTCAAAGGGATCCGAAATATCTGTTCTCAGATTCCACAGAAATAAGGCTAGCAAAGAGATCCACGAAATACAGATGTAGCTCTGTGAGATGAATTAATAGAACACTAAGCAGTTTCGCAGAAATCTTCTTTCCCGATTTCATCTGAGGATTTTTCCTTTTTCACCATAGCTTTCTATGGGCTTCCAAGTATCACTTTGCCATTTCCACAATAACTATCTTAACGAAAGGCTTCTTGAGGGGAAAGCTGCAACTCTGTGAGATGATTTCATAGAACACAAAGAAGTTTCTCAGAAATCTTCTTCCTCTTTGTTTTCGGAGTATATTTCCTTCGGCCCTATAGTCTTCAAAGGGATCCGAAATATCTGTTATCAGATTCCACAGAAATAAGTCTAGCAAAGAGATCCACGAAATACAGATGTAACTCTGTGAGATGAATTAACAGAACACTAAGCAGTTTCTCAGAAAGCTTCTTTCCAGATTTCATCTGAGGATATTTCCTTTTTCACCATAGCCCTCTATGGGCTTCCAAATATCACTTTGCCAATTCCACAAGAACTATCTTAGCGAAAGGCTTCTTGAGGGGAAAGCTGTAACTCTGTGTGATGATTTCCCAGAACACAAAGAAGTTTCTCTGAAAGCTTCCTTCTCTTTGTTAACGGAGGATATTTCCTTTGGCCCTATAGTCTTCAAAGGGATCCGAAATATCTGTTCTCAGATTCTACAGAAATAAGGCTAGCAAAGAGATCCATGAAATACAGATAAAACTCTGTGAGATGAATGAACAGAACACTAAGCTGTTTCTCAGAAAACTTCTTTCCAGATTTCATCTGAGGATATTTCTTTTTCCACCATAGCCCTCTATGGGCTTCCAAGTATCACTTTGCCATTTCCACAATAACTATCTTAACGAAAGGCTTCTTGAGGGGAAAGCTGTAACTATGTGAGATGATTTCATAGAACACAAAGAAATTTCTCAGAAATCTTCTTCCTCTTTGTTTTCGGAGTATATTTCCTTCGGCCCTATAGTCTTCAAAGGGATCCGAAATATCTGTTCTCAGATTCCACAGAAATAAGTCTAGCAAAGAGATCCACGAAATACAGATGTAACTCTGTGAGATGAATTAACAGAACACTAAGCAGTTTCTCAGAAAGCTTCTTTCCAGATTTCATCTGAGGATATTTCCTTTTTCACCATAGCCCTCTATGGGCTTCCAAATATCACTTTGCCAATTCCACAAGAACTATCTTAGCGAAAGGCTTCTTGAGGGGAAAGCTGTAACTCTGTGTGATGATTTCCCAGAACACAAAGAAGTTTCTCTGAAAGCTTCCTTCTCTTTGTTAACGGAGGATATTTCCTTTGGCCCTATAGTCTTCAAAGGGATCCGAAATATCTGTTCTCAGATTCTACAGAAATAAGGCTAGCAAAGAGATCCATGAAATACAGATAAAATTCTGTGAGATGAATGAACAGAACACTAAGCTGTTTCTCAAAAACTTCTTTCCAGATTTCATCTGAGGATATTTCTTTTTCCACCATAGCCCTCTATGGGCTTCCAAATATCATTTTGCCAATTCCACAAGAACTGTCTTACCGAAAGGCTTCTTGAGGGGAATGCTGTAACTCTGTGAGATGACTTCACAGAACACAAAGAAGTTTCACAGAAAGCTTCTTTCTCTTTGTTGTCGGAGGATATTTCCTTTGGCCCTATAGTCTTCAAAGGGATCCGAAATATCTGTTCTCAGATTCCACAGAAATAAGGCTAGCAAAGAGGTTCACGAAATACCGATGTAACTCTGTGAGATGAATTAACAGAATATTAAGCAGTTTCTCAGAAAGCTTCTTTCCAGATTTCATCTGATGATATGTCCTTTTTCACCGTAGCCCTCTATGGGCTTTCAAATATCACTTTGCCAATTCCACAATAACTATCTTAGCGAAAGGCTTCTTGAGGGGAAAGCTGTAACTCTGTGAGATGATTTCACAGAACACAAAGAAGTTTCTCAGAAAGCTTCTTCCTCTTTGTTATCGGAGGATATTTCCCTTGGCCCTGTAGTCTTCAAAGCGTTCCGAAATATCTGTTCTCAGATTCCACAGAAATAAGGCTAGCAAAGAGATCCACAAAATATAGATGTAACACTGTGAGTGAAGTCACACATCACAGAGCTGTTTCTCAGAAAGCTTCTTTCCAGATTTCATCTGAGGATATTTCCTTTTTTAACATAGCCCTCTATGGGCTTCCAAATATCACTTTGCCAATTGAACAAGAACTGTCTTAGCGAAAGGCTTCTTGAGGGGAAATCTGTAACTCTGTGAGATGATTCCATAGAGCATAAAGAAGTTTCTCAGAAAGCTTCTTTCTCTTTGTTATCGGAAGATATTACCTTTTGCCCTATAGTCTTCAAATGGATCCGAAATATCTGTTCTCAGATTCCACAGAAATAAGGCCAGCAAAGAGATCCACGAAATACAGATGTAACTCTGTGAGATGAATTAACAGAACACTAAGCAGTTTCTCCGAAATCTTCTTTCCAGATTTTTTCTGAGGATATTTCCTTTTTCACCTTAAGCTTCTATGGGCTCCCAAATATCACTTTGCCAATTCCACAAGAACTGTCTTAGCGAAAGGCTTCTTGAGGGGAAAGCTGTAACTCTGTACGATGATTTCACAGAACACAAAGAAGTTTCTCAGAAAGCTTCTTTCTCTTTGTTATCGGAGGATATTTCCTTTGGTCCTATAATCTTCAAAGGGATCCGAAATATCTGTTCTCAGATTCCACAGAAATAAGGCTAGCAAAGAGATTCACGAAATACCGATGTAACTCTGTGAGATGAATTAACAGAATATTAAGCAGTTTCTCAGAAAGCTTCTTTCCAGATTTCATCTGATGATATGTCCTTTTTCACCGTAGCCCTCTATGGGCTTCCAAATATCACTTTGCCAATTCCACAATAACTATCTTAGCCAAAGGCTTCTTGAGGGGAAAGCTGTAACTCTGTGAGATAATTTCACAGAACACAAAGAAGTCACACATAAAAGAGCAGTTTCTCAGAAAGCTTCTTTCCAGATTTCATCTGAGGATATTTCCTTTTTCACCATAGCCCTCTATGGGCTTCCAAATATCACTTTGCAAATTCCACAAGAACTGTCTCAGCGAAAGGCTTCTTGAGGGGAAAGCTGTAACTCTGTGAGATGATTTAACAGTACACAAAGAAGTTTCTCAGAAAGCTTCTTTCTCTTTGTTATCGGAGGATATTTCCTTTTGCCCTATAGTCTTCAAAGGGATCCGAAATATCTGTTCTCAGATTCCACAGAAATAAGGCTAGCAAAGAGATCCACGAAATACAGATGTATCTCTGTTAGATGAATTAACTGAACACTAAGCAGTTTGTCAGAAAGTTTCTTTCCAGATTTCATCTGAGGATATTTCCTTTTTCACCATAGCCCTCTATGGGCTTCCAAATATCACTTCGCCAATTCCACAGGAACTGTCTTAGCGAAAGGCTTCTTGAGGGGAAAGCTGTAACTCTGTGAGATGATTTCACCGAACACAAAGAAGTTTCTAAGAAAGCTTCTTTATCTTTGTTATTGGAGGATATTTCCTTTGGCCCTATAGTCTTCAAAGGGATCCGAAATATCTGTTCTCAGATTCCACAGAAATAAGGCTAGCAAAGAGATCCACGAAGTACAGATGTAACACTGTGAGATGAATTAAGAGAACACTAAGCAGTTTCTCAGAAAGCTTCCTTACAGATTTCATCTGAGGATATTTCCTTTTTCACCATAGCCCTCTAGGGGCTTCCAAATATCACTTTGCCAATTCCACAATAACTGTCTTAGCGAAAGGCTTCTTGAGGGGAAAAGCTGTAACTCTGTGAGATGATTTCACAGTACACAAAGAAGCTTCTCAGAAAGCTTTTTTCTCTTTGTTATCGGAAGGATATTTCCTTGGCCCCATCGTCTTCAAAGGGATGCGAAATATCTGTTCTCAGATTCCACAGAAATAAGGCTAGGAAAGAGTTCCACGAAATACAGATGTAACTCTGTGAGTGGAAGTCACACATCACAGAGCAGTTTCTCAGAAAGCTTCTTTCTCTTTGTTATCGGAGGATATTTCCTTTGGCCCTTTAGTTTTCAAAGGGATCCGCAATATCTGTTCTCAGATTCCACAGAAATAAGGCTAGCAAAGAGATTCACGAAATACAGATGTAACTCTGTGAGATGAATTAACAGAACACTAAGCAGTTTCTCAGAAAGCTTCTTTCCAGATTTCATCTGAGGATATTTCCTTTTTCACCATAGCCTTCTATGGGCTTCCAATTATCACTTTGCCAATTCCACAAGAACTGTCTTAGCGAAAGGCTTCTTGAGGGGAAAGCTGTAACTCTTTGAGATGATTTCACAGAACACAAAGAAGTTTCTCAGAAAGCTTCTTTCTCTTTGTTATCGGAGGATATTTCCTTTGGCCCTATAGTCTTCAAAGGGATGCGAAATATCTGTTCTCAGATTCTACAGAAATAAGGCTAGCAAAGAGATGCACGAAATACAGATGTAACTCTGTGAGTGGAAGTCACACATAAAAGAGCAGTTTCTCAGAAAGCTTCTTTCCAGATTTCATCTGAGGATATTTCCTTTTACACCATAGCCCTCTATGGGCTTCCAAATATCACTTTGCCAATTCCACAAGAACTGTCTCAGCGAAAGGCTTCTTGAGGGGAAAGCTGTAACTCTGTGAGATGATTTCACAGAACACAAGGAAGTTTCTCAGAAAGCTTCTTTCTCTTTGTTATCGGAAGGATATTTCCTTTGGCCCTATAGTCTTCAAAGGGATCGGAAATATCTGTTCTCAGATTCCACGGAAATAAGGCTAGCAAAGAGATCCACGAAGCACAGATGTAACTCTGTGAGATGAATTAACAGAACACTAAGCAGTTTCTCAGAAAGCTACTTTCCAGATTTCATCTGAGGATATTTCCTTTTTCACCATAGCCCTCTATGGGCTTCCAAATATCACTTTGCCAATTCCACAAGACCTGTGTTAGCGAAAGGCTTCTTGAGGGGAAAGCTGTAACTCTGTGAGATGATTTCACAGAACACAAGGAAGTTTCTCAGAAAGCTTCTTTCTCTTTGTTATCGGGGGATATTTCCTTTGGCCGTGTAGTCTTCAAAGGGATCCGAAATATCTGTTCTCAGATTCCACAGAAATAAGGCTAGCAAAGAGACCACGAAATACAGATATATCTCTGTGAGATGAATTAACAGAACACTAAGCACTTTCTCAGAATGCTACTTTCCAGATTTCATCTGAGGATATTTCCTTTTTCACCATAGCCCTCTATGGGCTTCCAAATATCACTTTGCCAATTCCACAAGAACTGTTTAAGCGAAAGGCTTCTTGAGGGGAAAGCTGTAACTCTGTGAGATGATTTCACAGAACACAAAGAAGTTTCTCAGAAAGCTTCTTTCTCTTTGTTATCGGAGGATATTTCCTTTGGCCCTATAGTCTTCAAAGGGATCCGAAATATCTGTTCTCAGATTTAACAGAAACAAGGCTAGCAAAGACATACATGAAATACAGATGTAGCTCAGTGAGATGAATTAACAGAACACTAAGCAGTTTCTCAGAAAGCTTCTTTCCAGATTTCATATGAGGATATTTCCTTTTTCACCATAGCCCTCTAAGGGCTTCCAAATATCACTTTGCCAATTCCACAAGAACTATCTTAGCGAAAGGCTTCTTGAGGGGAAAGCTGTAACTCTGTGAGATGATTTCACAGAACACAGAGAAGTTTCTCAGAAAGCTTCTTTCTCTTTGTTATCGGAGGATATTTCCTTTGGCCCTATAGTCTTCAAAGGGATCCGAAATATCTGTTCTCAGATTCCACAGAAATAAGACTAGCAAAGAGATGCACGAAACACAGATGTAACTCTGTGAGATGAATTAACAGAACACTAAGCAGTTTCTCAGAAAGCTTCTTTCCAGATTTCATCTGAGGATATTTCCTTTTTCACCACAGCCCTCTATGGGCTTCCAAATATCACTTTGCCAATTCCACAAGAACTATCTTACCGAAAGGCTTCTTGAGGGGAAAGCTGTAACTCTGGGAGATGATATCACAGAACACAAAGAAGTTTCTCAGAAAGCTTCTTTCTCTTTGTTATCGAAGGATATTTCCTTTGGCCCTATAGTCTTCAAAGGGATCCGAAATATCTGTTCTCAGATTCCACAGAAATAAGGCTAGCAAAGAGATCCACGAAAGGCAGATGTAACTCTGTGAGATGAATTAACAGAACACTAAGCAGTTTCTCAGAAAACTTCTTTCCAGATTTCATCTGAGGATATTTCCTTTTTCACCACAGCCCTCTATGGGCTTCCAATTACCACTTTGACAATTCCACAAGAACTGTCTTAGAGAAAGGCTTCTTGAGCGGAAAGCTGTAACTCTGTGAGATGATTTCACAGAACTCAAAGAAGTTTCTCAGAAAGCTTCTTTCTCTTTGTTATCGGAGGATATGTCCTTTGGCCCTATAGTCTTCACAGGGTTATCCAAAATATCTGTTCTCAGATTCCACAGAAATAAGGCTAGCAAAGAGATCCACGAAATACAGATGTAACTCTGTGAGTGGAAGTCACACATCACAGAGCAGTTTCTCAGAAAGCTTCTTTCCAGATTTCATTTGAGGATATTTCCTTTTTCACCATAGCCCTCTATGGGCTTCCAAATGTCACTTTGCCAATTCCACAAAACTGTCTTAGCGAAAGGCTTCTTGAGGGCAAAGCTGTAACTCTGTGAGATGATTTCAGAGAACACAAAGAAGTTTCTCAGAAATCTTCTTTCTCTTTGTTATTGGAGGATATTTCCTTTGGCCCTATAGTCTTCAAAGAGATCCGAAATATCTGTTCTCTGATTCCACAGAAATAAGGCTAGCAAAGAGATCCACGAAATACAGATGTAACTCTGTTAGATGAATTAACTGAACACTAAGCAGTTTGTCAGAAAGTTTCTTTCCAGATTTCCTCTGAGGATATTTCCTTTTTCACCATAGCCCTCTATGGGCTTCCAAATATCACTTCGCCAATTCCACAGGAACTGTCTTAGCGAAAGGCTTCTTGAGTGGAAAGCTGTAACTCTGTGAGATGATTTCACCGAACACAAAGAAGTTTCTAAGAAAGCTTCTTTCTCTTTGTTATTGGAGGATATTTCCTTTGGCCCTATAGTCTTCAAAGGGATCCGAAATATCTGTTCTCAGATTCCACAGAAATAAGGCTAGCAAAGAGATCCACGAAGTACAGATGTAACACTGTGAGATGAATTAAGAGAACACTAAGCAGTTTCTCAGAAAGCTTCCTTACAGATTTCATCTGAGGATATTTCCTTTTTCACCATAGCCCTCTAGGGGCTTCCAAATATCACTTTGCCAATTCCACAATAACTGTCTTATCGAAAGGCTTCTTGAGGGGAAAGCTGTAACTCTGTGAGATGATTTCACAGTACACAAAGAAGCTTCTCAGAAAGCTTTTTTCTCTTTGTTATCGGAAGGATATTTCCTTGGCCCCATCGTCTTCAAAGGGATGCGAAATATCTGTTCTCAGATTCCACAGAAATAAGGCTAGGAAAGAGTTCCACGAAATACAGATGTAACTCTGTGAGTGGAAGTCACACATCACAGAGCAGTTTCTCAGAAAGCTTCTTTCTCTTTGTTATCGGAGGATATTTCCTTTGGCCCTATAGTTTTCAAAGGGATCCGCAATATCTGTTCTCAGATTCCACAGAAATAAGGCTAGCAAAGAGATCCAAGAAATACAGATGTAACTCTATGAGATGAATTAACAGAACACTAAGCAGTTTCTCAGAAAGCTTCTTTCCAGATTTCATCTGAGGATATTTCCTTTTTCACCATAGCCCTCTATGGGCTTCCAATTATCACTTTGACAATTCCACAAGAACTGTCTTAGCGAAAGGCTTCTTGAGGGGAAAGCTGTAACTCTTTGAGATGATTTCACAGAACACAAAGAAGTTTCTCAGAAAGCTTCTTTCTCTTTGTTATCGGAGGATATTTCCTTTGGCCCTATAGTCTTCCAAGGGATCCGAAATATCTGTTCTCAGATTCCACAGAAATAATGCTAGCAAAGAGATCCACGAAATACAGATGTAACTCTGTGAGATGAATTAACAGAACACAAAGCAGTTTCTCAGAAAGCTTCTTTCCAGATTTCATCTGAGGATGTTTACTTTTTCACCATAGCCCTCTATGGGCTTCCAAATATCACCTTGCCAATTCCACAAAAGCTGTCTTAGCGAAAGGCTTCTTGAGGGGAAAGCTGTAACTCTGTGAGATGATTTCACAGAACACAAGGAAGTTTCTCAGAAAGCTTCTTTCTCTTTGTTATCGGAGGATATTTTCTTTGGCCCTATAGTCTTCAAAGGGATGCGAAACATCTGTTCTCAGATTCTACAGAAATAAGGCCAGGAAAGAGATCCACGAAATACAGATGTAACTCTGTGAGAGAAAGTCACACATCACAGAGCAGTTTCTCAGAAAGCCTCTTTACAGATTTCATCTGAGGATATTTCCTTTTTCACCATAGCCCTCTATGGGCTTCCAAATATCACTTTGCCAATTCCACAAGAACTGTTTAAGCGAAAGGCTTCTTGAGGGGAAAGCTGTAACTATGTGAGATGATTTCACAGAACACAAAGAAGTTTCTCAGAAAGCTTCTTTCTCTTTGTTATCGGAGGATCTTTCCTTTGGCCCTGTAGTCTTCAAAGGGATCCGAAATATCTGTTCTCACATTTAACAGAAACAAGGCTAGCCAAGACATCCATGAAATACAGATGTAGCTCAGTGAGATGAATTAACTGAACACTAAGCAGTTTGTCAGAAAGTTTCTTTCCAGATTTCCTCTGAGGATATTTCCTTTTTCACCATAGCCCTCTATGGGCTTCCAAATATCACTTCGCCAATTCCACAGGAACTGTCTTAGCGAAAGGCTTCTTGAGTGGAAAGCTGTAACACTGTGAGATGATTTCACCGAACACAAAGAAGTTTCTAAGAAAGCTTCTTTCTCTTTGTTATTGGAGGATATTTCCTTTGGCCCTATAGTCTTCAAAGGGATCCGAAATATCTGTTCTCAGATTCCACAGAAATAAGGCTAGCAAAGAGATCCACGAAGTACAGATGTAACACTGTGAGATGAATTAAGAGAACACTAAGCAGTTTCTCAGAAAGCTTCCTTACAGATTTCATCTGAGGATATTTCCTTTTTCACCATAGCCCTCTAGGGGCTTCCAAATATCACTTTGCCAATTCCACAATAACTGTCTTAGCGAAAGGCTTCTTGAGGGGAAAGCTGTAACTCTGTGAGATGATTTCACAGTACACAAAGAAGCTTCTCAGAAAGCTTTTTTCTCTTTGTTATCGGAAGGATATTTCCTTGGCCCCATCGTCTTCAAAGGGATGCGAAATATCTGTTCTCAGATTCCACAGAAATAAGGCTAGGAAAGAGTTCCACGAAATACAGATGTAACTCTGTGAGTGGAAGTCACACATCACAGAGCAGTTTCTCAGAAAGCTTCTTTCTCTTTGTTATCGGAGGATATTTCCTTTGGCCCTATAGTTTTCAAAGGGGTCCGCAATATCTGTTCTCAGATTCCACAGAAATAAGGCTAGCAAAGAGATCCAAGAAATACAGATGTAACTCTGTGAGATGAATTAACAGAACACTAAGCAGTTTCTCAGAAAGCTTCTTTCCAGATTTCATCTGAGGATATTTCCTTTTTCACCATAGCCCTCTATGGGCTTCCAATTATCACTTTGA
Organism: Macaca nemestrina; assembly: GCF_043159975.1. Taxonomy (NCBI): domain Eukaryota; kingdom Metazoa; phylum Chordata; class Mammalia; order Primates; family Cercopithecidae; genus Macaca; species Macaca nemestrina. The sequence continues at coordinate 35,140,780 of NC_092142.1, read as the reverse complement.
CAATTCCACAAGAACTGTCTTAGCGAAAGACTTCTTGAGGGGAAAGCTGTAACTCTTTGAGATGATTTCACAGAACACAAAGAAGTTTCTCAGAAAGCTTCTTTCTCTTTGTTATCGGAGGATATTTCCTTTGGCCCTATAGTCTTCCAAGGGATCCGAAATATCTGTTCTCAGATTCCACAGAAATAATGCTAGCAAAGAGATCCACGAAATACAGATGTAACTCTGTGAGATGAATTAACAGAACACAAAGCAGTTTCTCAGAAAGCTTCTTTCCAGATTTCATCTGAGGATGTTTACTTTTTCACCATAGCCCTCTATGGGCTTCCAAATATCACCTTGCCAATTCCACAAAAGCTGTCTTAGCGAAAGGCTTCTTGAGGGGAAAGCTGTAACTCTGTGAGATGATTTCACAGAACACAAGGAAGTTTCTCAGAAAGCTTCTTTCTCTTTGTTATCGGAGGATATTTTCTTTGGCCCTATAGTCTTCAAAGGGATGCGAAACATCTGTTCTCAGATTCTACAGAAATAAGGCCAGCAAAGAGATCCACGAAATACAGATGTAACTCGGTGAGAGGAAGTCACACATCACAGAGCAGTTTCTCAGAAAGCCTCTTTACAGATTTCATCTGAGGATATTTCCTTTTTCACCATAGCCCTCTATGGGCTTCCAAATATCACTTTGCCAATTCCACAAGAACTGTTTAAGCGAAAGGCTTCTTGAGGGGAAAGCTGTAACTATGTGAGATGATTTCACAGAACACAAAGAAGTTTCTCAGAAAGCTTCTTTCTCTTTGTTATCGGAGGATCTTTCCTTTGGCCCTGTAGTCTTCAAAGGGATCCGAAATATCTGTTCTCACATTTAACAGAAACAAGGCTAGCCAAGACATCCATGAAATACAGATGTAGCTCAGTGAGATGAATTAACAGAACACTAAGCAGTTTCTCAGAAAGCTTCTTTCCAGATTTCATATGAGGCTATTTCCTTTTTCACCATAGCCCTCTAAGGGCTTCCAAATATCACTTTGCCAATTCCACAAGAACTATCTTAGCGAAAGGCTTCTTGAGCGGAAAGCTGTAACTCTGTGAGATGATTTCACAGAACACAGAGAAGTTTCTCAGAAAGCTTCTTTCTCTTTGTTATCGGAGGATAATTCCTTTGGCCCTATAGTCTTCAAAGGGATCCGAAATATCTGTTCTCAGATTCCACAGAAATCAGTCTAGCAAAGAGATCCACGAAATACAGATGTAACTCTGTGAGATGAATTAACAGAACACTAAGCAGTTTCTCAGAAAGCTTCTTTCCAGATTTCATCTGAGGATATTTCCTTTTTCACCATAGCCCTCTATGGGCTTCCAAATATCACTTTGCCAATTCCACAGGAACTGTCTTTGCCAAAGGCTTCTTGAGGGGAAAGCTGTAACTCTGTGAGATGATTTCACAGAACACAAAGAAGTTTCTCAGAAAGCTTCTTTCTCTTTGTTATCGGAGGATATTTCCTTTGGCCCTATAGTCTTCAAAGGGATCCGAAATATCTGTTCTCAGATTCCACAGAAATAAGGCTAGCAAAGAGATCCACGAAGTAGAGATGTAACACTGTGAGATGAATTAAGAGAACACTAAGCAGTTTCTCAGAAAGCTTCCATACAGATTTCATCTGAGAATATTTCCTTTTTCAACATAGCCCTCTAGGGGCTTCCAAATATCACTTTGCCAATTCCACAAGAGCTGTCTTAGCGAAAGGCTTCTTGAGGGGAAAGTTGTAACTCTGTGAGATGATTTCACAGAACACAAAGAAGTTTCTCAGAAAGCTTTTTTCTCTTTGTTATCGGAGGATATTTCCTTTGGCCCTATCGTCTTCAAAGGGATCCGAAATATCTGTTCTCAGATTCCACAGAAATAAGGCTAGCAAAGAGTTCCACGAAATACAGATGTAACTCTGTGAGTGGAAGTCACACATCACAGAGCAGTTTCTCAGAAAGCTTCTTTCTCTTTGTTATCGGAGGATATTTCCTTTGGCCCTATAGTTTTCAAAGGGATCCGAAATATCTGTTCTCAGATTCCACAGAAATAAGGCTAGCAAAGAGATCCACGAAATACAGATGTAGCTCTGTGAGATGAATTAACAGAACACTAAGCAGTTTCTCAGAAAGCTTCTTTCCAGATTTCATCTGAGGATATTTCCTTTTTCACCATAGCCCTCTATGGGCTTCCAAATGTCACTTTGCCAATTCCACAAAACTGTCTTAGCGAAACGCTTCTTGAGGGCAAAGCTGTAACTCTGTGAGATGATTTCAGAGAACAAAAAGAAGTTTCTCAGAAATCTTCTTTCTCTTTGTTATTGGAGGATATTTCCTTTGGCCCTATAGTCTTCAAAGAGATCCGAAATATCTGTTCTCAGATTCCATTGAAATAAGGCTAGCAAAGAGATTCACGAAATACAGATGTAACTCTGTGAGTGGAAGTCACACATAAAAGAGCAGTTTCTCAGAAAGCTTCTTTCCAGATTTCATCTGAGGATATTTCCTTTTTCACCATAGCCCTCTATGGGCTTCCAAATATCACTTTGCCAATTCCACAAGAACTGTCTCAGCGAAAGGCTTCTTGAGGGGAAAGCTGTAACTCTGTGAGATGATTTCACAGTACACAAAGAAGTTTCTCAAAAAGCTTCTTTCTCTTTGTTATCGGAGGATATTTCCTTTTGCCCTATAGTCTTCAAAGGGATCCGAAATATCTGTTCTCAGATTCCACAGAAATAAGGCCAGCAAAGAGATCCACGAAATACAGATGTAACTCTGTTAGATGAATTAACTGAACACTAAGCAGTTTGTCAGAAAGTTTCTTTCCAGATTTCATCTGACGATATTTCCTTTTTCACCATAGCCCTCTATGGGCTTCCAAATAACACTTCGCCAATTCCACAGGAACTGTCTTAGCGAAAGGCTTCTTGAGGGGAAAGCTGTAACTCTGTGAGATGATTTCACCGAACACAAAGAAGTTTCTCAGAAAGCTTCTTTCTCTTTGTTATTGGAGGATATTTCCTTTGGCCCTATAGTCTTCAAAGGGATCCGAAATATCTGTTCTCAGATTCCACAGAAATAAGGCTAGCAAAGAGATCCACGAAGTACAGATGTAACACTGTGAGATGAATTGAGAGAACACTAAGCAGTTTCTCAGAAAGCTTCCTTACAGATTTCATCTGAGGATATTTCCTTTTTCACCATAGCCCTCTAGGGGTTTCCAAATATCACTTTGCCAATTCCACAATAACTGCCTTAGCGAAAGGCTTCTTGAGGGGAAAGCTGTAACTCTGTGAGATGATTTGACAGAACACAAAGAAGTTTCTCAGAAAGCTTTTTTCTCTTTGTTATCGGAAGGATATTCCCTTTGGCCCTATCGTCTTCAAAGGGATCCGAAATATCTGTTCTCAGATTCCACAGAAATAAGGCTAGGAAAGAGTTCCACGAAATACAGATGTAACTCTGTGAGTGGAAGTCACACATCACAGAGCAGTTTCTCCGAAAGCTTCTTTCTCTTTGTTATCGGAGGATTTTTCCTTTGGCCCTATAGTTTTCAAAGGGATCCGCAATATCTGTTCTCAGATTCCACAGAAATAAGGCTAGCAAAGAGATCCACGAAATACAGATGTAACTCTGTGAGATGAATTAACAGAACACTAAGCAGTTTCTCAGAAAGCTTCTTTCCAGATTTCATCTGAGGATATTTCCTTTTTCACCATAGCCCTCTATGGGCTTCGAAATATCACCTTGCCAATTCCACAAAAACTGTCTTAGCGAAAGGCTTCTTGAGGGGAAAGCTGTAACTCTGTGAGATGATTTCACAGAACACAAAGAAGTTTCTCAGAAAGCTTCTTTCTCTTTGTTATCGGAGGATATTTCCTTTGGCCCTATAGTCTTCAAAGGGATCCGAAATATCTGTTCTCAGATTCCACAGAAATAAGTCTAGCAAAGAGATCCACGAAATACAGATGTAGCTCTGTGAGGTGAATTAACAGAACACTAAGCAGTTTCTCAGAAAGCTTCTTTCCAGATTTCATCTGAGGATATTTCCTTTTTCACCATAGCCCTCTATGGGCTTCCAAATGTCACTTTGCCAATTCCACAAAACTGTCTTAGCGAAAGGCTTCTTGAGGGCAAAGCTGTAACTCTGTGAGATGATTTCACAGAACACAAAGAAGTTTCTCAGAAATCTTCTTTCTCTTTGTTATTGGAGGATATTTCCTTGGGCCCTATAGTCTTCAAAGAGATCCGAAATATCTGTTCTCAGATTCCACAGAAATAAGGCTAGCAAAGAGATCCACGAAATACAGATGTAACTCTGTGAGTGGAAGTCACACATAAAAGAGCAGTTTCTCAGAAAGCTTCTTTCCAGATTTCATCTGAGGATATTTCCTTTTCCACCATAGCCCTCTATGGGCTTCCAAATATCACTTTGCAAATTCCACAAGAACTGTCTCAGCGAAAGGCTTCTTGAGGGGAAAGCTGTAACTCTGTGAGATGATTTAACAGTACACAAAGAAGTTTCTCAGAAAGCTTCTTTCTCTTTGTTATCGGAGGATATTTCCTTTTGCCCTATAGTCTTCAAAGGGATCCGAAATATCTGTTCTCAGATTCCACAGAAATAAGGCTAGCAAAGAGATCCACGAAATACAGATGTAACTCTGTTAGATGAATTAACTGAACACTAAGCAGTTTGTCAGAAAGTTTCTTTCCAGATTTCATCTGAGGATATTTCCTTTTTCACCATAGCCCTCTATGGGCTTCCAAATATCACTTCGCCAATTCCACAGGAACTGTCTTAGCGAAAGGCTTTTTGATGGGAAAGCTGTAACTCTGTGAGATGATTTCACAGAACACAAAGACGTTTCTCAGAAAGCTTCTTTCTCTTTGTTATCGGAGGATATTTCCTTTGGCCCTATAGTCTTCAAAGGGATCCGAAATATCTGTTCTCAGATTCCAAAGAAATAAGGCTAGCAAAGAGATCCACGAAATACAGATGTAACTCTGTGAGTGGAAGACACACATCACAGAGCATTTTTTCAGAAAGTTTCTTTCCAGATTTCATGTGAAGATATTTCCTTTTTCACTCTAGCCCTCTAAGGGATTCCAAATATCACTTTGCCAATTCCACAACAACTGTCTTAGCGAAAGGCTTCTTGAGGGGTAAGCTGTAACTCTGTGAGATGATTTCACAGAACACAAAGAAGTTTCTCAGAAAGCTTCTTTCTCTTTGTTATCGGAGGATATTTCCTTTGGCCCTATTGTCTTCTAAGGGATCCGAAATATCTGTTCTATGATCCAACAGAAATAAGGCTAGCAAAGAGATCCACGAAATACAGATGTAACTCTGTGAGATGAATTAACAGAACACTAAGCAGTTTCTCAGAAAGCTTCTTTCCAGATTTCATCTGAGGATATTTCCTTTTTCACCATAGCCCTCTAAGGGCTTCCAAATATCACTTTGCCAATTCCACAAGAACTGTCTTAGCGAAAAGTTTCCTGAGGGGAAAGCTGTAACTCTATGAGATGATTTCACAGAACACAAAGAAGTTTCTCTGAAAGCTTCTTTGTCTTTGTTATCGGAGGATACTTCCTTTGGCCCTATAGTCTTCAAAGGGATCCGAAATATCTGTTCTCAGATTCCACGGAAATAATGCTAGCAAAGAGATCCACGAAACACAGATGTAAATCTGTGAGATGAATTAAAAGAACACTAAGCAGTTTCTCAGAAAGCTTCTTTCCAGTTTTCATCTGAGGATATTTCCTTTTTCACTAAAGCCCTATATGGTCTTCCAAATATCACTTTGCCAATTCCACAAAAACTGTCTTAGCAAAAGGCTTCTTGAGGGGAAAGCTGTAACGCTGTGAGATGATTTCACAGAACACAAAGAATTTCTCAGAAAGCTTCTTTCTCTTTGTTATCGGAGGATATTTCCTTTGGCCCTATAGTCTTCAAAGGGATCCGAAATATCTGTTCTCAGATTCCACAGAAATAAGGCTAGCAAAGAGATCCACGAAGTACAGATGTAACACTGTGAGATGAATTAAGAGAACACTAAGCAGTTTCTCAGAAAGCTTCCTTACAGATTTCATCTGAGGATATTTCCTTTTTCACCATAGCCCTCTATGGGCTTCCAAATGTCACTTTGCCAATTCCACAAAACTGTCTTAGTGAAAGGCTTCTTGAGGGCAAAGCTGTAACTCTGTGAGATGATTTCAGAGAACACAAAAGTTTCTCAGAAATCTTCTTTGTCTTTGTTATTGGAGGATATTTCCTTTGGCCCTATAGTCTTCAAAGAGATCCGAAATATCTGTTCTCAGATTCCACAGAAATAAGGCTAGCAAAGAGATCCACGAAATACAGATGTAACTCTGTGAGTGGAAGTCACACATAAAAGAGCAGTTTCTCAGAAAGCTTCTTTCCAGATTTCATCTGAGGATATTTCCTTTTTCACCATAGCCCTCTATGGGCTTCCAAATATCACTTTGCAAATTCCACAAGAACTGTCTCAGCGAAAGGCTTCTTGAGGGGAAAGCTGTAACTCTGTGAGATGATTTAACAGTACACAAAGAAGTTTCTCAGAAAGCTTCTTTCTCTTTGTTATCGGAGGATATTTCCTTTTGCCCTATAGTCTTCAAAGGGATACGAAATATCTGTTCTCAGATTCCACAGAAATAAGGCTAGCAAAGAGATCCACGAAATACAGATGTAACTCTGTTAGATGAATTAACTGAACACTAAGCAGTTTGTCAGAAAGTTTCTTTCCAGATTTCATCTGAGGATATTTCCTTTTTCACCATAGCCCTCTATGGGCTTCCAAATATCACTTCGCCAATTCCACAGGAACCGTCTTAGCGAAAGGCTTCTTGAGGGGAAAGCTGTAACTCTGTGAGATGATTTCACCGAACACAAAGAAGTTTCTCAGAAAGCTTCTTTCTCTTTGTTATTGGAGGATATTTCCTTTGGCCCTATAGTCTTCAAAGGGATCCGAAATATCTGTTCTCAGATTCCACAGAAATAAGGCTAGCAAAGAGATCCACGAAGTACAGATGTAACACTGTGAGATGAATTAAGAGAACACTAAGCAGTTTCTCAGAAAGCTTCCTTACAGATTTCATCTGAGGATATTTCCTTTTTCACCATAGCCCTCTAGGGGCTTCCAAATATCACTTTGCCAATTCCACAATAACTGTCTTAGCGATAGGCTTCTTGAGGGGAAAGCTGTAACTCTGTGAGATGATTTCACAGAACACAAAGAAGTTTCTCAGAAAGCTTTTTTCTCTTTGTTATCGGAAGGATATTTCCTTGGCCCTATCGTCTTCAAAGGGATCCAAAATATCTGTTCTCAGATTCCACAGAAATAAGTCTAGCAAAGAGTTCCACGAAATACAGATGTAACTCTGTGAGTGGAAGTCACACATCACAGAGCAGTTTCTCAGAAAGCTTCTTTCTCTTTGTTATCGGAGGATATTTCCTTTGGCCCTATAGTCTTCCAAGGGATCCGAAATATCTGTTCTCAGATACCACAGAAATAAGGCTAGCAAGGAGATCCACGAAATACAGATGTAACTCTGTGAGATGAATTAACAGAACACAAAGCAGTTTCTCAGAAAGCTTCTTTCCAGATTTCATCTGAGGATGTTTCCTTTTTCACCATAGCGCTCTATGGGCTTCCAAATATCAACTTGCCAATTCCACAAAAACTGTCTTAGCGAAAGGCTTCTTGAGGGGAAAGCTGTAACTCTGTGAGATGATTTCACAGAACACAAAGAAGTTTCTCAGAAAGCTTCTTTCTCTTTGTTATCGGAGGATATTTTCTTTGGCCCTATAGTCCTCAAAGGGATCCGAAATATCTGTTCTCAGATTCTACAGAAATAAGGCCAGCAAAGAGATCCACGAAATACAGATGTAACTCTGTGAGTGGAAGTCACACATCACAGAGCAGTTTCTCAGAAAGCTTCTTTCTCTTTGTTATCGGAGGATATTCTTTGGCCCTATAGTTTTCAAAGGGATCCGCAATATCTGTTCTCAGATTCCACAGAAATAAGGCTAACAAAGAGATCCACGAAATACAGATGTAACTCTTTGAGATGAATTAACAGAACGCTAAGCAGTTTCTCAGAAAGCTTCTTTCTAGATTTCATCTGAGGATATTTCCTTTTTCACCATAGCCCTCTAAGTGCTTCCAATTATCACTTTGACAATTTCACAAGAACTGTCTTAGCGAAAGGCTTCTTGAGGGGAAAGCTGTAACTCTGTGAGATGATTTCACAGAACACAAAGAAGTTTCTCAGAAAGCTTCTTTCTCTTTGTTATCGGAGGATATTTCCTTTGGCCCTATAGTCTTCAAAGGGATCCGAAATATCTGTTCTCAGATTCCTCAGAAATAAGGCTAGCAAAAAGATCCACGAAGACAGAAGTAACTCTGTGAGATGAATTAAATGAACACTAAGCAGTTTGTCAGAAAGTTTCTTTCCAGATTTCATCTGAGGATAATTCCTTTTTCACCATAGCCCTCTATGGGCTTCCAAATATCACTTTGCCAATTCTACAAGAACTATCTTAGCGAAAGGGTTCTTGAGGGGAAAGCTGTAACTCTGTGAGATGATTTCACAGAACACAAAGAAGTTTCTCAGAAAGCTTCTTTCTCTTTGTTATCGGAGGATATTTCCTTGGGCCCTATTGTCTTCAAAGGGATCCGAAATATCTGTTCTCAGATTCCACAGAAATAAGGCTCGCAAAGAGATCCACGAAATACAGATGTAACTCTGTGAGTGGAAGTCACACATCACAGAGCAGTTTCTCAGAAATCCTCTTTAGAGATTTCATCTGAGGATATTTCCTTTTTCACCATAGCCCTCTATGGGCTTCCAAATATCACTTTGCCAATTCCACAAGAACTGTTAGCGAAAGGCTTCTTGAGGGGAAAGCTGTAACTCTGTGAGATGATTTCACAGAACACAAAGAAGTTTCTCAGAAAGCTTCTTTCTCTTTGTTATCAGAGGATATTTCCTTTGGCCCTATAGTCTTCAAAGGGATCAGAATTATCTGTCCTCAGATTCCACAGAAATAAGGCTAGCAAAGAGATCCACGAAGCACAGATGTAACTCTGGGAGATGAATTAACAGAACACTAAGCAGTTTCTCAGAAATCTACTTTCCAGATTTCATCTGAGGATATTTCCTTTTTCACCATAGCCCTCTATGGGCTTCCAAATATCACTTTGCCAATTCCACAAGAACTGTTTAAGCGAAAGGCTTCTTGAGGGGAAAGCTGTAACTCTGTGAGATGATTTCACAGAACACAAAGAAGTTTCTCAGAAAGCTTCTTTCTCTTTGTTATCGGAGGATATTTCCTTTGGCCCTATAGTCTTCAAAGGGATCCGAAATATCTGTTCTCAGATTTAACAGAAACAAGGCTAGCAAAGACATCCATGAAATACAGATGTAGCTCAGTGAGATGAATTAACAGAACACTAAGCAGTTTCTTAGAAAGCTTCTTTCCAGATTTCATATGAGGATATTTCCTTTTTCACCATAGCCCTCTAAGGGCTTCCAAATATCACTTTGCCAATTCCACAAGAACTATATTAGCGAAAGGCTTCTTGAGGGGAAAGCTGTAACTCTGTGAGATGATTTCACAGAACACAGAGAAGTTTCTCAGAAAGCTTCTTTCTCTTTGTTATCGGACGATATTTCCTTTGGCCCTATAGTCTTCAAAGGGATCCGAAATATCTGTTCTCAGATTCCAAAGAAATAAGTCTAGCAAAGAGATCCACGAAATACAGATGTAACTCTGTGAGATGAATTAACAGAACACTAAGCAGTTTCTCAGAAAGCTTCTTTCCAGATTTCATCTGAGGATATTTCCTTTTTCACCATAGCCCTCTATGGGATTCCAAATATCACTTTGCCATTTCCACAAGAAATGTCTTAGCTAAAGGCTTCTTGAGGGGAAAGCTGTAACTCTGTGAGCTGATATCACAGAACATAAAGAAGTATCAGAGAAAGCTTCTTTCTCTTTGTTTTCGAAGGATATTTCCTTTGGCCCTGTAGTCTTCAAAGCGTTTCGAAATATCTGTTCTCAGATTCCACAGAAATAAGGCTAGCAAAGAGATCCACGAAATACAGATGTAACACTGTAAGGTGAATTAAGAGAACACTAATCAGTTTCTCAGAAAACTTCTTTCCAGATTTCATCAGAGGATATTTCCTTTTTCACCAAAGCCCTCTATGGGCTTCCAAATATCAATTTGCCAATTCCACAAGAACTGTTTTAGCGAAAGACTTTTTGAGGGGAAAGCTGTCACTCGGTGAGATGATTTCACAGAACACAAAGAAGTTTCTCAGAAAGATTCTTTCTCTTTGTTATCGGAGGATATTTCCTTTTGCCCTATAGTCTTCAAAGGGATCCGAAATATCTGTTCTCAGATTCCACAGAAATAAGGCTAGCAAAGAGATCCACGAAATACAGATGTAACTCTGTGAGATGAATTAACAGAACACTAAGCAGTTTCTCAGAAAGCTTCTTTCCAGATTTCATCTGAGGATATTTCCTTTTTCACCAGAGCCCTCTATGGGCTTCCAAATGTCACTTTGCCAATTCCACAAGAACTATCTTAGCGAAAGGCTTCTTGAGGGGAAAGCTGTAACTCTGTGAGATGATTTCACAGAACACAAGGAAGTTTCTCAGAAAGCTTCTTTCTCTTTGTTATCGGAGCATATTTCCTTTGTCCCTATAGTCTTCAAAGGGATGCGAAATATCTGTTCTCAGATTCCACAGAAATAAGGCTAGCAAAGAGATCCACGAAATACAGATGTAACTCTTTGAGGGGAAGTCACACATCATAGAGCAGTTTCTCAGAAAGCTTCTTTCCAGATTTCATCTGAGGATATTTCCTTTTTCACCAGAGCCCTCTAAGGGCTCCCCAATATCACTGTGCCAATTCCACAAGAACTGTCTCAGCGAAAAGCTTCTTGAGGGGAAAGCTGTAACTCTGTGAGATGATTTCACAGAACACAAAGAAGTTTCTCAGAAAGCTTTTTTCTCTTTGTTATCGGAGGATATTTCCTTTGGCCCTATAGTCTTCAAAGGGATCCGAAATATCTGTTCTCAGATTCCACAGAAATAAGGCTAGCAAAGAGATCCAAGAAATACAGATGTAACTCTGTGAGATGAATAAACACAACACAAAGCAGTTTCTCAGAAAGGTTCTTTCCAGATTTCATCTGAGGATATTTCCTTTTTCACCATAGCCCTCTATGGGCTTCCAAATATCACTTGGCCAATTCCACAAGAACTGTCTTATCGAAAGGCTTCTTGAGGGGAAAGCTGTAACTCTGTGAGATGATTTCACAGAACACAAAGGAATTTCTCAGAAAGCTTCTTTCTCTTTGTTATCGGAGGATATTTCCTTTGGCCCTATAGTCTTCAGAGGGATCCAAAATATCTGTTCTCACATTCCACAGAAATAAGGCTAGCAAAGAGATCCACGAAATACACATGAAACTCTGTGAGTGGAAGTCACACATCAAAGAGCAGTTTCTCAGAAAGCTTCTTTAGAGATTTCATCTGAGGATATTTCCTTTTTCATCATAGCCTCTATGGGCTTCCAAATATCACTTTGCCAATTCCACAAGAACTGTCTTAGCGACAGGCTTCTTGAGGGGAAAGCTGTAACTCTGTGAGATGATTTCACAGAACACAAAGAAGTTTCTCAGAAAGCTTCTTTCTCTTTGTTATCATAGGATACTTCCTTTGGCCCTATAATCTTCAAAGGGATCCGAAATATCTGTTCTCAGATTCCACAGAAATAAGGCTAGCAAAGAGATCCACGAAATACAGATGTAGCTCTGTGAGTTGAATTAATAGAACACTAAGCAGTTTCGCAGAAATCTTCTTTCCCGATTTCATCTGAGGATTTTTCCTTTTTCACCATAGCTTTCTATGGGCTTCCAAGTATCACTTTGCCATTTCCACAATAACTATCTTAACGAAAGGCTTCTTGAGGGGAAAGCTGTAACTCTGTGAGATGATTTCATAGAACACAAAGAAGTTTCTCAGAAATCTTCTTCCTCTTTGTTTTCGGAGTATATTTCCTTCGGCCCTATAGTCTTCAAAGGGATCCGAAATATCTGTTCTCAGATTCCACAGAAATAAGTCTAGCAAAGAGATCCACGAAATACAGATGTAACTCTGTGAGATGAATTAACAGAACACTAAGCAGTTTCTCAGAAAGCTTCTTTCCAGATTTCATCTGAGGATATTTCCTTTTTCACCGTAGCCCTCTATGGGCTTCCAAATATCACTTTGCCAATTCCACAAGAACTATCTTAGCGAAAGGCTTCTTGAGGGGAAAGCTGTAACTCTGTGTGATGATTTCCCAGAACACAAAGAAGTTTCTCTGAAAGCTTCCTTCTCTTTGTTAACGGAGGATATTTCCTTTGGCCCTATAGTCTTCAAAGGGATCCGAAATATCTGTTCTCATATTCTACAGAAATAAGGCTAGCATAGAGATCCATGAAATACAGATAAAACTCTGTGAGATGAATGAACAGAACACTAAGCTGTTTCTCAGAAAACTTCTTTCCAGATTTCATCTGAGGATATTTCTTTTTCCACCATAGCCCTCTATGGGCTTCCAAATATCATTTTGCCAATTCCACAAGAACTGTCTTACCGAAAGGCTTCTTGAGGGGAATGCTGTAACTCTGTGAGATGACTTCACAGAACACAAAGAAGTTTCACAGAAAGCTTCTTTCTCTTTGTTGTCGGAGGATATTTCCTTTGGCCCTATAGTCTTCAAAGGGATCCGAAATATCTGTTCTCAGATTCCACAGAAATAAGGCTAGCAAAGAGATTCACGAAATACCGATGTAACTCTGAGAGATGAATTAACAGAATATTAAGCAGTTTCTCAGAAAGCTTCTTTCCAGATTTCATCTGATGATATGTCCTTTTTCACCGTAGCCCTCTATGGGCTTTCAAATATCACTTTGCCAATTCCACAATAACTATCTTAGCGAAAGGCTTCTTGAGGGGAAAGCTGTAACTCTGTGAGATGATTTCACAGAACACAAAGAAGTTTCTCAGAAAGCTTCTTCCTCTTTGTTATCGGAGGATATTTCCCTTGGCCCTGTAGTCTTCAAAGCGTTCCGAAATATCTGGTCTCAGATTCCACAGAAATAAGGATAGAAAAGAGATCCACGAAATACAGATATAACTTTGTGAGATGAATTAACAGAACACTAAGCAGTTTCTCAGAAAGCTTCTTTCCAGATTTCATCTGAGGATATTTCCTTTTTCACCATAGCCCTCTATGGGCTTCCAAATATCTCTTTGCCAATTCCACAAGAACTGTCTTACCGAAAGGCTTCTAGAGGGGAAAGCTGTAACTCTGTGAGATGATTTCACAGAACACAAAGAAGTTTCTAGAAAGCTTCTTCCTCTTTGTTATCGGAGGATATTTCTTTTGGCCCTATAGTCTTCAAAGGGATCCGAAATATCTGTTCTCAGATTCCACAGAAATAAGGCTAGCAAAGAGATCCACGAAATACAGATGTAACTCTGTGAGATGAATTAACAGAACACTAAACTGTTTCTCAGAAAGCTTCTTTCCAGAACATCTGAGGATATTTCCTTTTTCACGATAGCCCTCTATCGGCTTCCAAATATCATTTTGCCAATTCCACTAGAACTGTCTTAGCGAAAGGCTTCTTGAGGGGAAAGCTGTAACTCTGTGAGATGATTTCACAGAACACAAAGAAGTTTCTAGAAATCTTCTTTCTCCTTGTTATCGGAGGATATTTCCTTTGGCACTATAGTCTTCAAAGAGATCCGAAATATCTGTTCTCAGATTCCACAGAAATAAGGCTAGCAAAGAGATCCACGAAATACAGATGTAACTCTGTGAGTCGTACTCACACATCACAGAGCAGTTTCTCAGAAAGCTTCTTTCCAGATTTCATCTGAGGATAATTCCTTTTTCACCATAGCCCTCTATGGGCTTTCAAATATCACTTTGCCAATTCCACAAGAACTTTCTAGCGAAAGGCTTCTTGAGGGGAAAGATGTAACTCTGTGAGATGACTTCACAGAACACAAAGAAGTTTCTCAGAAAGCTTCTTTCTCTTTGTTATCGGAGGATATTTCCTTTGGCCCTATAGTCTTCAAAGGGATCCGAAATATCTGTTCTCAGATTCCACAGAAATAAGGCTAGCAAAGAGATCCACAAAATATAGATGTAACTCTGTGAGTGAAGTCACACATCACAGAGCTGTTTCTCAGAAAGCTTCTTTCCAGATTTCATCTGAGGATATTTCCTTTTTTAACATAGCCCTCTATGGGCTTCCAAATATCACTTTGCCAATTGAACAAGAACTGTCTTAGCGAAAGGCTTCTTGAGGGGAAATCTGTAACTCTGTGAGATGATTCCACAGAACATAAAGAAGTTTCTCAGAAAGCTTCTTTCTCTTTGTTATCGGAAGATATTACCTTTTGCCCTATAGTCTTCAAATGGATCCGAAATATCTGTTCTCAGATTCCACAGAAATAAGTCCAGCACAGAGATCCACGAAATACAGATGTAACTCTGTGAGATGAATTAACAGAACACTAAGCAGTTTCTCCGAAATCTTCTTTCCAGATTTTTTCTGAGGATATTTCCTTTTTCACCTTAAGCTTCTATGGGCTCCCAAATATCACTTTGCCAATTCCACAAGAACTGTCTTAGCGAAAGGCTTCTTGAGGGGAAAGCTGTAACTCTGTACGATGATTTCACAGAACACAAAGAAGTTTCTCAGAAAGCTTCTTTCTCTTTGTTATCGGAGGATATTTCCTTTGGCCCTATAATCTTCAAAGGGATCCGAAATATCTGTTCTCAGATTCCACAGAAATAAGGCTAGCAAAGAGATTCATGAAATACCGATGTAACTCTGTGAGATGAATTAACAGAATATTAAGCAGTTTCTCAGAAAGCTTCTTTCCAGATTTCATCTGATGATATGTCCTTTTTCACCGTAGCCCTCCATGGGCTTCCAAATATCACTTTGCCAATTCCACAATAACTATCTTAGCCAAAGGCTTCTTGAGGGGAAATCTGTAACTGTGTGAGATGATTTCACAGAACACAAAGAAGTTTCTCAGAAAGCTTCTTCCTCTTTGTTATCGGAGGACATATCCCTTGGCCCTGTAGTCTTCAAAGCGTTCCGAAATATCTGGTCTCAGATTCCACAGAAATAAGGCTAGCAAAGAGATCCACGAAATACAGACGTAACTCTGTGAGTGGAAGTCACACATCACAGAGCAGTTTCTCAGAAAGTTTCTTTCCAGATTTCACCTTAGGATATTTCCTTTTTCAACATAGCCCTCTAAGGGCTTCCAAATATCACTTTGCCAATTCCACAAGAACTGTCTTAGCGAAAGGCTTCTTGAGGGGAAAGCTGTAACTCTGTGGGATGATTTCACAGAACACAAAGAAGTTTCTCAGAAAGCTTCTTTCTCTTTGTTATCGGAGGATATTTCATTTGGCCCCATAGTCTTCAAAGGGATCCGAAATATGTGTTCTCAGATTCCACAGAAATAAGGCTAGCAAAGAGATCCACGAAATACAGATGTAACTCTGTGAGATGAATTAACAGAACAATAAGTAGTTTCTCAGAAAGCTTCTTTCCAGATTTCATCTGAGGATATTTCCTTTTTCACCATAGCCCTCTAAGGGCTTCCAATTACCACTTTGACAATTCCACAAGAACTGTCTTAGCGAAAGGCTTCTTGAGGGGAAAGCTGTAACTCTGTGAGATGATTTCACAGAACACAAAGAAGTTTCTCAGAAAGCTTCTTTCTCTTTGTTAACTGAGGATATTTCCTTTGGCCCTATAGTCTTAAAAGGGATCCCAAATATCTGATCTCAGATTCCCCAGAAATAAGGCTAGCAAAGAGATCCACGAAATACAGATATAACTCTGTGAGATAGATTAACAGAACACTAAGCTGTTTCTCAGAAAGCTTCTTTCCAAATTTCATCTGAGGATATTTCCTTTTTCACCATAACCCTCTATGGGCTTCCAAATATCACTTTGCCAATTCCACAAGAACTATCTTAGCCAAAGGCTTCTTGAGGGGAAAGCTGTAACTCTGTGAGATGATTTCACAGAACACAAAGAAGTTGCTCAGAAAGATTCTTACTCTTTGTTATCGTATTATATTTCCTTTGGCCCTATAGTCTTCAAAGGGATCCGAAATATCTGTTCTCAGATTCCACAGAAATAAGGCTAGCAAAGAGATCCACGAAATACAGATGTAGCTCTGTGAGATGAATTAACAGAACACTAAGCAGTTTCTCAGAAAGTTTCTTTCAAGATTTCATCTTAGGATATTTCCTTTTTCACAATAGCCCTCTATGGGCGTCCAAATATCACTTGCCAATTCCACAAGAACTGTCTTAGCGAAAGGCTTCTCGAATGGAAAGCTGTAACTCTGTGTCATGATTTCACAGAACACAAAGAAGTTTCTCAGAAAGCTTCCTTCTCTTTGTTAACGGAGGATATTTCCTTTTTCCCTATAGTCTTCAAAGGGATCCGAAATATCTGTTCTCAGCTTCCACAGAAATAAGGCTAGCAAAGAGACCCACGAAATACAGATAAAACTCTGTGAGATGAATTAACAGAACACTAAGGTGTTTCTCAGAAAGCTTCTTTCCAGATTTCATCTGAGGATATTTCTTGTTTCACCATAGCTCTCTATGGGCTTCCAAATATCACTTTGCCAATTCCACAAGAACAGTCTTAGCGAAAGGCTTCTTGAACGGAAACCTGTAACTCTGTGAGATGACTTCACAGAACACAAAGAAGTTTCTCAGAAAGCTTCTTTCTCTTTGTTATCGGAGGATATTTCCTTTGGCCTTATAGTCTTCAAAGGGATCGGAAATATCTGTTCTCAGATTCCACAGAAATAAGGCTAGCAAAGAGATACACGAAATACAGATGTAACTCTGTGAGTCGTACTCACACATCACAGAGCAGTTTCTCAGAAAGCTTCTTTCCAGATTTCATCTGAGGATATTTCCTTTTTCACCATAGCCCTCTAAGGGCTTCCAAATATCACTTTGCCAATTCCACAAGAACTGTCTTAGCGAATGGCTTCTTGAGGGGAAAGCTGTAACTCTGTGAGATGATTTCACAGAACACAAAGAAGTTTCTCAGAAAGCTTCTTTCTCTTTGTTATCGGAGGATATTTCCTTTGGCCCTATAGTCTTCAAAGGGATCCGAAATATCTGTTCTCAGATTCCACAGAAATAAGGTTAGCAAAGAGATCCACGAAATACAGATGTGACTCTGTGAGATGAATTAACAGAACACTAAGCAGTTTCTCAGAAAGCTTCTTTCCAGATTTCATCTGAGGATATTTCCTTTTTCACCATAGCCCTCTATGGGCTTCCAAATATCACTTTGCCAATTCCACAAGAACTGTCTTAGCGAAAGGCTTCTTGAGGGGAAAGCTGTAACTCTGTGAGATGATTACACAGAACACAAAGAAGTTTCTCAGAAAGCTTTTTTCTCTTTGTTATCGGAAGGATATTTCCTTTGGCCCTATCGTCTTCAAAGGGATCCGAAATATCTGTTCTCAGATTCTACAGAAATAAGGCCAGCAAAGAGATCCACGAAATACAGATGTAACTCTGTGAGTGGAAGTCACACATCACAGAGCAGTTTCTCAGAAAGCCTCTTTACAGATTTCATCTGAGGATATTTCCTTTTTCACCATAGCCCTCTATGGGCTTCCAAATATCACTTTGCCAATTCCACAAGAACTGTCTTAGCGAAAGGCTTCTTGAAGGGAAAGCTGTAACTCTGTGAGATGATTTCACAGAACACAAAGAAGTTTCTCAGAAAGCTTCTTTCTCTTTGTTATCGGAGGATATTTCCTTTGGCCCTATAGTCTTCAAAGGGATCGGAAATATCTGTTCTCAGATTCCACAGAAATAAAGCTAGCAAAGAGATCCACGAAGCACAGATGTAACTCTGTGAGATGAATTAACAGAACACTAAGCAGTTTCTCAGAAAGCTACTTTCCAGATTTCATCTGAGGATATTTCCTTTTTCACCATAGCCCTCTATGGGCTTCCAAATATCACTTTGCCAATTCCACAAGACCTGTGTTAGCGAAAGGCTTCTTGAGGGGAAAGCTGTAACTCTGTGAGATGATTTCACAGAACACAAGGAAGTTTCTCAGAAAGCTTCTTTCTCTTTGTTATCGGAGGATATTTCCTTTGGCCGTGTAGTCTTCAAAGGGATCCCAAATATCTGTTCTCAGATTCCACAGAAATAAGGCTAGCAAAGAGACCTCGAAATACAGATATATCTCTGTGAGATGAATTAACAGAACACTAAGCACTTTCTCAGAATGCTTCTTTCCAGATTTCATCTGAGGATATTTCCTTTTTCACCATAGCCCTCTATGGGCTTCCAAATATCACTTTGCCAATTCCACAAGAACTGTTTAAGCGAAAGGCTTCTTGAGGGGAAAGCTGTAACTCTGTGAGATGATTTCACAGAACACAAAGAAGTTTCTCAGAAAGCTTCTTTCTCTTTGTTATCGGAGGATATTTCCTTTGGCCCTATAGTCTTCAAAGGGATCCGAAATATCTGTTCTCAGATTCCACAGAAATAAGGCTAGCAAAGAGATCCACGAAGTACAGATGTAACACTGTGAGATGAATTAAGAGAACACTAAGCAGTTTCTCAGAAAGCTTCCATACAGATTTCATCTGAGAATATTTCCTTTTTCAACATAGCCCTCTAGGGGCTTCCAAATATCACTTTGCCAATTCCACAAGAACTGTCTTAGCGAAAGGCTTCTTGAGGGGAAAGTTGTAACTCTGTGAGATGATTTCACAGAACACAAAGAAGTTTCTCAGAAAGCTTTTTTCTCTTTGTTATCGGAGGATATTTCCTTTGGCCCTATCGTCTTCAAAGGGATCCGAAATATCTGTTCTCAGATTCCACAGAAATAAGACTAGCAAAGAGTTCCACGAAATACAGATGTAACTCTGTGAGTGGAAGTCACACATCACAGAGCAGTTTCTCAGAAAGCTTCTTTCTCTTTGTTCGGAGGACATTTCCTTTGGTCCTATAGTTTTCAAAGGGATCCGAAATATCTGTTCTCAGATTCCACAGAAATAAGGCTGGCAAAGAGATCCACGAAATACAGATGTAGCTTTGTGAGATGAATTAACAGAACACTAAGCAGTTTCTCAGAAAGCTTCTTTCCAGATTTCATCTGAGGATATTTCCTTTTTCACCATAGCCCTCTATGGGCTTCCAAATGTCACTTTGCCAATTCCACAAAACTGTCTTAGCGAAAGGCTTCTTGAGGGCAAAGCTGTAACTCTTTGAGATGATTTCAGAGAACACAAAGAAGTTTCTCAGAAATCTTCTTTCTCTTTGTTATTGGAGGATATTTCCTTTGGCGCTATAGTCTTCAAAGAGATCCGAAATATCTGTTCTCAGATTCCATTGAAATAAGGCTAGCAAAGAGATCCACGAAATACAGATGTAACTCTGTGAGTGGAAGTCACACATAAAAGAGCAGTTTCTCAGAAAGCTTCTTTCCAGATTTCATCTGAGGATATTTCCTTTTTCATCATAGCCCTCTATGGGCTTCCAAATATCACCTTGCCAATTCCACAAAAACTGTCTTAGCGAAAGGCTTCTTGAGGGGAAAGCTGTAAATCTGTGAGATGATTTCATAGAACACAAAGAAGTTTCTCAGAAAGCTTCTTTCTCTTTGTTATCGGAGGATATTTTCTTTGGCCCTATAGTCTTCAAAGGGATGCGAAATATCTGTTCTCAGATTCTACAGAAATAAGGCTAGCAAAGAGATCCACGAAATACAGATGTATCTCTGTGAGTGGAAGTCACACATAAAAGAGCAGTTTCTCAGAAAGCTTCTTTCCAGATTTCATCTGAGGATATTTCCTTTTTCACCATAGCCTTCTATGGGCTTCCAAATATCACTTTGCCAATTCCACAAGAACTGTCTCAGCGAAAGGCTTCTTGAGGGGAAAGCTGTAACTCTGTGAGATGATTTCACAGAACACAAGGAAGTTTCTCAGAAAGCTTCTTTCTCTTTGTTATCGGAAGGATATTTCCTTTGGCCCTATAGTCTTCAAAGGGATCGGAAATATCTGTTCTCAGATTCCACAGAAATAAGGCTAGCAAAGAGATCCACGAAGCACAGATGTAACTCTGTGAGATGAATTAACAGAACACTAAGCAGTTTCTCAGAAAGCTACTTTCCAGATTTCATCTGAGGATATTTCCTTTTTCACCATAGCCCTCTAAGGGCTTCCAAATATCACTTTGCCAATTCCACAAGACCTGTGTTAGCGAAAGGCTTCTTGAGGGGAAAGCTGTAACTCTGTGAGATGATTTCACAGAACACAAGGAAGTTTCTCAGAAACCTTCTTTCTCTTTGTTATCGGAGGATATTTCCTTTGGCCGTGTAGTCTTCAAAGGGATCCGAAATATCTGTTCTCAGATTCCACAGAAATAAGGCTAGCAAAGAGACCACGAAATACAGATATATCTCTCTGAGATGAATTAACAGAACACTAAGCACTTTCTCAGAATGCTACTTTCCAGATTTCATCTGAGGATATTTCCTTTTTCACCATAGCCCTCTATGGGCTTCCAAATATCACTTTGCCAATTCCACAAGAACTGTTTAAGCGAAAGGCTTCTTGAGGGGAAAGCTGTAACTCTGTGAGATGATTTCACAGAACACAAAGAAGTTTCTCAGAAAGCTTCTTTCTCTTTGTTATCGGAGGATATTTCCTTTGGCCCTATAGTCTTCAAAGGGATCCGAAATATCTGTTCTCAGATTCCACAGAAATAAGGCTAGCAAAGAGATCCACGAAGTAGAGACGTAACACTGTGAGATGAATTAAGAGAACACTAAACAGTTTCTCAGAAAGCTTCCATACAGATTTCATCTGAGAATATTTCCTTTTTCAACATAGCCCTCTAGGGGCTTCCAAATATCACTTTGCCAATTCCACAAGAACTGTCTTAGCGAAAGGCTTCTTGAGGGGAAAGTTGTAACTCTGTGAGATGATTTCACAGAACACAAAGAAGTTTCTCAGAAAGCTTTTTTCTCTTTGTTATCGGAGGATATTTCCTTTGGCCCTATCGTCTTCAAAGGGATCCGAAATATCTGTTCTCAGATTCCACAGAAATAAGGCTAGCAAAGAGTTCCACGAAATACAGATGTAACTCTGTGAGTGGAAGTCACACATCACAGAGCAGTTTCTCAGAAAGCTTCTTTCTCTTTGTTATCGGAGGATATTTCCTTTGGCCCTATAGTTTTCAAAGGGATCCCAAATATCTGTTCACAGATTCCACAGAAATAAGGCTAGCAAAGAGATCCACGAAATATAGATGTAGCTCTGTGAGATGAATTAACAGAACACTAAGCAGTTTCTCAGAAAGCTTCTTTCCAGATTTCATCTGAGGATATTTCCTTTTTCACCATAGCCCTCTATGGGCTTCCAAAGGTCACTTTACCAATTCCAAAAAACTGTCTTAGCGAAAGGCTTCTTGAGGGCAAAGCTGTAACTCTGTGAGATGATTTCAGAGAACAAAAAGAAGTTTCTCAGAAATCTTCTTTCTCTTTGTTATTGGAGGATATTTCCTTTGGCCCTATAGTCTTCAAAGAGATCCGAAATATCTGTTCTCAGATTCCATTGAAATAAGGCTAGCAAAGAGATTCACGAAATACAGATGTAACTCTGTGAGTGGAAGTCACACATAAAAGAGCAGTTTCTCAGAAAGCTTCTTTCCAGATTTCATCTGAGGATATTTCCTTTTTCACCATAGCCCTCTATGGGCTTCCAAATATCACTTTGCCAATTCCACAAGAACTGTCTCAGCGAAAGGCTTCTTGAGGGGAAAGCTGTAACTCTGTGAGATGATTTAACAGTACACAAAGAAGTTTCTCAGAAAGCTTCTTTCTCTTTGTTATCGGAGGATATTTCCTTTTGCCCTATAGTCTTCAAAGGGATCCGAAATATCTGTTCTCAGATTCCACAGAAATAAGGCTAGCAAAGAGATCCACGAAATACAGATGTAACTCTGTTAGATGAATTAACTGAACACTAAGCTGTTTGTCAGAAAGTTTCTTTCCAGATTTCATCTGAGGATATTTCCTTTTTCACCATAGCCCTCTATGGGCTTCCAAATATCACTTCGCCAATTCCACAGGAACTGTCTTAGCGAAAGGCTTCTTGAGGGGAAAGCTGTAACTCTGTGAGATGATTTCACAGAACACAAAGAAGTTTCTCAGAAAGCTTCTTTCTCTTTGTTATCGGAGGATATTTCCTTTGGCCCTATAGTCTTCAAAGGGATCCGAAATATCTGTTCTCAGATTCCACAGAAATAAGGCTAGCAAAGAGATCCACGAAGTACAGATGTAACACTGTGAGATGAATTAAGAGAACACTAAGCAGTTTCTCAGAAAGCTTCCATACAGATTTCATCTGAGAATATTTCCTTTTTCAACATAGCCCTCTAGGGGCTTCCAAATATCACTTTGCCAATTCCACAAGAACTGTCTTAGCGAAAGGCTTCTTGAGGGGAAAGTTGTAACTCTGTGAGATGATTTCACAGAACACAAAGAAGTTTCTCAGAAAGCTTTTTTCTCTTTGTTATCGGAGGATATTTCCTTTGGCCCTATCGTCTTCAAAGGGATCCGAAATATCTGTTCTCAGATTCCACAGAAATAAGACTAGCAAAGAGTTCCACGAAATACAGATGTAACTCTGTGAGTGGAAGTCACACATCACAGAGCAGTTTCTCAGAAAGCTTCTTTCTCTTTGTTCGGAGGACATTTCCTTTGGTCCTATAGTTTTCAAAGGGATCCGAAATATCTGTTCTCAGATTCCACAGAAATAAGGCTGGCAAAGAGATCCACGAAATACAGATGTAGCTTTGTGAGATGAATTAACAGAACACTAAGCAGTTTCTCAGAAAGCTTCTTTCCAGATTTCATCTGAGGATATTTCCTTTTTCACCATAGCCCTCTATGGGCTTCCAAATGTCACTTTGCCAATTCCACAAAACTGTCTTAGCGAAAGGATTCTTGAGGGCAAAGCTGTAACTCTTTGAGATGATTTCAGAGAACACAAAGAAGTTTCTCAGAAATCTTCTTTCTCTTTGTTATTGGAGGATATTTCCTTTGGCCCTATAGTCTTCAAAGAGATCCGAAATATCTGTTCTCAGATTCCATTGAAATAAGGCTAGCAAAGAGATCCACGAAATACAGATGTAACTCTGTGAGTGGAAGTCACACATAAAAGAGCAGTTTCTCAGAAAGCTTCTTTCCAGATTTCATCTGAGGATATTTCCTTTTTCATCATAGCCCTCTATGGGCTTCCAAATATCACCTTGCCAATTCCACAAAAACTGTCTTAGCGAAAGGCTTCTTGAGGGGAAAGCTGTAAATCTGTGAGATGATTTCATAGAACACAAAGAAGTTTCTCAGAAAGCTTCTTTCTCTTTGTTATCGGAGGATATTTTCTTTGGCCCTATAGTCTTCAAAGGGATGCGAAATATCTGTTCTCAGATTCTACAGAAATAAGGCTAGCAAAGAGATCCACGAAATACAGATGTATCTCTGTGAGTGGAAGTCACACATAAAAGAGCAGTTTCTCAGAAAGCTTCTTTCCAGATTTCATCTGAGGATATTTCCTTTTTCACCATAGCCCTCTATGGGCTTCCAAATATCACTTTGCCAATTCCACAAGAACTGTCTCAGCGAAAGGCTTCTTGAGGGGAAAGCTGTAACTCTGTGAGATGATTTCACAGAACACAAGGAAGTTTCTCAGAAAGCTTCTTTCTCTTTGTTATCGGAAGGATATTTCCTTTGGCCCTATAGTCTTCAAAGGGATCGGAAATATCTGTTCTCAGATTCCACAGAAATAAGGCTAGCAAAGAGATCCACGAAGCACAGATGTAACTCTGTGAGATGAATTAACAGAACACTAAGCAGTTTCTCAGAAAGCTACTTTCCAGATTTCATCTGAGGATATTTCCTTTTTCACCATAGCCCTCTAAGGGCTTCCAAATATCACTTTGCCAATTCCACAAGACCTGTGTTAGCGAAAGGCTTCTTGAGGGGAAAGCTGTAACTCTGTGAGATGATTTCACAGAACACAAAGAAGTTTCTCAGAAAGCTTCTTTCTCTTTGTTATCGGAGGATATTTCATTTGGCCCCATAGTCTTCAAAGGGATCCGAAATATGTGTTCTCAGATTCCACAGAAATAAGGCTAGCAAAGAGATCCACGAAATACAGATGTAACTCTGTGAGATGAATTAACAGAACAATAAGTAGTTTCTCAGAAAGCTTCTTTCCAGATTTCATCTGAGGATATTTCCTTTTTCACCATAGCCCTCTAAGGGCTTCCAATTACCACTTTGACAATTCCACAAGAACTGTCTTAGCGAAAGGCTTCTTGAGGGGAAAGCTGTAACTCTGTGAGATGATTTCACAGAACACAAAGAAGTTTCTCAGAAAGCTTCTTTCTCTTTGTTAACTGAGGATATTTCCTTTGGCCCTATAGTCTTAAAAGGGATCCCAAATATCTGATCTCAGATTCCCCAGAAATAAGGCTAGCAAAGAGATCCACGAAATACAGATATAACTCTGTGAGATAGATTAACAGAACACTAAGCTGTTTCTCAGAAAGCTTCTTTCCAAATTTCATCTGAGGATATTTCCTTTTTCACCATAACCCTCTATGGGCTTCCAAATATCACTTTGCCAATTCCACAAGAACTATCTTAGCCAAAGGCTTCTTGAGGGGAAAGCTGTAACTCTGTGAGATGATTTCACAGAACACAAAGAAGTTGCTCAGAAAGATTCTTACTCTTTGTTATCGTATTATATTTCCTTTGGCCCTATAGTCTTCAAAGGGATCCGAAATATCTGTTCTCAGATTCCACAGAAATAAGGCTAGCAAAGAGATCCACGAAATACAGATGTAGCTCTGTGAGATGAATTAACAGAACACTAAGCAGTTTCTCAGAAAGTTTCTTTCAAGATTTCATCTTAGGATATTTCCTTTTTCACAATAGCCCTCTATGGGCGTCCAAATATCACTTGCCAATTCCACAAGAACTGTCTTAGCGAAAGGCTTCTCGAATGGAAAGCTGTAACTCTGTGTCATGATTTCACAGAACACAAAGAAGTTTCTCAGAAAGCTTCCTTCTCTTTGTTAACGGAGGATATTTCCTTTTTCCCTATAGTCTTCAAAGGGATCCGAAATATCTGTTCTCAGCTTCCACAGAAATAAGGCTAGCAAACAGACCCACGAAATACAGATAAAACTCTGTGAGATGAATTAACAGAACACTAAGGTGTTTCTCAGAAAGCTTCTTTCCAGATTTCATCTGAGGATATTTCTTGTTTCACCATAGCTCTCTATGGGCTTCCAAATATCACTTTGCCAATTCCACAAGAACAGTCTTAGCGAAAGGCTTCTTGAACGGAAACCTGTAACTCTGTGAGATGACTTCACAGAACACAAAGAAGTTTCTCAGAAAGCTTCTTTCTCTTTGTTATCGGAGGATATTTCCTTTGGCCTTATAGTCTTCAAAGGGATCGGAAATATCTGTTCTCAGATTCCACAGAAATAAGGCTAGCAAAGAGATACACGAAATACAGATGTAACTCTGTGAGTCGTACTCACACATCACAGAGCAGTTTCTCAGAAAGCTTCTTTCCAGATTTCATCTGAGGATATTTCCTTTTTCACCATAGCCCTCTAAGGGCTTCCAAATATCACTTTGCCAATTCCACAAGAACTGTCTTAGCGAATGGCTTCTTGAGGGGAAAGCTGTAACTCTGTGAGATGATTTCACAGAACACAAAGAAGTTTCTCAGAAAGCTTCTTTCTCTTTGTTATCGGAGGATATTTCCTTTGGCCCTATAGTCTTCAAAGGGATCCGAAATATCTGTTCTCAGATTCCACAGAAATAAGGTTAGCAAAGAGATCCACGAAATACAGATGTGACTCTGTGAGATGAATTAACAGAACACTAAGCAGTTTCTCAGAAAGCTTCTTTCCAGATTTCATCTGAGGATATTTCCTTTTTCACCATAGCCCTCTATGGGCTTCCAAATATCACTTTGCCAATTCCACAAGAACTGTCTTAGCGAAAGGCTTCTTGAGGGGAAAGCTGTAACTCTGTGAGATGATTACACAGAACACAAAGAAGTTTCTCAGAAAGCTTTTTTCTCTTTGTTATCGGAAGGATATTTCCTTTGGCCCTATCGTCTTCAAAGGGATCCGAAATATCTGTTCTCAGATTCTACAGAAATAAGGCCAGCAAAGAGATCCACGAAATACAGATGTAACTCTGTGAGTGGAAGTCACACATCACAGAGCAGTTTCTCAGAAAGCCTCTTTACAGATTTCATCTGAGGATATTTCCTTTTTCACCATAGCCCTCTATGGGCTTCCAAATATCACTTTGCCAATTCCACAAGAACTGTCTTAGCGAAAGGCTTCTTGAAGGGAAAGCTGTAACTCTGTGAGATGATTTCACAGAACACAAAGAAGTTTCTCAGAAAGCTTCTTTCTCTTTGTTATCGGAGGATATTTCCTTTGGCCCTATAGTCTTCAAAGGGATCGGAAATATCTGTTCTCAGATTCCACAGAAATAAAGCTAGCAAAGAGATCCACGAAGCACAGATGTAACTCTGTGAGATGAATTAACAGAACACTAAGCAGTTTCTCAGAAAGCTACTTTCCAGATTTCATCTGAGGATATTTCCTTTTTCACCATAGCCCTCTATGGGCTTCCAAATATCACTTTGCCAATTCCACAAGACCTGTGTTAGCGAAAGGCTTCTTGAGGGGAAAGCTGTAACTCTGTGAGATGATTTCACAGAACACAAGGAAGTTTCTCAGAAAGCTTCTTTCTCTTTGTTATCGGAGGATATTTCCTTTGGCCGTGTAGTCTTCAAAGGGATCCGAAATATCTGTTCTCAGATTCCACAGAAATAAGGCTAGCAAAGAGACCTCGAAATACAGATATATCTCTGTGAGATGAATTAACAGAACACTAAGCACTTTCTCAGAATGCTTCTTTCCAGATTTCATCTGAGGATATTTCCTTTTTCACCATAGCCCTCTATGGGCTTCCAAATATCACTTTGCCAATTCCACAAGAACTGTTTAAGCGAAAGGCTTCTTGAGGGGAAAGCTGTAACTCTGTGAGATGATTTCACAGAACACAAAGAAGTTTCTCAGAAAGCTTCTTTCTCTTTGTTATCGGAGGATATTTCCTTTGGCCCTATAGTCTTCAAAGGGATCCGAAATATCTGTTCTCAGATTCCACAGAAATAAGGCTAGCAAAGAGATCCACGAAGTACAGATGTAACACTGTGAGATGAATTAAGAGAACACTAAGCAGTTTCTCAGAAAGCTTCCATACAGATTTCATCTGAGAATATTTCCTTTTTCAACATAGCCCTCTAGGGGCTTCCAAATATCACTTTGCCAATTCCACAAGAACTGTCTTAGCGAAAGGCTTCTTGAGGGGAAAGTTGTAACTCTGTGAGATGATTTCACAGAACACAAAGAAGTTTCTCAGAAAGCTTTTTTCTCTTTGTTATCGGAGGATATTTCCTTTGGCCCTATCGTCTTCAAAGGGATCCGAAATATCTGTTCTCAGATTCCACAGAAATAAGACTAGCAAAGAGTTCCACGAAATACAGATGTAACTCTGTGAGTGGAAGTCACACATCACAGAGCAGTTTCTCAGAAAGCTTCTTTCTCTTTGTTCGGAGGACATTTCCTTTGGTCCTATAGTTTTCAAAGGGATCCGAAATATCTGTTCTCAGATTCCACAGAAATAAGGCTGGCAAAGAGATCCACGAAATACAGATGTAGCTTTGTGAGATGAATTAACAGAACACTAAGCAGTTTCTCAGAAAGCTTCTTTCCAGATTTCATCTGAGGATATTTCCTTTTTCACCATAGCCCTCTATGGGCTTCCAAATGTCACTTTGCCAATTCCACAAAACTGTCTTAGCGAAAGGCTTCTTGAGGGCAAAGCTGTAACTCTTTGAGATGATTTCAGAGAACACAAAGAAGTTTCTCAGAAATCTTCTTTCTCTTTGTTATTGGAGGATATTTCCTTTGGCCCTATAGTCTTCAAAGAGATCCGAAATATCTGTTCTCAGATTCCATTGAAATAAGGCTAGCAAAGAGATCCACGAAATACAGATGTAACTCTGTGAGTGGAAGTCACACATAAAAGAGCAGTTTCTCAGAAAGCTTCTTTCCAGATTTCATCTGAGGATATTTCCTTTTTCATCATAGCCCTCTATGGGCTTCCAAATATCACCTTGCCAATTCCACAAAAACTGTCTTAGCGAAAGGCTTCTTGAGGGGAAAGCTGTAAATCTGTGAGATGATTTCATAGAACACAAAGAAGTTTCTCAGAAAGCTTCTTTCTCTTTGTTATCGGAGGATATTTTATTTGGCCCTATAGTCTTCAAAGGGATGCGAAATATCTGTTCTCAGATTCTACAGAAATAAGGCTAGCAAAGAGATCCACGAAATACAGATGTATCTCTGTGAGTGGAAGTCACACATAAAAGAGCAGTTTCTCAGAAAGCTTCTTTCCAGATTTCATCTGAGGATATTTCCTTTTTCACCATAGCCCTCTATGGGCTTCCAAATATCACTTTGCCAATTCCACAAGAACTGTCTCAGCGAAAGGCTTCTTGAGGGGAAAGCTGTAACTCTGTGAGATGATTTCACAGAACACAAGGAAGTTTCTCAGAAAGCTTCTTTCTCTTTGTTATCGGAAGGATATTTCCTTTGGCCCTATAGTCTTCAAAGGGATCGGAAATATCTGTTCTCAGATTCCACAGAAATAAGGCTAGCAAAGAGATCCACGAAGCACAGATGTAACTCTGTGAGATGAATTAACAGAACACTAAGCAGTTTCTCAGAAAGCTACTTTCCAGATTTCATCTGAGGATATTTCCTTTTTCACCATAGCCCTCTAAGGGCTTCCAAATATCACTTTGCCAATTCCACAAGACCTGTGTTAGCGAAAGGCTTCTTGAGGGGAAAGCTGTAACTCTGTGAGATGATTTCACAGAACACAAGGAAGTTTCTCAGAAACCTTCTTTCTCTTTGTTATCGGAGGATATTTCCTTTGGCCGTGTAGTCTTCAAAGGGATCCGAAATATCTGTTCTCAGATTCCACAGAAATAAGGCTAGCAAAGAGACCACGAAATACAGATATATCTCTCTGAGATGAATTAACAGAACACTAAGCACTTTCTCAGAATGCTACTTTCCAGATTTCATCTGAGGATATTTCCTTTTTCACCATAGCCCTCTATGGGCTTCCAAATATCACTTTGCCAATTCCACAAGAACTGTTTAAGCGAAAGGCTTCTTGAGGGGAAAGCTGTAACTCTGTGAGATGATTTCACAGAACACAAAGAAGTTTCTCAGAAAGCTTCTTTCTCTTTGTTATCGGAGGATATTTCCTTTGGCCCTATAGTCTTCAAAGGGATCCGAAATATCTGTTCTCAGATTCCACAGAAATAAGGCTAGCAAAGAGATCCACGAAGTAGAGACGTAACACTGTGAGATGAATTAAGAGAACACTAAACAGTTTCTCAGAAAGCTTCCATACAGATTTCATCTGAGAATATTTCCTTTTTCAACATAGCCCTCTAGGGGCTTCCAAATATCACTTTGCCAATTCCACAAGAACTGTCTTAGCGAAAGGCTTCTTGAGGGGAAAGTTGTAACTCTGTGAGATGATTTCACAGAACACAAAGAAGTTTCTCAGAAAGCTTTTTTCTCTTTGTTATCGGAGGATATTTCCTTTGGCCCTATCGTCTTCAAAGGGATCCGAAATATCTGTTCTCAGATTCCACAGAAATAAGGCTAGCAAAGAGTTCCACGAAATACAGATGTAACTCTGTGAGTGGAAGTCACACATCACAGAGCAGTTTCTCAGAAAGCTTCTTTCTCTTTGTTATCGGAGGATATTTCCTTTGGCCCTATAGTTTTCAAAGGGATCCCAAATATCTGTTCACAGATTCCACAGAAATAAGGCTAGCAAAGAGATCCACGAAATATAGATGTAGCTCTGTGAGATGAATTAACAGAACACTAAGCAGTTTCTCAGAAAGCTTCTTTCCAGATTTCATCTGAGGATATTTCCTTTTTCACCATAGCCCTCTATGGGCTTCCAAAGGTCACTTTACCAATTCCAAAAAACTGTCTTAGCGAAAGGCTTCTTGAGGGCAAAGCTGTAACTCTGTGAGATGATTTCAGAGAACAAAAAGAAGTTTCTCAGAAATCTTCTTTCTCTTTGTTATTGGAGGATATTTCCTTTGGCCCTATAGTCTTCAAAGAGATCCGAAATATCTGTTCTCAGATTCCATTGAAATAAGGCTAGCAAAGAGATTCACGAAATACAGATGTAACTCTGTGAGTGGAAGTCACACATAAAAGAGCAGTTTCTCAGAAAGCTTCTTTCCAGATTTCATCTGAGGATATTTCCTTTTTCACCATAGCCCTCTATGGGCTTCCAAATATCACTTTGCCAATTCCACAAGAACTGTCTCAGCGAAAGGCTTCTTGAGGGGAAAGCTGTAACTCTGTGAGATGATTTAACAGTACACAAAGAAGTTTCTCAGAAAGCTTCTTTCTCTTTGTTATCGGAGGATATTTCCTTTTGCCCTATAGTCTTCAAAGGGATCCGAAATATCTGTTCTCAGATTCCACAGAAATAAGGCTAGCAAAGAGATCCACGAAATACAGATGTAACTCTGTTAGATGAATTAACTGAACACTAAGCTGTTTGTCAGAAAGTTTCTTTCCAGATTTCATCTGAGGATATTTCCTTTTTCACCATAGCCCTCTATGGGCTTCCAAATATCACTTCGCCAATTCCACAGGAACTGTCTTAGCGAAAGGCTTCTTGAGGGGAAAGCTGTAACTCTGTGAGATGATTTCACAGAACACAAAGAAGTTTCTCAGAAAGCTTCTTTCTCTTTGTTATCGGAGGATATTTCCTTTGGCCCTATAGTCTTCAAAGGGATCCGAAATATCTGTTCTCAGATTCCACAGAAATAAGGCTAGCAAAGAGATCCACGAAGTACAGATGTAACACTGTGAGATGAATTAAGAGAACACTAAGCAGTTTCTCAGAAAGCTTCCATACAGATTTCATCTGAGAATATTTCCTTTTTCAACATAGCCCTCTAGGGGCTTCCAAATATCACTTTGCCAATTCCACAAGAACTGTCTTAGCGAAAGGCTTCTTGAGGGGAAAGTTGTAACTCTGTGAGATGATTTCACAGAACACAAAGAAGTTTCTCAGAAAGCTTTTTTCTCTTTGTTATCGGAGGATATTTCCTTTGGCCCTATCGTCTTCAAAGGGATCCGAAATATCTGTTCTCAGATTCCACAGAAATAAGACTAGCAAAGAGTTCCACGAAATACAGATGTAACTCTGTGAGTGGAAGTCACACATCACAGAGCAGTTTCTCAGAAAGCTTCTTTCTCTTTGTTCGGAGGACATTTCCTTTGGTCCTATAGTTTTCAAAGGGATCCGAAATATCTGTTCTCAGATTCCACAGAAATAAGGCTGGCAAAGAGATCCACGAAATACAGATGTAGCTTTGTGAGATGAATTAACAGAACACTAAGCAGTTTCTCAGAAAGCTTCTTTCCAGATTTCATCTGAGGATATTTCCTTTTTCACCATAGCCCTCTATGGGCTTCCAAATGTCACTTTGCCAATTCCACAAAACTGTCTTAGCGAAAGGATTCTTGAGGGCAAAGCTGTAACTCTTTGAGATGATTTCAGAGAACACAAAGAAGTTTCTCAGAAATCTTCTTTCTCTTTGTTATTGGAGGATATTTCCTTTGGCCCTATAGTCTTCAAAGAGATCCGAAATATCTGTTCTCAGATTCCATTGAAATAAGGCTAGCAAAGAGATCCACGAAATACAGATGTAACTCTGTGAGTGGAAGTCACACATAAAAGACCAGTTTCTCAGAAATCTTCTTTCCAGATTTCATCTGAGGATATTTCCTTTTTCATCATAGCCCTCTATGGGCTTCCAAATATCACCTTGCCAATTCCACAAAAACTGTCTTAGCGAAAGGCTTCTTGAGGGGAAAGCTGTAAATCTGTGAGATGATTTCATAGAACACAAAGAAGTTTCTCAGAAAGCTTCTTTCTCTTTGTTATCGGAGGATATTTTCTTTGGCCCTATAGTCTTCAAAGGGATGCGAAATATCTGTTCTCAGATTCTACAGAAATAAGGCTAGCAAAGAGATCCACGAAATACAGATGTATCTCTGTGAGTGGAAGTCACACATAAAAGAGCAGTTTCTCAGAAAGCTTCTTTCCAGATTTCATCTGAGGATATTTCCTTTTTCACCATAGCCCTCTATGGGCTTCCAAATATCACTTTGCCAATTCCACAAGAACTGTCTCAGCGAAAGGCTTCTTGAGGGGAAAGCTGTAACTCTGTGAGATGATTTCACAGAACACAAGGAAGTTTCTCAGAAAGCTTCTTTCTCTTTGTTATCGGAAGGATATTTCCTTTGGCCCTATAGTCTTCAAAGGGATCGGAAATATCTGTTCTCAGATTCCACAGAAATAAGGCTAGCAAAGAGATCCACGAAGCACAGATGTAACTCTGTGAGATGAATTAACAGAACACTAAGCA
This sequence comes from Macaca nemestrina, assembly GCF_043159975.1. NCBI lineage: Eukaryota > Metazoa > Chordata > Mammalia > Primates > Cercopithecidae > Macaca > Macaca nemestrina. Next base: position 35,107,976 of record NC_092142.1, on the reverse strand, counting down.
GTTTCTCAGAAAGCTACTTTCCAGATTTCATCTGAGGATATTTCCTTTTTCACCATAGCCCTCTAAGGGCTTCCAAATATCACTTTGCCAATTCCACAAGACCTGTGTTAGCGAAAGGCTTCTTGAGGGGAAAGCTGTAACTCTGTGAGATGATTTCACAGAACACAAGGAAGTTTCTCAGAAACCTTCTTTCTCTTTGTTATCGGAGGATATTTCCTTTGGCCGTGTAGTCTTCAAAGGGATCCGAAATATCTGTTCTCAGATTCCACAGAAATAAGGCTAGCAAAGAGACCACGAAATACAGATATATCTCTCTGAGATGAATTAACAGAACACTAAGCACTTTCTCAGAATGCTACTTTCCAGATTTCATCTGAGGATATTTCCTTTTTCACCATAGCCCTCTATGGGCTTCCAAATATCACTTTGCCAATTCCACAAGAACTGTTTAAGCGAAAGGCTTCTTGAGGGGAAAGCTGTAACTCTGTGAGATGATTTCACAGAACACAAAGAAGTTTCTCAGAAAGCTTCTTTCTCTTTGTTATCGGAGGATATTTCCTTTGGCCCTATAGTCTTCAAAGGGATCCGAAATATCTGTTCTCAGATTCCACAGAAATAAGGCTAGCAAAGAGATCCACGAAGTAGAGACGTAACACTGTGAGATGAATTAAGAGAACACTAAACAGTTTCTCAGAAAGCTTCCATACAGATTTCATCTGAGAATATTTCCTTTTTCAACATAGCCCTCTAGGGGCTTCCAAATATCACTTTGCCAATTCCACAAGAACTGTCTTAGCGAAAGGCTTCTTGAGGGGAAAGTTGTAACTCTGTGAGATGATTTCACAGAACACAAAGAAGTTTCTCAGAAAGCTTTTTTCTCTTTGTTATCGGAGGATATTTCCTTTGGCCCTATCGTCTTCAAAGGGATCCGAAATATCTGTTCTCAGATTCCACAGAAATAAGTCTAGCAAAGAGTTCCACGAAATACAGATGTAACTCTGTGAGTGGAAGTCACACATCACAGAGCAGTTTCTCAGAAAGCTTCTTTCTCTTTGTTATCGGAGGATATTTCCTTTGGCCCTATAGTTTTCAAAGGGATCCCAAATATCTGTTCTCAGATTCCACAGAAATAAGGCTAGCAAAGAGATCCACGAAATATAGATGTAGCTCTGTGAGATGAATTAACAGAACACTAAGCAGTTTCTCAGAAAGCTTCTTTCCAGATTTCATCTGAGGATATTTCCTTTTTCACCATAGCCCTCTATGGGCTTCCAAAGGTCACTTTACCAATTCCAAAAAACTGTCTTAGCGAAAGGCTTCTTGAGGGCAAAGCTGTAACTCTGTGAGATGATTTCAGAGAACAAAAAGAAGTTTCTCAGAAATCTTCTTTCTCTTTGTTATTGGAGGATATTTCCTTTGGCCCTATAGTCTTCAAAGAGATCCGAAATATCTGTTCTCAGATTCCATTGAAATAAGGCTAGCAAAGAGATTCACGAAATACAGATGTAACTCTGTGAGTGGAAGTCACACATAAAAGAGCAGTTTCTCAGAAAGCTTCTTTCCAGATTTCATCTGAGGATATTTCCTTTTTCACCATAGCCCTCTATGGGCTTCCAAATATCACTTTGCCAATTCCACAAGAACTGTCTCAGCGAAAGGCTTCTTGAGGGGAAAGCTGTAACTCTGTGAGATGATTTAACAGTACACAAAGAAGTTTCTCAGAAAGCTTCTTTCTCTTTGTTATCAGAGGATATTTCCTTTTGCCCTATAGTCTTCAAAGGGATCCGAAATATCTGTTCTCAGATTCCACAGAAATAAGGCTAGCAAAGAGATCCACGAAATACAGATGTAACTCTGTTAGATGAATTAACTGAACACTAAGCTGTTTGTCAGAAAGTTTCTTTCCAGATTTCATCTGAGGATATTTCCTTTTTCACCATAGCCCTCTATGGGCTTCCAAATATCACTTCGCCAATTCCACAGGAACTGTCTTGCGAAAGGCTTCTTGAGGGGAAAGCTGTAACTCTGTGAGATGATTTCACCGAACACAAAGAAGTTTCTCAGAAAGCTTCTTTCTCTTTGTTATTGGAGGATATTTCCTTTGGCCCTATAGTCTCCAAAGGGATCCGAAATATCTGTTCTCAGATTCCACAGAAATAAGGCTAGCAAAGAGATCCATGAAGTACAGATGTAACACTGTGAGATGAATTGAGAGAACACTAAGCAGTTTCTCAGAAAGCTTCCTTACAGATTTCATCTGAGGATATTTCCTTTTTCACCATAGCCCTCTAGGGGTTTCCAAATATCACTTTGCCAATTCCACAATAACTGCCTTAGCGAAAGGCTTCTTGAGGGAAAAGCTGTAACTCTGTGAGATGATTTCACAGAACACAAAGAAGTTTCTCAGAAAGCTTTTTTCTCTTTGTTATCGGAAGGATATTCCCTTTGGCTCTATCGTCTTCAAAGGGATCCGAAATATCTGTTCTCAGATTCCACAGAAATAAGGCTGGGAAAGAGTTCCACGAAATACAGATGTAACTCTGTGAGTGGAAGTCACACATCACAGAGCAGTTTCTCCGAAAGCTTCTTTCACTTTGTTATCGGAGGATATTTCCTTTGGCCCTATAGTTTTCAAAGGGATCCGCAATATCTGTTCTCAGATTCCACAGAAATAAGGCTAGCAAGGAGATCCACGAAATACAGATGTAACTCCGTGAGATGAATTAACAGAACACTAAGCAGTTTCTCAGAAAGCTTCTTTCAAGATTTCATCTGAGGATATTTCCTTTTTCACCATAGCCCTCTATGGGCTTCCAATTATCACTTTGACAATTCCACAAGAACTGTCTTAGCGAAAGGCTTCTTGAGGGGAAAGTTGTAACTCTGTGAGATGATTTCACAGAACACAAAGAAGTTTCTCAGAAAGCTTCTTTCTCTTTGTTATCGGAGGATATTTCCTTTGGCCCTATAGTCTTCCAAGGGATCCGAAATATCTGTTCTCAGATACCACAGAAATAAGGCTAGCAAAGAGATCCACGAAATACAGATGTAACTCTGTGAGATGAATTAACAGAACACAAAGCAGATTCTCAGAAAGCTTCTTTCCAGATTTCATATGAGGATATTTCCTTTTTCACCATAGCCCTCTATGGGCTTCCAAATGTCACTTTGCCAATTCCACAAAACTGTCTTAGCGAAAGGCTTCTTGAGGGCAAAGCTGTAACTCTGTGAGATGATTTCACAGAACACAAAGAAGTTTCTCAGAAATATTCTTTCTCTTTGTTATTGGAGGATATTTCCTTTGGCCCTATAGTCTTCTAAGAGATCCGAAATATCTGTTCTCAGATTCCACAGAAATAAGGCTAGCAAAGAGATCCACGAAATACAGATGTAACTCTGTGAGTGGAAGTCACACATAAAAGAGCAGTTTCTCAGAAAGCTTCTTTCCAGATTTCATCTGAGGATATTTCCTTTTTCACCATAGCCCTCTATGGGCTTCCAAATATCACTTTGCCAATTCCACAAGAACTGTCTCAGCGAAAGGCTTCTTGAGGGGAAAGCTGTAACTCTGTGAGATGATTTAACAGTACACAAAGAAGTTTCTCAGAAAGCTTCTTTCTCTTTGTTATCGGAGGATATTTCCTTTTGCCCTATAGTCTTCAAAGGGATCCGAAATATCTGTTCTCAGATTCCACAGAAATAAGGCTAGCAAAGAGATCCACGAAATACAGATGTAACTCTGTTAGATGAATTAACTGAACACTAAGCAGTTTGTCAGAAAGTTTCTTTCCAGATTTCATCTGAGGATATTTCCTTTTTCACCATAGCCCTCTATGGGCTTCCAAATATCACTTCGCCAATTCCACAGGAACTGTCTTAGCGAAAGGCTTCTTGAGGGGAAAGCTGTAACTCTGTGAGATGATTCAACCGAACACAAAGAAGTTTCTCAGAAAGCTTCTTTCTCTTTGTTATTGGAGGATATTTCCTTTGGCCCTATAGTCTTCAAAGGGATCCGAAATATCTGTTCTCAGATTCCACAGAAATAAGGCTAGCAAAGAGATCCACGAAATACACATGTAACTCTGTGAGTGGAAGTCAGACATCACAGAGCAGTTTCTCAGAAAGCTTCTTTCCAGATTTCATTTGAGGATATTTCCTTTTTCACCATAGACCTCTATGGGCTTCCAAATATCACTTTGCCAATTCCACAAGAACTGTCTTAGCGAAAGGCTTTTTGATGGGAAAGCTGTAACTCTGTGAGATGATTTCACAGAACACAAAGACGTTTCTCAGAAAGCTTCTTTCTCTTTGTTATCGGAGGATATTTCCTTTGGCCCTATAGTCTTCAAAGGGATCCGAAATATCTGTTCTCAGATTCCAAAGAAATAAGGCTAGCAAAGAGATCCACGAAATACAGATGTAACTCTGTGAGTGGAAGACACACATCACAGAGCATTTTTTCAGAAAGTTTCTTTCCAGATTTCATGTGAAGATATTTCCTTTTTCACTCTAGCCCTCTAAGGGATTCCAAATATCACTTTGCCAATTCCACAACAACTGTCTTAGCGAAAGGCTTCTTGAGGGGAAAGCTGTAACTCTGTGAGATGATTTCACAGAACACAAAGAAGTTTCTCAGAAAGCTTCTTTCTCTTTGTTATCGGAGGATATTTCCTTTGGCCCTATAGTCTTCTAAGGGATCCGAAATATCTGTTCTATGATTCCACAGAAATAAGGCTAGCAAAGAGATCCACGAAATACAGATGTAACTCTGTGAGATGAATTAACAGAACACTAAGCAGTTTCTCAGAAAGCTTCTTTCCAGATTTCATCTGAGGATATTTCCTTTTTCACCATAGCCCTCTAAGGGCTTCCAAATATCACTTTGCCAATTCCACAAGAACTGTCTTAGCGAAAAGTTTCCTGAGGGGAAAGCTGTAACTCTATGAGATGATTTCACAGAACACAAAGAAGTTTCTCTGAAAGCTTCTTTGTCTTTGTTATCGGAGGATATTTCCTTTGGCCCTATAGTCTTCAAAGGGATCCGATATATCTGTTCTCAGATTCCACAGAAATAAGGCTAGCAAAGAGATCCACGAAACACAGATGTAACTCTGTGAGATGAATTAAAAGAACACTAAGCAGTTTCTCAGAAAGCTTCTTTCCAGTTTTCATCTGAGGATATTTCCTTTTTCACTAAAGCCCTATATGGTCTTCCAAATATCACTTTGCCAATTCCACAAGAACTGTCTTAGCAAAAGGCTTCTTGAGGGGAAAGCTGTAACGCTGTGAGATGGTTTCACAGAACACAAAGAAGTTTCTCAGAAAGCTTCTTTCTCTTTGTTATTGGAGGATATTTCCTTTGGCCCTATAGTCTTCAAAGGGATCCGAAATATCTGTTCTCAGATTCCACAGAAATAAGGCTAGCAAAGAGATCCATGAAGTACAGATGTAACACTGTGAGATGAATTGAGAGAACACTAAGCAGTTTCTCAGAAAGCTTCCTTACAGATTTCATCTGAGGATATTTCCTTTTTCACCATAGCCCTCTAGGGGTTTCCAAATATCACTTTGCCAATTCCACAATAACTGCCTTAGCGAAAGGCTTCTTGAGGGGAAAGCTGTAACTCTGTGAGATGATTTCACAGAACACAAAGAAGTTTCTCAGAAAGCTTTTTTCTCTTTGTTATCGGAAGGATATTCCCTTTGGCTCTATTGTCTTCAAAGGGATCCGAAATATCTGTTCTCAGATTCCACAGAAATAAGGCTGGGAAAGAGTTCCACGAAATACAGATGTAACTCTGTGAGTGGAAGTCACACATCACAGAGCAGTTTCTCCGAAAGCTTCTTTCTCTTTGTTATCGGAGGATATTTCCTTTGGCCCTATAGTTTTCAAAGGGATCCGCAATATCTGTTCTCAGATTCCACAGAAATAAGGCTAGCAAGGAGATCCACGAAATACAGATGTAACTCCGTGATATGAATTAACAGAACACTAAGCAGTTTCTCAGAAAGCTTCTTTCAAGATTTCATCTGAGGATATTTCCTTTTTCACCATAGCCCTCTATGGGCTTCCAATTATCACTTTGACAATTCCACAAGAACTGTCTTAGCGAAAGGCTTCTTGAGGGGAAAGTTGTAACTCTGTGAGATGATTTCACAGAACACAAAGAAGTTTCTCAGAAAGCTTCTTTCTCTTTGTTATCGGAGGATATTTCCTTTGGCCCTATAGTCTTCCAAGGGATCCGAAATATCTGTTCTCAGATACCACAGAAATAAGGCTAGCAAAGAGATCCACGAAATACAGATGTAACTCTGTGAGATGAATTAACAGAACACAAAGCAGATTCTCAGAAAGCTTCTTTCCAGATTTCATATGAGGATATTTCCTTTTTCACCATAGCCCTCTATGGGCTTCCAAATGTCACTTTGCCAATTCCACAAAACTGTCTTAGCGAAAGGCTTCTTGAGGGCAAAGCTGTAACTCTGTGAGATGATTTCACAGAACACAAAGAAGTTTCTCAGAAATATTCTTTCTCTTTGTTATTGGAGGATATTTCCTTTGGCCCTATAGTCTTCTAAGAGATCCGAAATATCTGTTCTCAGATTCCACAGAAATAAGGCTAGCAAAGAGATCCACGAAATACAGATGTAACTCTGTGAGTGGAAGTCACACATAAAAGAGCACTTTCTCAGAAAGCTTCTTTCCAGATTTCATCTGAGGATATTTCCTTTTTCACCATAGCCCTCTATGGGCTTCCAAATATCACTTTGCCAATTCCACAAGAACTGTCTCAGCGAAAGGCTTCTTGAGGGGAAAGCTGTAACTCTGTGAAATGATTTAACAGTACACAAAGAAGTTTCTCAGAAAGCTTCTTTCTCTTTGTTATCGGAGGATATTTCCTTTTGCCCTATAGTCTTCAAAGGGATCCGAAAAATCTGTTCTCAGATTCCACAGAAATAAGGCTAGCAAAGAGATCCACGAAATACAGATGTAACTCTGTTAGATGAATTAACTGAACACTAAGCAGTTTGTCAGAAAGTTTCTTTCCAGATTTCATCTGAGGATATTTCCTTTTTCACCATAGCCCTCTATGGGCTTCCAAATATCACTTCGCCAATTCCACAGGAACTGTCTTAGCGAAAGGCTTCTTGAGGGGAAAGCTGTAACTCTGTGAGATGATTTCACCGAACACAAAGAAGTTTCTCAGAAAGCTTCTTTCTCTTTGTTATTGGAGGATATTTCCTTTGGCCCTATAGTCTTCAAAGGGATCCGAAATATCTGTTCTCAGATTCCACAGAAATAAGGCTAGCAAAGAGATCCACGAAATACACATGTAACTCTGTGAGTGGAAGTCAGACATCACAGAGCAGTTTCTCAGAAAGCTTCTTTCCAGATTTCATTTGAGGATATTTCCTTTTTCACCATAGACCTCTATGGGCTTCCAAATATCACTTTGCCAATTCCACAAGAACTGTCTTAGCGAAAGGCTTTTTGATGGGAAAGCTGTAACTCTGTGAGATGATTTCACAGAACACAAAGACGTTTCTCAGAAAGCTTCTTTCTCTTTGTTATCGGAGGATATTTCCTTTGGCCCTATAGTCTTCAAAGGGATCCGAAATATCTGTTCTCAGATTCCAAAGAAATAAGGCTAGCAAAGAGATCCACGAAATACAGATGTAACTCTGTGAGTGGAAGACACACATCACAGAGCATTTTTTCAGAAAGTTTCTTTCCAGATTTCATGTGAAGATATTTCCTTTTTCACTCTAGCCCTCTAAGGGATTCCAAATATCACTTTGCCAATTCCACAACAACTGTCTTAGCGAAAGGCTTCTTGAGGGGAAAGCTGTAACTCTGTGAGATGATTTCACAGAACACAAAGAAGTTTCTCAGAAAGCTTCTTTCTCTTTGTTATCGGAGGATATTTCCTTTGGCCCTATAGTCTTCTAAGGGATCCGAAATATCTGTTCTATGATTCCACAGAAATAAGGCTAGCAAAGAGATCCACGAAATACAGATGTAACTCTGTGAGATGAATTAACAGAACACTAAGCAGTTTCTCAGAAAGCTTCTTTCCAGATTTCATCTGAGGATATTTCCTTTTTCACCATAGCCCTCTAAGGGCTTCCAAATATCACTTTGCCAATTCCACAAGAACTGTCTTAGCGAAAAGTTTCCTGAGGGGAAAGCTGTAACTCTATGAGATGATTTCACAGAACACAAAGAAGTTTCTCTGAAAGCTTCTTTGTCTTTGTTATCGGAGGATATTTCCTTTGGCCCTATAGTCTTCAAAGGGATCCGATATATCTGTTCTCAGATTCCACAGAAATAAGGCTAGCAAAGAGATCCACGAAACACAGATGTAACTCTGTGAGATGAATTAAAAGAACACTAAGCAGTTTCTCAGAAAGCTTCTTTCCAGTTTTCATCTGAGGATATTTCCTTTTTCACTAAAGCCCTATATGGTCTTCCAAATATCACTTTGCCAATTCCACAAGAACTGTCTTAGCAAAAGGCTTCTTGAGGGGAAAGCTGTAACGCTGTGAGATGGTTTCACAGAACACAAAGAAGTTTCTCAGAAAGCTTCTTTCTCTTTGTTATTGGAGGATATTTCCTTTGGCCCTATAGTCTTCAAAGGGATCCGAAATATCTGTTCTCAGATTCCACAGAAATAAGGCTAGCAAAGAGATCCATGAAGTACAGATGTAACACTGTGAGATGAATTGAGAGAACACTAAGCAGTTTCTCAGAAAGCTTCCTTACAGATTTCATCTGAGGATATTTCCTTTTTCACCATAGCCCTCTAGGGGTTTCCAAATATCACTTTGCCAATTCCACAATAACTGCCTTAGCGAAAGGCTTCTTGAGGGGAAAGCTGTAACTCTGTGAGATGATTTCACAGAACACAAAGAAGTTTCTCAGAAAGCTTTTTTCTCTTTGTTATCGGAAGGATATTCCCTTTGGCTCTATCGTCTTCAAAGGGATCCGAAATATCTGTTCTCAGATTCCACAGAAATAAGGCTGGGAAAGAGTCCACGAAATACAGATGTAACTCTGTGAGTGGAAGTCACACATCACAGAGCAGTTTCTCCGAAAGCTTCTTTCTCTTTGTTATCGGAGGATATTTCCTTTGGGCCTATAGTTTTCAAAGGGATCCGCAATATCTGTTCTCAGATTCCACAGAAATAAGGCTAGCAAGGAGATCCACGAAATACAGATGTAACTCCGTGAGATGAATTAACAGAACACTAAGCAGTTTCTCAGAAAGCTTCTTTCAAGATTTCATCTGAGGATATTTCCTTTTTCACCATAGCCCTCTATGGGCTTCCAATTATCACTTTGACAATTCCACAAGAACTGTCTTAGCGAAAGGCTTCTTGAGGGGAAAGTTGTAACTCTGTGAGATGATTTCACAGAACACAAAGAAGTTTCTCAGAAAGCTTCTTTCTCTTTGTTATCGGAGGATATTTCCTTTGGCCCTATAGTCTTCCAAGGGATCCGAAATATCTGTTCTCAGATACCACAGAAATAAGGCTAGCAAAGAGATCCACGAAATACAGATGTAACTCTGTGAGATGAATTAACAGAACACAAAGCAGATTCTCAGAAAGCTTCTTTCCAGATTTCATATGAGGATATTTCCTTTTTCACCATAGCCCTCTATGGGCTTCCAAATGTCACTTTGCCAATTCCACAAAACTGTCTTAGCGAAAGGCTTCTTGAGGGCAAAGCTGTAACTCTGTGAGATGATTTCACAGAACACAAAGAAGTTTCTCAGAAATATTCTTTCTCTTTGTTATTGGAGGATATTTCCTTTGGCCCTATAGTCTTCTAAGAGATCCGAAATATCTGTTCTCAGATTCCACAGAAATAAGGCTAGCAAAGAGATCCACGAAACACAGATGTAACTCTGTGAGATGAATTAAAAGAACACTAAGCAGTTTCTCAGAAAGCTTCTTTCCAGTTTTCATCTGAGGATATTTCCTTTTTCACTAAAGCCCTATATGGTCTTCCAAATATCACTTTGCCAATTCCACAAGAACTGTCTTAGCAAAAGGCTTCTTGAGGGGAAAGCTGTAACGCTGTGAGATGGTTTCACAGAACACAAAGAAGTTTCTCAGAAAGCTTCTTTCTCTTTGTTATCGGAGGATATTTCCTTTGGCCCTATAGTCTTCAAAGGGATCCGAAATATCTGTTCTCAGATTCCACAGAAATAAGTCTAGCAAAGAGATCCACGAAATACAGATGTAGCTCTGTGAGGTGAATTAACAGAACACTAAGCAGTTTCTCAGAAAGCTTCTTTCCAGATTTCATATGAGGATATTTCCTTTTTCACCATAGCCCTCTATGGGCTTCCAAATGTCACTTTGCCAATTCCACAAAACTGTCTTAGCGAAAGGCTTCTTGAGGGCAAAGCTGTAACTCTGTGAGATGATTTCAGAGAACACAAAGAAGTTTCTCAGAAATCTTCTTTCTCTTTGTTATTGGAGGATATTTCCTTTGGCCCTATAGTCTTCAAAGAGATCCGAAATATCTGTTCTCAGATTCCACAGAAATAAGGCTAGCAAAGATATCCACGAAATACAGATGTAACTCTGTGAGTGGAAGTCACACATAAAAGAGCAGTTTCTCAGAAAGCTTCTTTCCAGATTTCATCTGAGGATATTTCCTTTTTCTCCATAGCCCTCTATGGGCTTCCAAATATCACTTTGCCAATTCCACAAGAACTGTCTCAGCGAAAGGCTTCTTGAGGGGAAAGCTGTAACTCTGTGAGATGATTTAACAGTACACAAAGAAGTTTCTCAGAAAGCTTCTTTCTCTTTGTTATCGGAGGATATTTCCTTTTGCCCTATAGTCTTCAAAGGGATCCGAAATATCTGTTCTCAGATTCCACAGAAAGAAGGCTAGCAAAGAGATCCACGAAATACAGATGTAACTCTGTTAGATGAATTAACTGAACACTAAGCAGTTTGTCAGAAAGTTTCTTTCCAGATTTCATCTGAGGATATTTCCTTTTTCACCATAGCCCTCTATGGGCTTCCAAATATCACTTCGCCAATTCCACAGGAACTGTCTTAGCGAAAGGCTTCTTGAGGGGAAAGCTGTAACTCTGTGAGATGATTCAACCGAACACAAAGAAGTTTCTCAGAAAGCTTCTTTCTCTTTGTTATTGGAGGATATTTCCTTTGGCCCTATAGTCTTCAAAGGGATCCGAAATATCTGTTCTCAGATTCCACAGAAATAAGGCTAGCAAAGAGATCCACGAAATACACATGTAACTCTGTGAGTGGAAGTCAGACATCACAGAGCAGTTTCTCAGAAAGCTTCTTTCCAGATTTCATTTGAGGATATTTCCTTTTTCACCATAGACCTCTATGGGCTTCCAAATATCACTTTGCCAATTCCACAAGAACTGTCTTAGCGAAAGGCTTTTTGATGGGAAAGCTGTAACTCTGTGAGATGATTTCACAGAACACAAAGACGTTTCTCAGAAAGCTTCTTTCTCTTTGTTATCGGAGGATATTTCCTTTGGCCCTATAGTCTTCAAAGGGATCCGAAATATCTGTTCTCAGATTCCAAAGAAATAAGGCTAGCAAAGAGATCCACGAAATACAGATGTAACTCTGTGAGTGGAAGACACACATCACAGAGCATTTTTTCAGAAAGTTTCTTTCCAGATTTCATGTGAAGATATTTCCTTTTTCACTCTAGCCCTCTAAGGGATTCCAAATATCACTTTGCCAATTCCACAACAACTGTCTTAGCGAAAGGCTTCTTGAGGGGAAAGCTGTAACTCTGTGAGATGATTTCACAGAACACAAAGAAGTTTCTCAGAAAGCTTCTTTCTCTTTGTTATCGGAGGATATTTCCTTTGGCCCTATAGTCTTCTAAGGGATCCGAAATATCTGTTCTATGATTCCACAGAAATAAGGCTAGCAAAGAGATCCACGAAATACAGATGTAACTCTGTGAGATGAATTAACAGAACACTAAGCAGTTTCTCAGAAAGCTTCTTTCCAGATTTCATCTGAGGATATTTCCTTTTTCACCAGAGCCCTCTAAGGGCTTCCAAATATCACTTTGCCAATTCCACAAGAACTGTCTTAGCGAAAAGTTTCCTGAGGGGAAAGCTGTAACTCTGTGAGATGATTTCACAGAACACAAAGAAGTTTCTCTGAAAGCTTCTTTGTCTTTGTTATCGGAGGATATTTCCTTTGGCCCTATAGTCTTCAAAGGGATCCGATATATCTGTTCTCAGATTCCACAGAAATAAGGCTAGCAAAGAGATCCACGAAACACAGATGTAACTCTGTGAGATGAATTAAAAGAACACTAAGCAGTTTCTCAGAAAGCTTCTTTCCAGTTTTCATCTGAGGATATTTCCTTTTTCACTAAAGCCCTATATGGTCTTCCAAATATCACTTTGCCAATTCCACAAGAACTGTCTTAGCAAAAGGCTTCTTGAGGGGAAAGCTGTAACGCTGTGAGATGGTTTCACAGAACACAAAGAAGTTTCTCAGAAAGCTTCTTTCTCTTTGTTATCGGAGGATATTTCCTTTGGCCCTATAGTCTTCAAAGGGATCCGAAATATCTGTTCTCAGATTCCACAGAAATAAGTCTAGCAAAGAGATCCACGAAATACAGATGTAGCTCTGTGAGGTGAATTAACAGAACACTAAGCAGTTTCTCAGAAAGCTTCTTTCCAGATTTCATATGAGGATATTTCCTTTTTCACCATAGCCCTCTATGGGCTTCCAAATGTCACTTTGCCAATTCCACAAAACTGTCTTAGCGAAAGGCTTCTTGAGGGCAAAGCTGTAACTCTGTGAGATGATTTCAGAGAACACAAAGAAGTTTCTCAGAAATCTTCTTTCTCTTTGTTATTGGAGGATATTTCCTTTGGCCCTATAGTCTTCAAAGAGATCCGAAATATCTGTTCTCAGATTCCACAGAAATAAGGCTAGCAAAGAGATCCACGAAATACAGATGTAACTCTGTGAGTGGAAGTCACACATAAAAGAGCAGTTTCTCAGAAAGCTTCTTTCCAGATTTCATCTGAGGATATTTCCTTTTTCTCCATAGCCCTCTATGGGCTTCCAAATATCACTTTGCAAATTCCACAAGAACTGTCTCAGCGAAAGGCTTCTTGAGGGGAAAGCTGTAACTCTGTGAGATGATTTAACAGTACACAAAGAAGTTTCTCAGAAAGCTTCTTTCTCTTTGTTATCGGAGGATATTTCCTTTTGCCCTATAGTCTTCAAAGGGATCCGAAATATCTGTTCTCAGATTCCACAGAAAGAAGGCTAGCAAAGAGATCCACGAAATACAGATATAACTCTGTTAGATGAATTAACTGAACACTAAGCAGTTTGTCAGAAAGTTTCTTTCCAGATTTCATCTGAGGATATTTCCTTTTTCACCATAGCCCTCTATGGGCTTCCAAATATCACTTCGCCAATTCCACAGGAACTGTCTTAGCGAAAGGCTTCTTGAGGGGAAAGCTGTAACACTGTGAGATGATTTCACCGAACACAAAGTAGTTTCTCAGAAAGCTTCTTTCTCTTTGTTATTGGAGGATATTTCCTTTGGCCCTATAGTCTTCAAAGGGATCCGAGTATCTGTTCTCAGATTCCACAGAAATAAGGCTAGCAAAGAGATCCACGAAGTACAGATGTAACACTGTGAGATGAATTAAGAGAACACTAAGCAGTTTCTCAGAAAGCTTCCTTACAGATTTCATCTGAGGATATTTCCTTTTTCACCATAGCCCTCTAGGGGCTTCCAAATATCACTTTGCCAATTCCACAATAACTGTCTTAGCGATAGGCTTCTTGAGGGGAAAGCTGTAACTCTGTGAGATGATTTCACAGAACACAAAGAAGTTTCTCAGAAAGCTTTTTTCTCTTTGTTATCGGAAGGATATTTCCTTGGCCCTATCGTCTTCAAAGGGATCCAAAATATCTGTTCTCAGATTCCACAGAAATAAGTCTAGCAAAGAGTTCCACTAAATACAGATGTAACTCTGTGAGTGGAAGTCACACATCACAGAGCAGTTTCTCAGAAAGCTTCTTTCTCTTTGTTATCGGAGGATATTTCCTTTGGCCCTATAGTTTTCAAAGGGATCCGCAATATCTGTTCTCAGATTCCACAGAAATAAAGCTAGCAAAGAGATCCACGAAATACAGATGTGACTCTGTGAGATGAATTAACAGAACACTAAGCAGTTTCTCAGAAAGCTTCTTTCCAGATTTCATCTGAGGATATTTCCTTTTTCACCATTGCCCTCTATGGGATTCCAATTATCACTTTGACAATTCCACAAGAACTGTCTTAGCGAAAGGCTTCTTGAGGGGAAAGCTGTAACTCTTTGAGATGATTTCACAGAACACAAAGAAGTTTCTCAGAAACCTTCTTTCTCTTTGTTATCGGAGGATATTTCCTTTGGCCCTATAGTCTTCCAAGGGATCCGAAATATCTGTTCTCAGATACCACAGAAATAAGGCTAGCAGAGAGATCCACGAAATACAGATGTAACTCTGTGAGATGAATTAACAGAACACAAAGCAGTTTCTCAGAAAGCTTCTTTCCAGATTTCATCTGAGGATGTTTCCTTTTTCACCATAGCCCTCTATGGGCTTCCAAATATCAACTTGCCAATTCCACAAAAACTGTGTTAGCGAAAGGCTTCTTGAGGGGAAAGCTGTAACTCTGTGAGATGATTTCACAGAACACAAAGAAGTTTCTCAGAAAGCTTCTTTCTCTTTGTTATCGGAGGATATTTTCTTTGGCCCTATCGTCTTCAAAGGGATGCGAAATATCTGTTCTCAGATTCTACAGAAATAAGGCCAGCAAAGAGATCCACGAAATACAGATGTAACTCTGTGAGTGGAAGTCACACATCACAGAGCAGTTTCTCAGAAAGCTTCTTTCTCTTTGTTATCGGAGGATATTTCTTTGGCCCTATAGTTTTCAAAGGGATCCGCAATATCTGTTCTCAGATTCCACAGAAATAAGGCTAGCAAAGAGATACACGAAATACAGATGTAACTCTGTGAGATGAATTAACAGAACGCTAAGCAGTTTCTCAGAAATCTTCTTTCTAGATTTCATCTGAGGATATTTCCTTTTTCACCATAGCCCTCTAAGTGCTTCCAATTATCACTTTGACAATTTCACAAGAACTGTCTTAGCGAAAGGCTTCTTGAGGGGAAAGCTGTAACTCTGTGAGATGATTTCACAGAACACAAAGAAGTTTCTCAGAAAGCTTCTTTCTCTTTGTTATCGGAGGATATTTCCTTTGGCCCTATAGTCTTCAAAGGGATCCGAAATATCTGTTCTCAGATTCCTCAGAAATAAGGCTAGCAAAAAGATCCACGAAGACAGAAGTAACCCTGTGAGATGAATTAAATGAACACTAAGCAGTTTGTCAGAAAGTTTCTTTCCAGATTTCATCTGAGGATAATTCCTTTTTCACCATAGCCCTCTATGGGCTTCCAAATATCACTTTGCCAATTCTACAAGAACTATCTTAGCGAAAGGGTTCTTGAGGGGAAAGCTGTAACTCTGTGAGATGATTTCACAGAACACAAAGAAGTTTCTCAGAAAGCTTCTTTCTCTTTGTTATCGGAGGATATTTCCTTGGGCCCTATTGTCTTCAAAGGGATCCGAAATATCTGTTCTCAGATTCCACAGAAATAAGGCAAGCAAAGAGATCCACGAAATACAGATGTAACTCTGTGAGATGAATTAACAGAACACAAAGCAGTTTCTCAGAAAGCTTCTTTCCAGATCTCATCTGAGGATATTTCCTTTTTCACCATAGCCCTCTATGGGCTTCCAAATATCACCTTGCCAATTCCACAAAAACTGTCTTAGCGAAAGGCTTCTTGAAGGGAAAGCTGTAACTCTGTGAGATGATTTCACAGAACACAAAGAAGTTTCTCAGAAAGCTTCTTTCCCTTTGTTATCGGAGAATATTTTCTTTGGCCCTATAGTCTTCAAAGGGATGCGAAATATCTGTTCTCAGACTCTACAGAAATAAGGCCAGCAAGGAGATCCACGAAATACAGATGTAACTCTGTGAGTGGAAGTCACACATCACAGAGCAGTTTCTCAGAAATCCTCTTTAGAGATTTCATCTGAGGATATTTCCTTTTTCACCATAGCCCTCTATGGGCTTCCAAATATCACTTTGCCAATTCCACAAGAACTGTTAGCGAAAAGCTTCTTGAGGGGAAAGCTGTAACTCTGTGAGATGATATCACAGAAAACAAAAAGTTTCTCAGAAAGCTTCTTTCTCTTTGTTGTCGGAGGATATTTCCTTTGGCTCTATAGTCTTCAAAGGGATCTGAAATATCTGTTCTCAGATTCCAGAGAAATAAGGCTAGCAAAGAGATCCACGAAATACAGATGTAACTCTGTGAGATGAATTAAAAGAACACTAAGCAGTTTCTCAGAAAGCTTCTTTCCAGATTTCATCTGAGGATATTTCCTTTTCCACCACAGCCCTCTATGGGCTTCCAAATATCACTTTGACAATTCCACAACAACTGTCTTAGCGAAAGGCTTCTTGACGGGAAAGCTGTAACTCTGTGAGATGATTTCACAGAACACAAAGAAGTTTCTCAGAAAGCTTCTTTCTCTTTGTTATCGGAGGATATTTCCTTTGGCCCTATAGTCTTCAAAGGGATCCGAAATATCTGTTCTCAGATTTCACAGAAATAAGGCTAGCAAAGAGTTCCACGAAATACAAATGTAACTCTGTGAGAGGAAGTCACACATCACAGAGCAGTTTCTCAGAAAGCTTCTTTCTCTTTGTTATCGGAGGATATTACCTTTGGCCCTATAGTCTTCAAAGGGATGCGTAATATCTGTTCTCCGATTCCAAAGAAATAAGGCTAGCAAAGAGATCCACGAAATACAGATGTAACTCTGTGAGTGGAAGTCACACATCACAGAGCAGGTTCTCAGAAAGCCTCTTTACAAATTTCATCTGAGGATATTTCCTTTTTCACCATAGCCCTCTATGGGCTTGCAAATATCACTTTGCCAATTCCACAAGAACTGTCTTAGCGAAAGGCTTCTTGAGGGGAAAGCTGTAACTCTGTGACATGATTTCACAGAACACAAAGAAGTTTCTCAGAAAGCTTCTTTCTCTTTGTTATCGGAGGATATTTCCTTTGGCCCTATAGTCTTCAAAGTGATCCGAAATATCTGTTCTCACATTCCACAGAAATATGGCTAGCAAAGACATCCAAGAAATACAGATGTAGCTCTGTGAGATGAATTAATAGAACACTAAGCAGTTTCTCAGAAAGCTTCTTTCCAGATTTCATCTGAGGATATTTCCTTTTTCACCATAGCCCTCTATGGGCTTCCAAATATCACTTTGCCAATTCCACAAGAACTATCGTAGCGAAAGGCTTCTTGAGGGGAAAGCTGTAACTCTCTGATATGATTTCACAAAATTCAAAGAAGATTCTCAGAAAGCTTCTTTCTCTTTGTTATCGGAGGATATTTCCTTTGGCCCTAGAGTCTTCAAAGGGATCCGAAATATCTGTTCTCAGATTCCACAGAAATAAGGCTAGCAAAGAGACCATGAAATACAGATATATCTCTGTGAGATGAATTAACAGAACACTAATCAGTTTCTCAGAAAGCTTCTTTCCAGATTTCATCTGAGGATATTTCCTTTTTCACCAAAGCCCTCTATGGGCTTCCAAATATCAATTTGCCAATTCCACAAGAACTGTTTTAGCGAAAGACTTTTTGAGGGGAAAGCTGTCACTCGGTGAGATGATTTCACAGAACACAAAGAAGTTTCTCAGAAAGCTTCTTTCTCTTTGTTATCTGAGGATATTTCCTTTGGCCCTATAGTCTTCAAAGGGATCCGAAATATCTGTTCTCAGATTCCACAGAAATAAGTCTAGCAAAGACATCCATGAAATACAGACGTAGCTCTGTGAGATGAATTAACAGAACACTAAGCAGTTTCTCAGAAAGCTTCTTTCGAGATTTCATCTGAGGATATTTCCTTTTTCACCATAGCCCTCTAAGGGCTTCCAAATATCACTTTGCCAATTCCACAAGAACAATCTTAGCGAAAGGCTTCTTGAGGGGAAAGCTGTAACTCTGTGAGATGATTTCACAGAACACAAAGAAGTTTCTCAGAAAGCTTCTTTCTCTTTGTTATCGGAGGATATTTCCTTTTGCCCTATAGTCTTCAAAGGGATCCGAAATATCTGTTCTCAGATTCCACAGAAATAAGGCTAGCAAAGAGATCCACGAAATACAGATGTAACTCTGTGAGATGAATTAAGAGAACACTAAGCATTTTCTCAGAAAGCTTCTTTCCAGATTTCATCTGAGGATATTTCCTTTTTCACCAGAGCCCTCTATGGGCTTCCAAATGTCACTTTGCCAATTCCACAAGAACTATCTTAGCGAAAGGCTTCTTGAGGGGAAAGCTGTAACTCTGTGAGATGATTTCACAGAACACAAGGAAGTTTCTCAGAAAGCTTCTTTCTCTTTGTTATCGGAGCATATTTCCTTTGTCCCTATAGTCTTCAAAGGGATGCGAAATATCTGTTCTCAGATTCCACAGAAATAAGGCTAGCAAAGAGATCCACGAAATACAGATGTAACTCTTTGAGGGGAAGTCACACATCATAGAGCAGTTTCTCAGAAAGCTTCTTTCCAGATTTCATCTGAGGATATTTCCTTTTTCACCAGAGCCCTCTAAGGGCTCCCAAATATCACTGTGCCAATTCCACAAGAACTGTCTCAGCGAAAAGCTTCTTGAGGGGAAAGCTGTAACTCTGTGAGATGATTTCACAGAACACAAAGAAGTTTCTCAGAAAGCTTTTTTCTCTTTGTTATCGGAGGATATTTCCTTTGGCCCTATAGTCTTCAAAGGGATCCGAAATATCTTTTCTCAGATTCCACAGAAATAAGGCTAGCAAAGAGATCCAAGAAATACAGCTGTAACTCTGTGAGATGAATTAACACAACACAAAGCAGTTTCTCAGAAAGGTTCTTTCCAGATTTCATCTGAGGATATTTCCTTTTTCACCATAGCCCTCTATGGGCTTCCAAATATCACTTTGCCAATTCCACAAGAACTGTCTTATCGAAAGGCTTCTTGAGGGGAAAGCTGTAACTCTGTGAGATAATTTCACAGAACACAAAGGACTTTCTCAGAAAGCTTCTTTCTCTTTGTTATCGGAGGATATTTCCTTTGGCTCTATAGTCTTCAAAGGGATCCGAAATATCTGTTCTCACATTCCACAGAAATAAGGCTAGCAAAGAGATCCACGAAATACAGATGAAACTCTGTGAGTGGAAGTCACACATCAAAGAGCAGTTTCTCAGAAAGCTTCTTTAGAGATTTCATCTGAGGATATTTCCTTTTTCATCATAGCCTCTATGGGCTTCCAAATATCACTTTGCCAATTCCACAAGAACTGTCTTAGCGAAAGGCTTCTTGAGTGGAAAGCTGTAACTCTCTGATATGATTTCACAGAATACAAAGAAGATTCTCAGAAAGCTTCTTTCTCTTTGTTATCGGAGGATATTTCCTTTGACCCTATAGTCTTCAAAGGGATCCGAAATATATGTACTCAGATTCCACAGAAATAAGGCTAGCAAAGAGACCACGAAATACAGATATATCTGTGTGAGATGAATTAACAGAACACTACGCAGTTTCTCAGAAACCTTCTTTCCAGATTTCATCTGAGGATATTTCCTTTTTCACCATAGCCCTCTAAGGGCTTCCAAATATCACTTTGCCAATTCCACAAGAACTGTTTTAGCGAAAGGCTTTTTGAGCGGAAAGCTGTAACTCGGTGAGATGATTTCACAGAACACAAAGACGTTTCTCAAAAAGCTTCTTTCTCTTTGTTAACCGAGGATATTTCCTTTGCCCCTAAAGTCTTCAAAGGGATCCGAAATATCTGTTCTCAGATTCCACAGAAATAAGGCTATCAAAGACATCCATGAAATACAGATGTAGCTCTGTGAGATGAATTAACAGAACTCTAAGCAGTTTCTCAGAAAGCTTCATTCCAGATTTCATCTGAGGATATTTCCTTTTTCACCATAGCCCTCAAAGGGCTTTCAAATATCACTTTGCCAATTCCACAAGAACTATCTTAGCGAAAGGCTTCTTTAGGGGAAAGCTGTAACTCTGTGAGATGATTTCACAGAACACCAAGAAGTTTCTCAGAAAGCTTCTTTCTCTTTGTTATCGGAGGATATTTCCTTTGGCCCTATAGGCTTTAAAGGGATCCGAAATATCTGTTCTCAGATTCCACAGAAATAAGGCTAGCAAAGAGATCCACGAAATACAGATGTAACTCTGTGTGATGAATTAACAGAACACTAAGCAGTTTCACAGAAAGCTTCTTTCCAGATTTCATCTGAGGATATTTCCTTTTTCACAATAGCCCTCTATGGGCTTCCAAATATCACTTTTCCAATTCCACAAGAACTGTCTTAGCGAAAGGCTTCTTGAGGGGAAAGCTGTAACTCTGTGAGATGATTTCACAGAACACTAAGAAGTTTCTCAGAAAGCTTCTTTCTCTTTGTTATCGGAGGATATTTCATTTGGCCACATAATCCTCTAAGGGATCCGAAATATCTGTTCTCAGATTCCACAGAAATAAGGCTAGCAAAGAGATCCACGAAATACTGATGTAACTCTGTGAGATGAATTAACAGAACACTAAGCAGTTTCTCAGAAAGCTTCTTTCCAGATTTCATCTGAGGATATTTCCTTTTTCACCATCGCCCCCTATGGGCTTCCAAATATCACTTTGCCAATTCCACAGGAATTGTCTTAGCGAAAGGCTTCTTGAGGGGAAAGCTGTAACTCTGTGAGATGATATCACAGAACACAAAGAAGTTTCACAGAAAGCTTCTTTCTCTTTGTTATCGGAACATATGTCCTTTGGCCCTATAGTCTTCAAAGGGATCCGAAATATCTGTTCTCAGATTCCACAGAAATAAGGCTAGCAAAGAGTTCCACGAAATACAAATGTAACTCTGTGAGAGGAAGTCACACATCACAGAGCAGTTTCTCAGAAAGCTTCTTTCTCTTTGTTATCGGAGGATATTTCCTTTGGCCCTATAGTCTTCAAAGGGATGCGTAATATCTGTTCTCAGATTCCACAGAAATAAGGCTAGCAAAAAGATCCACGAAATACAGATGTAATTCTGTGAGTGGAAGTCACACATCACAGAGCAGTCTCTCAGAAAGCCTCTTTACAGATTTCATCTGAGGATATTTGCTTTTTCACCATAGCCCTCTATGGGCTTCCAAATATCACTTTGCCAATTCCACAAGAACTATCTTAGCGAAAGGCTTCTTGAGGGGAAAGCTGTAACTATGTGAGATGATTTCACAGAACACAAAGAAGTTTCTCAGAAAGCTTCGTTCTCTTTGTTATCGGAGGATATTTCCTTGGCCCTATTGTCTTCAAAGCGATCCGAATTATCTGTTCTCAGATTTAACAGAAACAAGGCTAGCAAAGACATCCATGAAATACAGATGTAGCTCAGTGAGATGAATTAACAGAACACTAAGCAGTTTCTCAGAAAGCTTCTTTCCAGATTTCATATGAGGATATTTCCTTTTCACCATAGACCTCTAAGGGCTTCCAAATATCACTTTGCCAATTCCACAAGAACTATCTTAGCGAAAGGCTTCTTGAGGGGAAAGCTGTAACTCTGTGAGATGATTTCACAGAACCCAGAGAAGTTTCTCAGAAAGCTTCTTTCTCTTTGTTATCGGAGGATATTTTCTTTGGCCCTATAGTCTTCAAAGGGATCCGAAATATCTGTTCTCAGATTCCACAGAAGTAAGGCTAGCAAAGAGATCCACGAAATACAGATGAAACTCTGTGAGTGGAAGTCACACATCACAGACCAGTTTCTCAGAAAGCTTCTTTCCAGATTTCTTTTGAGGATATTTCCTTTTTCACCACAGCCCTCTATGGGCTTCCAAATGTCACTTTGCCTATTCCGCAATAACTGTCTTAGCGAAAGGCTTCTTGAGGGGAAAGCTGTAACTCTGTGAGATGATTTCACAGAACACAAAGGAGTTTCTCAGAAAGCTTTCTTCTATTTGTTAACGGAGGATATTTCCTTTGGCCCTATAGTCTTCAAAGGCATCCGAAATATCTGTTCTCAGATTCCACAGAAATAAGGCTATCAAAGATTTCCATGAAATACAGATGTAACTCTGTGAGTGGAAGTCACACATCACAGAGCAGTTTCTCAGAAATCTTCTTTCTCTTTGTTATCGGAGGATATTTCGTTTGGCCCTATAGTCTTCAAAGGGATCCGAAATATCTGTTCTCACATTCCACAGAAATAAGGCTAGCAAAGAGATCCACGAAATACAGATGTAACTCTGTGATTGGAAGTCACACATCACATAGCAGTTTCTCAGAAAGCCTCTTTCCAGATTTCATCTGAGGATATTTCCTTTTTCACCATAGCACTCTAAGGGTTTCCAAATATCACTTTGCCAATTCCACAAGAACTGTCTTAGCGAAATGCTTCTTGAGGGGAAAGCTGTAACTCTGTGAGATGATTTCACAGAACACAAAGAAGTTTCTCCGAAAGCTTCTTTGCCTTTGTTATCGGAGGATATTTCCTTTGGCCCTATAGTCTTCAAAGGGATCCGAAATATCTGTTCTCAGATTCCACAGAAATAAGGCTAGCAAAGAGATCCACGAAACACAGATGTAACTCTGTGAGATGAATTAACAGAACACTAAGCAGTTTCTCAGAAAGCTTCTTTCCATATTTCCTCTGAGGATATTTCCTTTTTCACCATAGCCCTCTATGGGCTTCCAAATATCACTTTGCCAATTCCACAAGAATTATCTTATCGAAAGGCTTCTTGAGGGGAAAGCTGTAACTCTGTGAGATGATATCACAGAACACAAAGAAGTTTCTCAGAAAGCTACTTTCTCTTTGTTATCGGAGGATATTTCCTTTGGCTCTATAGTCTTCAAAGGGATCCGAAATATCTGTTCTCAGATTCCACAGAAATAAGGCTAGCAAAGAGATCCACGAAATACAGATGTAACTCTGTGAGATGAATTAAAAGAACACTAAGCAGTTTCTCAGAAAGCTTCTTTCCAGATTTCATCTGAGGATATTTCCTTTTCCACTATAGCCCTCTATGGGCTTCCTATTATCACTTTGAGAATTCCACAACAACTGTCTTAACGAAAGGCTTATTGAGTGGAAAGCTGTAACTCTGTGAGATGATTTCACAGAACACTAAGAAGTTTCTCAGAAAGCTTCTTTCTCTTTGTTATCAGAGGATATGTCCTTTGGCCCTATAGTCTTCAAAAGGATCCGAAATATCTGTTCTCAGATTCCACAGAAAGAAGGCTAGCAAAGAGACCCACGAAATACAGATGTAACTCTGTGAGTGGAAGTCACACGTCACAGAGCAGTTTCTCAGAAAGCTTCTTTCCAGATTTCATGTGAAGATATTTACTTTTTCACTATAGCCCTGTATGGGCTTCCAAATATCACTTTGCCAATTACACAAGAACTGTCTTAGCGAAAGGCTTCTTGAGGGGAAAGCTGTAACTCTCTGATATGATTTCACAGAATACAAAGAAGATTCTCAGAAAGCTTCTTTCTCTTTGTTATCGGAGGATATTTCCTTTGGCCCTATAGTCTTCAAAGGGATCCGAAATATCTGTTCTCAGATTCCACAGAAATAAGGCTGGCAAAGAGACCACGAAATAAAGATATATCTCTGTGAGATGAATTAACAGAACACTACGCAGTTTCTCAGAAACCTTCTTTCCAGATTTCATCTGAGGATATTTCCTTTTTCACCATAGCCCTCTATGGGCTTCCAAATATCACTTTGCCAATTCCACAAGAACTGTTTTAGCGAAAGGCTTTTTGAGCGGAAAGCTGTAACTCGGTGAGATGATTTCACAGAACACAAAGAAGTTTCTCAAAAAGCTTCTTTCTCTTTGTTATCGGAGGATATTTCCTTTGGCCCTAAAGTCTTCAAAGGGATCCGAAATATCTGTTCTCAGATTCCACAGAAATAAGTCTATCAAAGACATCCATGAAATACAGATGTAGCTCTGTGAGATGAATTAACAGAACACTAAGCAGTTTCTCAGAAAGCTTCTTTCCAGATTTCATCTGAGGATATTTCCTTTTTCACCATAGCCCTCAAAGGGCTTCCAAATATCAGTTTGCCAATTCCACAAGAACTATCTTAGCGAAAGGCTTCTTTAGGGGAAAGCTGTAACTTTGTGAGATGATTTCATAGAACACAAAGAAGTTTCTCAGAAAGCTTCTTTCTCTTTGTTATCGGAAGATATTTCCTTTTGCCCTATAGTCTTCAAAGGGATTCGAAATATCTGTTCTCAGATTCCACAGAAATAAGGCTAGCAAAGAGATTCACGAAATACAGATGTAACTCTGTGAGATGAATTAATAGAACACTAAGCAGTTTCTCAGAAAGCTTCTTTCCAGATTTCATCTGAGGATATTTCCTTTTTCACCATAGCGCTCTATGGGCTTCCAAATATCACTTTGCCAATTCCACAAGAACTGTCTTAGCGAAAGGCTTCTTGAGGGGAAAGCTGTAACTCTGTGAGATGATTTCACAGAACACTAAGAAGTTTCTCAGAAAGCTTCTTTCTCTTTGTTATCGGAGGATATTTCATTTGGCCCCATAATCTTCTAAGGGATCCGAAATATCTGTTCTCAGATTCCACAGAAATAAGGCTAGCAAAGAGATCCACGAAATACTGATGTAACTCTGTGAGATGAATTAACGGAACACTAAGCAGTTTCTCAGAAAGCTTCTTTCTAGATTTCATCTGAGGATATTTCATTTTTCACCATAGCCCTCTATGGGCTTCCAAATATCTCTTTGCCAATTCCACAAGAACTGTCTTAGCAAAAGGCTTCTTGAGGGGAAAGCTGTAACTCTGTGAGTTGATTTCACAGAACACAAAGAAGTTTCTCAGAAAGCTTCTTTCTCTTTGTTATCGGAGGAGATTTCCTTTGGCCCTACAGTCTTCAAAGGGATCCGAAATATCTGTTCTCAGATTCCACAGAAATAAGGCTCGCAAAGAGATTCACGAAATACAGATGTAACTCTGTGAGATGAATTAACAGAACACTAAGCAGTTTCTCAGAAAGCTTCTTTCCAGATTTCATGTTAGGATATTTCCTTTTTCACCATAGCCCTCTATGGTCTTCCAAATATCACTTTGCAATTCCACAAGAACTGTCTTAGCGAAAGGCTTCTTGAGGGGAAAGCTGTAACTCTGTGCGATGATTTCACAGAACACAAAGAAGTTTCTCAGAAAGCTTCTTTCTCTTTGTTATCGGAGGATATTTCCTTTGGCCCTATAGTCTTCAAAGGGATCCGAAATATCTGTTCTCACATTACAAAGAAATAAGGCTAGCAAAGAGATCCACGAAATACAGATGAAACTCTGTGAGTGGAAGTCACACATCAAAGAGCAGTTTCTCAGAAAGCTTCTTTAGAGATTTCATCTGAGGATATTTCCTTTTTCACCATAGCCCTCTATGGGCTTCCAAATATCACTTTGCCAATTCCACAAGAACTGTCTTAGCGAAAGGCTTCTTGAGGGGAAAGCTGTAACTCTCTGATATAATTTCACAGAACACAAAGAAGATTCTCAGAGTTTCTTTCTCTTTGTTATCGGAGGATATGTCCTTTGGCCCTATAGTCTTCAAAGGGATCCGAAATATCAGTTCTCAGATTCCACAGAAATAAGGCAGGCAAAGAGACCACGAAATACAGATATATCTCTGTGAGATGAATTAACAGAACACTACGCAGTTTCTCAGAAACCTTCTTTACAGATTTCATCTGAGGATATTTCCTTTTTCACCATAGCCCTCTATGGGCTTCCAAATATCACTTTGCCAATTCCACAAGAACTGTTTTAGCGAAAGGCTTTTTGAGCGGAAAGCTGTAACTCGGTGAGATGATTTCACAGAACACAAAGAAGTTTCTCAAAAAGCTTCTTTCTCTTTGTTATCGGAGGATATTTCCTTTGGCCCTAAAGTCTTCAAAGGGATCCGAAATATCTGTTCTCAAATTCCACAGAAATAAGTCTATCAAAGACATCCATGAAATACAGATGTAGCTCGGTGAGATGAATTAACAGAACACTAAGCAGTTTCTCAGAAAGTTTCTTTCCAGATTTCATCTGAGGATATTTCCTTTTTCACCTTAACCCTCAAAGGGCTTCCAAATATCACTTTGCCAATTCCACAAGAACTATCTTAGCGAAAGGCTTCTTTAGGGGAAAGCTGTAACTTTGTGAGATGATTTCATAGAACACAAAGAAGTTTCTCAGAAAGCTTCTTTCTCTTTGTTATCGGAGGACATTTCCTTTGGCCCTACAATGTTCAAAGGGATCCGAAATATCTGTTCTCAGATTCCACAGAAATAAGGCTCGCAAAGAGATTCACGAAATACAGATGTAACTCTGTGAGATGAATTAACAGAACACTAAGCAGTTTCTCAGAAAGCTTCTTTCCAGATTTCATGTTAGGATATTTCCTTTTTCACCATAGCCCTCTATGGGCTTCCAAATATCACTTTGCCAATTCCACAAGAACAGTCTTAGCGAAAGGCTTCTTGAGGGGGAAGCTGTAACTCTGTGCGATGATTTCACAGAACACAAAGAAGTTTCTCAGAAAGCTTCTTTCTCTTTGTTATCGGAGGATATTTCCTTTGGCTCTATAGTCTTCAAAGGGATCCGAAATATCTGTTCTCACATTACACAGAAATAAGGCTAGCAAAGAGATCCACGAAATACAGATGAAACTCTGTGAGTGGAAGTCACACATCAAAGAGCAGTTTCTCAGAAAGCTTCTTTAGAGATTTCATCTGAGGATATTTCCTTTTTCACCATAGCCCTCTAGGGGTTCCAAATATCACTTTGCCAATTCCACAAGAACTGTCTTAGCGAAAGGCTTCTTGAGGGGAAAGCTGTAACTCTCTGATATGATTTCACAGAATACAAAGAAGATTCTCAGAGTTTCTTTCTCTTTGTTATCGGAGGATATTTCCTTTGGCCCTATAGTCTTCAAAGGGATCCGAAATATCTGTTCTCAGATTCCACAGAAATAAGGCAGGCAAAGAGACCACGAAATACAGATATATCTCTGTGAGATGAATTAACAGAACACTACGCAGTTTCTCAGAAACCTTCTTTACAGATTTCATCTGAGGATATTTCCTTTTTCACCATAGCCCTCTATGGGCTTCCAAATATCACTTTGCCAATTCCACAAGAACTGTTTTAGCGAAAGGCTTTTTGAGCGGAAAGCTGTAACTCGGTGAGATGATTTCACAGAACACAAAGAAGTTTCTAAAAAGCTTCTTTCTCTTTGTTATCGGAGGATATTTCCTTTGGCCCTAAAGTCTTCAAAGGGATCCGAAATATCTGTTCTCAGATTCCACAGAAATAAGTCTATCAAAGACATCCATGAAATACAGATGTAGCTCTGTGAGATGAATTAACAGAACACTAAGCAGTTTCTCAGAAAGCTTCTTTCCAGATTTCATCTGAGGATATTTCCTTTTTCACCATAGCCCTCTATGGGCTTCCAAATATCACTTTGCCAATTCTACAAGAACTATCTTAGCGAAAGGGTTCTTGAGGGGAAAGCTGTAACGCTGTGAGATGATTTCACAGAACACAAAGAAGTTTCTCAGAAAGCTTCTTTCTCTTTGTTATCGGAGGATATTTCCTTTGGCCCTATAGTCTTCAAAGGGATCCGAAATATCTGTTCTCAGATTCCACAGAAATAAGGCTAGCAGAGACATCCATGAAATACAGATGTATCTCAGTGAGATGAATTAACAGAACACTAAGCAGTTTCTCAGACAGCTTCTTTCCAGATTTCATCTGAGGATATTTCCTTTTTCACCATAGCCCTCTATGGGCTTCCAAATATCACTTTGCCAATTCTACAAGAACTATCTTAGCGAAAGGGTTCTTGAGGGGAAAGCTGTAACGCTGTGAGATGATTTCACAGAACACAAAGAAGTTTCTCAGAAAGCTTCTTTCTCTTTGTTATCGGAGGATATTTCCTTTGGCCCTATAGTCTTCAAAGGGATCCGAAATATCTGTTCTCAGATTCCACAGAAATAAGGCTAGCAAAGAGATCCACGAAATACAGATGTAACTCTGTGAGATGAATTAACAGAACACAAAGCAGTTCCTCAGAAAGCTTCTTTCCAGATTTCATCTGAGGATATTTCCTTTTTCACCATAGCCCTCTATGGGCTTCGAAATATCACCTTGCCAATTCCACAAAAACTGTCTTAGCGAAAGGCTTCTTGAGGGGAAAGCTGTAACTCTGTGAGATGATTTCACAGAACACAAAGAAGTTTCTCAAAAAGCTTCTTTCTCTTTGTTATCGGAGGATATTTCCTTTGGCCCTATAGTCTTCAAAGGGATCCGAAATATCTGTTCTCAGATTCCACAAAAATAAGGCTAGCAAAGACATCCATGAAATACAGATGTATCTCAGTGAGATGAATTAACAGAACACTAAGCAGTTTCTCAGACAGCTTCTTTCCAGATTTCATATGAGGATATTTCCTTTTTCACCATAGCCCTCTATGGGCTTCCAAATATCACCTTGCCAATTCCACAAAAACTGTCTTAGCGAAAGGCTTCTCGAGGGGAAAGCTGTAACTCTGTGCGATGATTTCACAGAACACAAAGAAGTTTCTCAGAAAGCTTCTTTCTCTTTGTTATCGGAGGATATTTTCTTTGGCCCTATAGTCTTCAAAGGGATGCGAAATATCTTTTCTCAGATTCTACAGAAATAAGGCCAGCAAAGATATCCACGAAATACAGATGTAACTCTGTGAGTGGAAGTCACACATCACAGAGCAGTTTCTCAGAAAGCCTCTTTACAGATTTCATCTGAGGATATTTCCTTTTTCACGATAGCCCTCTATTGGCTTCCAAATATCACTTTGCCAATTCCACAAGAACTGTCTTAGCGAAAGGCTTCTTGAGGGGAAAGCGGTAACTCTGTGAGATGATTTCACCGAACACAAAGAAGTTTCTCAGAAAGCTTCTTTCTCTTTGTTATCGGAGGATATTTCCTTTGGCCCTATAGTCTTCAAAGGGATCCGAAATATCTATTCTCACATTACACAGAAATAAGTCTAGCAAAGAGATCCACGAAATACAGATGAAACACTGTGAGTGGAAGTCACACATCAAAGAGCAGTTTCTCAGAAAGCTTCTTTAGAGATTTCATCTGAGGATATTTCCTTTTTCACCATAGCCCTCTATGGGCTTCCAAATATCACTTTGCCAATTCCACAAGAACTGTCTTAGCAAAAGGCTTCTTGAGGGGAAAGCTGTAACTCTCTGATATGATTTCACAGAATACAAAGAAGATTCTCAGAGTTTCTTTCTCTTTGTTATCGGAGGATATTTCCTTTGGCCGTATAGTCTTCAAAGGGATCCGAAATATCTGTTCTCAGATTCCACAGAAATAAGGCTGGCAAAGAGACCACGAAATACAGATATATCTCTGTGAGATGAATTAACAGAACACTACGCAGTTTCTCAGAAACCTTCTTTCCAGATTTCATCTGAGGATATTTCCTTTTTCACCATAGCCCTCTATGGTCTTCCAAATATCACTTTGCCAATTCCACAAGAACTGTTTTAGCGAAAGGCTTTTTGAGCGGAAAGCTGTAACTCGGTGAGATGATTTCACAGAACACAAAGAAGTTTCTCAAAAAGCTTCTTTCTCTTTGTTATCGGAGGATATTTCCTTTGGCCCTAAAGTCTTCAAAGGGATGCGAAATATCTGTTCTCAGATTCCACAGAAATAAGTCTATCAAAGACATCCATGAAATACAGATGTAGCTCTGTGAGATGAATTAAGAGAACACTAAGCAGTTTGTCAGAAAGTTTCTTTCCACATTTCATCTGAGGATATTTCCTTTTTCACCATAGCCCTCTATGGGCTTCCAAATATCACTTTGCCAATTCTACAAGAACTATCTTAGCGAAAGGGTTCTTGAGGGGAAAGGTGTAACGCTGTGAGATGATTTCACAGAACACAAAGAAGTTTCTCAGAAAGCTTCTTTCTCTTTGTTATCGGAGGATACTTCCTTTGGCCCTATAGTCTTCAAAGGGATCCGAAATATCTGTTCTCAGATTCCACAGAAATAAGGCTAGCAAAGAGATCCACGAAATACAGATGTAACTCTGTGAGATGAATTAACAGAACACAAAGCAGTTCCTCAGAAAGCTTCTTTCCAGATTTCATCTGAGGATATTTCCTTTTTCACCATAGCCCTCTATGGGCTTCGAAATATCACCTTGACAATTCCACAAAAACTGTCTTAGCGAAAGGCTTCTGGAGGGGAAAGCTGTAACTCTGTGAGATGATTTCACAGAACACAAAGAAGTTTCTCAGAAAGCTTCTTTCTCTTTGTTATCGGAGGATATTTTCTTTGGCCCTATAGTCTTCAAAGGGATGCGAAATATCTTTTCTCAGATTCTACAGAAATAAGGCCAGCAAAGATATCCACGAAATACAGATGTAACTCTGTGAGTGGAAGTCACACATCACAGAGCAGTTTCTCAGAAAGCCTCTTTACAGATTTCATCTGAGGATATTTCCTTTTTCACGATAGCCCTCTATTGGCTTCCAAATATCACTTTGCCAATTCCACAAGAACTGTCTTAGCGAAAGGCTTCTTGAGGGGAAAGCGGTAACTCTGTGAGATGATTTCACCGAACACAAAGAAGTTTCTCAGAAAGCTTCTTTCTCTTTGTTATCGGAGGATATTTCCTTTGGCCCTATAGTCTTCAAAGGGATCCGAAATATCTATTCTCACATTACACAGAAATAAGTCTAGCAAAGAGATCCACGAAATACAGATGAAACACTGTGAGTGGAAGTCACACATCAAAGAGCAGTTTCTCAGAAAGCTTCTTTAGAGATTTCATCTGAGGATATTTCCTTTTTCACCATAGCCCTCTATGGGCTTCCAAATATCACTTTGCCAATTCCACAAGAACTGTCTTAGCAAAAGGCTTCTTGAGGGGAAAGCTGTAACTCTCTGATATGATTTCACAGAATACAAAGAAGATTCTCAGAGTTTCTTTCTCTTTGTTATCGGAGGATATTTCCTTTGGCCGTATAGTCTTCAAAGGGATCCGAAATATCTGTTCTCAGATTCCACAGAAATAAGGCTGGCAAAGAGACCACGAAATACAGATATATCTCTGTGAGATGAATTAACAGAACACTACGCAGTTTCTCAGAAACCTTCTTTCCAGATTTCATCTGAGGATATTTCCTTTTTCACCATAGCCCTCTATGGTCTTCCAAATATCACTTTGCCAATTCCACAAGAACTGTTTTAGCGAAAGGCTTTTTGAGCGGAAAGCTGTAACTCGGTGAGATGATTTCACAGAACACAAAGAAGTTTCTCAAAAAGCTTCTTTCTCTTTGTTATCGGAGGATATTTCCTTTGGCCCTAAAGTCTTCAAAGGGATGCGAAATATCTGTTCTCAGATTCCACAGAAATAAGTCTATCAAAGACATCCATGAAATACAGATGTAGCTCTGTGAGATGAATTAAGAGAACACTAAGCAGTTTGTCAGAAAGTTTCTTTCCAGATTTCATCTGAGGATATTTCCTTTTTCACCATAGCCCTCTATGGGCTTCCAAATATCACTTTGCCAATTCTACAAGAACTATCTTAGCGAAAGGGTTCTTGAGGGGAAAGGTGTAACGCTGTGAGATGATTTCACAGAACACAAAGAAGTTTCTCAGAAAGCTTCTTTCTCTTTGTTATCGGAGGATACTTCCTTTGGCCCTATAGTCTTCAAAGGGATCCGAAATATCTGTTCTCAGATTCCACAGAAATAAGGCTAGCAAAGAGATCCACGAAATACAGATGTAACTCTGTGAGATGAATTAACAGAACACAAAGCAGTTCCTCAGAAAGCTTCTTTCCAGATTTCATCTGAGGATATTTCCTTTTTCACCATAGCCCTCTATGGGCTTCGAAATATCACCTTGACAATTCCACAAAAACTGTCTTAGCGAAAGGCTTCTGGAGGGGAAAGCTGTAACTCTGTGAGATGATTTCACAGAACACAAAGAAGTTTCTCAGAAAGCTTCTTTCTCTTTGTTATCGGAGGATATTTTCTTTGACCCTATAGTCTTCAAAGGGATGCGAAATATCTGTTCTCAGATTCTACAGAAATAAGGCCAGCAAAGATATCCACGAAATACAGATGTAACTCTGTGAGTGGAAGTCACACATCACAGAGCAGTTTCTCAGAAAGCCTCTTTACAGATTTCATCTGAGGATATTTCCTTTTTCACCATAGCCCTCTCTGGGCTTCCAAATATCACTTTGCCAATTCCACAAGAACTGTCTTAGCGAAAGGCTTCTTGAGGGGAAAGCGGTAACTCTGTGAGATGATTTCACCGAAAACAAAGAAGTTTCTCAGAAAGCTTCTTTCTCTTTGTTATCGGAGGATATTTCCTTTGGCCCTATAGTCTTCAAAGGGATACGAAATATCTGTTCTCAGATTCCACAGAAATAAGGCTAGCAAAGAGATCCACGAAGCACAGATGTAACTCTGTGAGGTGAATTAACTGAACAGTAAGCAGTTTCTCAGAAAACTACTTTCCAGATTTCATCTGAGGATATTTCCTTTTTCACCATAGCCCTCTATGGGCTTCCAAATATCACTTTGCCAATTCCACAAGACCTGTGTTAGCGAAAGGCTTCTTGAGGGGAAAGCTGTAACTCTGTGAGATGATTTCACAGAACACAAAGAAGTTTCTCAAAAAGATTCTTTCTCTTTGTTATCGGAGGATATTTCCTTTGGCCCTATAGTCTTCAAAGGGATCCGAAATATCTGTTCTCAGATTCCACAAAAATAAGGCTAGCAAAGACATCCATGAAATACAGATGTATCTCAGTGAGATGAATTAACAGAACACTAAGCAGTTTCTCAGACAGCTTCTTTCCAGATTTCATATGAGGATATTTCCTTTTTCACCATAGCCCTCTATGGGCTTCCAAATATCACTTTGCCAATTCCACAAGAACTGTCTTAGCGAAAGGCTTCTTGAGGGGAAAGCTGTAACTCTGTGCGATGATTTCACAGAACACAAAGAAGTTTCTCAGAAAGCTTCTTTCTCTTTGTTATCGGAGGATATTTCCTTTGGCCCTACAGTCTTCAAAGGGATCCGAAATATCTGTTCTCACATTACACAGAAATAAGGCTAGCAAAGAGATCCACGAAATACAGATGAAACTCTGTGAGTGGAAGTCACACATCAAAGAGCAGTTTCTCAGAAAGCTTCTTTAGAGATTTCATCTGAGGATATTTCCTTTTTCACCATAGCCCTCTATGGGCTTCCAAATATCACTTTGCCAATTCCACAAGAACTGTCTTAGCGAAAGGCTTCTTGAGGGGAAAGCTGTAACTCTCTGATATGATTTCACAGAATACAAAGAAGATTCTCAGAGTTTCTTTCTCTTTGTTATCGGAGGATATTTCCTTTGGCCCTATAGTCTTCAAACGGATCCGAAATATCTGTTCTCAGATTCCACAGAAATAAGGCTGGCAAAGAGACCACGAAATGCAGACATATCTCTGTGAGATGAATTAACAGAACACTATGCAGTTTCTCAGAAACCTTCTTTCCAGATTTCATCTGAGGATATTTCCTTTTTCACCATAGCCCTCTATGGGCTTCCAAATATCACTTTGCCAATTCCACAAGAACTGTTTTAGCGAAAGGCTTTTTGAGCGGAAAGCTGTAACTCGGTGAGATGATTTCACAGAACACAAAGAAGTTTCTCAAAAAGCCTCTTTCTCTTTGTTATCGGAGGATATTTCCTTTGGCCCTAAAGTCTTCAAAGGGATGCGAAATATCTGTTCTCAGATTCCACAGAAATAAGTCTATCAAAGACATCCATGAAATACAGATATAGCTCTGTGAGATGAATTAAGAGAACACTAAGCAGTTTGTCAGAAAGTTTCTTTCCACATTTCATCTGAGGATATTTCCTTTTTCACCATAGCCCTCTATGGGCTTCCAAATATCACTTTGCCAATTCTACAAGAACTATCTTAGCGAAAGGGTTCTTGAGGGGAAAGGTGTAACGCTGTGAGATGATTTCACAGAACACAAAGAAGTTTCTCAGAAAGCTTCTTTCTCTTTGTTATCGGAGGATATTTCCTTTGGCCCTATAGTCTTCAAAGGGATCCGAAATATCTGTTCTCAGATTCCACAGAAATAAGGCTAGCAAAGAGATCCACGAAATACAGATGTAACTCTGTGAGATGAATTAACAGAACACAAAGCAGTTCCTCAGAAAGCTTCTTTCCAGATTTCATCTGAGGATATTTCCTTTTTCACCATAGCCCTCTATGGGCTTCGAAATATCACCTTGCCAATTCCACAAAAATTGTCTTAGCGAAAGGCTTCTTGAGGGGAAAGCTGTAACTCTGTGAGATGATTTCACAGAACACAAAGAAGTTTCTCAGAAAGCTTCTTTCTCTTTGTTATCGGAGGATATTTTCTTTGGCCCTATAGTCTTCAAAGGGATGCGAAATATCTGTTCTCAGATTCTACAGAAATAAGGCCAGCAAAGATATCCACGAAATACAGATGTAACTCTGTGAGTGGAAGTCACACATCACAGAGCAGTTTCTCAGAAAGCCTCTTTACAGATTTCATCTGAGGATATTTCCTTTTTCACCATAGCCCTCTCTGGGCTTCCAAATATCACTTTGCCAATTCCACAAGAACTGTCTTAGCGAAAGGCTTCTTGAGGGGAAAGCGGTAACTCTGTGAGATGATTTCACCGAAAACAAAGAAGTTTCTCAGAAAGCTTCTTTCTCTTTGTTATCGGAGGATATTTCCTTTGGCCCTATAGTCTTCAAAGGGATACGAAATATCTGTTCTCAGATTCCACAGAAATAAGGCTGGCAAAGAGACCACGAAATGCAGACATATCTCTGTGAGATGAATTAACAGAACACTACGCAGTTTCTCAGAAACCTTCTTTCCAGATTTCATCTGAGGATATTTCCTTTTTCACCAAAGCCCTCTGTGGGCTTCCAAATATCACTTTGCCAATTCCACAAGAACTGTTTTAGCGAAAGGCTTTTTGAGCGGAAAGCTGTAACTCGGTGAGATGATTTCACAGAACACAAAGAAGTTTCTCAAAAAGCCTCTTTCTCTTTGTTATCGGAGGATATTTCCTTTGGCCCTAAAGTCTTCAAAAGGATGCGAAATATCTGTTCTCAGATTCCACAGAAATAAGTCTATCAAAGACATCCATGAAATACAGATATAGCTCTGTGAGATGAATTAAGAGAACACTAAGCAGTTTGTCAGAAAGTTTCTTTCCACATTTCATCTGAGGATATTTCCTTTTTCACCATAGCCCTCTATGGGCTTCCAAATATCACTTTGCCAATTCCACAAAAATTGTCTTAGCGAAAGGCTTCTTGAGGGGAAAGCTGTAACTCTGTGAGATGATTTCACAGAACACAAAGAAGTTTCTCAGAAAGCTTCTTTCTCTTTGTTATCGGAGGATATTTTCTTTGGCCCTATAGTCTTCAAAGGGATGCGAAATATCTGTTCTCAGATTCTACAGAAATAAGGCCAGCAAAGATATCCACGAAATACAGATGTAACTCTGTGAGTGGAAGTCACACATCACAGAGCAGTTTCTCAGAAAGCCTCTTTACAGATTTCATCTGAGGATATTTCCTTTTTCACCATAGCCCTCTCTGGGCTTCCAAATATCACTTTGCCAATTCCACAAGAACTGTCTTAGCGAAAGGCTTCTTGAGGGGAAAGCTGTAACTCTGTGAGATGATTTCACCGAAAACAAAGAAGTTTCTCAGAAAGCTTCTTTCTCTTTGTTATCGGAGGATATTTCCTTTGGCCCTATAGTCTTCAAAGGGATACGAAATATCTGTTCTCAGATTCCACAGAAATAAGGCTGGCAAAGAGACCACGAAATGCAGACATATCTCTGTGAGATGAATTAACAGAACACTACGCAGTTTCTCAGAAACCTTCTTTCCAGATTTCATCTGAGGATATTTCCTTTTTCACCAAAGCCCTCTATGGGCTTCCAAATATCACTTTGCCAATTCCACAAGAATTGTTTTAGCGAAAGACTTTTTGAGCGGAAAGCTGTAACTCGGTGAGATGATTTCACAGAACACAAAGAAGTTTCTCAAAAAGCCTCTTTCTCTTTGTTATCGGAGGATATTTCCTTTGGCCCTAAAGTCTTCAAAAGGATGCGAAATATCTGTTCTCAGATTCCACAGAAATAAGTCTATCAAAGACATCCATGAAATACAGATATAGCTCTGTGAGATGAATTAAGAGAACACTAAGCAGTTTGTCAGAAATTTTCTTTCCACATTTCATCTGAGGATATTTCCTTTTTCACCATAGCCCTCTATGGGCTTCCAAATATCACTTTGCCAATACTACAAGAACTATCTTAGCGAAAAGGTTCTTGAGGGGAAAGCTGTAACGCTTTAAGATGATTTCACAGAACACAAAGAAGTTTCTCAGAAAGCTTCTTTCTCTTTGTTATCGGAGGATATTTCCTTTGGCCCTATAGTCTTCAAAGGGATCCGAAATATCTGTTCTCAGATTCCACAGAAATAAGGCTAGCAAAGAGATCCACGAAATACAGATGTAACTCTGTGAGATGAATTAACAGAACACAAAGCAGTTCCTCAGAAAGCTTCTTTCCAGATTTCATCTGAGGATATTTCCTTTTTCACCATAGCCCTCTATGGGCTTCGAAATATCACCTTGCCAATTCCACAAAAACTGTCTTAGCGAAAGGCTTCTTGAGGGGAAAGCTGTAAGTCTGTGAGATGATTTCACAGAACACAAAGAAGTTTCTCAGAAAGCTTCTTTCTCTTTGTTATCGGAGGATATTTTCTTTGGCCCTATAGTCTTCAAAGGGATGCGAAATATCTTTTCTCAGATTCTACAGAAATAAGGCCAGCAAAGATATCCACGAAATACAGATGTAACTCTGTGAGTGGAAGTCACACATCACAGAGCAGTTTCTCAGAAAGCCTCTTTACAGATTTCATCTGAGGATATTTCCTTTTTCACGATAGCCCTCTATTGGCTTCCAAATATCACTTTGCCAATTCCACAAGAACTGTCTTAGCGAAAGGCTTCTTGAGGGGAAAGCGGTAACTCTGTGAGATGATTTCACCGAACACAAAGAAGTTTCTCAGAAAGCTTCTTTCTCTTTGTTATCGGAGGATATTTCCTTTGGCCCTATAGTCTTCAAAGGGATCCGAAATATCTGTTCTCACATTACACAGAAATAAGTCTAGCAAAGAGATCCACGAAATACAGATGAAACACTGTGAGTGGAAGTCACACATCAAAGAGCAGTTTCTCAGAAAGCTTCTTTAGAGATTTCATCTGAGGATATTTCCTTTTTCACCATAGCCCTCTATGGGCTTCCAAATATCACTTTGCCAATTCCACAAGAACTGTCTTAGCAAAAGGCTTCTTGAGGGGAAAGCTGTAACTCTCTGATATGATTTCACAGAATACAAAGAAGATTCTCAGAGTTTCTTTCTCTTTGTTATCGGAGGATATTTCCTTTGGCCCTATAGTCTTCAAAGGGATCCGAAATATCTGTTCTCAGATTCCACAGAAATAAGGCTGGCAAAGAGACCACGAAATACAGATATATCTCTGTGAGATGAATTAACAGAACACTACGCAGTTTCTCAGAAACCTTCTTTCCAGATTTCATCTGAGGATATTTCCTTTTTCACCATAGCCCTCTATGGGCTTCCAAATATCACTTTGCCAATTCCACAAGAACTGTCTTAGCGAAAGGCTTCTTGAGGGGAAAGCTGTAAGTCTGTGAGATGATTTCACAGAACACTAAGAAGTTTCTCAGAAAGCTTCTTTCTCTTTGTTATCAGAGGATATTTCATTTGGCCCCATAATCTTCTAAGGGATCCGAAATATCTGTTCTCAGATTCCACAGAAATAAGGTTAGCAAAGAGATCCACGAAATACTGATATAACTCTGTGCGATGATTTCACAGAACACAAAGAAGTTTCTCAGAAAGCTTCTTTCTCTTTGTTATCGGAGGATATTTCCTTTGGCCCTATAGTCTTCAAAGGGATCCGAAATATCTGTTCTCACATTACACAGAAATAAGGCTAGCAAAGAGATCCACGAAATACAGATGAAACTCTGTGAGTGGAAGTCACACATCAAAGAGCAGTTTCTCAGAAAGCTTCTTTAGAGATTTCATCTGAGGATATTTCCTTTTTCACCATAGCCCTCTAAGGGCTTCCAAATATCACTTTGCCAATTCCACAAGAACTGTCTTAGCGAAAGGCTTCTTGAGGGGAAAGCTGTAACTCTCTGATATGATTTCACAGAATACAAAGAAGATTCTCAGAGTTTCTTTCTCTTTGTTATCGGAGGATATTTCCTTTGGCCCTATAGTCTTCAAAGGGATCCGAAATATCTGTTCTCAGATTCCACAGAAATAAGGCTGGCAAAGAGACCACGAAATACAGATATATCTCTGTGAGATGAATTAACAGAACACTACGCAGTTTCTCAGAAACCTTCTTTACAGATTTCATCTGAGGATATTTCCTTTTTCAACATAGCCCTCTATGGGCTTCCAAATATCACTTTGCCAATTCCACAAGAACTGTTTTAGCGAAAGGCTTTTTGAGCGGAAAGCTGTAACTCGGTGAGATGATTTCACAGAACACAAAGAAGTTTCTCAAAAAGCTTCTTTCTCTTTGTTATCGGAGGATATTTCCTTTGGCCCTAAAGTCTTCAAAGGGATCCGAAATATCTGTTCTCAGATTCCACAGAAATAAGTCTATCAAAGACATCCATGAAATACAGATGTAGCTCTGTGAGATGAATTAACAGAACACTAAGCAGTTTCTCAGAAAGTTTCTTTCCAGATTTCATCTGAGGATATTTCCTTTTTCACCATAGCCCTCTATGGGCTTCCAAATATCACTTTGCCAATTCCACAAGAACTATCTTAGCGAAAGGCTTCTTTAGGGGAAAGCTGTAACTTTGTGAGATGATTTCATAGAACACAAAGAAGTTTCTCAGAAAGCTTCTTTCTCTTTGTTATCGTAGGACATTTCCTTTGGCCCTACAGTCTTCAAAGGGATCCGAAATATCTGTTCTCAGATTCCACAGAAATAAGGCTCGCAAAGAGATTCACGAAATACAGATGTAACTCTGTGAGATGAATTAACAGAACACTAAGCAGTTTCTCAGAAAGCTTCTTTCCAGATTTCATGTTAGGATATTTCCTTTTTCACCATAGCCCTCTATGGGCTTCCAAATATCACTTTGCCAATTCCACAAGAACTGTCTTAGCGAAAGGCTTCTTGAGGGGAAAGCTGTAACTCTGTGCGATGATTTCACAGAACACAAAGAAGTTTCTCAGAAAGCTTCTTTCTCTTTGTTATCGGAGGATATTTCCTTTGGCCCTATAATCTTCAAAGGGATCCGTAATATCCGTTCTCACATTACACAGAAATAAGGCTAGCAAAGAGATCCACGAAATACAGATGAAACTCTGTGAGTGGAAGTCACACATCAAAGAGCAGTTTCTCAGAAAGCTTCTTTACAGATTTCATCTGAGGATATTTCTTTTTTCACCATAGCCCTCTATGGGCTTCCAAATATCACTTTGCCAATTACACAAGAACTGTCTTAGCGAAAGGCTTCTTGAGGGGAAAGCTGTAACTCTCTGATATGATTTCACAGAATACAAAGAAGATTCTCAGAAAGCTTCTTTCTCTTTGTTATCGGAGGATATTTCCTTTGGCCCTATAGTCTTCAAAGGGATCCGAAATATCTGTTCTCAGATTCCACAGAAATAAGGCTGGCAAAGAGACCACGAAATAAAGATATATCTCTGTGAGATGAATTAACAGAACACTACGCAGTTTCTCAGAAACCTTCTTTCCAGATTTCATCTGAGGATATTTCCTTTTTCACCATAGCCCTCTATGGGCTTCCAAATATCACTTTGCCAATTCCACAAGAACTGTCTTAGCGAAAGGCTTCTTGAGGGGAAAGCTGTAACTCTCTGATATGATTTCACAGAATACAAAGAAGATTCTCAGAGTTTCTTTCTCTTTGTTATCGGAGGATATTTCCTTTGGCCCTATAGTCTTCAAAGGGATCCGAAATATCTGTTCTCACATTACACAGAAATAAGGCTGGCAAAGAGACCACGAAATACAGATATATCTCTGTGAGATGAATTAACAGAACACTACGCAGTTTCTCAGAAACCTTCTTTCCAGATTTCATCTGAGGATATTTCCTTTTTCACCATAGCCCTCTATGGGCTTCCAAATATCACTTTGCCAATTCCACAAGAACTGTCTTAGCGAAAGGCTTCTTGAGGGGAAAGCTGTAAGTCTGTGAGATGATTTCACAGAACACTAAGAAGTTTCTCAGAAAGCTTCTTTCTCTTTGTTATCAGAGGATATTTCATTTGGCCCCATAATCTTCTAAGGGATCCGAAATATCTGTTCTCAGATTCCACAGAAATAAGGTTAGCAAAGAGATCCACGAAATACTGATATAACTCTGTGCGATGATTTCACAGAACACAAAGAAGTTTCTCAGAAAGCTTCTTTCTCTTTGTTATCGGAGGATATTTCCATTGGCCCTATAGTCTTCAAAGGGATCCGAAATATCTGTTCTCACATTACACAGAAATAAGGCTAGCAAAGAGATCCACGAAATACAGATGAAACTCTGTGAGTGGAAGTCACACATCAAAGAGCAGTTTCTCAGAAAGCTTCTTTAGAGATTTCATCTGAGGATATTTCCTTTTTCACCATAGCCCTCTAAGGGCTTCCAAATATCACTTTGCCAATTCCACAAGAACTGTCTTAGCGAAAGGCTTCTTGAGGGGAAAGCTGTAACTCTCTGATATGATTTCACAGAATACAAAGAAGATTCTCAGAGTTTCTTTCTCTTTGTTATCGGAGGATATTTCCTTTGGCCCTATAGTCTTCAAAGGGATCCGAAATATCTGTTCTCAGATTCCACAGAAATAAGGCTGGCAAAGAGACCACGAAATACAGATATATCTCTGTGAGATGAATTAACAGAACACTACGCAGTTTCTCAGAAACCTTCTTTACAGATTTCATCTGAGGATATTTCCTTTTTCACCATAGCCCTCTATGGGCTTCCAAATATCACTTTGCCAATTCCACAAGAACTGTTTTAGCGAAAGGCTTTTTGAGCGGAAAGCTGTAACTCGGTGAGATGATTTCACAGAACACAAAGAAGTTTCTCAAAAAGCTTCTTTCTCTTTGTTATCGGAGGATATTTCCTTTGGCCCTAAAGTCTTCAAAGGGATCCGAAATATCTGTTCTCAGATTCCACAGAAATAAGTCTATCAAAGACATCCATGAAATACAGATGTAGCTCTGTGAGATGAATTAACAGAACACTAAGCAGTTTCTCAGAAAGTTTCTTTCCAGATTTCATCTGAGGATATTTCCTTTTTCACCATAGCCCTCTATGGGCTTCCAAATATCACTTTGCCAATTCCACAAGAACTATCTTAGCGAAAGGCTTCTTTAGGGGAAAGCTGTAACTTTGTGAGATGATTTCATAGAACACAAAGAAGTTTCTCAGAAAGCTTCTTTCTCTTTGTTATCGTAGGACATTTCCTTTGGCCCTACAGTCTTCAAAGGGATCCGAAATATCTGTTCTCAGATTCCACAGAAATAAGGCTGGCAAAGAGACCACGAAATAAAGATATATCTCTGTGAGATGAATTAACAGAACACTACGCAGTTTCTCAGAAACCTTCTTTCCAGATTTCATCTGAGGATATTTCCTTTTTCACCATAGCCCTCTATGGGCTTCCAAATATCACTTTGCCAATTCCACAAGAACTGTCTTAGCGAAAGGCTTCTTGAGGGGAAAGCTGTAACTCTCTGATATGATTTCACAGAATACAAAGAAGATTCTCAGAGTTTCTTTCTCTTTGTTATCGGAGGATATTTCCTTTGGCCCTATAGTCTTCAAAGGGATCCGAAATATCTGTTCTCACATTACACAGAAATAAGGCTGGCAAAGAGACCACGAAATACAGATATATCTCTGTGAGATGAATTAACAGAACACTACGCAGTTTCTCAGAAACCTTCTTTCCAGATTTCATCTGAGGATATTTCCTTTTTCACCATAGCCCTCTATGGGCTTCCAAATATCACTTTGCCAATTCCACAAGAACTGTCTTAGCGAAAGGCTTCTTGAGGGGAAAGCTGTAAGTCTGTGAGATGATTTCACAGAACACTAAGAAGTTTCTCAGAAAGCTTCTTTCTCTTTGTTATCAGAGGATATTTCATTTGGCCCCATAATCTTCTAAGGGATCCGAAATATCTGTTCTCAGATTCCACAGAAATAAGGTTAGCAAAGAGATCCACGAAATACTGATATAACTCTGTGCGATGATTTCACAGAACACAAAGAAGTTTCTCAGAAAGCTTCTTTCTCTTTGTTATCGGAGGATATTTCCATTGGCCCTATAGTCTTCAAAGGGATCCGAAATATCTGTTCTCACATTACACAGAAATAAGGCTAGCAAAGAGATCCACGAAATACAGATGAAACTCTGTGAGTGGAAGTCACACATCAAAGAGCAGTTTCTCAGAAAGCTTCTTTAGAGATTTCATCTGAGGATATTTCCTTTTTCACCATAGCCCTCTAAGGGCTTCCAAATATCACTTTGCCAATTCCACAAGAACTGTCTTAGCGAAAGGCTTCTTGAGGGGAAAGCTGTAACTCTCTGATATGATTTCACAGAATACAAAGAAGATTCTCAGAGTTTCTTTCTCTTTGTTATCGGAGGATATTTCCTTTGGCCCTATAGTCTTCAAAGGGATCCGAAATATCTGTTCTCAGATTCCACAGAAATAAGGCTGGCAAAGAGACCACGAAATACAGATATATCTCTGTGAGATGAATTAACAGAACACTACGCAGTTTCTCAGAAACCTTCTTTACAGATTTCATCTGAGGATATTTCCTTTTTCACCATAGCCCTCTATGGGCTTCCAAATATCACTTTGCCAATTCCACAAGAACTGTTTTAGCGAAAGGCTTTTTGAGCGGAAAGCTGTAACTCGGTGAGATGATTTCACAGAACACAAAGAAGTTTCTCAAAAAGCTTCTTTCTCTTTGTTATCGGAGGATATTTCCTTTGGCCCTAAAGTCTTCAAAGGGATCCGAAATATCTGTTCTCAGATTCCACAGAAATAAGTCTATCAAAGACATCCATGAAATACAGATGTAGCTCTGTGAGATGAATTAACAGAACACTAAGCAGTTTCTCAGAAAGTTTCTTTCCAGATTTCATCTGAGGATATTTCCTTTTTCACCATAGCCCTCTATGGGCTTCCAAATATCACTTTGCCAATTCCACAAGAACTATCTTAGCGAAAGGCTTCTTTAGGGGAAAGCTGTAACTTTGTGAGATGATTTCATAGAACACAAAGAAGTTTCTCAGAAAGCTTCTTTCTCTTTGTTATCGTAGGACATTTCCTTTGGCCCTACAGTCTTCAAAGGGATCCGAAATATCTGTTCTCAGATTCCACAGAAATAAGGCTCGCAAAGAGATTCACGAAATACAGATGTAACTCTGTGAGATGAATTAACAGAACACTAAGCAGTTTCTCAGAAAGCTTCTTTCCAGATTTCATGTTAGGATATTTCCTTTTTCACCATAGCCCTCTATGGGCTTCCAAATATCACTTTGCCAATTCCACAAGAACTGTCTTAGCGAAAGGCTTCTTGAGGGGAAAGCTGTAACTCTGTGCGATGATTTCACAGAACACAAAGAAGTTTCTCAGAAAGCTTCTTTCTCTTTGTTATCGGAGGATATTTCCTTTGGCCCTATAGTCTTCAAAGGGATCCGAAATATCTGTTCTCACATTACACAGAAATAAGGCTAGCAAAGAGATCCACGAAATACAGATGAAACTCTGTGAGTGGAAGTCACACATCAAAGAGCAGTTTCTCAGAAAGCTTCTTTAGAGATTTCATCTGAGGATATTTCCTTTTTCACCATAGCCCTCTATGGGCTTCCAAATATCACTTTGCCAATTCCACAAGAACTGTCTTAGCGAAAGGCTTCTTGAGGGGAAAGCTGTAACTCTCTGATATGATTTCACAGAATACAAAGAAGATTCTCAGAGTTTCTTTCTCTTTGTTATCGGAGGATATTTCCTTTGGCCCTATAGTATTCAAAGGGATCCGAAATATCTGTTCTCAGATTCCACAGAAATAAGGCAGGCAAAGAGACCACGAAATACAGATATATCTCTGTGAGATGAATTAACAGAACACTACGCAGTTTCTCAGAAACCTTCTTTACAGATTTCATCTGAGGATATTTCCTTTTTCACCATAGCCCTCTATGGGCTTCCAAATATCACTTTGCCAATTCCACAAGAACTGTTTTAGCGAAAGGCTTTTTGAGCGGAAAGCTGTAACTCGGTGAGATGATTTCACAGAACACAAAGAAGTTTCT
This sequence comes from Macaca nemestrina, assembly GCF_043159975.1. Lineage (NCBI taxonomy): Eukaryota > Metazoa > Chordata > Mammalia > Primates > Cercopithecidae > Macaca > Macaca nemestrina. Next base: position 35,063,275 of record NC_092142.1, on the reverse strand, counting down.
AAAAAGCTTCTTTCTCTTTGTTATCGGAGGATATTTCCTTTGGCCCTAAAGTCTTCAAAGGGATCCGAAATATCTGTTCTCAGATTCCACAGAAATAAGTCTATCAAAGACATCCATGAAATACAGATGTAGCTCTGTGAGATGAATTAACAGAACACTAAGCAGTTTCTCAGAAAGCTTCTTTCCAGATTTCATCTGAGGATATTTCCTTTTTCACCATAGCCCTCAAAGGGCTTCCAAATATCAGTTTGCCAATTCCACAAGAACTATCTTAGCGAAAGGCTTCTTTAGGGGAAAGCTCTAACTTTGTGAGATGATTTCATAGAAAACAAAGAAGTTTCTCAGAAAGCTTCTTTCTCTTTGTTATCGGAGGATATTTCCTTTGGCCCTATAGTCTTCAAAGGGATTCGAAATATCTGTTCTCAGATTCCACAGAAATAAGGCTAGCAAAGAGATTCACGAAATACAGATGTAACTCTGTGAGGTGAATTAACAGAACACTAAGCAGTTTCTCAGAAAGCTTCTTTCCAGATTTCATCTGAGGATATTTCCTTTTTCACCATAGCGCTCTATGGGCTTCCAAATATCACTTTGCCAATTCCACAAGAACTGTCTTAGCGAAAGGCTTCTTGAGGGGAAAGCTGTAACTCTGTGAGATGATTTCACAGGACACTAAGAAGTTTCTCAGAAAGCTTCTTTCTCTTTGTTATCGGAGGATATTTCATTTGGCCCCATAATCTTCTAAGGGATCCGAAATATCTGTTCTCAGATTCCACAGAAATAAGGCTAGCAAAGAGATCCACGAAATACTGATGTAACTCTGTGAGATGAATTAACAGAACACTAAGCAGTTTCTCAGAAAGCTTCTTTCTAGATTTCATCTGAGGATATTTCCTTTTTCACCATAGCCCTCTATGGGCTTCCAAATATCACTTTGCCAATTCCACAAGATCTGTCTTAGCAAAAGGCTTCTTGAGGGGAAAGCTGTAACTCTGTGAGTTGATTTCACAGAACACAAAGAAGTTTCTCAGAAAGCTTCTTTCTCTTTGTTATCGGAGGACATTTCCTTTGGCCCTACAGTCTTCAAAGGGATCTGAAATATCTGTTCTCAGATTCCACAGAAATAAGGCTCGCAAAGAGATTCACGAAATACAGATGTAACTCTGTGAGATGAATTAACAGAACACTAAGCAGTTTCTCAGAAAGCTTCTTTCCAGATTTCATGTTAGGATATTTCCTTTTTCACCATAGCCCTCTATGGGCTTCCAAATATCACTTTGCCAATTCCACAAGAACTGTCTTAGCGAAAGGCTTCTTGAGGGGAAAGCTGTAACTCTGTGCGATGATTTCACAGAACGCAAAGAAGTTTCTCAGAAAGCTTCTTTCTCTTTGTTATCGGAGGATATTTCCTTTGGCCCTATAGTCTTCAAAGGGATCCGAAATATCTGTTCTCACATTACACAGAAATAAGGCTAGCAAAGAGATCCACGAAATACAGATGAAACACTGTGAGTGGAAGTCACACATCAAAGAGCAGTTTCTCAGAAAGCTTCTTTAGAGATTTCATCTGACGATATTTCCTTTTTCACCATAGCCCTCTATGGGCTTCCAAATATCACTTTGCCAATTCCACAAGAACTGTCTTAGCGAAAGGCTTCTTGAGGGGAAAGCTGTAACTCTCTGATATGATTTCACAGAATACAAAGAAGATTCTCAGAGTTTCTTTCTCTTTGTTATCGGAGGATATTTCCTTTGGCCCTATAGTCTTCAAAGGGATCCGAAATATCTGTTCTCAGATTCCACAGAAATAAGGCTGGCAAAGAGACCACGAAATACAGATATATCTCTGTGAGATGAATTAACAGAACACTACGCAGTTTCTCAGAAACCTTCTTTCCAGATTTCATCTGAGGATATTTCCTTTTTCACCATAGCCCTCTATGGTCTTCCAAATATCACTTTGCCAATTCCACAAGAACTGTTTCAGCGAAAGGCTTTTTGAGCGGAAAGCTGTAACTCGGTGAGATGATTTCACAGAACACAAAGAAGTTTCTCAAAAAGCTTCTTTCTCTTTGTTATCGGAGGATATTTCCTTTGGCCCTAAAGTCTTCAAAGGGATGCGAAATATCTGTTCTCAGATTCCACAGAAATAAGTCTATCAAAGACATCCATGAAATACAGATGTAGCTCTGTGAGATGAATTAAGAGAACACTAAGCAGTTTGTCAGAAAGTTTCTTTCCACATTTCATCTGAGGATATTTCCTTTTTCACCATAGCCCTCTATGGGCTTCTAAATATCACTTTGCCAATTCTACAAGAACTATCTTAGCGAAAGGGTTCTTGAGGGGAAAGGTGTAACGCTGTGAGATGATTTCACAGAACACAAAGAAGTTTCTCAGAAAGCTTCTTTCTCTTTGTTATCGGAGGATATTTCCTTTGGCCCTATAGTCTTCAAAGGGATCCGAAATATCTGTTCTCAGATTCCACAGAAATAAGGCTAGCAAAGAGATCCACGAAATACAGATGTAACTCTGTGAGATGAATTAACAGAACACAAAGCAGTTCCTCAGAAAGCTTCTTTCCAGATTTCATCTGAGGATATTTCCTTTTTCACCATAGCCCTCTATGGGCTTCGAAATATCACCTTGCCAATTCCACAAAAACTGTCTTAGCGAAAGGCTTCTTGAGGGGAAAGCTGTAACTCTGTGAGATGATTTCACAGAACACAAAGAAGTTTCTCAGAAAGCTTCTTTCTCTTTGTTATCGGAGGATATTTTCTTTGGCCCTATAGTCTTCAAAGGGATGCGAAATATCTGTTCTCAGATTCTACAGAAATAAGGCCAGCAAAGATATCCACGAAATAGAGATGTAACTCTGTGAGTGGAAGTCACACATCACAGAGCAGTTTCTCAGAAAGCCTCTTTACAGATTTCATCTGAGGATATTTCCTTTTTCACCATAGCCCTCTCTGGGCTTCCAAATATCACTTTGCCAATTCCACAAGAACTGTCTTAGCGAAAGGCTTCTTGAGGGGAAAGCGGTAACTCTGTGAGATGATTTCACCGAAAACAAAGAAGTTTCTCAGAAAGCTTCTTTCTCTTTGTTATCGGAGGATATTTCCTTTGGCCCTATAGTCTTCAAAGGGATACGAAATATCTGTTCTCAGATTCCACAGAAATAAGGCTAGCAAAGAGATCCACGAAGCACAGATGTAACTCTGTGAGGTGAATTAACTGAACAGTAAGCAGTTTCTCAGAAAGCTACTTTCCAGATTTCATCTGAGGATATTTCCTTTTTCACCATAGCCCTCTATGGGCTTCCAAATATCACTTTGCCAATTCCACAAGACCTGTGTTAGCGAAAGGCTTCTTGAGGGGAAAGCTGTAACTCTGTGAGATGATTTCACAGAACACAAAGAAGTTTCTCAAAAAGCTTCTTTCTCTTTGTTATCGGAGGATATTTCCTTTGGCGCTATAGTCTTCAAAGGGATCCGAAATATCTGTTCTCAGATTCCACAAAAATAAGGCTAGCAAAGACATCCATGAAATACAGATGTATCTCAGTGAGATGAATTAACAGAACACTAAGCAGTTTCTCAGACAGCTTCTTTCCAGATTTCATATGAGGATATTTCCTTTTTCACCATAGCCCTCTATGGGCTTCCAAATATCACTTTGCCAATTCCACAAGAACTGTCTTAGCGAAAGGCTTCTTGAGGGGAAAGCTGTAACTCTGTGCGATGATTTCACAGAACACAAAGAAGTTTCTCAGAAAGCTTCTTTCTCTTTATTATCGGAGGATATTTCCTTTGGCCCTACAGTCTTCAAAGGGATCCGAAATATCTGTTCTCAGATTCCACAGAAATAAGGCTAGCAAAGAGATCCACGAAATACAGATGAAACTCTGTGAGTGGAAGTCACACATCAAAGAGCAGTTTCTCAGAAAGCTTCTTTAGAGATTTCATCTGAGGATATTTCCTTTTTCACCATAGCCCTCTATGGGCTTCCAAATATCACTTTGCCAATTCCACAAGAACTGTCTTAGCGAAAGGCTTCTTGAGGGTAAAGCTGTAACTCTCTGATATGATTTCACAGAATACAAAGAAGATTCTCAGAGTTTCTTTCTCTTTGTTATCGGAGGATATTTCCTTTGGCCCTATAGTCTTCAAACGGATCCGAAATATCTGTTCTCAGATTCCACAGAAATAAGGCTGGCAAAGAGACCACGAAATGCAGACATATCTCTGTGAGATGAATTAACAGAACACTACGCAGTTTCTCAGAAACCTTCTTTCCAGATTTCATCTGAGGATATTTCCTTTTTCACCATAGCCCTCTATGGGCTTCCAAATATCACTTTGCCAATTCCACAAGAACTGTTTTAGCGAAAGGCTTTTTGAGCGGAAAGCTGTAACTCGGTGAGATGATTTCACAGAACACAAAGAAGTTTCTCAAAAAGCCTCTTTCTCTTTGTTATCGGAGGATATTTCCTTTGGCCCTAAAGTCTTCAAAGGGATGCGAAATATCTGTTCTCAGATTCCACAGAAATAAGTCTATCAAAGACATCCATGAAATACAGATATAGCTCTGTGAGATGAATTAAGAGAACACTAAGCAGTTTGTCAGAAAGTTTCTTTCCACATTTCATCTGAGGATATTTCCTTTTTCACCATAGCCCTCTATGGGCTTCCAAATATCACTTTGCCAATTCTACAAGAACTATCTTAGCGAAAGGGTTCTTGAGGGGAAAGGTGTAACGCTGTGAGATGATTTCACAGAACACAAAGAAGTTTCTCAGAAAGCTTCTTTCTCTTTGTTATCGGAGGATATTTCCTTTGGCCCTATAGTCTTCAAAGGGATCCGAAATATCTGTTCTCAGATTCCACAGAAATAAGGCTAGCAAAGAGATCCACGAAATACAGATGTAACTCTGTGAGATGAATTAACAGAACACAAAGCAGTTCCTCAGAAAGCTTCTTTCCAGATTTCATCTGAGGATATTTCCTTTTTCACCATAGCCCTCTATGGGCTTCGAAATATCACCTTGCCAATTCCACAAAAACTGTCTTAGCGAAAGGCTTCTTGAGGGGAAAGCTGTAACTCTGTGAGATGATTTCACAGAACACAAAGAAGTTTCTCAGAAAGCTTCTTTCTCTTTGTTATCGGAGGATATTTTCTTTGGCCCTATAGTCTTCAAAGGGATGCGAAATATCTGTTCTCAGATTCTACAGAAATAAGGCCAGCAAAGATATCCACGAAATAGAGATGTAACTCTGTGAGTGGAAGTCACACATCACAGAGCAGTTTCTCAGAAAGCCTCTTTACAGATTTCATCTGAGGATATTTCCTTTTTCACCATAGCCCTCTCTGGGCTTCCAAATATCACTTTGCCAATTCCACAAGAACTGTCTTAGCGAAAGGCTTCTTGAGGGGAAAGCGGTAACTCTGTGAGATGATTTCACCGAAAACAAAGAAGTTTCTCAGAAAGCTTCTTTCTCTTTGTTATCGGAGGATATTTCCTTTGGCCCTATAGTCTTCAAAGGGATACGAAATATCTGTTCTCAGATTCCACAGAAATAAGGCTAGCAAAGAGATCCACGAAGCACAGATGTAACTCTGTGAGGTGAATTAACTGAACAGTAAGCAGTTTCTCAGAAAGCTACTTTCCAGATTTCATCTGAGGATATTTCCTTTTTCACCATAGCCCTCTATGGGCTTCCAAATATCACTTTGCCAATTCCACAAGACCTGTGTTAGCGAAAGGCTTCTTGAGGGGAAAGCTGTAACTCTGTGAGATGATTTCACAGAACACAAAGAAGTTTCTCAAAAAGCTTCTTTCTCTTTGTTATCGGAGGATATTTCCTTTGGCGCTATAGTCTTCAAAGGGATCCGAAATATCTGTTCTCAGATTCCACAAAAATAAGGCTAGCAAAGACATCCATGAAATACAGATGTATCTCAGTGAGATGAATTAACAGAACACTAAGCAGTTTCTCAGACAGCTTCTTTCCAGATTTCATATGAGGATATTTCCTTTTTCACCATAGCCCTCTATGGGCTTCCAAATATCACTTTGCCAATTCCACAAGAACTGTCTTAGCGAAAGGCTTCTTGAGGGGAAAGCTGTAACTCTGTGCGATGATTTCACAGAACACAAAGAAGTTTCTCAGAAAGCTTCTTTCTCTTTATTATCGGAGGATATTTCCTTTGGCCCTACAGTCTTCAAAGGGATCCGAAATATCTGTTCTCAGATTCCACAGAAATAAGGCTAGCAAAGAGATCCACGAAATACAGATGAAACTCTGTGAGTGGAAGTCACACATCAAAGAGCAGTTTCTCAGAAAGCTTCTTTAGAGATTTCATCTGAGGATATTTCCTTTTTCACCATAGCCCTCTATGGGCTTCCAAATATCACTTTGCCAATTCCACAAGAACTGTCTTAGCGAAAGGCTTCTTGAGGGTAAAGCTGTAACTCTCTGATATGATTTCACAGAATACAAAGAAGATTCTCAGAGTTTCTTTCTCTTTGTTATCGGAGGATATTTCCTTTGGCCCTATAGTCTTCAAACGGATCCGAAATATCTGTTCTCAGATTCCACAGAAATAAGGCTGGCAAAGAGACCACGAAATGCAGACATATCTCTGTGAGATGAATTAACAGAACACTACGCAGTTTCTCAGAAACCTTCTTTCCAGATTTCATCTGAGGATATTTCCTTTTTCACCATAGCCCTCTATGGGCTTCCAAATATCACTTTGCCAATTCCACAAGAACTGTTTTAGCGAAAGGCTTTTTGAGCGGAAAGCTGTAACTCGGTGAGATGATTTCACAGAACACAAAGAAGTTTCTCAAAAAGCCTCTTTCTCTTTGTTATCGGAGGATATTTCCTTTGGCCCTAAAGTCTTCAAAGGGATGCGAAATATCTGTTCTCAGATTCCACAGAAATAAGTCTATCAAAGACATCCATGAAATACAGATATAGCTCTGTGAGATGAATTAAGAGAACACTAAGCAGTTTGTCAGAAAGTTTCTTTCCACATTTCATCTGAGGATATTTCCTTTTTCACCATAGCCCTCTATGGGCTTCCAAATATCACTTTGCCAATTCTACAAGAACTATCTTAGCGAAAGGGTTCTTGAGGGGAAAGGTGTAACGCTGTGAGATGATTTCACAGAACACAAAGAAGTTTCTCAGAAAGCTTCTTTCTCTTTGTTATCGGAGGATATTTCCTTTGGCCCTATAGTCTTCAAAGGGATCCGAAATATATGTTCTCAGATTCCACAGAAATAAGGCTAGCAAAGAGATCCACGAAATACAGATGTAACTCTGTGAGATGAATTAACAGAACACAAAGCAGTTCCTCAGAAAGCTTCTTTCCAGATTTCATCTGAGGATATTTCCTTTTTCACCATAGCCCTCTATGGGCTTCGAAATATCACCTTGCCAATTCCACAAAAACTGTCTTAGCGAAAGGCTTCTTGAGGGGAAAGCTGTAACTCTGTGAGATGATTTCACAGAACACAAAGAAGTTTCTCAGAAAGCTTCTTTCTCTTTGTTATCGGAGGATATTTTCTTTGGCCCTATAGTCTTCAAAGGGATGCGAAATATCTTTTCTCAGATTCTACAGAAATAAGGCCAGCAAAGATATCCACGAAATACAGATGTAACTCTGTGAGTGGAAGTCACACATCACAGAGCAGTTTCTCAGAAAGCCTCTTTACAGATTTCATCTGAGGATATTTCCTTTTTCACGATAGCCCTCTATTGGCTTCCAAATATCACTTTGCCAATTCCACAAGAACTGTCTTAGCGAAAGGCTTCTTGAGGGGAAAGCGGTAACTCTGTGAGATGATTTCACCGAACACAAAGAAGTTTCTCAGAAAGCTTCTTTCTCTTTGTTATCGGAGGATATTTCCTTTTGCCCTATAGTCTTCAAAGGGATACGAAATATCTGTTCTCAGATTCCACAGAAATAAGGCTAGCAAAGAGATCCACGAAGCACAGATGTAACTCTGTGAGATGAATTAACTGAACAGTAAGCAGTTTCTCAGAAAGCTACTTTCCAGATTTCATCTGAGGATATTTCCTTTTTCACCATAGCCCTCTATGGGCTTCCAAATATCACTTTGCCAATTCCACAAGACCTGTGTTAGCGAAAGGCTTCTTGAGGGGAAAGCTGTAACTCTGTGAGATGATTTCACAGAACACAAAGAAGTTTCTCAGAAAGCTTCTTTCTCTTTGTTATCGGAGGATATTTCCTTTGGCCCTATAGTCTTCAAAGGGATCCGAAATATCTGTTCTCAGATTCCACAAAAATAAGGCTAGCAAAGAGACCACGAAATACAGATATATCTCTGTGAGATGAATTAACAGAACACTAAGCACTTACTCAGAATGCTTCTTTACAGATTTCATCTGAGGATATTTCCTTTTTCACCATAGCCCTCTATGGGCTTCCAAATATCACTTTGCCAATTACACAAGAACTGTTTAAGCCAAAGGCTTCTTGAGGGGAAAGCTGTAACTCTGTGAGATGATTTCACAGAACACAAAGAAGTGTCTCAGAAAGCTTCTTTCTCTTTGTTATCGGAGTATATTTCCTTTGGCCCTAGAGTCTTCAAAGCGATCCGAAATATCTGTTCTCAGATTTAACAGAAACAAGGCTAGCAAAGACATCCATGAAATACAGATGTAGCTCAGTGAGATGAATTAACAGAACACTAAGCAGTTTCTCAGAAAGCTTCTTTCCAGATTTCATATGAGGATATTTCCTTTTTCACCATAGCCCTCTAAGGGTTTCCAAATATCACTTTGCCAATTCCACAAGAACTATCTTAGCGAAAGGCTTCTTCAGGGGAAAGCTGTAACTCTGTGAGATGATTTCACAGAACACAGAGAAGTTTCTCAGAAAGCTTCTTTCTCTTTGTTATCGGAGGATATTTTCTTTGGCCCTATAGTCTTCAAAGGGATCCGAAATATCTGTTCTAAGATTCCACAGAAGTAAGGCTAGCAAAGACATCCACGAAATACAGATGAAACTCTGTGAGTGGAAGTCACACATCACAGAGCAGTTTCTCAGAAAGCTTCTTTCCAGATTTCTTTTGAGGATATTTCCTTTTTCACCAGAGCCCTCTATGGGCTTCCAAATATCACTTTGCCTATTCCACAATAACTGTCTTAGCGAAAGGCTTCTTGAGGGGAAAGCTGTAACTCTGTGAGATGATTTCACAGAACACAGAGAAGTTTCTCAGAAAGCTTCTTTCTCTTTGTTATCGGAGGATATTTCCTTTGGCCCTATAGTCTTCAAAGGCATCCGAAATATCTGTTCTCAGATTCCACAGAAATAAGGCTAGCAAAGAGTTCCATGAAATACAGATGTAACTCTGTGAGTGGAAGTCACACATCACAGAGCAGTTTCTCAGAAAGCTTCTTTCTCTTTGTTATCGGAGGATATTTCCTTTGGCCCTATAGGCTTCAAAGGGATCCGAAATATCTGTTCTCAGATTCCACAGAAATAAGGCTAGCAAAGAGATCCACGAAATACAGATGTAACTCTGTGAGTGGAAGTCACACATCACATAGCAGTTTCTCAGAAAGCCTCTTTCCAGATTTCATCTGAGGATATTTCCTTTTTCACCATAGCCCTCTAAGGGCTTCCAAATATCACTTTGCCAATTCCACAAGAACTGTCTTAGCTAAATGCTTCTTGAGGGGAAAGCTGTAACTCTGTGAGATGATTTCACAGAACACAAAGAAGTTTCTCAGAAAGCTTCTTTCTCTTTGTTATCGGAGGATATGTCCTTTGGCCCTATAGTCTTCAAAGGGATCCGAAATATCTGTTCTCAGATTCCACAGAAATAAGGCTAGCAAAGAGATCCACGAAACACAGATGTAACTCTGTGAGATGAATTAACAGAACACTAAGCAGTTTCTCAGAAAGCTTCTTTCCGTATTTCATCTGAGGATATTTCCTTTTTCACGATAGCCCTCTATGGGCTTCCAAATATCACTTTGCCAATTCAACAAGAATTATCTTACCAAAAGGCTTCTTGAGGGGAAAGCTGTAACTCTGTGAGATGATATCACAGAACACAAAGAAGTTTATCAGAAAGCTTCTTTCTCTTTGTTATCGGAAGATATTTCCTTTGGCTCTATACTCTTCAAAGGGATCTGTAATATCTGTTCTCAGATTCCACAGAAATAAGGCTAGCAAAGAGATCCACGAAATACAGATGTAACTCTGTGCGATGAATTAAAAGAACACTAAGCAGTTTCTCAGAAAGCTTCTTTCCAGATTTCATCTGAGGATATTTCCTTTTCCACCATAGCCCTCTATGGGCTTCCAATTATCACTTTGACAATTCCACAACAACTGTCTTAACGAAAGGCTTCTTGAGTGGAAGCTGTAACTCTGTGAGATGATTTCACAGAACACGAAGAAGTTTCTCAGAAAGCTTCTTTCTCTTTGTTATCGGAGGATATGTCCTTTGGCCCTATAGTCTTCAAAGGGATCCGAAATATCTGTTCTCAGATTCCACAGAAAGAAGTCTAGAAAAGAGAACCAAGAAATACAGATGTAACTCTGTGAGTGGAAGTCTCACGTCACAGAGCAGTTTCTCAGAAAGCTTGTTTCCAGATTTCATGTGAAGATATTTCCTTTTTCGCTATAGCCCTCTATGGGATTCCAAATATCACTTTGCCAATTCCACAAGAACTGTCTTAGCGAAAGGCTTCTTGAGGGGAAGCTGTAACTCTGTGAGATGATTTCACAGAACACAAAGAAGTTTCTCAGAAAGCTTCTTTCTCTTTGTTATCGGAGTATATTTCCTTTGTCCCTATAGTCTTCTAAGGGATCCAAAATATCTGTTCTCAGATTCCACAGAAATAAGGCTAGCAAAGAGATCCACGAAATACAGATGTAACTCAGTGAGATGAATTAACTGAACACTAAGCAGTTTGTCAGAAAGTTTCTTTCCAGATTTCATCTGAGGATATTTCCTTTTTCACCATATCCCTTTATGGGCTTCCTAATATCACTTTGCCAAATCCACAGGAACTGTCTTAGCGAAAGGCTTCTTGAGGGGAAAGCTGTAACTCTGTGAGATGATTTCACAGAACACAAAGAAGTTTCTCAGAAAGCTTCTTTCTCTTTGTTATCGGAGGATATTTCCTTTGGCCCTATAGTCTTCAAAAGGATCCGAAATATCTGTTCTCAGATTCCTCAGAAATAAGGCTAGAAAAGAGATCCACGAAATACAGATGTAACTCTGTGAGAATAATTAAGAGAACACTAAGCATTTTCTCAGAAAGCTTCCTTACAGATTTCATCTGAGGATATTTCCTTTTTCACCATAGCCCTCTAGGGGCTTCCAAATATCACTTTGCCAATTCCACAACAACTGTCTTAGCGAAAGGCTTCCTGAGGGGAAAGCTGTAACTCTCTGAGATGATTTCACAGAACACAAAGAAGTTTCTCAGAAAGCTTCTTTCTCTTTGTTATCGGAGGATATTTCCTTTGGCCCTATAGTCTTCAAAGGGATCCGAAATATCTGTTCTCAGATTCCACAGAAATAAGGCTAGCAAAGAGTTCCACGAAATACAAATGTAACTCTGTGAGAGGAAGTCATACATCACAGAGCAGTTTCTCAGAAACCTTCTTTCTCTTTGTTATCGGAGGATATTTCCTTTGGCCCTATAGTCTTCAAAGGGATGCGTAATATATGTTCTCAGATTCCACAGAAATAAGGCTAGCAAAGAGATCCACGAAATACAGATGGAACTGTGTGAGTAGAAGTCACACATCACAGAGCAGTCTCTCAGAAAGCCTCTTTACAGATTTCATCTGAGGGTATTTCCTTTTTCACCATAGCCCTCTATGGGCTTCCAAATATAACTTTGCCAATTTCACAAGAACTGTCTTAGCGAAAGGCTTCTTGAGGGGCAAGCTGTAACTCTGTGAGATGATGCCACAGAACACAAAGAAGTTTCTCAGAAAGCTTCTTTCATTTGATATCGGGGGATACTTCCTTTGGCACTATAGTCTTCAAAGGGATCCGAAATATCTGTTCTCAGATTCCACAGAATTAAGGCTAGCAAAGAGATCCATGAAATACAGATGTAACTCTGTGAGATGAATTAAGAGAACACTAAGCAGTTACTCAGAAAGCTTCCTTACAGATTTCATCTGAGGATATTTCCTTTTTCACCATTGCCCTGTAGGGGCTTCCAAATATCACTTTGCCAATTCCACAATAACTCTCTTAGCGAAAGGCTTCTTGAGGGGAAAGCTGTAACTCTGTGAGATGATTTCACAGAACACAAAGAAGTTTCTCAGAAATCTTTTTTCTCTTTATTATCGGAGGATATTTCCTTTGGCCCTATAGTCTTCAAAGGGATCCGAAATATCTGTTCTCAGATTCCACAGAAATAAGGCTAGCAAATAGTTCCACGAAATACAGATGTAACTCTTTGAGTGGAAGTCACACATGACAGAGCAGTTTCTCAGAAAGCTTCTTTCTCTTTGTTATCGGAGGTTATTTCCTTTGGCTCTATAGTCTTCAAAGGGATACGAAATATCTGTTCTCAGATTCCACAGAAATAAGGCTAGCAAAGATTTCCATGAAATATAGATGTAACTCTGTGAGATGAATTAACAGAACACTAAGCAGTTTCTCAGAAAGCTTCTTTCCAGATTTCATCTGAGGATATTTCCTTTTTCACCATAGCCCTCTATGGGCTTGCAAATATCACTTTGCCAATTCCACAAGAACTGTCTTAGCGAAAGGCTTCTTGAGGGGAAAGCTGTAACTGTGACATGATTTCACAGAACACAAAGAAGTTTCTCAGAAAGCTTCTTTCTCTTTGTTATCGGAGGATATTTCCTTTGGCCCTATAGTCTTCAAAGGGATCCGAAATATCTGTTCTCAGATTCCACAGAAATAAGGCTAGCAAAGAGATCCAAGAAATACAAATGTAACACTGTGAGATGAATTAACACAACACAAAGCAGTTTCTCAGAAAGCTTCTTTCCAGATTTCATCTGAGGATATTTCCTTTTTCACCATAGCCCTCTATGGGCTTCGAAATATCACTTTGCCAATTCCACAAGAACTGTCTTAGCGAAAGGCTTCTTGAGGGGAAAGCTGTAACTCTGTGCGATGATTTCACAGAACACAAAGAAGTTTCTCAGAAAGCTTCTTTCTCTTTGTTATCGGAGGATATTTCCTTTGGCCCTATAATCTTCAAAGGGATCCGAAATATCCGTTCTCACATTACACAGAAATGAGGCTAGCAAAGAGATCCACGAAATACAGATGAAACTCTGTGAGTGGAAGTCACACATCAAAGAGCAGTTTCTCAGAAAGCTTCTTTAGAGATTTCATCTGAGGACATTTCCTTTTTCACCATAGCCCTCTATGGGCTTCCAAATATCACTTTGCCAATTCCACAAGAACTGTCTTAGCGAAAGGCTTCTTGAGGGGAAAGCTGTAACTCTCTGATATGATTTCACAGAATACAAAGAAGATTCTCAGAAAGCTTCTTTCTCTTTGTTATCGGAGGATATTTCCTTTGGCCCTATAGTCTTCAAAGGGATCCGAAATATCTGTTCTCAGATTCCACAGAAATAAGGCTGGCAAAGAGACCACGAAATAAAGATATATCTCTGTGAGATGAATTAACAGAACACTACGCACTTTCTCAGAAACCTTCTTTCCAGATTTCATCTGAGGATATTTCCTTTTTCACCATAGCCCTCTATGGGCTTCCAAATATCACTTTGCCAATTCCACAAGAACTGTTTTAGCGAAAGGCTTTTTGAGCGGAAAGCTGTAACTCGGTGAGATGATTTCACAGAACACAAAGAAGTTTCTCAAAAAGCTTCTTTCTCTTTGTTATCGGAGGATATTTCCTTTAGCCCTAAAGTCTTCAAAGGGATCCGAAATATCTGTTCTCAGATTCCACAGAAATAAGTCTATCAAAGACATCGATGAAATACAGATGTAGCTCTGTGAGATGAATTAACAGAACACTAAGTAGTTTCTCAGAAAGCTTCTTTCCAGATTTCATCTGAGGATATTTCCTTTTTCACCATAGCCCTAAAAGGGCTTCCAAAAATCAGTTTGCCAATTCCACAAGAACTATCTTAGCGAAAGGCTTCTTTAGGGGAAAGCTGTAACTTTGTGAGATGATTTCATAGAACACAAAGAAAATTCTCAGAAAGCTTCTTTCTCTTTGTTATCGGAGGATATTTCCTTTTGCCCTATAGTCTTCAAAGGGATCCGAAATATCTGTTCTCAGATTCCACAGAAATAAGGCTAGCAAAGAGATTCACGAAATACAGATGTAACTCTGTGAGATGAATTAACAGAACACTAAGCAGTTTCTCAGAAAGCTTCTTTCCAGATTTCATCTGATGATATTTCCTTTTTCACCATAGCGCTCTATGGGCTTCCAAATATCACTTTGCCAATTCCACAAGAATTGTCTTGGCGAAAGGCTTCTTGAGGGGAAAGCTGTAACTCTGTGAGATGATTTCACAGAACACTAAGAAGTTTCTCAGAAAGCTTCTTTCTCTTTGTTGTCGGAGGATATTTCCTTTGGCCCTATAGTCTTCAAAGGGATACGAAATATCTGTTCTCAGATTCCACAGAAAAAAGGCTAGCAAAGAGATCCACGAAATACAGATGTAACTCTGTGAGATGAATTAACAGAACACTAAGCAGTTTCTCAGAAAGCTTCTTTCCAGATTTCATGTGAGGATATTTCCTTTTTCACCATAGCCCTCTATGGGCTTACAAATATCACTTTGCCAATTCCACAAGACCTGTCTTAGCGAAAGGCTTCTTGAGGGGAAAGCTGTAACTCTGTGCGATGATTTCACAGAACACAAAGAAGTTTCTCAGAAAGCTTCTTTCTGTTCGTTATCGGAGGATATTTCCTTTTGCCCTATAGTCTTCAAAGGGATCCGAAATATCTGTTCTCAGATTCCACAGAAATAAGGCGAGCAAAGAGATCCACGAAATACAGATGTAACTCTGTGAGATGAATTAACATCACACAAAGAAGTTTCTCAGAAAGCTTCTTTCCAGATTTCATCTGAGGATATTTCCTTTTTCACCATAGCCCTCTATGGCCTTCCAAATATCACTTTGCCAATTCCACAAGAACTGTCTTAGCGAAAGGCTCCTTGAGGGGAAAGCTGTAAGTCTGTGAGATGATTTCACAGAACACAAAGAAGTTTCTCAGAAAGCTTCTTTCTCTTTGTTGTCGGAGGATATTTCCTTTGGCCCTATAGTCTTCTAAGGGATCCGAAATATCTGTTCTCAGATTCCACAGAAATAAGGCTAGCAAAGAGATCCACGAAATACTGATGTAACTCTGTGAGATGAATTAACAGAACACTAAGCAGTTTCTCAGAAAGCTTCTTTCCAGATTTCATCTGAGGATATTACCTTTTTCACCATAGCCCTCTATGGGCTTCCAAATATCACATTGCCAATTCCACAAGAACTGTCTTAGCAAAAGGCTTCTTGAGGGGAAAGCTGTAACTCTGTGAATTGATTTCACAGAACACAAAGAAGTTTCTCAGAAAGTTTCTTTCTCTTTGTTATCGGAGGATATTTCCTTTGGCCCTATTGTCTTCAAAGGGATCCGAAATATCTGTTCTCAGATTCCACACAAATAAGGCTGGCAAAGAGACCACGAAATACAGATATATCTCTGTGAGATGAATTAACAGAACACTACGCAGTTTCTCAGAAACCTTCTTTCCAGATTTCATCTGAGGATATTTCCTTTTTCACCATAGCCCTCTATGGGCTTCCAAATATCACTTTGCCAATTCCACAAGAACTGTTTTAGCGAAAGGCTTTTTGAGCGGAAAGCTGTAACTCGGTGAGATGATTTCACAGAACACAAAGAAGTTTCTCAAAAAGCTTCTTTCTCTTTGTTATCGGAGGATATTTCCTTTGGCCCTAAAGTCTTCAAAGGGATCCGAAATATCTGTTCTCAGATTCCACAGAAATAAGTCTATCAAAGACATCGATGAAATACAGATGTAGCTCTGTGAGATGAATTAACAGAACACTAAGCAGTTTCTCAGAAAGCTTCTTTCCAGATTTCATCTGAGGATATTTCCTTTTTCACCATAGCCCTCAAAGGGCTTCCAAATATCACTTTGCCAATTCCACAAGAACTATCTTAGCGAAAGGCTTCTTTAGGGGAAAGCTGTAACTCTGTGAGATGATTTCACAGAACACAAAGAAGTTTCTCAGAAAGCTTCTTTCTCTTTGTTATCGGAGGATATTTCCTTTGGCCCTAAAGTCTTCAAAGGGATCCGAAATATCTGCTCTCAGATTCCACAGAAATAAGGCTAGCAAAGAGATTCACGAAATACAGATGTAACTCTGTGAGATGAATTAACAGAACACTAAGCAGTTTCTCAGAAAGCTTCTTTCCAGATTTCATCTGAGGATATTTCATTTTTCACCATAGCGCTCTATGGGCTTCCAAATATCACTTTGCCAATTCCACAAGAACTGTCTTAGCGAAAGGCTTCTTGAGGGGAAAGCTGTAACTCTGTGAAATGATTTCACAGAACACTAAGAAGTTTCTCAGAAAGCTTCTTTCTCTTTGTTATCGGAGGATATTTCATTTGGCCCCATAATCTTCTAAGGGATCCGAAATATCTGTTCTCAGATTCCACAGAAATAAGGCTAGCAAAGACATCCATGAAATACAGATGTAGCTCTGTGAGATGAATTAACAGAACACTAAGCAGTTTCTCAGAAAGCTTCTTTCCAGATTTCATCTGAGGATATTTCCTTCTTCACCATAGCCCTCAAAGGGCTTCCAAATATCACTTTGCCAATTCCACAAGAACTGTCTTAGCGAAAGGCTTCTTTAGTGGAAAGCTGTAACTCTGTGAGATGATTTCACAGAACACAAAGAAGTTTCTCAGAAAGCTTCTTTCTCTTTGTTATCGGAGGACATTTCCTTTGGCCCTACAGTCTTCAAAGGGATCCGAAATATCTGTTCTCAGATTCCACAGAAAATAGGCTCGAAAAGAGATTCACGAAATACAGATGTAACTCTGTGAGATGAATTAAGAGAACACTAAGCAGTTTCTCAGAAAGCTTCTTTCCAGATTTCATGTTAGGATATTTCCTATTTCACCATAGCCCTCTATGGGCTTCCAAATATCACTTTGCCAATTCCACAAGAACTGTCTTAGCGAAAGGCTTCTTGAGGGGAAAGCTGTAACTCTGTGCGATGATTTCACAGAACACAAAGAAGTTTCTCAGAAAGCTTCTTTCTCTTTGTTATCGGAGGATATTTCCTTTTGCCCTATAGTCTTCAAAGGGATCCGAAATATCTGTTCTCAGATTCCACAGAAATAAGGCTAGCAAAGAGATCCACGAAATACAGATGTAACTCTGTGAGATGAATTAACAGAACACAAAGCAGTTTCTCAGAAAGCTTCTTTCCAGATTTCATCTGAGGATATTTCCTTTTTCACCATAGCCCTCTATGGCCTTCCAAATATCACTTTGCCAATTCCACAAGAACTGTCTTAGCAAAAGGTTTCTTGAGGGGAAAGCTGTAACTCTGTGAGTTGATTTCACAGAACACAAATAAGTTTCTCAGAAAGCTTCTTTCTCTTTGTTATCGGAGGACATTTCCTTTGGCCCTACAGTCTTCAAAGGGATCCGAAATATCTGTTCTCAGATTCCACAGAAATAAGGCTCGCAAAGAGATTCACGAAATACAGATGTAACTCTGTGAGATGAATTAACAGAACACTAAGCAGTTTCTCAGAAAGCTTCTTTCCAGATTTCATGTTAGGATATTTCCTTTTTCACCATAGCCCTCTATGGGCTTACAAATATCACTTTGCCAATTCCACAAGACCTGTCTTAGCGAAAGGCTTCTTGAGGGGAAAGCTGTAACTCTGTGCGATGATTTCACAGAACACAAAGAAGTTTCTCAGAAAGCTTCTTTCTGTTCGTTATCGGAGGATATTTCCTTTTGCCCTATAGTCTTCAAAGGGATCCGAAATATCTGTTCTCAGATTCCACAGAAATAAGGCGAGCAAAGAGATCCACGAAATACAGATGTAACTCTGTGAGATGAATTAACATCACACAAAGAAGTTTCTCAGAAAGCTTCTTTCCAGATTTCATCTGAGGATATTTCCTTTTTCACCATAGCCCTCTATGGCCTTCCAAATATCACTTTGCCAATTCCACAAGAACTGTCTTAGCGAAAGGCTCCTTGAGGGGAAAGCTGTAAGTCTGTGAGATGATTTCACAGAACACAAAGAAGTTTCTCAGAAAGCTTCTTTCTCTTTGTTGTCGGAGGATATTTCCTTTGGCCCTATACTCTTCAAAGGGATCCGAAATATCTGTTCTCAGATTCCACAGAAATAAGGCTAGCAAAGAGATCCACGAAATACTGATGTAACTCTGTGAGATGAATTAACAGAACACTAAGCAGTTTCTCAGAAAGCTTCTTTCCAGATTTCATCTGAGGATATTTCCTTTTTCACCATAGCCCTCTATGGGCTTCCAAATATCACATTGCCAATTCCACAAGAACTGTCTTAGCAAAAGGCTTCTTGAGGGGAAAGCTGTAACTCTGTGAGTTGATTTCACAGAACACAAAGAAGTTTCTCAGAAAGTTTCTTTCTCTTTGTTATCGGAGGATATTTCCTTTGGCCCTATAGTCTTCAAAGGGATCCGAAATATCTGTTCTCAGATTCCACACAAATAAGGCTGGCAAAGAGACCACGAAATACAGATATATCTCTGTGAGATGAATTAACAGAACACTACGCAGTTTCTCAGAAACCTTCTTTCCAGATTTCATCTGAGGATATTTCCTTTTTCACCATAGCCCTCTATGGGCTTCCAAATATCACTTTGCCAATTCCACAAGAACTGTTTTAGCGAAAGGCTTTTTGAGCGGAAAGCTGTAACTCGGTGAGATGATTTCACAGAACACAAAGAAGTTTCTCAAAAAGCTTCTTTCTCTTTGTTATCGGAGGATATTTCCTTTGGCCCTAAAGTCTTCAAAGGGATCCGAAATATCTGCTCTCAGATTCCACAGAAATAAGGCTAGCAAAGAGATTCACGAAATACAGATGTAACTCTGTGAGATGAATTAACAGAACACTAAGCAGTTTCTCAGAAAGCTTCTTTCCAGATTTCATCTGAGGATATTTCCTTTTTCACCATAGCGCTCTATGGGCTTCCAAATATCACTTTGCCAATTCCACAAGAACTGTCTTAGCGAAAGGCTTCTTGAGGGGAAAGCTGTAACTCCGTGAAATGATTTCACAGAACACTAAGAAGTTTCTCAGAAAGCTTCTTTCTCTTTGTTATCGGAGGATATTTCATTTGGCCCCATAATCTTCTAAGGGATCCGAAATATCTGTTCTCAGATTCCACAGAAATAAGGCTAACAAAGACATCCATGAAATACAGATGTAGCTCTGTGAGATGAATTAACAGAACACTAAGCAGTTTCTCAGAAAGCTTCTTTCCAGATTTCATCTGAGGATATTTCATTCTTCACCATAGCCCTCAAAGGGCTTCCAAATACCACTTTGCCAATTCCACAAGAACTATCTTAGCGAAAGGCTTCTTTAGTGGAAAGCTGTAACTCTGTGAGATGATTTCACAGAACACAAAGAAGTTTCTCAGAAAGCTTCTTTCTCTTTGTTATCGGAGGACATTTCCTTTGGCCCTACAGTCTTCAAAGGGATCCGAAATATCTGTTCTCAGATTCCACAGAAATAAGGCTCGAAAAGAGATTCACGAAATACAGATGTAACTCTGTGAGATGAATTAAGAGAACACTAAGCAGTTTCTCAGAAAGCTTCTTTCCAGATTTCATGTTAGGATATTTCCTATTTCACCATAGCCCTCTATGGGCTTCCAAATATCACTTTGCCAATTCCACAAGAACTGTCTTAGCGAAAGGCTTCTTGAGGGGAAAGCTGTAACTCTGTGCGATGATTTCACAGAACACAAAGAAGTTTCTCAGAAAGCTTCTTTCTCTTTGTTATCGGAGGATATTTCCTTTTGCCCTATAGTCTTCAAAGGGATCCGAAATATCTGTTCTCAGATTCCACAGAAATAAGGCTAGCAAAGAGATCCACGAAATACAGATGTAACTCTGTGAGATGAATTAACAGAACACAAAGCAGTTTCTCAGAAAGCTTCTTTCCAGATTTCATCTGAGGATATTTCCTTTTTCACCATAGCCCTCTATGGCCTTCCAAATATCACTTTGCCAATTCCACAAGAACTGTCTTAGCAAAAGGTTTCTTGAGGGGAAAGCTGTAACTCTGTGAGTTGATTTCACAGAACACAAAGAAGTTTCTCAGAAAGCTTCTTTCTCTTTGTTATCGGAGGACATTTCCTTTGGCCCTACAGTCTTCAAAGGGATCCGAAATATCTCTTCTCAGATTCCACAGAAATAAGGCTCGCAAAGAGATTCACGAAATACAGATGTAACTCTGTGAGATGAATTAACAGAACACTAAGCAGTTTCTCAGAAAGCTTCTTTCCAGATTTCATGTTAGGATATTTCCTTTTTCACCATAGCCCTCTATGGGCTTCCAAATATCACTTTGCCAATTCCACAAGAACTGTCTTAGCGAAAGGCTTCTTGAGGGGAAAGCTGTAACTCTCTGCGATGATTTCACAGAACACAAAGAAGTTTCTCAGAAAGCTTCTTTCTCTTTGTTATCGGAGGATATTTCCATTGGCCCTATAGTCTTCAAAGGGATCCGAAATATCTTTTCTCACATTACACAGAAATAAGGCTAGCAAAGAGATCCACGAAATACAGATGAAACTCTGTGAGTGGAAGTCACACATCAAAGAGCAGTTTCTCAGAAAGCTTCTTTAGAGATTTCATCTGAGGATATTTCCTTTTTCACCATAGCCCTCTATGGGCTTCCAAATATCACTTTGCCAATTCCACAAGAACTGTCTTAGCGAAAGGCTTCTTGAGGGGAAAGCTGTAACTCTCTGATATGATTTCACAGAATACAAAGAAGATTCTCAGATAGCTTCTTTCTCTTTGTTATCGGAGGATATATCCTTTGGCCCTATAGTCTTCAAAGGGATCCGAAATATCTGTTCTCAGATTCCACAGAAATAAGGCTGGCAATGGGACCACGAAATACAGATATATCTCTGTGAGATGAATTAACAGAACACTACGCAGTTTCTCAGAAACCTTCTTTCCAGATTTCATCTGAGGATATTTCCTTATTCACCATAGCCCTCAAAGGGCTTCCAAATATCAGTTTGCCAATTCCACAAGAACTATCTTAGCGAAAGGCTTCTTTAGGGGAAAGCTGTAACTTTGTGAGATGATTTCATAGAACACAAAGAAAATTCTCAGAAAGCTTCTTTCTCTTTGTTATCGGAGGATATTTCCTTTTGCCCTATAGTCTTCAAAGGGATCCGAAATATCTGTTCTCAGATTCCACAGAAATAAGGCTAGCAAAGAGATTCACGAAATACAGATGTAACTCTGTGAGATGAATTAACAGAACACTAAGCAGTTTCTCAGAAAGCTTCTTTCCAGATTTCATCTGATGATATTTCCTTTTTCACCATAGCGCTCTATGGGCTTCCAAATATCACTTTGCCAATTCCACAAGAATTGTCTTGGCGAAAGGCTTCTTGAGGGGAAAGCTGTAACTCTGTGAGATGATTTCACAGAACACTAAGAAGTTTCTCAGAAAGCTTCTTTCTCTTTGTTGTCGGAGGATATTTCCTTTGGCCCTATAGTCTTCAAAGGGATACGAAATATCTGTTCTCAGATTCCACAGAAAAAAGGCTAGCAAAGAGATCCACGAAATACAGATGTAACTCTGTGAGATGAATTAACAGAACACTAAGCAGTTTCTCAGAAAGCTTCTTTCCAGATTTCATGTGAGGATATTTCCTTTTTCACCATAGCCCTCTATGGGCTTACAAATATCACTTTGCCAATTCCACAAGACCTGTCTTAGCGAAAGGCTTCTTGAGGGGAAAGCTGTAACTCTGTGCGATGATTTCACAGAACACAAAGAAGTTTCTCAGAAAGCTTCTTTCTGTTCGTTATCGGAGGATATTTCCTTTTGCCCTATAGTCTTCAAAGGGATCCGAAATATCTGTTCTCAGATTCCACAGAAATAAGGCGAGCAAAGAGATCCACGAAATACAGATGTAACTCTGTGAGATGAATTAACATCAAACAAAGAAGTTTCTCAGAAAGCTTCTTTCCAGATTTCATCTGAGGATATTTCCTTTTTCACCATAGCCCTCTATGGCCTTCCAAATATCACTTTGCCAATTCCACAAGAACTGTCTTAGCGAAAGGCTCCTTGAGGGGAAAGCTGTAAGTCTGTGAGTTGATTTCACAGAACACAAAGAAGTTTCTCAGAAAGCTTCTTTCTCTTTGTTGTCGGAGGATATTTCCTTTGGCCCTATAGTCTTCAAAGGGATCCGAAATATCTGTTCTCAGATTCCACAGAAATAAGGCTAGCAAAGAGATCCACGAAATACTGATGTAACTCTGTGAGATGAATTAACAGAACACTAAGCAGTTTCTCAGAAAGCTTCTTTCCAGATTTCATCTGAGGATATTTCCTTTTTCACCATAGCCCTCTATGGGCTTCCAAATATCACATTGCCAATTCCACAAGAACTGTCTTAGCAAAAGGCTTCTTGAGGGGAAAGCTGTAACTCTGTGAGTTGATTTCACAGAACACAAAGAAGTTTCTCAGAAAGTTTCTTTCTCTTTGTTATCGGAGGATATTTCCTTTGGCCCTATAGTCTCCAAAGGGATCCGAAATATCTGTTCTCAGATTCCACACAAATAAGGCTGGCAAAGAGACCACGAAATACAGATGTATCTCTGTGAGATGAATTAACAGAACACTACGCAGTTTCTCAGAAACCTTCTTTCCAGATTTCATCTGAGGATATTTCCTTTTTCACCATAGCCCTCTATGGGCTTCCAAATATCACTTTGCCAATTCCACAAGAACTGTTTTAGCGAAAGGCTTTTTGAGCGGAAAGCTGTAACTCGGTGAGATGATTTCACAGAACACAAAGAAGTTTCTCAAAAAGCTTCTTTCTCTTTGTTATCGGAGGATATTTCCTTTGGCCCTAAAGTCTTCAAAGGGATCCGAAATATCTGTTCTCAGATTCCACAGAAATAAGTCTATCAAAGACATCGATGAAATACAGATGTAGCTCTGTGAGATGAATTAACAGAACACTAAGCAGTTTCTCAGAAAGCTTCTTTCCAGATTTCATCTGAGGATATTTCCTTTTTCACCATAGCCCTCAAAGGGCTTCCAAATATCACTTTGCCAATTCCACAAGAACTATCTTAGCGAAAGGCTTCTTTAGGGGAAAGCTGTAACTCTGTGAGATGATTTCACAGAACACAAAGAAATTTCTCAGAAAGCTTCTTTCTCTTTGTTATCGGAGGATATTTCCTTTGGCCCTAAAGTCTTCAAAGGGATCCAAAATATCTGCTCTCACATTCCACAGAAATAAGGCTAGCAAAGAGATTCACGAAATACAGATGTAACTCTGTGAGATGAATTAACAGAACACTAAGCAGTTTCTCAGAAAGCTTCTTTCCAGATTTCAGCTGAGGATATTTCCTTTTTCACCATAGCGCTCTATGGGCTTCCAAATATCACTTTGCCAATTCCACAAGAACTGTCTTAGCGAAAGGCTTCTTGAGGGGAAAGCTGTAACTCTGAGAAATGATTTCACAGAACACTAAGAAGTTTCTCAGAAAGCTTCTTTCTCTTTGTTATCGGAGGATATTTCATTTGGCCCCATAATCTTCTAAAGGATCCGAAATATCTGTTCTCAGATTCCACAGAAATAAGGCTAGCAAAGACATCCATGAAATACAGATGTAGCTCTGTGAGATGAATTAACAGAACACTAAGCAGTTTCTCAGAAAGCTTCTTTCCAGATTTCATCTGAGGATATTTCCTTCTTCACCATAGCCCTCAAAGGGCTTCCAAATATCATTTTGCCAATTCCACAAGAACTATCTTAGCGAAAGGCTTCTTTAGTGGAAAGCTGTAACTCTGTGAGATGATTTCACAGAACACAAAGAAGTTTCTCAGAAAGCTTCTTTCTCTTTGTTATCGGAGGACATTTCCTTTGGCCCTACAGTCTTCAAAGGGATCCGAAATATCTGTTCTCAGATTCCACAGAAAATAGGCTCGAAAAGAGATTCACGAAATACAGATGTAACTCTGTGAGATGAATGAAGAGAACACTAAGCAGTTTCTCAGAAAGCTTCTTTCCAGATTTCATGTTAGGATATTTCCTATTTCACCATAGCCCTCTATGGGCTTCCAAATATCACTTTGACATTTCCACAAGAACTGTCTTAGCGAAAGGCTTCTTGAGGGGAAAGCTGTAACTCTGTGCGATGATTTCACAGAACACAAAGAAGTTTCTCAGAAAGCTTCTTTCTCTTTGTTATCGGAGGATATTTCCTTTTGCCCTATAGTCTTCAAAGGGATCCGAAATATCTGTTCTCAGATTCCACAGAAATAAGGCTAGCAAAGAGATCCACGAAATACAGATGTAACTCTGTGAGATCAATTAACAGAACACAAAGCAGTTTCTCAGAAAGCTTCTTTCCAGATTTCATCTGAGGATATTTCCTTTTTCACCATAGCCCTCTATGGCCTTCCAAATATCACTTTGCCAATTCCACAAGAACTGTCTTAGCAAAAGGTTTCTTGAGGGGAAAGCTGTAACTCTGTGAGTTGATTTCACAGAACACAAAGAAGTTTCTCAGAAAGCTTCTTTCTCTTTGTTATCGGAGGACATTTCCTTTGGCCCTACAGTCTTCAAAGGGATCCGAAATATCTGTTCTCAGATTCCACAGAAATAGGCTCGCAAAGAGATTCACGAAATACAGATGTAACTCTGTGAGATGAATTAACAGAACACTAAGCAGTTTCTCAGAAAGCTTCTTTCCAGATTTCATGTTAGGATATTTCCTTTTTCACCATAGCCCTCTATGGGCTTACAAATATCACTTTGCCAATTCCACAAGACCTGTCTTAGCGAAAGGCTTCTTGAGGGGAAAGCTGTAACTCTGTGCGATGATTTCACAGAACACAAAGAAGTTTCTCAGAAAGCTTCTTTCTGTTCGTTATCGGAGGATATTTCCTTTTGCCCTATAGTCTTCAAAGGGATCCGAAATATCTGTTCTCAGATTCCACAGAAATAAGGCGAGCAAAGAGATCCACGAAATACAGATGTAACTCTGTGAGATGAATTAACATCACACAAAGAAGTTTCTCAGAAAGCTTCTTTCCAGATTTCATCTGAGGATATTTCCTTTTTCACCATAGCCCTCTATGGCCTTCCAAATATCACTTTGCCAATTCCACAAGAACTGTCTTAGCGAAAGGCTTCTTGAGGGGAAAGCTGTAACTCTCTGCGATGATTTCACAGAACACAAAGAAGTTTCTCAGAAAGCTTCTTTCTCTTTGTTATCGGAGGATATTTCCATTGGCCCTATAGTCTTCAAAGGGATCCGAAATATCTGTTCTCACATTACACAGAAATAAGGCTAGCAAAGAGATCCACGAAATACAGATGAAACTCTGTGAGTGGAAGTCACACATCAAAGAGCAGTTTCTCAGAAAGCTTCTTTAGAGATTTCATCTGAGGATATTTCCTTTTTCACCATAGCCCTCTATGGGCTTCCAAATATCACTTTGCCAATTCCACAAGAACTGTCTTAGCGAAAGGCTTCTTGAGGGGAAAGCTGTAACTCTCTGATATGATTTCACAGAATACAAAGAAGATTCTCAGATAGCTTCTTTCTCTTTGTTATCGGAGGATATATCCTTTGGCCCTATAGTCTTCAAAGGGATCCGAAATATCTGTTCTCAGATTCCACAGAAATAAGGCTGGCAATGGGACCACGAAATACAGATATATCTCTGTGAGATGAATTAACAGAACACTACGCAGTTTCTCAGAAACCTTCTTTCCAGATTTCATCTGCGGATATTTCCTTTTTCACCATAGCCCTCTATGGGCTTCCAAATATCACTTTGCCAATTCCACAAGAACTGTTTTAGCGAAAGGCTTTTTGAGCGGAAAGTTGTAACTCGGTGAGATGATTTCACAGAACACAAAGAAGTTTCTCAAAAAGCTTCTTTCTCTTTGTTATCGGAGGATATTTCCTTTGGCCCTAAAGTCTTCAAAGGGATCCGAAATATCTGTTCTCAGATTCCACAGAAATAAGTCTATCAAAGACATCCATGAAATACAGATGTAGCTCTGTGAGATGAATTAACAGAACACTAAGCAGTTTCTCAGAAAGCTTCTTTCCAGATTTCATCCTAGGATATTTCCTTTTTCACCATAGCCCTCAAAGGGCTTCCAAATATCAGTTTGCCAATTCCACAAGAACTATCTTAGCGAAAGGCTTCTTTAGGGGAAAGCTGTAACTCTCTGATATGATTTCACAGAATACAAAGAAGATTCTCAGAGTCTCTTTCTCTTTGTTATCGGAGGACATTTCCTTTGGCCCTACAGTCTTCAAAGGGATCCGAAATATCTCTTCTCAGATTCCACAGAAATAAGGCTAGCAAAGAGATCCACGAAATACAGATGTAACTCTGTGAGATGAATTAACAGAACACAAAGCAGTTTCTCAGAAAGCTTCTTTCCAGATTTCATCTGAGGATATTTCCTTTTCCACCATAGCCCTCTATGGCCTTCCAAATATCACTTTGCCAATTCCACAAGAACTGTCTTAGCAAAAGGTTTCTTGAGGGGAAAGCTGTAACTCTGTGAGTTGATTTCACAGAACACAAAGATGTTTCTCAGAAAGCTTCTTTCTCTTTGTTATCGGAGGACATTTCCTTTGGCCCTACAGTCTTCAAAGGGATCCGAAATATCTGTTCTCAGATTCCACAGAAATAAGGCTCGCAAAGAGATTCAAGAAATACAGATGTAACTCTGTGAGATGAATTAACAGAACACTAAGCAGTTTCTCAGAAAGCTTCTTTCCAGATTTCATGTTAGGATATTTCCTTTTTCACCATAGCCCTCTATGGGCTTCCAAATATCACTTTTCCAATTCCACAAGAACTGTCTTAGCGAAAGGCTTCTTGAGGGGAAAGCTGTAACTCTGTGCGATGATTTCACAGAACACAAAGAAGTTTCTCAGAAAGCTTCTTTCTCTTTGTTATCGGAGGATATTTCCATTGGCCCTATAGTCTTCAAAGGGATCCGAAATATCTGTTCTCACATTACACAGAAATAAGGCTAGCAAAGAGATCCACGAAATACAGATGAAACTCTGTGAGTGGAAGTCACACATCAAAGAGCAGTTTCTCAGAAAGCTTCTTTAGAGATTTCATCTGAGGATATTTCCTTTTTCACCATAGCCCTCTATGGGCTTCCAAATATCACTTTGCCAATTCCACAAGAACTGTCTTAGCGAAAGGCTTCTTGAGGGGAAAGCTGTAACTCTCTGATATGATTTCACAGAATACAAAGAAGATTCTCAGAAAGCTTCTTTCTCTTTGTTATCGGAGGATATATCCTTTGGCCCTATAGTCTTCAAAGGGATCCGAAATATCTGTTCTCAGATTCCACAGAAATAAGGCTGGCAATGGGACCACGAAATACAGATATATCTCTGTGAGATGAATTAACAGAACACTACGCAGTTTCTCAGAAACCTTCTTTCCAGATTTCATCTGAGGATATTTCCTTTTTCACCATAGCCCTCTATGGGCTTCCAAATATCACTTTGCCAATTCCACAAGAACTGTTTTAGCGAAAGGCTTTTTGAGCGGAAAGTTGTAACTCGGTGAGATGATTTCACAGAACACAAAGAAGTTTCTCAAAAAGCTTCTTTCTCTTTGTTATCGGAGGATATTTCCTTTGGCCCTAAAGTCTTCAAAGGGATCCGAAATATCTGTTCTCAGATTCCACAGAAATAAGGCTACCAAAGAGATTCACGACATACAGATGTAACTCTGTGAGATGAATTAACAGAACACTAAGCAGTTTCTCAGAAAGCTTTTTTCCAGATTTCATCTGAGGATATTTCCTTTTTCACCATAGCGCTCTATGGGCTTCCAAATATCACTTTGCCAATTCCACAAGCACTGTCTTAGCGAAAGGCTTCTTGAGGGGAAAGCTGTAACTCTGTGAGATGATTTCACAGAACACTAAGAAGTTTCTCAGAAAGCTTCTTTCTCTTTGTTATCGGAGGATATTTCATTTGGCCCCATAATCTTCTAAGAGATCCGAAATATCTGTTCTCAGATTTCACAGAAATAAGGCTAGCAAAGACATCCATGAAATACAGATGTAGCTTTGTGAGATGAATTAACAGAACACTAAGCAGTTTCTCAGAAAGCTTCTTTCCAGATTTCATCTGAGGATATTTCCTTTTTCACCATAGCCCTCAAAGGTCTTCCAAATATCACTTTGCCAATTCCACAAGAACTATCTTAGCGAAAGGCTTCTTTAGGGGAAAGCTGTAACTCTGTGAGATGATTTCACAGAACACAAAGAAGTTTCTCAGAAAGCTTCTTTCTCTTTGTTATCGGAGGATATTTCATTTGGCCCCATAATCTTCTAAGGGATCCGAAATATCTGTTCTCAGATTCCACAGAAATAAGGCTAGCAAAGAGATCCACGAAATACTGATGTAACTCTGTGAGATGAATTAACAGAACACTAAGCAGTTTCTCAGAAAGCTTCCTTCCAGATTTCTTCTGAGGATATTTCCTTTTTCACCATAGCCCTCTATGGGCCTCCAAATATCACTTTGCCAATTCCACAAGAACTGTCTTAGCAAAAGGCTTCTTGAGGGGAAAGCTGTAACTCTGTGAGATGATTTCACAGAACACAAAGAAGTTTCTCAGAAAGGTTCTTTCTCTTTGTTATCGGAGGACATTTCCTTTGGCCCTACAGTCTTCAAAGTGATCCGAAATATCTGTTCTCAGATTCCACAGAAATAAGGCTCGCAAAGAGATTCACGAAATACAGATGTAACTCTGTGAGATGAATTAACAGAACACTAATCAGTTTCTCAGAAAGCTTCTTTCCAGATTTCATGTTAGGATATTTCCTTTTTCAACATAGCCCTCTTTGGGCTTCCAAATATCACTTTGCCAATTCCACAAGAACTGTCTTAGCGAAAGGCTTCTTGAGGGGAAAGCTGTAACTCTGTGCGATGATTTCACAGAACACAAAGAAGTTTCTCAGAAAGCTTCTTTCTCTTTGTTATCGGAGGATATTTCCTTTTGCCCTATAGTCTTCAAAGGGATCCGAAATATCTGTTCTCAGATTCCACAGAAATAAGGCTAGCAAAGAGATCCACGAAATACAGATGTAACTCTGTGAGATGAATTAACAGAACACAAAGCAGTTTCTCAGAAAGCTTCTTTCCAGATTTCATCTGAGGATATTTCCTTTTTCACCATAGCGCTCTATGGGCTTCCAAATATCACTTTGCCAATTCCACAAGAACTGTCTTAGCAAAAGGCTTCTTGAGGGGAAAGCTGTAAATCTGTGAGATGATTTCACAGAACACTAAGAAGTTTCTCAGAAAGCTTCTTTCTCTTTGTTATCGGAGGATATTTCATTTGGCCCCATAATCTTCTAAGGGATCCGAAATATCTGTTCTCAGATTCCACAGAAATAAGGCTAGCAAAGACATCCATGAAATACAGATGTAGCTCTGTGAGATGAATTAACAGAACACTAAGCAGTTTCTCAGAAAGCTTCTTTCCAGATTTCATCTGAGGATATTTCCTTTTTCACCATAGCCCTCAAAGGGCTTCCAAATATCACTTTGCCAATTCCACAAGAACTATCTTAGCGAAAGGCTTCTTTAGGGGAAAGCTGTAACTCTGTGAGATGATTTCACAGAACACAAAGAAGTTTCTCAGAAAGCTTCTTTCTCTTTGTTATCGGAGGATATTTCCTTTGGCCCTAAAGTCTTCAAAGCGATCCGAAATATCTGTTCTCAGATTCCACAGAAATAAGGCTAGCAACGAGATTCACGAAATACAGATGTAACTCTGTGAGATGAATTAACAGAACACTAAGCAGTTTCTCAGAAAGCTTCTTTCCAGATTTCATCTGAGGATATTTCCTTTTTCACCATAGCGCTCTACGGGCTTCCAAATATCACTTTGCCAATTCCACAAGCACTGTCTTAGCGAAAGGCTTCTTGAGGGGAAAGCTGTAACACTGTGAGATGATTTCACAGAACACTAAGAAGTTTCTCAGAAAGCTTCTTTCTCTTTGTTGTCGGAGGATATTTCCTTTGGCCCTATAGTCTTCAAAGTGATACGAAATATCTGTTCTCAGATTCCACAGAAAAAAGGCTAGCAAAGAGATTCTCGAAATACAGATGTAACTCTGTGAGATGAATTAACATAACACTAAGCAGTTTCTCAGAAAGCTTCTTTCCAGATTTCATGTGAGGATATTTCCTTTTTCTCCATAGCCCTCTATGGGCTTACAAATATCACTTTGCCAATTCCACAAGAACTGTCTTAGCGAAAGGCTTCTTGAGGGGAAAGCTGTAACTCTGTGCGATGATTTCACAGAACACAAAGAAGTTTCTCAGAAAGCTTCTTTCTCTTTGTTATCGGAGGATATTTCCTTTGGCCCTATAGTCTTCAAAGGGATCCGAAATATCTCTTCTCAAATTCCACAGAAATAAGGCTAGCAAAGAGATTCACGAAATACAGATGTAACTCTGTGAGTGGAAGTCACACATCAAAGAGCAGTTTCTCAGAAAGCTTCTTTCCAGATTTCATCTGAGGATATTTCCTTTTTCACCATAGCCCTCTATGGGTTTCCAAATATCACTTTGCCAATTCCACAAGAACTGTCTTAGCGAAAGGCTTCTGGATGGGAAAGCTGTAACTCTGTGCGATGATTTCACAGAACACAAAGAAGTTTCTCAGAAAGCTTCTTTCTCTTTGTTATCGGAGGATATTTCCTTTGGCCCTATAGTCTTCAAAGGGATACGAAATATCTGTTCTCAGATTCCACAGAAATAGGGCTAGCAAAGAGATCCACGAAACACAGATGTAACTCTGTGAGATGAATTAACAGAACACTATGCAGTTTCTCAGAAAGCTTCTTTCCAGATTTCATCTGCGGATATTTCCTTTTTCACCATAGCCCTCTATGGGCTTCCAAATATCACTTTGCCAATTCCACAAGAACTGTCTTAGCGAAAGGCTTCTTGAGGGGAAAGCTGTAACTCTGTGAGATGATTTCACACAACACAAAGAAGTTTCTCAGTAAGCTTCTTTCTCTTTGTTATCGGAGGATATTTTATTTGGCCCCATAATCCTCTAAGGGATCCGAAATATCTGTTCTCAGATTCCACAGAAATAAGGCTAGCAAAGAGATCTACGGAATACTGATGTAACTCTGTGAGATGAATTAACAGAACACTAAGCAGTTTCTCAGAAAGCTTCTTTCCTGATTTCATCTGAGGATATTTCCTTTTTCACCATAGCCCACTATGGGCTTCCAAATATCACTTTGCCAATTCCACAGGAACTGTCTTAGCAAAAGGCTTCTGGATGGGAAAGCTGTAACTCAGTGCGATGATTTCACAGAACACAAAGAAGTTTCTCAGAAAGCTTCTTTCTCTTTGTTATCGGAGGATATTTCCTTTGGCCCTATAGTCTTCAAAGGGATACGAAATATCTGCTCTCAGATTCCACAGAAATAGGGCTAGCAAAGAGATCCACGAAACACAGATGTAACTCTGTGAGATGAATTAACAGAACACTAAGCAGTTTCTCAGAAAGCTTCTTTCCAGATTTCATCAGAGGATATTTCCTTTTTCACCATAGCCCACTATGGGCTTCCAAATATCACTTTGCCAATTCCACAGGAACTGTCTTAGCAAAAGGCTTCTGGATGGGAAAGCTGTAACTCAGTGCGATGATTTCACAGAACACAAAGAAGTTTCTCAGAAAGCTTCTTTCTCTTTGTTATCGGAGGATATTTCCTTTGGCCCTATAGTCTTCAAAGGGATACGAAATATCTGCTCTCAGATTCCACAGAAATAGGGCTAGCAAAGAGATCCACGAAACACAGATGTAACTCTGTGAGATGAATTAACAGAACACTAAGCAGTTTCTCAGAAAGCTTCTTTCCAGATTTCATCAGAGGATATTTCCTTTTTCACCATAGCCCTCCATGGGCTTCAAAATATCACTTTTCCAATTCCACAAGAACTGTCTTAGCGAAAGGATTCTTGAGGGGAAAGCTGTAACTCTGTGAGATGATTTCACAGAACACAAAGAAGTTTCTCAGAAAGCTTCTTTCTCTTTGTTATCGGAGGATATTTCCTTTGGCCCTATAGTCTTCAAAGGGATCCGAAATATCTGTTCTCACATTCCATGGAAATAAGGCTAGCAAAGAGATCCACGAAATACAGATGTAACTCTGTGAGTGGAAGTCACACATCAAAGAGCAGTTTCTCAGAAGGATTCTTTCCAGATTTCATCTGAGGATATTTCCTTTTTCACCATAGCCCTCTATGGGCTTCCAAATATCACTTTGCCAATTCAAGAAGAACTGTCTTAGCGAAAGGCTTCTGGATGGGAAAGCTGTAACTCTGTGCGATGATTTCACAGAACACAAAGAAGTTTCTCAGAAAGCTTCTTTCTCTTTGTTATCGGAGGATATTTCCTTTGGCCCTATAGTCTTCAAAGGGATACGAAATATCTGTTCTCAGATTCCACAGAAATAGGGCTAGCAAAGAGATCCACGAAACACAGAGGTAACTCTGTGAGATGAATTAACAGAACACTATGCAGTTTCTCAGAAAGCTTCTTTCCAGATTTCATCTGAGGATATTTCTTTTTTCACCATAGCCCTCTATGGGCTTCCAAATATCACTTTGCCAATTCCACAAGAACTGTCTTAGCGAAAGGCTTCTTGAGGGGAAAGCTGTAACTCTGTGAGATGATTTCACAGAACACAAAGAAGTTTCTCAGAAAGCTTCTTTCTCTTTGTTATCGGAGGACATTTCCTTTGGCCCTATAGTCTTCAAAGGGATCCGAAATATCTGTTCTCAGATTCCAGAGAAATAAGGCTAGCAAAGAGATCCACGAAATACAGATGTAACTCTGTGAGATGAATTAACAGAACACTAAGCAGTTTCTCAGAAAGCTTCTTTCCAGATTTCATCTGAGGATATTTCCTTTTTCAACATAGCCCTCTATGGGCTTCCAAATATCACTTTGCCAATTCCACAAGAACTGTCTTAGCGAAAGGCTTTTTGAGGGGAAATCTGTAACTCGGTGAGATGATTTCACAGAACACAAAGAAGTTTCTCAGAAAGCTTCTTTCTCTTTGTTATCGGAGGATATTTCTTTGGCCCTATAGTCTTCAAAGGGATCCGAAATATCTGTTCTCACATTCCATGGAAATAAGGCTAGCAAAGAGATCCACGAAATACAGATGTAACTCTGTGAGTGGAAGTCACACATCAAAGAGCAGTTTCTCAGAAAGCTTCTTTCCAGATTTCATCTGAGGATATTTCCTTTTTCACCATAGCCCTCTATGGGTTTCCAAATATCACTTTGCCAATTCCACAAGAACTGTCTTAGCGAAAGGCTTCTGGATGGGAAAGCTGTAACTCTGTGCGATGATTTCACAGAACACAAAGAAGTTTCTCAGAAAGCTTCTTTCTCTTTGTTATCGGAGGATATTTCCTTTGGCCCTATAGTCTTCAAAGGGATACGAAATATCTGTTCTCAGATTCCACAGAAATAGGGCTAGCAAAGAGATCCACGAAACACAGATGTAACTCTGTGAGATGAATTAACAGAACACTATGCAGTTTCTCAGAAAGCTTCTTTCCAGATTTCATCTGCGGATATTTCCTTTTTCACCATAGCCCTCTATGGGCTTCCAAATATCACTTTGCCAATTCCACAAGAACTGTCTTAGCGAAAGGCTTCTTGAGGGGAAAGCTGTAACTCTGTGAGATGATTTCACACAACACAAAGAAGTTTCTCAGTAAGCTTCTTTCTCTTTGTTATCGGAGGATATTTTATTTGGCCCCATAATCCTCTAAGGGATCCGAAATATCTGTTCTCAGATTCCACAGAAATAAGGCTAGCAAAGAGATCTACGGAATACTGATGTAACTCTGTGAGATGAATTAACAGAACACTAAGCAGTTTCTCAGAAAGCTTCTTTCCTGATTTCATCTGAGGATATTTCCTTTTTCACCATAGCCCACTATGGGCTTCCAAATATCACTTTGCCAATTCCACAGGAACTGTCTTAGCAAAAGGCTTCTGGATGGGAAAGCTGTAACTCAGTGCGATGATTTCACAGAACACAAAGAAGTTTCTCAGAAAGCTTCTTTCTCTTTGTTATCGGAGGATATTTCCTTTGGCCCTATAGTCTTCAAAGGGATCCGAAATATCTGTTCTCAGATTCCACAGAAATAAGGCTAGCAAAGACATCCATGAAATACAGACGTAGTTCTGTGAGATGAATTAAAAGAACACTAAGCAGTTTCTCAGAAAGCTTCTTTCCAGATTTCATCTGAGGATATTTCCTTTTTCACCATAGCCCTCTAAGGGCTTCCAAATATCACTTTGCCAATTCCACAAGAACTATCTTAGCGAAAGGCTTCTTGAGGGGAAAGCTGTAACTCTGTGAGATGATTTCACAGAACACAAAGAAGTTTCTCAGAAAGCTTCTTTCTCTTTGTTATCAGAGGACATTTCCTTTGGCCCTATAGTCTTCAAAGGGATCCGAAATATCTGTTCTCAGATTCCACAGAAATAAGGCTAGCAAAGAGATCCACGAAATACAGATGTAACTCTGTGAGATGAATTAACAGAACACTAAGCAGTTTCTCAGAAAGCTTCTTTCCAGATTTCATCAGAGGATATTTCCTTTTTCACCATAGCCCTCCATGGGCTTCCAAATATCACTTTTCCAATTCCACAAGAACTGTCTTAGCGAAAGGATTCTTGAGGGGAAAGCTGTAACTCTGTGAGATGATTTCACAGAACACAAAGAAGTTTCTCAGAAAGCTTCTTTCTCTTTGATATCGGAGGATATTTCCTTTGGCCCTATAGTCTTCAAAGGGATCCGAAATATCTGTTCTCACATTCCATGGAAATAAGGCTAGCAAAGAGATCCACGAAATACAGATGTAACTCTGTGAGTGGAAGTCACACATCAAAGAGCAGTTTCTCAGAAAGATTCTTTCCAGATTTCATCTGAGGATATTTCCTTTTTCACCATAGCCCTCTATGGGCTTCCAAATATCACTTTGCCAATTCAAGAAGAACTGTCTTAGCGAAAGGCTTCTGGATGGGAAAGCTGTAACTCTGTGCGATGATTTCACAGAACACAAAGAAGTTTCTCAGAAAGCTTCTTTCTCTTTGGTATCGGAGGATATTTCCTTTGGCCCTATAGTCTTCAAAGGGATACGAAATATCTGTT
Source organism: Macaca nemestrina (assembly GCF_043159975.1). NCBI lineage: Eukaryota > Metazoa > Chordata > Mammalia > Primates > Cercopithecidae > Macaca > Macaca nemestrina. Next base: position 35,027,724 of record NC_092142.1, on the reverse strand, counting down.
CTCAGATTCCACAGAAACAGGGCTAGCAAAGAGATCCACGAAACACAGATGTAACTCTGTGAGATGAATTAACAGAACACTAAGCAGTTTCTCAGAAAACTTCTTTCCAGATTTCATCTGAGGATATTTCCTTTTTCACCATAGCCCTCTATGGGCTTCCAAATATCACTTTGCCAATTCCACAAGAACTGTCTTAGCGAAAGGCTTCTTGAGGGGAAAGCTGTAACTCTGTGAGATGATTTCACAGAACACAAAGAAGTTTCTCAGAAAGCTTCTTTCTCTTTGTTATCGGAGGACATTTCCTTTGGCCCTATAGTCTTCAAAGGGATCCGAAATATCTGTTTTCAGATTCCACAGAAATAAGGCTAGCAAAGAGATCCACGAAATACAGATGTAACTCTGTGAGATGAATTAACAGAACACTAAGCAGGTTCTCAGAAAGCTTCTTTCCAGATTTCATTGAGGATATTTCCTTTTTCACCATATCCCTCTATGGGCTTCCAAATGTCACTTTGCCAATTCCACAAGAACTATTTTAGCGAAAGGCTTCTGGAGGGGAAAGCTGTAACTCTGTGAGATGATTTCACAGAACACAAGGAAGTTTATCAGAAAGCTTCTTTCTCTTTGTTATCGGAGGATATTTCCTTTGGCCCTATAGTCTTCAAAGGGATCAGAAATATCTGTTCTCAGATTCCACAGAAATAAGGCTAGCAAAGAGATCCACGAAATACAGATGTAACTCTGTGAGGGGAAGTCACACATCACAGAGCAGTTTCTCAGAAAGCTTCTTTCCTGATTTCATCTGAGGATATTTCCTTTTTCACCATAGCCCTCTATGGGCTTCCAAATATAACTTTGCCAATTCCACAAGAACTGTCTTAGCGAAAGGCTTCTTGAGGGGAAAGCTGTAACTCTGTGAGATGATTTCACAGAACACAAAGAAGTTTCTCAGAAAGCTTCTTTCTCTTTGTTATCGGAGGATATTTCCTTTGGCCATATAGTCTTCAAAGGGATCCGAAATATCTGTTCTCAGATTCCACAGAAATAAGGCTAGCAAAGAGATCCACGAAATACAGATGTAACTCTGTGAGATGAATTAACAGAACACAAAGCAGTTTCTCAGGAAGCTTCTTTCCAGATTTCATCTTAGGATATTTCCCTTTTCACCATAGCCCTCTATGGGCTTCTAAATATCTCTTTGCCAATTCCACAAGAACTGTCTTAGCGAAAGGCTCCTTGAGGGGACAGCTGTAGTTCTGTGAGATGATTTCACAGAACATAAAGAAGTTTCTCAGAAAGCTTCTTTCTCTTTGTTATGGGAGGATATTTCCTTTGGCCCTATATTCTTCAAAGGGATCCGAAATATCTGTTCTCAGAACCACAGAAATAAGGCTAGCAAAGAGATCAACGAAATACAGATGTAACTCTGTGGGATGAATTAACAGAACACTAAGCAGTTTCTCAGAAAGCTTCTTTCCAGATTTCATCTGAGGATATTTCCTTTTTCAACATAGCCCTCTATGGGCTTCCAAATATCACTTTGCCTATTCCACAAGAACTGTTTTAGCGAAAGGCTTTCTGAGGGGAAATTTGTAACTCGGTGAGATGATTTCACAGAACACAAAGAAGTTTCTCAGAAAGCTTCTTTCTCTTTGTTATCGGAGGATATTTCCTTTGGCCCTATAGTCTTCAAAGGGATCCGAAATATCTGTTCTCAGATTCCACAGAAATAAGGCTAGCAAAGACATCCATGAAATACAGATGTAGCTCGGTGAGATGAATTAACAGAACACTAAGCAGTTTCTCAGAAAGCTTCTTTCCAGATTTCATCTGAGGATATTTCCTTTTTCACCATAGCCCTCTAAGGGCTTCCAAATATCACTTTGCCAATTCCACAAGAACTATCTTAGCTAAAGGCTTCTTGAGGGGAAAGCTGTAACTCTGTGTGGTGATTTCACAGAACACAAAGAAGTTTCTCAGAAAGCTTCTTTCTCTTTGTTATCGGAGGACATTTCCTTTGGCCCTATAGTCTTCAAAGGGATCCGAAATATCTGTTCTCAGATTCCCCAGAAATAAGGCTAGCAAAGAAATCCACGAAATACAGATGTAACTCTGTGAGATGAATTAGCAGAACACTAAGCAGTTTCTCAGAAAGCTTCTTTCCAGATTTCATCAGAGGATATTTCCTTTTTCACCATAGCCCTCCATGGGCTTCCAAATATCACTTTGCCAATTCCACAAGAACTGTCTTAGCGAAAGGATTCTTGAGGGGAAAGCTGTAACTCTGTGAGATGATTTCACAGAACACAAAGAAGTTTCTCAGAAAGCTTCTTTCTCTTTGTTATCGGAGGATATTTCCTTTGGCCCTATAGTCTTCAAAGGGATCCGAAATATCTGTTCTCAGATTCCACAGAAATAAGGCTAGCAAAGAGATCCACGAAATACAGATGTAACTCTGTGAGGGGAAGTCACACATCACAGAGCAGTTTCTCAGAAAGCTTCTTTCCTGATTTCATCTGAGGATATTTCCTTTTTCACCATAGCCCTCTATGGGCTTCCAAATATAACTTTGCCAATTCCACAAGAACTGTCTTAGCGAAAGGCTTCTTGAGGGGAAAGCTGTAACTCTGTGAGATGATTTCACAGAACACAAAGAAGTTTCTCAGAAAGCTTCTTTCTCTTTGTTATCGGAGGATATTTCCTTTGGCCATATAGTCTTCAAAGGGATCCGAAATATCTGTTCTCAGATTCCACAGAAATAAGGCTAGCAAAGAGATCCACGAAATACAGATGTAACTCTGTGAGATGAATTAACAGAACACAAAGCAGTTTCTCAGGAAGCTTCTTTCCAGATTTCATCTTAGGATATTTCCCTTTTCACCATAGCCCTCTATGGGCTTCCAAATATCACTTTGCCAATTCCACAAGAACTGTCTTAGCGAAAGGCTTGTTGAGGGGACAGCTGTAGCTCTGTGAGATGATTTCACAGAACATAAAAAAGTTTCTCAGAAAGCTTCTTTCTCTTTGTTATGGGAGGATATTTCCTTTGGCCCTATATTCATCAAAGGGATCCGAAATATCTGTTCTCAGAACCACAGAAATAAGGCTAGCAAAGAGATCAACGAAATACAGATGTAACTCTGTGGGATGAATTAACAGAACACTAAGCAGTTTCTCAGAAAGCTTCTTTCCAGATTTCATCTGAGGATATTTCCTTTTTCAACATAGCCCTCTATGGGCTTCCAAATATCACTTTGCCAATTCCACAAGAACTGTTTTAGCGAAAGGCTTTCTGAGGGGAAATTTGTAACTCGGTGAGATGATTTCACAGAACACAAAGAAGTTTCTCAGAAAGCTTCCTTCTCTTTGTTATCGGAGGATATTTCCTTTGGCCCTATAGTCTTCAAAGGGATCCGAAATATCTGTTCTCAGATTCCACAGAAATAAGGCTAGCAAAGACATCCATGAAATACAGATGTAGCTCGGTGAGATGAATTAACAGAACACTAAGCAGTTTCTCAGAAAGCTTCTTTCCAGATTTCATCTGAGGATATTTCCTTTTTCACCATAGCCCTCTAAGGGCTTCCAAATATCACTTTGCCAATTCCACAAGAACTATCTTAGCTAAAGGCTTCTTGAGGGGAAAGCTGTAACTCTGTGTGGTGATTTCACAGAACACAAAGAAGTTTCTCAGAAAGCTTCTTTCTCTTTGTTATCGGAGGACATTTCCTTTGGCCCTATAGTCTTCAAAGGGATCCGAAATATCTGTTCTCAGATTCCCCAGAAATAAGGCTAGCAAAGAAATCCACGAAATACAGATGTAACTCTGTGAGATGAATTAGCAGAACACTAAGCAGTTTCTCAGAAAGCTTCTTTCCAGATTTCATCAGAGGATATTTCCTTTTTCACCATAGCCCTCCATGGGCTTCCAAATATCACTTTGCCAATTCCACAAGAACTGTCTTAGCGAAAGGATTCTTGAGGGGAAAGCTGTAACTCTGTGAGATGATTTCACAGAACACAAAGAAGTTTCTCAGAAAGCTTCTTTCTCTTTGTTATCGGAGGATATTTCCTTTGGCCCTATAGTCTTCAAAGGGATCCGAAATATCTGTTCTCACATTCCATGGAAATAAGGCTAGCAAAGAGATCCACGAAATACAGATGTAACTCTGTGAGTGGAAGTCACACATCAAAGAGCAGTTTCTCAGAAAGCTTCTTTCCAGATTTCATCTGAGGATATTTCCTTTTTCACCATAGCCCTCTATGGGTTTCCATATATCACTTTGCCAATTCCACAAAAACTGTCTTAGCGAAAGGCTTCTGGATGGGAAAGCTGTAACTCTTTGCGATGATTTCACAGACCACAAAGAAGTTTCTCAGAAAGCTTCTTTCTCTTTGTTATCGGAGGATATTTCCTTTGGCCCTATAGTCTTCAAAGGGATACGAAATATCTGTTCTCAGATTCCACAGAAATAGGGCTAGCAAAGAGATCCACGAAACACAGAGGTAACTCTGTGAGATGAATTAACAGAACACTATGCAGTTTCTCAGAAAGCTTCTTTCCAGATTTCATCTGAGGATATTTCTTTTTTCACCATAGCCCTCTATGGGCTTCCAAATATCACTTTGCCAATTCCACAAGAACTGTCTTAGCGAAAGGCTTCTTGAGGGGAAAGCTGTAACTCTGTGAGATGATTTCACAGAACACAAAGAAGTTTCTCAGAAAGCTTCTTTCTCTTTGTTATCGAAGGACATTTCCTTTGGCCCTATAGTCTTCAAAGGGATCCGAAATATCTGTTCTCAGATTCCACAGAAATAAGGCTAGCAAAGAGATCCACGAAATACAGATGTAACTCTGTGAGATGAATTAACAGAACACTAAGCAGTTTCTCAGAAAGCTTCTTTCCAGATTTCATCTGAGGATATTTCCTTTTTCAACATAGCCCTCTATGGGCTTCCAAATATCACTTTGCCAATTCCACAAGAACTGTCTTAGCGAAAGGCTTTTTGAGGGGAAATCTGTAACTCGGTGAGATGATTTCACAGAACACAAAGAAGTTTCTCAGAAAGCTTCTTTCTCTTTGTTATCGGAGGATATTTCCTTTGGCCCTATAGTCTTCAAAGGGATCCGAAATATCTGTTCTCACATTCCATGGAAATAAGGCTAGCAAAGAGATCCACGAAATACAGATGTAACTCTGTGAGTGGAAGTCACACATCAAAGAGCAGTTTCTCAGAAAGCTTCTTTCCAGATTTCATCTGAGGATATTTCCTTTTTCACCATAGCCCTCTATGGGTTTCCAAATATCACTTTGCCAATTCCACAAGAACTGTCTTAGCGAAAGGCTTCTGGATGGGAAAGCTGTAACTCTGTGCGATGATTCCACAGAACACAAAGAAGTTTCTCAGAAAGCTTCTTTCTCTTTGTTATCGGAGGATATTTCCTTTGGCCCTATAGTCTTCAAAGGGATACGAAATATCTGTTCTCAGATTCCACAGAAATAGGGCTAGCAAAGAGATCCACGAAACACAGATGTAACTCTGTGAGATGAATTAACAGAACACTATGCAGGTTCTCAGAAAGCTTCTTTCCAGATTTCATCTGCGGATATTTCCTTTTTCACCATAGCCCTCTATGGGCTTCCAAATATCACTTTGCCAATTCCACAAGAACTGTCTTAGCGAAAGGCTTCTTGAGGGGAAAGCTGTAACTCTGTGAGATGATTTCACACAACACAAAGAAGTTTCTCAGAAAGCTTCTTTCTCTTTGTTATCGGAGGACATTTCCTTTGGCCCTACAGTCTTCAAAGGGATCCGAAATATCTGTTCTCAGATTCCACAGAAATAAGGCTAGCAAAGAGATACACGAAATACAGATGTAACTCTGTGAGATGAATTAACAGAACACTAAGCAGTTTCTCAGAAAGCTTCTTTCCAGATTTCATCTGAGGATATTTCCTTTTTCAACGTAGCCCTCTATGGGCTTCCAAATATCACTTTGCCAATTCCACAAGAACTGTTTTAGCGAAAGGCTTTTTGAGGGGAAATCTGTAACTCGGTGAGATGATTTCACAGAACACAAAGAAGTTTCTCAGAAAGCTTCTTTCTCTTTGTTATCGGAGGATATTTCCTTTGGCCCTATAGTCTTCAAAGGGATCCGAAATATCTGTTCTCAGATTCCACAGAAATAAGGCTAGCAAAGACATCCATGAAATACAGATGTAGCTCTGTGAGATGAATTAACAGAACACTAAGCAGTTTCTCAGAAAGCTTCTTTCCAGATTTCATCTGAGGATATTTCCTTTTTCACCATAGCCCTCTAAGGGCTTCCAAATATCACTTTGCCAATTCCACAAGAACTATCTTAACGAAAGTCTTCTTGAGGGGAAAACTGTAACTCTGTGAGATGATTTCACAGAACACTAAGAAGTTTCTCAGAAAGCTTCTTTGTCTTTGTTAACGGAGGACATTTCCTTTGGCCCTATAGTCTTCAAAGGCATCCCAAATATCTGTTCTCAGATTTCACAGAAATAAGGCTAGCAAAGAGATCCACGAAATACAGATGTAACTCTGTGAGATGAATTAACAGAAACTAAGCAGTTTCTCAGAAAGCTTCTTTCCAGATTTCATCAGAGGATATTTCCTTTTTCACCATAGCCCTCCATGGGCTTCCAAATATCACTTTGCCAATTCCACAAGAACTGTCATAGCGAAAGGATTCTTGAGGGGAAAGCTGTAACTCTGTGAGATGATTTCACAGAACTCAAAGAAGTTTCTCAGAAAGCGTCTTTCTCTTTGTTATCGGAGGATATTTCCTTTGGCCCTATAGTCTTCAAAGGGATCCGAAATATCTGTTCTCACATTCCATGGAAATAAGGCTAGCAAAGAGATCCACGAAATACAGATGTAACTCTGTGAGTGGAAGTCACACATCAAAGAGCAGTTTCTCAGAAAGCTTCTTTCCAGATTTCATCTGAGGATATTTCCTTTTTCACCATAGCCCTCTATGGGCTTCGAAATATCACTTTTCCAATTCAACAAGAACTGTCTTAGCGAAAGGCTTCTGGATGGGAAAGCAGTAACTCTGTGCGATGATTTCACAGAACACAAAGAAGTTTCTCAGAAAGCTTCTTTCTCTTTGTTATCGGAGGATATTTCCTTTGGCCCTATAGTCTTCAAAGGGACACGAAATATCTGTTCTCAGATTCCACAGAAATAGGGCTAGCAAAGAGATCCACGAAACACAGATGTAACTCTGTGAGATGAATTAACAGAACACTAAGAAGTTTCTCAGAAAGCTTCTTTCCAGATTTCATCTGAGGATATTTCCTTTTTCACCATAGCCCTCTATGGGCTTCCAATATAACTTTGCCAATTCCACAAGAACTGTCTTAGCGAAAGGCTTCTTGAGGGGAAAGCTGTAACTCTGTGAGATGATTTCACAGAACACAAAGAAGTTTCTCAGAAAGCTTCTTTCTCTTTGTTAACGGAGGACATTTCCTTTGGCCCTATAGTCTTCAAAGGGATCCGAAATATCTGTTCTCAGATTCCACAGAAATAAGGCTAGCAAAGAGATACACGAAATACAGATGTAACTCTGTGAGATGAATTAACAGAACACTAAGCAGTTTCTCAGAAAGCTTCTTTCCAGATTTCATCTGAGGATATTTCCTTTTTCACCATAGCCCTCTATGGGCTTCCAAATATCACTTTGCCAATTCCACAAGAACTGTTTTAGCGAAAGGCTTTTTGAGGGGAAAGCTGTAACTCGGTGAGATGATTTCACAGAACACTAAGAAGTTTCTCAGAAAGCTTCTTTCTCTTTGTTATCGGAGGATATTTCCTTTGGCCTTATAGTCTTCAAAGGGATCCGAAATATCTGTTCTCAGATTCCACAGAAATAAGGCTAGCAAAGACATCCATGAAATACAGATGTAGCTCTGTGAGATGAATTAACAGAACACTAAGCAGTTTCTCAGAAAGTTTCTTTCCAGATTTCATCTGAGGATATTTCCTTTTTCAACATAGCCCTCAAAGGGCTTCCAAATATCACTTTGCCAATTCCACAAGAACTATCTTAGCGAAAGGCTTCTTTAGGGGAAAACTGTAACTCTGTGAGATGATTTCACAGAACACAAAGAAGTTTCTCAGAAAGCTTCTTTCTCTTTGTTATCGGAGGATATTTCCTTTGGCCCTATAGGCTTCAAAGGGATCCGAAATATCTGTTCTCAGATTCCACAGAAATAAGGCTAGTAAAGAGATCCAGGAAATACAGATGTAACTCTGTGAGATGAATTAACAGAACACTAAGCAGTTTCTCAGAAAGCTTCTTTCCAGATTTCTTCTGAGGATATTTCCTTTTTCACCACAGCCCTCTATGGGCTTCGAAATAACACTTTGCCAATTCCACAAGAACTGTCTTAGCGAAAGGCTCCTTGAGGGGAAAGCTGTAAGTCTGTGAGATGATTTCACAGAACACAAAGAAGTTTCTCAGAAAGCTTCTTTCTCTTTGTTGTCGGAGGACATTTCCTTTGGCCCTATAGTCTTCAAAGGGATCCGAAATATCTGTTCTCAGATTCCACAGAAATAAGGCTAGGAAAGAGATCCACGAAATACAGATGTAACTCTGTGAGATGAATTAACAGAACACTAAGCAGTTTCTCAGAAAGCTTCTTTCCAGATTTCATCAGATGATATTTCCTTTTTCACCATAGCCCTCCATGGGCTTCCAAATATCACTTTGCCAATTCCACAAGAACTGTCTTAGCGAAAGGATTCTTGAGGGGAAAGCTGTAACTCTGTGAGATGATTTCACAGAACACAAAGAAGTTTCTCAGAAAGCTTCTTTCTCTTTGTTATCGGAGGATATTTCCTTTGGCCCTATAGTCTTCAAAGGGATCCGAAATATCTGTTCTCACATTCCATGGAAATAAGGCTAGCAAAGAGTCCACGAAATACAGATGTAACTCTGTGAGTGGAAGTCACACATCAAAGAGCAGTTTCTCAGAAAGCTTCTTTCCAGATTTCATCTGAGGATATTTCCTTTTTCACCATAGCCCTCTATAGGCTTCCAAGTATCACTTTGCCAATTCCACAAGAACTCTCTTAGCGAAAGGCTACTTGAGGGGAAAGCTGTAACTCTGTGAGATGATTTCACAGAACACAAAGAAGTTTATCAGAAAGCTTCTTTCTCTTTGTTATCGGAGGACATTTCCTTTGGCCCTATAGTCTTCAAAGGGATACGAAATATCTGTTCTCAGATTCCACAGAAATAGGGCTAGCAAAGAGATCCACGAAACACAGATGTAACTCTGTGAGATGAATTAACAGAACACTATGCAGTTTCTCAGAAAGCTTCTTTCCAGATTTCATCTGCGGATATTTCCTTTTTCACCATAGCCCTCTATGGGCTTCCAAATATCACTTTGCCAATTCCACAAGAACTGTCTTAGCGATAGGCTTCTTGAGGGGAAAGCTGTAACTCTGTGAGATGATTTCACACAACACAAAGAAGTTTCTCAGAAAGCTTCTTTCTCTTTGTTATCGGAGGACATTTCCTTTGGCCCTATAGTCTTCAAAGGGATCCGAAATATCTGTTCTCAGATTCCACAGAAATAAGGCTAGCAAAGAGATACACGAAATACAGATGTAACTCTGTGAGATGAATTAACAGAACACTAAGCATTTTCTCAGAAAGCTTCTTTCCAGATTTCATCTGAGGATATTTCCTTTTTCAACATAGCCCTCTATGGGCTTCCAAATATCACTTTGCCAATTCCACAAGAACTGTTTTAGCGAAAGGCTTTTTGAGGGGAAATCTGTAACTCGGCGAGATGATTTCACAGAACACAAAGAAGTTTCTCAGAAAGCTTCTTTCTCTTTGTTATCGGAGGATATTTCCTTTGGCCCTATAGTCTTCAAAGGGATCCGAAATATCTGTTCTCAGATTCCACAGAAATAAGGCTAGCAAAGACATCCATGAAATACAGATGTAGCTCTGTGAGTTGAATTAACAGAACACTAAGCAGTTTCTCAGAAAGCTTCTTTCCAGATTTCATCTGAGGATATTTCCTTTTTCACCATAGCCCTCTATGGGCTTCCAAATATCACTTTGCCAATTCCACAAGAACTGTCTTAGCGAAAGGCTTCTTGAGGGGAAAGCTGTAACTCTGTGAGATGATTTCACAGAACACAAAGAAGTTTCTCAGAAAGCTTCTTTCTCTTTGTTAACGGAGGTCATTTCCTTTGGCCCTATAGTCTTCAAAGGGATCCGAAATATCTGTTCTCAGATTCCACAGAAATAAGGCTAGCAAAGAGATCTATGAAATACAGATGTAACTCAGTGAGTGGATGTAACACATCACAGAGCAGTTTCTCAGAATACTTCTTTCCCGATTTCATCTGCGGATATTTCCTTTTTCACAATATCCCTCTAAGGGCTTCCAAATATCACTTTGCCAATTCCACAAGAACTGTCTTAGCGAACGGCTTCTTGAGGGGAAAGCTGTAACTCTGTGAGATGATTTCACAGAACACAAAGAAGTTTCCCAGAAAGCTTCGGGGAAAGCTGTAACTCTGTGAGATGATTTCACAGAACACAAAGAAGTTTCTCAGAAAGCTTCTTTCTCTTTGTTATCGGAGGATATTTCCTTTGGCCCTATAGTCTTCAAAGGGATCCGAAATATCTGTTCTCAGATTCCACAGAAATAAGGCTAGCAAAGAGATCCACGAAATACAGATGTAACTCTGTGAGATGAATTAACAGAACACTAAGCAGTTTCTCAGAAAGCTTCTTTCCAGATTTCATCTGAGGATATTTCCTTTTTCACCATAGCCCACTATGGGCTTCCAAATATCACTTTGCAAATTCCACAGGAACTGTCTTATCAAAAGTCTTCTTGAGGGGAAAGATGTAACTCTGTGAGATGATTTCACAGAACACAAAGAAGTTTCTCAGAAAGCTTCTTTCTCTTTGTTATCGGAGGACATTCCCTTTGGCCCTATAGTCTTCAAAGGGATCCGAAATATCTGTTCTCAGATTCCACAGAAATAAGGCTAGCAAAGAGATCACGAAATACAGATGTAACTCTGTGAGATGAATTAACAGAACACTAAGCAGTTTCTCAGAAAGCTTCTTTCCAGATTTCATGTGAGGATATTTCCTTTTTCACCATAGCCCTCTATGGGCTTCCAAATATCACTTTGCCAATTCCACAAGAACTGTCTTAGCGAAAGGCTTCTTGAGGGGAAACCTGTAACTCTGTGCGATGATTTCACAGAACACAAAGAAGTTTCTCAGAAAGCTTCTTTCTCTTTGTTATCGGAGGATATTTCCTTTGGCCCTATAGTCTTCAAAGGCATCCGAAATATCTGTTCTCAAATTCCACAGAAATAAGGCTAGCAAAGAGATTCACGACATACAGATGTAACTCTGTGAGATGAATTAACAGAACACTAAGCAGTTTCTCAGAAAGCTTCTTTCCAGATTTCATGTGAGGATATTTCCTTTTTCACCATAGACCTCTACGGGCTTCCAAATATCACTTTGCCAATTCCACAATAACTGTCTTAGCGAAAGGCTTCTTGAGGGGAAAGCTGTAACTCTGTGCGATGATTTCACAGAACAAAAAGAAGTTTCTCAGAAAGCTTCTTTCTCTTTGTTATCGGAGGATATTTCCTTTGGCCCAATAGTCTTCAAAGGGATACGAAATATCTGTTCTCAGATTCCACAGAAATAAGGCCAGCAAAGAGATCCACGAAACACAGATGTAACTCTGTGAGATGAATTAACAGAACACTAAGCAGTATCTCAGAAAGCTTCTTTCCAGATTTCATGTGAGGATATTTCCTTTTTCACCATAGCCCTCTATGGGCTTCCAAATATCACTTTGCCAATTTCACAAGAACTGTCTTAGCGAAAGGCTTCTTGAGGGGAAAGCTGTAACTCTGTGCGATGATTTCACAGAACACAAAGAAGTTTCTCAGAAAGCTTCTTTCTCTTTGTTATCGGAGGATATTTCCTTTGGCCCAATAGTCTTCAAAGGGATACGAAATATCTGTTCTCAGAGTCCACAGAAATAAGGCTAGCAAAGAGATCCACGAAATACAGATGTAACTCTGTGAGGGGAGGTCACACATCACAGAGCAGTTTCTCAGAAAGCTTCTTTCCTGATTTCATCTGAGGATATTTCCTTTCTCACCATAGCCCTCTATGGGCTTCCAAATATCACTTTGCCAATTCCACAAGAACTGTCTTAGCGAAAGGCTTCTTGAGGGGAAAGCTGTAACTCTGTGAGATGATTTCACAGAACACAAAGAAGTTTCTCAGAAAGCTTCCTTCTCTTTGTTATCGGAGGATATTTCCTTTGGCCCTATAGTCTTCAAAGGGATCCGAAATATCTGTTCTCAGATTCCACAGAAATAAGGCTAGCAAAAAGATCCACAAATAAAGATGTAACTCTGTGAGATGAATTAACAGAACACAAAGCAGTTTCTCAGAAAGCTTCTTTCCAGATTTCATCTGAGGATATTTCCTTTTTCACCATAGCCCTCTAAGGGCTTCCAAATATCACTTTGCCAATTCCACAGGAACTGTCTTAGCGAAAGGCTTTTTGAGGGGAAAGCTGTAACTCTGTGAGATGATTTCACAGAACAAAAAGTAGTTTCTCAGAAAGCTTCTTTCTCTTTGTTATCGAGGATATTTCCTTTGGCCGTATAGTCTTCAACGGGCTTCGAAATATCCGTTCTCAGATTCCACAGAAAAAAGGCTAGCAAAGAGATCTATGAAATACAGATGTAACTCAGTGAGTGGAAGTAACACATCACAGAGCAGTTTCTCAGAAAACTTCTTTCCCGATTTCATCTGCGGATATTTCCTTTTTCACCATATCCCTCTATGGGCTTCCAAATATCACTTTGCCAATTCCACAAGAACTGTCTTAGCGAAAGGCTTCTTGAGGGGAAAGCTGTAACTCTGTGAGATGATTTCACAGAACACAAAGAAGTTTCTCAGAAAGCTTCTTTCTCTTTGTTATCGGAGGATATTTCCTTTGGCCCTATAGTCTTCAAAGGGATCCGAAATATCTGTTCTCAGATTACACAGAAATAAGGCTAGCAAAGAGATCCACGAAATACTGATGTAACTCTGTGAGATGAATTAACAGAACACTAAGCAGTTTCTCAGAAAGCTTCTTTCCAGATTTCATCTGAGGATATTTCCTTTTTCACCATAGCCCACTATGGGCTTCCAAATATCACTTTGCCAATTCCACAGGAACTGTCTTAGCAAAAGGCTTCTTGAGGGGAAAGCTGTAACTCTGTGAGATGATTTCACAGAACACAAAGAAGTTTCTCAGAAAGCTTCTTTCTCTTTGTTATCGGAGGACATTCCCTTTGGCCCTATAGTCTTCAAAGGGATCCGAAATATCTGTTCTCAGATTCCACAGTAATAAGGCTAGCAAAGAGATTCACGAAATACAGATGTAACTCTGTGAGATGAATTAACAGAACACTAAGCAGTTTCTCAGAAAGCTTCCTTCCAGATTTCATGTGAGGATATTTCCTTTTTCACCATAGCCCTCTATGGGCTTCCAAATATCACTTTGCCAATTCCACAAGAACTGTCTTAGCGAAAGGCTTCTTGAGGGGAAAGCTTTAACTCTGTGCGATGATTTCACAGAACACAAAGAAGTTTCCCAGAAAGCTTCGGGGAAAGCTGTCACTCTGTGAGATGATTTCACAGAACACAAAGAAGTTTCTCAGAAAGCTTCTTTCTCTTTGTTATCGGAGGATATTTCCTTTGGCCCTATAGTCTTCAAAGGGATCCGAAATATCTGTTCTCAGATTCCACAGAAATAAGGCTAGCAAAGAGATCCACGAAATACAGATGTAACTCTGTGAGATGAATTAACAGAACACTAAGCAGTTTCTCAGAAAGCTTCTTTCCAGATTTCATCTGAGGATATTTCCTTTTTCACCATAGCCCACTATGGGCTTCCAAATATCACTTTGCAAATTCCACAGGAACTGTCTTATCAAAAGTCTTCTTGAGGGGAAAGATGTAACTCTGTGAGATGATTTCACAGAACACAAAGAAGTTTCTCAGAAAGCTTCTTTCTCTTTGTTATCGGAGGACATTCCCTTTGGCCCTATAGTCTTCAAAGGGATCCGAAATATCTGTTCTCAGATTCCACAGAAATAAGGCTAGCAAAGAGATCACGAAATACAGATGTAACTCTGTGAGATGAATTAACAGAACACTAAGCAGTCTCTCACAAAGCTTCTTTCCAGATTTCATCTGAGGATATTTCCTTTTTCACCATAGCCCACTATGGGCTTCCAAATATCACTTTGCCAATTCCACAGGAACTGTCTTAGCAAAAGGCTTCTTGAGGGGAAAGCTGTAACTCTGTGAGATGATTTCACAGAACACAAAGAAGTTTCTCAGAAAGCTTCTTTCTCTTTGTTATCGGAGGACATTCCCTTTGGCCCTATAGTCTTCAAAGGTATCCGAAATATCTGTTCTCAGATTCCACAGTAATAAGGCTAGCAAAGAGATTCACGAAATACAGATGTAACTCTGTGAGATGAATTAACAGAACACTAAGCAGTTTCTCAGAAAGCTTCCTTCCAGACTTCATGTGAGGATATTTCCTTTTTCACCATAGCCCTCTATGGGCTTCCAAATATCACTTTGCCAATTCCACAAGAACTGTCTTAGCGAAAGGCTTCTTGAGGGGAAAGCTGTAACTCTGTGCGATGATTTCACAGAACACAAAGAAGTTTCTCAGAAAGGTTCTTTCTCTTTGTTATCGGAGGATATTTCCTTTGGCCCTATAGTCTTCAAAGGCTTCCGAAATATCTGTTCTCAAATTCCACAGAAATAAGGCTAGCAAAGAGATTCACGACATACAGATGTAACTCTGTGAGATGAATTAACAGAACACTAAGCAGTTTCTCAGAAAGCTTCTTTCCAGATTTCATGTGAGGATATTTCCTTTTTCACCATAGCCCTCTATGGGCTTCCAAATATCACTTTGCCAATTCCCTAAGAACTGTCTTAGCGAAAGGCTTCTTGAGGGGAAAGCTGTAACTCTGTGCGATGATTTCACAGAACACAAAGAAGTTTCTCAGAAAGCTTCCTTATCTTTGTTATCGGAGGATATTTCTTTGGCCCTATAGTCTTCAAAGGGATCCGAAATATCTGTTCTCAGATTCCACAGAAATAAGGCTAGCAAAGAGATCCACGAAATACAGATGTAACTCTGTGAGATGAATTAACAGAACACTAAGCAGTTTCTCAGAAAGCTTCTTTCCAGATTTCATTGAGGATATTTCCTTTTTCACCATATCCCTCTATGGGCTTCCAAATGTCACTTTGCCAATTCCACAAGAACTATCTTAGCGAAAGGCTTCTTGAGGGGAAAGCTGTAACTCTGTGAGATGATTTCACAGAACACAAGGAAGTTTATCAGAAAGCTTCTTTCTCTTTGTTATCGGAGGATATTTCCTTTGGCCGTATAGTCTTCAAAGGGATCAGAAATATCTGTTCTCAGATTCCACAGAAATAAGGCTAGCAAAGAGATCCATGAAATACAGATGTAGCTCTGTGAGGGGAGGTCATACATCACAGAGCAGTTTCTCAGAAAGCTTCTTTCCTGATTTCATCTGAGGATATTTCCTTTCTCACCATAGCCCTCTATGGGCTTCCAAATATCACTTTGCCAATTCCACAAGAACTGTCTTAGCGAAAGGCTTCTTGAGGGGAAAGCTGTAACTCTGTGAGATGATTTCACAGAACACAAAGAAGTTTCTCAGAAAGCTTCCTTCTCTTTGTTATCGGAGGATATTTCTTTGGCCCTATAGTCTTCAAAGGGATCCGAAATATCTGTTCTCAGATTCCACAGAAATAAGGCTAGCAAAGAGATCCACGAAATACAGATGTAACTCTGTGAGATGAATTAACAGAACACTAAGCAGTTTCTCAGAAAGCTTCTTTCCAGATTTCATTGAGGATATTTCCTTTTTCACCATATCCCTCTATGGGCTTCCAAATGTCACTTTGCCAATTCCACAAGAACTATCTTAGCGAAAGGCTTCTTGAGGGGAAAGCTGTAACTCTGTGAGATGATTTCACAGAACACAAGGAAGTTTATCAGAAAGCTTCTTTCTCTTTGTTATCGGAGGATATTTCCTTTGGCCCTATAGTCTTCAAAGGGATCAGAAATATCTGTTCTCAGATTCCACAGAAATAAGGCTAGCAAAGAGATCCATGAAATACAGATGTAGCTCTGTGAGGGGAGGTCATACATCACAGAGCAGTTTCTCAGAAAGCTTCTTTCCTGATTTCATCTGAGGATATTTCCTTTCTCACCATAGCCCTCTATGGGCTTCCAAATATCACTTTGCCAATTCCACAAGAACTGTCTTAGCGAAAGGCTTCTTGAGGGGAAAGCTGTAACTCTGTGAGATGATTTCACAGAACACAAAGAAGTTTCTCAGAAAGCTTCCTTCTCTTTGTTATCGGAGGATATTTCCTTTGGCCCTATAGTCTTCAAAGGGATCCGAAATATCTGTTCTCAGATTCCACAGAAATAAGGCTAGCAAAAAGATCCACAAATAAAGATGTAACTCTGTGAGATGAATTAACAGAACACAAAGCAGTTTCTCAGAAAGCTTCTTTCCAGATTTCATCTGAGGATATTTCCTTTTTCACCATAGCCCTCTAAGGGCTTCCAAATATCACTTTGCCAATTCCACAGGAACTGTCTTAGCGAAAGGCTTTTTGAGGGGAAAGCTGTAACTCTGTGAGATGATTTCACAGAACAAAAAGTAGTTTCTCAGAAAGCTTCTTTCTCTTTGTTATCGAGGATATTTCCTTTGGCCGTATAGTCTTCAACGGGCTTCGAAATATCCGTTCTCAGATTCCACAGAAAAAAGGCTAGCAAAGAGATCTATGAAATACAGATGTAACTCAGTGAGTGGAAGTAACACATCACAGAGCAGTTTCTCAGAAAACTTCTTTCCCGATTTCATCTGCGGATATTTCCTTTTTCACCATATCCCTCTATGGGCTTCCAAATATCACTTTGCCAATTCCACAAGAACTGTCTTAGCGAAAGGCTTCTTGAGGGGAAAGCTGTAACTCTGTGAGATGATTTCACAGAACACAAAGAGTTTCTCAGAAAGCTTCTTTCTCTTTGTTATCGGAGGATATTTCCTTTGGCCCTATAGTCTTCAAAGGGATCCGAAATATCTGTTCTCAGATTCCACAGAAATAAGGCTAGCAAAGAGATCCACGAAATACTGATGTAACTCTGTGAGATGAATTAACAGAACACTAAGCAGTTTCTCAGAAAGCTTCTTTCCAGATTTCATCTGAGGATATTTCCTTTTTCACCATAGCCCACTATGGGCTTCCAAATATCACTTTGCCAATTCCACAGGAACTGTCTTAGCAAAAGGCTTCTTGAGGGGAAAGCTGTAACTCTGTGAGATGATTTCACAGAACACAAAGAAGTTTCTCATAAAGCTTCTTTCTCTTTGTTATCGGAGGACATTCCCTTTGGCCCTATAGTCTTCAAAGGGATCCGAAATATCTGTTCTCTGATTCCACAGTAATAAGGCTAGCAAAGAGATTCACGAAATACAGATGTAACTCTGTGAGATGAATTAACAGAACACTAAGCAGTTTCTCAGAAAGCATCCTTCCAGATTTCATGTGAGGATATTTCCTTTTTCACCATAGCCCTCTATGGGCTTCCAAATATCACTTTGCCAATTCCACAAGAACTGTCTTAGCGAAAGGCTTCTTGAGGGGAAAGCTGTAACTCTGTGCGATGATTTCACAGAACACAAAGAAGTTTCTCAGAAAGCTTCTTTCTATTTGTTATCGGAGGATAGTTCCTTTGGCCCTATAGTCTTCAAAGGCATCCGAAATATCTGTTCTCAAATTCCACAGAAATAAGGCTAGCAAAGAGATTCATGACATACAGATGTAACTATGTGAGATGAATTAACAGAACACTAAGCAGTTTCTCAGAAAGCTTCTTTCCAGATTTCATGTGAGGATATTTCCTTTTTCACCATAGCCCTCTATGGGCTTCCAAATATCACTTTGCCAATTCCACAAGAACTGTCTTAGCGAAAGGCTTCTTGAGGGGAAAGCTGTAACTCTGTGCGATGATTTCACAGAACACAAAGAAGTTTCTCAGAAAGCTTCTTTCTCTTTGTTATCGGAGGATATTTCCTTTGGCCCAATAGTCTTCAAAGGGATACGAAATATCTGTTCTCAGATTCCACAGAAATAAGGCTAGCAAAGAGATCCACGAAACACAGATGTAACTCTGTGAGAAGAATTAACAGAACACTAAGCAGTATCTCAGAAAGCTTCTTTCCAGATTTCATCTGAGGATATTTCCTTTTTCACCATAGCCCTCTATGGGCTTCCAAATATCACTTTGCCAATTCCACAAGAACTGTCTTAGCGAAAGGCTTCTTGAGGGGAAAGCTGTAACTCTGTGAGATGATTTCACAGAACACAAAGAAGTTTCTCAGAAAGCTTCCTTATGTTTGTTATCGGAGGATATTTCTTTGGCCCTATAGTCTTCAAAGGGATCCGAAATATCTGTTCTCAGATTCCACAGAAATAAGGCTAGCAAAGAGATCCACGAAATACAGATGTAACTCTGTGAGGGGAGGTCACACATCACAGAGCAGTTTCTCAGAAAGCTTCTTTCCTGATTTCATCTGAGGATATTTCCTTTCTCACCATAGCCCTCTATGGGCTTCCAAATATCACTTTGCCAATTCCACAAGAACTGTCTTAGCGAAAGGCTTCTTGAGGGGAAAGCTGTAACTCTGTGAGATGATTTCACAGAACACAAAGAAGTTTCTCAGAAAGCTTCCTTCTCTTTGTTATCGGAGGATATTTCCTTTGGCCCTATAGTCTTCAAAGGGATCCGAAATATCTGTTCTCAGATTCCACAGAAATAAGGCTAGCAAAAAGATCCACAAATAAAGATGTAACTCTGTGAGATGAATTAACAGAACACAAAGCACTTTCTCAGAAAGCTTCTTTCCAGATTTCATCTGAGGATATTTCCTTTTTCACCATAGCCCTAAGGGCTTCCAAATATCACTTTGCCAATTCCACAGGAACTGTTTTAGCGAAAGGCTTTTTGAGGGGAAAGCTGTAACTCTGTGAGATGATTTCACAGAACAAAAAGTAGTTTCTCAGAAAGCTTCTTTCTCTTTGTTATCGAGGATATTTCCTTTGGCCGTATAGTCTTCAACGGGCTTCGAAATATCCGTTCTCAGATTCCACAGAAAAAAGGCTAGCAAAGAGATCTATGAAATACAGATGTAACTCAGTGAGTGGAAGTAACACATCACAGAGCAGTTTCTCAGAAAACTTCTTTCCCGATTTCATCTGCGGATATTTCCTTTTTCACCATATCCCTCTATGGGCTTCCAAATATCACTTTGCCAATTCCACAAGAACTGTCTTAGCGAAAGGCTTCTTGAGGGGAAAGCTGTAACTCTGTGAGATGATTTCACAGAACACAAAGAAGTTTCTCATAAAGCTTCTTTCTCTTTGTTATCGGAGGATATTTCCTTTGGCCCTATAGTCTTCAAAGGGATCCGAAATATCTGTTCTCAGATTCCACAGAAATAAGGCTAGCAAAGAGATCCACGAAATACTGATGTAACTCTGTGAGATGAATTAACAGAACACTAAGCAGTTTCTCAGAAAGCTTCTTTCCAGATTTCATCTGAGGATATTTCCTTTTTCACCATAGCCCACTATGGGCTTCCAAATATCACTTTGCCAATTCCACAGGAACTGTCTTAGCAAAAGGCTTCTTGAGGGGAAAGCTGTAACTCTGTGAGATGATTTCACAGAACACAAAGAAGTTTCTCAGAAAGCTTCTTTCTCTTTGTTATCGGAGGACATTCCCTTTGGCCCTATAGTCTTCAAAGGGATCCGAAATATCTGTTCTCAGATTCCACAGTAATAAGGCTAGCAAAGAGATTCACGAAATACAGATGTAACTCTGTGAGATGAATTAACAGAACACTAAGGAGTTTCTCAGAAAGCTTCTTTCCAGATTTCATGTGAGGATATTTCCTTTTTCACCATAGCCCTCTATGGGCTTCCAAATATCACTTTGCCAATTCCACAAGAACTGTCTTAGCGAAAGGCTTCTTGAGGGGAAAGCTGTAACTCGGTGAGATGATTTCACAGAACACTAAGAAGTTTCTCAGAAAGCTTCTTTCTCTTTGTTATCGGAGGATATTTCCTTTGGCCCTATAGTCTTCAAAGGGATCCGAAATATCTGTTCTCAGATTCCACAGAAATAAGGCTAGCAAAGACATCCATGAAATACAGATGTAGCTCTGTGAGATGAATTAACAGAACACTAAGCAGTTTCTCAGAAAGCTTCTTTCCAGATTTCATCTGAGGATATTTCCTTTTTCACCATAGCCCTCTAAGGGCTTCCAAATATCACTTTGCCAATTCCACAAGAACTATCTTAACGAAAGTCTTCTTGAGGGGAAAACTGTAACTCTGTGAGATGATTTCACAGAACACTAAGAAGTTTCTCAGAAAGCTTCTTTGTCTTTGTTAACGGAGGACATTTCCTTTGGCCCTATAGTCTTCAAAGGCATCCCAAATATCTGTTCTCAGATTTCACAGAAATAAGGCTAGCAAAGAGATCCACGAAATACAGATGTAACTCTGTGAGATGAATTAACAGAAACTAAGCAGTTTCTCAGAAAGCTTCTTTCCAGATTTCATCAGAGGATATTTCCTTTTTCACCATAGCCCTCCATGGGCTTCCAAATATCACTTTGCCAATTCCACAAGAACTGTCATAGCGAAAGGATTCTTGAGGGGAAAGCTGTAACTCTGTGAGATGATTTCACAGAACTCAAAGAAGTTTCTCAGAAAGCGTCTTTCTCTTTGTTATCGGAGGATATTTCCTTTGGCCCTATAGTCTTCAAAGGGATCCGAAATATCTGTTCTCACATTCCATGGAAATAAGGCTAGCAAAGAGATCCACGAAATACAGATGTAACTCTGTGAGTGGAAGTCACACATCAAAGAGCAGTTTCTCAGAAAGCTTCTTTCCAGATTTCATCTGAGGATATTTCCTTTTTCACCATAGCCCTCTATGGGCTTCGAAATATCACTTTTCCAATTCAACAAGAACTGTCTTAGCGAAAGGCTTCTGGATGGGAAAGCAGTAACTCTGTGCGATGATTTCACAGAACACAAAGAAGTTTCTCAGAAAGCTTCTTTCTCTTTGTTATCGGAGGATATTTCCTTTGGCCCTATAGTCTTCAAAGGGACACGAAATATCTGTTCTCAGATTCCACAGAAATAGGGCTAGCAAAGAGATCCACGAAACACAGATGTAACTCTGTGAGATGAATTAACAGAACACTAAGAAGTTTCTCAGAAAGCTTCTTTCCAGATTTCATCTGAGGATATTTCCTTTTTCACCATAGCCCTCTATGGGCTTCCAATATAACTTTGCCAATTCCACAAGAACTGTCTTAGCGAAAGGCTTCTTGAGGGGAAAGCTGTAACTCTGTGAGATGATTTCACAGAACACAAAGAAGTTTCTCAGAAAGCTTCTTTCTCTTTGTTAACGGAGGACATTTCCTTTGGCCCTATAGTCTTCAAAGGGATCCGAAATATCTGTTCTCAGATTCCACAGAAATAAGGCTAGCAAAGAGATACACGAAATACAGATGTAACTCTGTGAGATGAATTAACAGAACACTAAGCAGTTTCTCAGAAAGCTTCTTTCCAGATTTCATCTGAGGATATTTCCTTTTTCACCATAGCCCTCTATGGGCTTCCAAATATCACTTTGCCAATTCCACAAGAACTGTTTTAGCGAAAGGCTTTTTGAGGGGAAAGCTGTAACTCGGTGAGATGATTTCACAGAACACTAAGAAGTTTCTCAGAAAGCTTCTTTCTCTTTGTTATCGGAGGATATTTCCTTTGGCCTTATAGTCTTCAAAGGGATCCGAAATATCTGTTCTCAGATTCCACAGAAATAAGGCTAGCAAAGACATCCATGAAATACAGATGTAGCTCTGTGAGATGAATTAACAGAACACTAAGCAGTTTCTCAGAAAGTTTCTTTCCAGATTTCATCTGAGGATATTTCCTTTTTCAACATAGCCCTCAAAGGGCTTCCAAATATCACTTTGCCAATTCCACAAGAACTATCTTAGCGAAAGGCTTCTTTAGGGGAAAACTGTAACTCTGTGAGATGATTTCACAGAACACAAAGAAGTTTCTCAGAAAGCTTCTTTCTCTTTGTTATCGGAGGATATTTCCTTTGGCCCTATAGGCTTCAAAGGGATCCGAAATATCTGTTCTCAGATTCCACAGAAATAAGGCTAGTAAAGAGATCCAGGAAATACAGATGTAACTCTGTGAGATGAATTAACAGAACACTAAGCAGTTTCTCAGAAAGCTTCTTTCCAGATTTCTTCTGAGGATATTTCCTTTTTCACCACAGCCCTCTATGGGCTTCGAAATAACACTTTGCCAATTCCACAAGAACTGTCTTAGCGAAAGGCTCCTTGAGGGGAAAGCTGTAAGTCTGTGAGATGATTTCACAGAACACAAAGAAGTTTCTCAGAAAGCTTCTTTCTCTTTGTTGTCGGAGGACATTTCCTTTGGCCCTATAGTCTTCAAAGGGATCCGAAATATCTGTTCTCAGATTCCACAGAAATAAGGCTAGGAAAGAGATCCACGAAATACAGATGTAACTCTGTGAGATGAATTAACAGAACACTAAGCAGTTTCTCAGAAAGCTTCTTTCCAGATTTCATCAGATGATATTTCCTTTTTCACCATAGCCCTCCATGGGCTTCCAAATATCACTTTGCCAATTCCACAAGAACTGTCTTAGCGAAAGGATTCTTGAGGGGAAAGCTGTAACTCTGTGAGATGATTTCACAGAACACAAAGAAGTTTCTCAGAAAGCTTCTTTCTCTTTGTTATCGGAGGATATTTCCTTTGGCCCTATAGTCTTCAAAGGGATCCGAAATATCTGTTCTCACATTCCATGGAAATAAGGCTAGCAAAGAGTCCACGAAATACAGATGTAACTCTGTGAGTGGAAGTCACACATCAAAGAGCAGTTTCTCAGAAAGCTTCTTTCCAGATTTCATCTGAGGATATTTCCTTTTTCACCATAGCCCTCTATAGGCTTCCAAGTATCACTTTGCCAATTCCACAAGAACTCTCTTAGCGAAAGGCTACTTGAGGGGAAAGCTGTAACTCTGTGAGATGATTTCACAGAACACAAAGAAGTTTATCAGAAAGCTTCTTTCTCTTTGTTATCGGAGGACATTTCCTTTGGCCCTATAGTCTTCAAAGGGATACGAAATATCTGTTCTCAGATTCCACAGAAATAGGGCTAGCAAAGAGATCCACGAAACACAGATGTAACTCTGTGAGATGAATTAACAGAACACTATGCAGTTTCTCAGAAAGCTTCTTTCCAGATTTCATCTGCGGATATTTCCTTTTTCACCATAGCCCTCTATGGGCTTCCAAATATCACTTTGCCAATTCCACAAGAACTGTCTTAGCGATAGGCTTCTTGAGGGGAAAGCTGTAACTCTGTGAGATGATTTCACACAACACAAAGAAGTTTCTCAGAAAGCTTCTTTCTCTTTGTTATCGGAGGACATTTCCTTTGGCCCTATAGTCTTCAAAGGGATCCGAAATATCTGTTCTCAGATTCCACAGAAATAAGGCTAGCAAAGAGATACACGAAATACAGATGTAACTCTGTGAGATGAATTAACAGAACACTAAGCATTTTCTCAGAAAGCTTCTTTCCAGATTTCATCTGAGGATATTTCCTTTTTCAACATAGCCCTCTATGGGCTTCCAAATATCACTTTGCCAATTCCACAAGAACTGTTTTAGCGAAAGGCTTTTTGAGGGGAAATCTGTAACTCGGCGAGATGATTTCACAGAACACAAAGAAGTTTCTCAGAAAGCTTCTTTCTCTTTGTTATCGGAGGATATTTCCTTTGGCCCTATAGTCTTCAAAGGGATCCGAAATATCTGTTCTCAGATTCCACAGAAATAAGGCTAGCAAAGACATCCATGAAATACAGATGTAGCTCTGTGAGTTGAATTAACAGAACACTAAGCAGTTTCTCAGAAAGCTTCTTTCCAGATTTCATCTGAGGATATTTCCTTTTTCACCATAGCCCTCTATGGGCTTCCAAATATCACTTTGCCAATTCCACAAGAACTGTCTTAGCGAAAGGCTTCTTGAGGGGAAAGCTGTAACTCTGTGAGATGATTTCACAGAACACAAAGAAGTTTCTCAGAAAGCTTCTTTCTCTTTGTTAACGGAGGTCATTTCCTTTGGCCCTATAGTCTTCAAAGGGATCCGAAATATCTGTTCTCAGATTCCACAGAAATAAGGCTAGCA